>NC_044400.1:4649243-5345743 GCF_006542625.1 Nomascus leucogenys | reverse complement strand
AAAAAAAGAAAAAGAAAAATTATTCTACCAAAAAGACACCTGCATTTCTATGTTTATTGCAGTACTATTCACAATAGTAAAGATACGGAATCAACCTAGATTTCCATCAATAGTGGACTGGATAAAGAAAATGTGGTACATACATATGATGGAATACTATGCAGCCATAAAAAAGAACAAAAGCATGTCTTTCGCGGCAACATGGATGGAGCTGGAGATCTTTATTCTAAGTGAATTATTGCAGAAACAGAAAACCAAATACTGCATGTTCTTGCTTACAAGTGGGAAATAAACTTTGGGCATATATGACATAAAGATGGGAAAAACAGACACTGGAGACTTCAAATTGGGGAAGGGAGGGAGGACAGCAAGGGTTGAAAAATAACCTATTGGGTACTATGTTTACTATTTGGGTGATGGATTCAATGAAGTCCAAACTTCATCATCACACAATATATCCATGTAACAAATCTGCACATGTACTCCCTGTATCTAAATTTTTTAAAAAGGTACATCATAATCAAATACCTTTAAACCAATGATTTTGAAAAAATTTTAACAACAGTCAGACCAAAGAAAAGAAGACACACATGTGCAGAGAAACAAAGGTAAGAATGAAAGCTGACATCTCATCATAAACAATCTAACCTGGAAGACAGAAGAGAACCATCTTTAAAATACAGAAGTAAACAACAGTCAATCTAGAATTCTTTACTGAGCAAAAAAAATCCTCCAATACCAAAAGTGAAATAAAGGCATTATTAGATATGCAAAAGCTGAAAGAATTCATCACCAGCAAACTGTACGAGAAGAAAAAGAACATCAGGCAGAAAGAAGATGATACCATGTACAAATCTGGATCTAAATCTAAACAAAAGAATGAAGAAAATTATGTAATTAAAGAACATACTTTTCTTATTATTTAAATATCTTTAAGTGATATTTGATTATCTAACACAAAAATCATGTTGTACACAGTGTAAGATACCCTCAGAACAGAGATGTGCACATTCTAATCCCCGGAACCTGTGGATATGTTAGGTTACACTGGAAAGGAGAATTAAGATTGCAGATGGAATTAAGGTTCTTAATCAGTTGACCCTGCAATGGGGTGATTACCCTTGATTACACAGGTGGACACATTGTGATTATTAGAATCCTTGTAAGTGAAAGAGGGAGGTGGAAGATGGGGAATGTCCGCGTGAGACAGTATAGAAAACATTGACCAGCCATTGCTGGCTTTGAAGATGGAAGGGCACCAGGAGCCAAGGAATGTAGGTCACCTGTGTAATCTGGAAAAGGCAAAACAGATTAACTCCCAGGCCTTCCAGAAGGAACACAATCCTGCTGATAGCATGATTTTAGCTTAATGAGACCCATTTCAGATGCATTTTTAGACATTTCAGGGCAAAATGTTTTTAAATTGCATTAGAAAAAGCTGGAGTGGAGGAATTGAAACATGCTGCTGTTAATGTCTAATATTATACCTAAAGTCTAATACTATACTATCACTTGAAGTAAGCTGTGATCATTTAAATGCGTATACAGTAGCTTTCCTTTATTTGCTGTTTCTCTTCCATGCATATTTTGGTTACTCATTGTCAACCAAAAATATTACATGGAAAATTTTGGAAATTAACCATTTATTAGTTTTAAATTACATGCCACTCTAAGTAGTGTGATAAAGTCTCACCCTATCCTGCTCCTTCCCCACCTCCCCCAGAATGTGAATCTTCCCTTTGTCCAGTATATCCATTGGTAGATGCTACCCGCCCACTGGTCACTTAGTGGCCATGCTGGTTATCAGATCGAAAAAACAGTGTGTGTATAGGGTGTGATACTATCTGTGGTTTCAGGCATCCACTGGGGGTCTTGAAACACATTCCCTGGATAAGGGAGGACTATTATATTATAAACCCTAAAATAGGCACTTAAATAGCACAACAAAAAATTAGCCTAAAAGCCGAAAGTTGCTATAAAATGGAATCATGATAAAATAATGCAAAAGATGCAGAAAAGTAAGGCAGAGAAAAGAAAGAATAGATGAGACAAATAGAAAACATTTTACTACTGTGGTAAAGTCTACCGATATTGATGAATATGCTAAACTATCCGTCAAATAGAAAACAACAGACATCGCCACAAAAGCCTTGTCATATATTTATCACTGAATACTTTAAGTAAAACACTCCCTAAAGTAAAACCAAACAACTTAGAGAAGAATCAAAGTAAAGTTTAAAATGAGAGAAGGTGTTGTAAAAAATTAGGCCTGTAAAGATAAAAATAATGCCTTGGAAAGTTAATATGTTTAATCTTGACAAGTTTTAAATAACTTCAAAATCAGTAAATGGTATAATGAAAATAGAAATATGTGTAACTGAAAATGCCTTCCTTTTATCAACAATGAGAGTTTAAATATACCACATTCAAGGTAAACTGTGTTTTACTTTAAAAACTAATTTCTGTGTTTATCTTTTTAATTTAGGGAAAAATTTAGGTATTTTATATTAAGTAATTCTTAAATTGTAATATCTAATTATTGTATATGTTAAAATAAGTTTAATACTATTTTTAGAAAATAAAATGCAGAATAAAATGTCAAAATCTCAGTCTTTTGATTATTCCTCTCTCTTGTTATCTACGTGTAAAGTGTGAGTGAAAATATATTACTCTATGAGTGAAGCCTGAAATGACATCCATCTAAATTGATAATATTTACTTCTAAAGGTTGGAATTTAGGGCAATCTTTTTCTTCTTTTTTTTTCTGACAGGGTCTTACTGAGTTGCCCAAGCAGGAGTGCAGTAGCAGGATCATAGCTCACTGCAGCCTCAAACTCCCAAGCTTCAAGTGATCCTCCCACCTCAACCTCCTGAGTGGTCACGTCTACATGTGTGTGCCACCATGCCCCACTAGCCTTTTTTCGCTAGTTTGTTTTTGTAGAGACAGGCGTGAGTCACCGCACCCAGCCCTGGGTGATTTTCTTTACCATCTTCTTTTACCTTCTCTACTGCTATGGTTTTCCTGTGAAGGGCATGTTAGCATAAATAAAATCACTTTTTTTTTAAAGCATTTAATCCTAAGTGAGTCAAACTATTCAGGCTCATCTTTTTATCTTAAAAAATTATCTACAGGAAAAATTAGGAACCATATTATCTAAGATGGTCTATAATATTAAATGTAAATATATGCGAAATAAGAATACATGAGAAAACGCAGTGGGACCTCGAATGTTTTCAGTGAATTATGACTTAGTCTTGTGCCTTTGTCAATGTAAATATGTAGAGACTTTCAGTCAAGATGTCACACTGAGGAATAGAGATATTCCCCTTCCTATTTTAAATTTAGAAACAAGGGAGAAAATATGATTTAAATATATACACAGACAAGCTAATTAAGAGGAATCTGAAAATGCTAGAAATAAAGAGGGCACCCAAAGACTCAGCGGTGCATCAGACTTGATACAATACGGTCCACGGAAGGACCTGACTGGTCCGTGGCTGGCACAGAGCTGGCCCTGGACTCCACGCATAGAGCAGGAGCTTCCCACCCTGGGTCACGTGTGCTACAAGGGTGAGCTGTGAGAACTTGAATTTTGTGTAAGGGATTGATTAGAGACAGAGAAACCAGCACCAAAGTTAGTGCAGCAGGTCAGGTACAAGACAAAGATGCCTTGGACCAGGGTGCTAGCAGCAGCGAGGGGTAACTGACTCAGGCCGTGTTTTGGAGATAGGCTCCACAGAATTGCTAATGACTCAAAACAGAGAAAGAACACGTTAAGTGAAATAAGAGTCAAGAGAAACAGGATCATCTTAAGACCTGACATATGGCAAAAGCTGAATAAATGTTAGAAATTATAATTATTCATCACATATTTTATTCAGAGAAGATAATAGGTAGCTCTTATTCTAACCTCGTTTACACAAGAATGTTCAATCCGGAAAATGCTGGAGTAGAGGGGCACCTGAGTATCACAGGCCAGAGATCCACAATTGGGAATCTGCCTGGGGAGGTAGCTCTTTATTACACAGCACTCAGAAGACAGCTCAGCTTACAAGTCTGCCTCCTCAGAGATCAAGAGCCAGTGTGTAAAAATAAGGATTATGGCAGAGCTGATCTCTTCTGATCTTCTAAAATCTCTAAGCGAATTTTCAAGTTATACCAACAAGCATAAGGCAAGCCTCCATCTGACAAATGACTGTTAACATCAGAAAAGTCTATGCATATTGAGTCTAGAAACTTGAAAAATATTTTATATGATAGCTACCATTTCCTCCATTTCCTTTTTACCAAGTTAATGCTAACACCTCCAGTCCATCACCCTCTCAAACTCTCCTCCCCATATCTGAAAAAAACAAAAACAAAAACAAAAACAAAAATCATAAACAAACAGATTTCTTTCCACAGCTGAAGTGAATTACATCACTGCGTGTGAGGTAGATCCATTATTTCATTGTTTCTATACTTTTAAAATAAAAATATAACAAATACAGAAAAGTACCTAAATAATACATAATAACATTTCATTATACACCAAAATAATCATACAACTCTACAAATTTTCTGAATGTGAACATATACATATTACTTTTGCTCAGAACAAGAAACAGAATATTGTCAGCATTCCATAAGTACCCAGTATGCTCCCTCCTATTTCGTACTTCTTTTCCCAAAATAAGTACTATTCTGATTCCCATCACCATTGATTCGTTTTGTTGGGTTTGTAATTTACAGAACAGATTCATATTCCATATACTCTTTTTGTATCTGGCTTCTTTTACTCATCATATTATTATGATTATGATTGTGACATTAATCCATGATGTTACTTGTAGCAAAATGTGTTTATTTTCACTGCTGTATACTATTCAATTGTATGAACACACCACAAATTATTTCTTCATTCTACTTATTGATAAACATTTAGGTAGTTTCCAAGTTTTGACAATTATAAATGGTGCTTCTGTGAACATTCTTATACATATTTTTTAGTGCATAAGTGCATGTATTTCTGTTAGGTATATAACTTGAGGGTCCTAAGATATGTAAATGGTCAGGTTGAATAGAAAATGCCTGAAGTTTTCCAATGTAAGTTTACCAACTTACACTCCCAAGGCTACGTATGAAAATTTCAGTTTTCCCACACTTTTGACAACACTTGGAATTGTAATTTTTATTTCAGTCCTTATGGAGGATATGAAATGAAATCTAATTGTAATTTCATTTTGTATTTTCCTAATTTCTAATCAGTTTGAATCCAATTTCATATGTTTGTCAGACATTTGGATACTCTGTCTTGTGAAGTGCTTGTTAGTTAAGTCCTAACTGCTTTTCTTCTGGAATATTTGTCACACTTTCCTATTGATTTGAAAAAGTTTTTTACTGTGTATATGTAGTGGCTCTGTTTTAAAACTAAAGCAATTATAGGCAAACAAACATCATTTTATATGAGTATTATTTCAATGCGATGTCCAAGTAACAAAAATAACCTTAAAAATGAAGTGTCTTCTTTTAAGATGTATGATGATGATATTGGTAGTGACAATGAACACATACACACACACACACACACACACATCTCAACAGGAAAAGCACTTAATATTTATTGAGAGCTAGGATGTTCTATACTAAGAGGTTTATATGCATGGTTTCCTCAAATATGTTTGAATAAAAATAAGAAGTAGATGTTATTATCTATTTCCAACAGAGACCAATGGGTCTGTATTAGTCTGTTCTCACACTGCTAATAGAGACATATCCAACACTGGGTAATTTATAAAGGAAAGAAGTTTAATGGACTCACAGTTCCACATGGCTGGGGAGGCCTCACAATTATGGCAGAAAGCAAGGAGAAGCAAAGTCATGTTTTATGTGGTGGCAGGCAAGAGAGCTTGCGCAGGAGAACTCCCATTTATAAAACCATCAGATCTTGTGAGACTGATTCACTATCACGAGAGCAGCACAAGAAAGACCCACCCTCATGATCAAATTACCTCTCACCTGGTCCCTCCCACTACACGTGGGAATCATGGGAGCTACAATTCAAGATGAGAGTTGGGTGGGGACAGGGCCAAACCATAACAGGGTCTTAAAGAAATTAGGTAATTTGCCGAAGGCCACACAGGGAAATGACATCACCTTTATTGCAATAGAACTCTCCCTGGTCATGAATATAAGATGAATAAAGATAACCTGAAGCACCAGAAAACTGTGGGTCTTCCTATCTAAAAGGAAGGCACTAATGGGGAAGATAAAGATCAACATAAATTAAACTAAGTGTGTCCTTTTATTGGGGGAGAATCAATTTTTGTGCCCATCTTCAGATTTTGTCACAAGGAAAGTTTGTTTGTTAAGCTTGTACTGCAAAGCATCAAGTCATTTCTTAGCACACAGTATGTGGCATATAGTAGCCATGCAGAAAATATTTTCTGATTTAGGAAACAGAATTTTAATGTCACTTTCTCTATAACTACAGATAACTTCTACATTGTTAATGCAAATTGTCTTCATTCAGGTCTTAATAAGAAGAAAAACTAAATCAAAATATTGCCTATGTACTCAGTGTCAAATAAGCAGGCAGATATTGTACAAGGCATGGCTTTGTATCACCTTTTCTTTAAAGGAATTGCTTGATTTAGATTAAACTTGAAAAAGAATTCACTGGCACAGTAGTTGACAGAGGAAAGCTGACTTCTTTCTTTTTTAACAATAATTCACACCTGAAGACAAGTAATAAATCAAGTAGGTAAATCTGGTGTTCACTCCGATCCCAACTAAAAAAGAAATCACACTAAACTAAAATTAATATGCTGTGAATTTGTCCATAGATTTACAGGCATATAAATACACATACACACACATTTCTCTCTCTATATATATATATCACTTTCTCTCTCACCCCCTTTCTCTTTCTCTCTTTCTCTCACACACATACTCACATACACAAATATTCTGAAATAAATATATTTGCTGTATAAAAACTAAGTATCTAAAGTGAAACCTAGCCCGCTTCTTCTTCCCTTCATCCCCCATGAGTAATCACAATTTGAGCTATTTTTTAACATTTTTTTTAAGCCCAGAAGTAGAGTTATTTTCTCTATTTCCTCACCTGTTCAGGTTAAACCAATGTGTCAAGCTTCTCTCCAGAATCAGGAGCTCACGTGGACTGTTAAAAACAACCTGTGAAATTCAGCTTTCCTTGGCTGGTTGGGTTCCTTGTGGAGGGGGCAGGCAGCCCCCAGTGGTTACAGGTAGCTGAGAGTAGGTGCCCCTTCTCCACAAGCTACTATCAGCCAGAATATTAGAATGAAAGCAAGTCTCAGTTCCAATTTTTGCATACATGTACACATTTTTTTGTGTTCTACAGGAACAAAAAAAATGCAGTTTGCATAGAAGCTAAATGTAGCCCCCACCTCCTATCTCTTTAAGGTTTCCAGTAAGCAACACTTCTAAAATAATTGCTCAAAAGCAATTATGATTTAATAACATACTAGAGACAGGATAAGCTAACCTTCAAATTCTATTAGGAGACAGAATCCTCTATTAAGTGGGCAGAACAGGACAGAACACATTTTTGACCTTGGACGTCTGTCTGAAGATCCCTACTTAACCAGATTTGTATAAGAAAGAATTAGAAGCTGGTACACCACATCTAGTTAACACACCTTACTTTGAACAACACTAATCCTACAATTCAAAAAGTCTTATCGAATATTCCTTTTGTTAACCATGGATATCTCCAGCACAGACTCAGATAGTGATATTTGCAGGTTCTGCCTTAGCTACTTCTAGAATGTGGATTCTTAATTAGGATATTTCACATGCTACTAACTACATCACACAGTCCAGCCTCAAGTATTTTAAAGAATACTCAACAAGCAAACACAGCAACCAGGGAGATTGCAGAGGTGTGATTTTTGCATAATCCATGAGGAATGGTGGGTACTATCATGTGGAATTGTTTTCTGGTCTAGAGGGTAAGGCCTCGGAAGCCTGCAATGACCAGAAGTTTGGTGGGTGGCGTATTTGCAGCATAACTGAATTCTCCATGCCATGGTCCTGACCAGAGCCAGGTGCTTTGATGAGTTTTCCTGTTTGGTTAATGCTTTGCTATCTCCCTGTTCCTCAGAGCCTCGCAGACCTCAGACATATGCTAGAATGTCAGTTTTTCTAAAAGCAAGAGCCAGGACTCTTTCCTTTCCTTTGTTCCACCAACTTGCACTATCATTACTTTATGAGCTTCGGTACCAAACATCTCTTCCTTTCATATTTCTTGGACAGTGAAGCTTTGTTGCAGATAACAGGGTCATACATTTAAAGAATAAATGACTTAATTATATCTTTTCTCCTTAGTAGCTTGCACTCTTCGGGCAACTTCTAAATTTTTAACCCTTAAACACCATTGGATGTATATTTCCACTTTTTCTAGACAGCAGAGATTGACTGCTGCCAAGAGACCCCAGAACTTCAAAACAATTACAACTTACTTATTTTTTCTTGGTAGGAAAATTCCAAGCATGCCTTCAACAGAGAGGCCCTGTCCTAACGGTTGGAGCAGCAGAATTTTCTGTGAGCCCTCTGTCTTTTGAGTAGAGGAAAACACACATTTATTTTCTGGAGACATTTTTCCACATTTGCATCCATAATGCCAGTTTTTATGGTGAGACATGTATGTTGGGACATTTTGCTAAAAAATCTAATTTAGAAATTAGAGGCAATGAACTCCCCCCGTTTTCAAATACAATAGAGGATAGGGAACTTGAGAAGAATGTAGAATTGTTTTTGCACTTTCTTCTTGTTTTCACAAACATGCAGTTAATACATGGTTATTGAGAGAATATTTTGCTGGTCACTGTTCTAGAAATTGGATATTCAGTGGTGAACACAGAGAGAGAATGCCCCTTTGTGATGGTTAATATTGAGCATCAATTTGATTGAAGGATGCAAAATATTGTTCCTGAGTGTGTCTGTGAGGATGTTGCCAAAAGAGATTAACATTTGAGTCAGTGGACTGGAAAAGGCAGACCCACCCTCATTCTGGGTGGGCACCATCTAATCAGCTGCCAGTGTGGCTAGAATAAAGCAGGCAGAAGAAAGTAGAATGAGCAGAGTCGCTGAGTCTTCCAGCCTTCATCTTTCTTTCCGTGCTAGATGCTTCCTGCCCTCCATCATCAGACTCCAAGTTCTTCAGCTTTTGGACTCTTGGACTTACACCAGTGATTTGCCAGGGGCTCTCGGGCCTTCGGCCACAGACTGAAGGCTGCACTGTCGGCTTACCTACCTTTGAGGTTTTGGGACTGGGACTGGCTTCCTTGATCCTCAGCTTGCACACGGCCTACTGTGGGACTTCACCTTGTGATTGTTGAGAGTCAATACTCCTTAATAAACTCCTCTTCATATATACATCTATCCTATTAGTTCTGTTCCTCTAGAGAACCCTGACTAGTACATCCCTGTACTCATGGCATTCACATTGGAATGACTCACACCACAAATTACTCTGTAGTTTTTAAAAAAAAAAAATTAAAAATATATAATGTATCTGGGTATGGTGGCTCCTTCTTGTAATCCATGCTATTTGGGAGGCTAAGGTGGGAGGACCGCTTATGGCTGGGAGTTTGAGACCAGCCTGGGCAACATACCAAGACCAGTTTCTTAAATAAATAAATAAATAAATAAATAAATAATTTTTATATATGTATATTATATATGTCTATTATACATATTATAAAGGGGTGTGTGTGCGTGTGTGTGTGTGTGTGTAGTAATTACCATTTCCAGTGTTCCTTATTGCTTTAAAGTTCAAGTTTTCATTGGGTATCAAAGTCCTCTTGAAAATTTTCTTGATATTTTTTGTAGTTTGGGCTGGCTAGTGATTAGTTCTTTTGCTATTTTTTTAAGTCTAAGAAAGTTTTCATCTTCACTTTTGAAAAATCTTTTCACTGGTAAATAATTATACGTAAACAGAGTTTTCCCCTCTAGAGTTTAAAGAGGTTGCTCCACTATTTCCTGGCTTGTATTTTTTTTGTTGTTTTTTTACAAGAAATCTGCTGTCAACTTTGTTTCTATGTATATCATGTGCTTTTTTTTTTTTAATCTGGATATTTATAACATTTTCTCTTTATCACTGATTTAAATAAATCTGACTATGATGTTCCTTGGTGTAGTTTTCCTCCTGTTTTGTGCAGGGGAATTTGTTGAGCTTTTTGGATCTGTGGGTGTAGTGAGTTGAATGCTGGCTCTCCAAAAGTTATGTCAATCGCCCAGAACCTGTGAATGTGACTTTATCTGGATAAAGGATCTTTGCAGATCAATTAGATAAGGATCTCAAGGCAAGATGACTCTGGATTATTTGGGTGGGCTCTACATCTGATGGCAAATGTCCTTATAAGAGAAACTCAGAGGGAGATTGGAGACACACAGAGGACACGTAAAGACAGTGGCAGAGATTGAAGTTATGTATCATAAGCAAAGCAGTGCCTGGAAGAGGCAGGGAAGGATCCACCCTAAGAGCTTCCAGTCCTAACTCTTTGATTTAGGACTTCTGGCTCTCATAAATGTGACAGAATAAATTTCTGTTGTTTCTAAGCCATTAAAGTTTCAATAGTTTATTATAGCAACCCTAGAAACCTAATAGTAATAGGTTTATGTTTTTAATCAAGTTTGGAAAAATTTCTGCCATTATTTCCTTAAATATATTTATTTTCTCATTCTTCTCCTTCGAGGACTTAATTGCGCTGAGCCACACAAGATTCCCCAAAGTTTCCTAATGCTCTATTTATCTCAGTCATTTTCTCTCCATGTTTATTTTGTATAATTTCTATATCTCCCAAGTTCAATAATCTTTTATTTTCTGATGCAAAATCTGCTATTAATTTCATCCACTGCATTTCTCATCTCAGACACTGCAGTTTTCATCTGTAGATGTTTAATTGGGTCTTTTCTTAAATATCCTGCATACTTTATATATTTAACCTTTCCTCTATCTTCTTAAACACGTGGAACCCAGTCATAGTAAATCTTTCAATACACTTGTCTATTAACACAGTCTTTGTGTCATTTCTGAGTTAGTTTCAATTGACTATCTTCATTCTCACTATGGGTTTTGATTTACATTTCCCTGATTATTAGTGATGTTGAGCATTATTTCATATATTTGTTGGCCATTTGTATATTTTCTTTTGGGAATTGTCTATTCATTTCCTTAGGTCACTTTTTGATGGAATTGTTTTTTTCTTACTGATTTGTCTGAGTTCCTTGTAGATTCTGGATGTTAGTCCTACGTCAGATGTACAGATTGTGAATATTTTCTCCAACTCTGTGGGTTTTCAGTTTACTCTGCTGATTGTTTCTTTTGCTGTGTAGAAGCTTTTTAGTTTAATTAAGTCCCATCTATTTATATTTGTTTTTGTTGCATTTGCTTTTGGGTTCTTCGTCATGAAGTCTTTACCTAAACCAATGTCTAGAAGTGTTTCTCCAATGTTATCTTCTAGAGTTTTTACAGTTTCAGGTCGTAGATTTAAGTCCTTGATCCATCTTAAGTTGATTTTTGTATAAGGTGAGAGATGAGGAACCAGTTTTATTCTTCTACATGTGGCTCTACAATTATTCCAGCACCATTTGTTGAACAGGGTGTCCTTCCACTATGGTTTATATTTTATTTCTTTGCCTGCTAATGATTTTGATTGGATATCAGAAATTGTGCATTTTTACATTATAGGTGCTGGGTTTTTTAATGGTCATAAATATTTTTGGAGTTTGTTTTGGGAAATAATGAATTTACTTAAAAACTCTTTGCTATATGTGTGTGTTGTTTTTAAGCTTACTTAGGCAGGACCAGGCTAGCATTTAATTTGGGGCTAATTTTCCCCAGGACTGAGTGCTGTAACCAGTTCTTTGTGTCTTATGAAGTTTCCTAATGTGTCTATTGGAAACGCCCACTCTTTCTGACCCACTGTTTTCAGCCATTGCTCCTTCTAATTCTTTAGGGTATTTTTCCTGGCCACAAGTAGTACCCCTAGACAATGCACCAATCAGCACTCTTATTACGTATTATATGAAACCACCAAAATAATCTCTGGAGTTCTCTATTTGCAGCTGTCTTCTGTCTGGTATTTTTCTCTATAAACTCTTGCTGCTTTGCCTTTTTTGGAATCACAGCAAAGGCTCCTCAACTTAAGAAGTCCCCTTCATTTTGCTGAGGTCTTTCTTTTCTGTGCCGTGGCTTAGAAACATTATTAAGATGGTAAACTGATTCCATCAAAGGGTTTACCTCTTTTGTTTCCTCTTTCTCAGGCAATGCCCTCCTCCTTTGACTGATGTGCAATGTCCTGAATATTGTTGCTTCTTATATATTTTCCAGATGTTTGTATTGTTTCAGTTGACAAGGTAAATCTCATTTTTACTCCAACTTTACTCCAAGTCCATTTTACTCCAATTATGACCAGAGTCAAATTTTCTCCTTGCTTTTTTCACTGGGTGCTGGACTTTGTAGGCAAAACTATGTAGAGCTTCTAGATGAAGTTATATTCCTCCAAATATAAACTCTCCTTTAGCAGGAAGAAACAGTAGCAGCATATCACTTTGACAATATAGAATTTGAGATTAAAGCTTCATTAGGTTTGGCCTACTTTATTTGTTCCCATTGCCTGAAGTCACAGTACTTCTGAGATTTCAAAGGAAAGTTGAACATTTTTACCAAGCCCCTATGATTTGTCAGGACAAAAACTCCAAACTGCATCTCCCTACTCCTGGCAGCTTCTAGTCTTTGCATAGCTCTTCATCCCCCAAGCTATTTCTTTGTGCTGAGTTCTGTAGAGTACAACCCTGGGTATGCACAGTTTGGAAGCCAGTTAACTATTGAAAAGGAATTTTATGCAGATGTTGGGACTACACACTCGGTGACTTCCTCTGACGTTTTTCTTCTCAATTTTCAGCTTCCCTTTCAAACTACCACTCTGATCTCTTTTCTCAGTCCAGAAAGATTGCTGCTTATTGAAGGATTTACCTGCATCCTGAGGATCTAAGGGCTGTCCTCAGGGAAAAATCTTGGTATACATTGAACTCACTAATAAGTTTCCCTTCTTTTAAGGATCACATCCTTTCTAGTTTATATCTCCCTATTTTAGTTGCCTTCAAATACTTGTCTTTTATATTTTGTCCAGCTTTAATAATTGTTATTGGCAGGAGGTTTAGTCTGTTACTCTGCCATGACAACAACCAGTCCTCTCTCTGTTATTTGGAAAGCTTTTTAAAAATACCAATGCTTGGGCTTCACTCCAAACCAATTAAATCAGAATATCTGCAAGTGAGGTCCAGGCATCCATATTTTTAAATTCTTTCCAAGTGATCCGAATATGCAGAGAGAGCTGAGAGCTGAGAACCAGTGGTCTAGGCTGACTATTACTGACAGCTGGCCTGGATTGCTTTAATCCAAGTGGAAATCCCTGTTGTCCGGACCTTAGAAACAAGTTTGGTTGTAAAAATTTTGGTGGATCCTAGTCCTAAGAAACGTCTTGCAACACTATCCACTCCTTTTCTCCAGCTATAATGCATGGATGGCAATTTCCACAGAATCTCATTCCCCTTATTTATTGAGCTGGACTCATGGTAATCACCACAGCTATAACTAAGAAGGGAAACACATAGCCTTCCTGCATCCCTTTAATTCTCCCTCAGTCTTTCTCATTGCTCACTTCTACTTTTGCACATGCTGCCTGTGATATCAAGGCTATTCCAGAGTTCTGATTGGAAAATATATTTTTTTAGAATCCTCTTAACTACATGGAGTTTCAGGGTTCTGGGAAATGAGAGGCTGGAATGCTAAGAAATCCCTGTGCTGTTGCCTCAAAAATTGTTTTGATGTTCAAGTCATAATAAAATCCTTAGTAGCTTTATATCAGCTTTATGAATTTATCCATAATTTTCTATTTATTTTGTAGTTGTAATGAGTCTGGGGTTGAATATAAAAGTTGCCAGTCATAATGACCTGGTAATTTGTGATTATAAAACAAAGTATTTTGGTTCAGACTAGACATACAATTTTTATTTCTACAAAGTTTATAGTATTTTCTCTCCCTCTCCTCACCTCTTAGGGGAAAAAAAATCGTATGAATCAAAGGCAGTAATGTTCTTCTTAAGCAAGGAATGTGTCAAATAACTCAATAAATTTTGGTGCTTAAGTCATAAATGTTCAGAAATATATTATGCTATTGTTGCCAATATCCTTCTCCCAGATTAGCTTATTGAGGAGACCTGACTTTTTCTTCACTAGGAAACTTCCAATAGATTCTCTACTTTAAGTGGGATATGAAAAGGCAAAGTTAAAACCTATATTTTTCTTTTGGAAGAAAAACAAAAAGCTAACCATTTCACTATTAAGTCACTGGCTGCTCATTGATTATTATCTCCTGAATTACAGTTTTTTTATTGTCATTAAGAAATCATGATCTTTGGGAAATACATCATTTTATCTTCTGTGAGAGAACAGTAGGCCAAAATGCTAAAATTCACACTAACACCGCTTGATAAATCATAAGCCAGTGCTAAGAATCTGATCCTAACAAATCCTTTCCCTGTTCACTCCCACATGTGACTGGATAAAATACTTTGTCCTTATCTCCTTAAAACGTAAGTTCTTTCTCAACTAAGATAGCAAACTTGCCCTTGTTCTAATCCATCTCAATCTTCATTGTAGAAGCTCTGAAAATCATCGAACCACAGAAATCTGGGGAAATAGCCAGAATAAGACTGGGAAGACATAAAATAAATGAAAAAGAGCAAACCCATGAGGAAAGTATGAAAGAAATTTAAGACTATTTAGAATAGAGCAGAGTCCTATGAAAGTTTGCTAACTCTTACAAATATTTGAAGTATTATCTATCACAAGGTCCTTGATCACTTGTACTCCATCTTCACTGAAAACAGGAAAAAAAAAATGTATTTAAATTAGCCAGAGAAGACTTCTGTTAGACAAAGGACATCATCTCTGCTCTATAAGTAATTAGCAAGTGAATGGCACTGAGAGTTGTCCAAGGTCTGCAGATGATACCACAAGGGTTTGCAGAAAATCCTTGTCAGAGCTCCTTAGACAAATGGCATCCCAGGTGCCTATAATGGTTGTCTTAGAAGCAGTCACTGAACTGCCTCTTAAAAATCTTTTCTACTGTGTAAGCTTATCATGACTTTCAGAGGATAACATGTTTAAAAGAAACTTCACTAACACCTGCTGAGCCTCAAACCGTAAAGCTGAGAGGAGATGGGCACGAGGTAAGAATAAAAGTAGAGGAAGTAAGGAAAGGAAAAAAAAATTAAAAAGGAAAAACTGACAAGGGAAGGAGAGAATCACATCTAAGGCATCAGAATCTCTAAATCTTCTATTTCAAGCACTGATAGATATGAAGCAATGATAGATATGGCAATAAAGTGGATAGTCATTGCCCTGTGCAATGGACATATAAACCCCAGAGGAATTTTCTTTTTAATCAAAACACTCTTTGATGTTTTTGCAGGCAAAAAACTCTTGTGATAAATTCTAAGGAAAAGTATGGCAAGTCTCTGGAACCTCCTTAACTGAAAAGCATGACAAATTAAATTTCCACCACAGCTCATAACAAACTGCATGAAATCAACTTATTGTAATCAATGATGGCAATAGACAGAACATTTTTGCTGTGACTCTCCCAGGCTCTTCATCAGAACACACTGCTGTTCTGGCGTTCTGGTAAAAAAGCATTTAAGAATATGCTCTTTCACTCTAATGAAGATGAGGAAGATCATTAAAAAGATGAAACATTCCTAGCCCAGGGTAACATGTCTAAACTAAAAAGCACGGGCAAGAGATCAAACCACAGAAGTGTTGTGCCTGCCTCAAAAGTGAGAAATGATGGATGATGGCAAGAGAAATCAGAAGAAAAATAAAGAGTTTATACCAATCTGGAAAGTACCAAACAGCAAAGCAGCTAGATCATGTTCTCTGATCAATACAATAAAATGCCATAAATAAACTAAGTGAGCACCAGCCCTCACAAGGCACACGACACGTGTAAATCTCCTCAGCTTCCACAAAGAGTGATTCCCTCAAAAAGCTGCCTGCACATGGGCATTCATTGCAGGCATAAGCCCATTTTCACAGAAAAATTTGACAAAATTTGTCCTCTTTTGGCCAAATATACTTTTGTCACTTATTTTAAATACAAAAAAATGTTTAATAAGTACCAAAAAATCTAAGGAATTCAATGAAGTGCCTTGATAGAAATTTAGGGTAACCTGCAGGATAAATCAAATGCAGAAAAATTTTTTAAAAAACTGAAATAATTGTAAAGGGTGGTGGTCTTTGTGTAGTATTTGTGTTCACCTAGCAGTAAAAAAGGATTTTTATTGGATTAAGGGCCAAGGCTCATGTGAGGAAAGGTGGTTTGAAAGGAAAATGTACGAGAATTGAGTAGCTGTGGTGGAGCCAAAATGGTCGAATACAAACAGCTCCAGTCTACAGCTCCCAGCATGAGTCACACAGAAGACGGGTGATTTCTGCATTTCCAACTGAGGTACTGAGTTCATCTCACTGGGGAGTGTCAGAAAGTGGGTGCAGGACAGTGGGTGCAGTGCACCAAGCGTGAGCCGAAGCAGGGTGAGGCATCGCCCCACCCAGGAAGCACAAGGGGTCAGAGAATTCCCTTTCCTAGTCAAAGAAAGGGGTGACAGATGGCACCTGGAAAATCGGGTCACTCCCACCCTAATACTGCGCTTTTCCAATGGTCTTAGCAAATGGCACACCAGGAGATTATATCCCACACCTGGCTCAGAGTGTCCTATGCCCACGGGGCCTCGCTCATTGCTAGCACAGCAGTCTGAGATCAAACTGCAAGGCGGCAGCGAGGCGGCAGCGAGGCGGCAGCGAGGCGCGCCTGACTTGGCTGAGGCTTGAGTAGGTAAATAAAGCAGCCAGGAAGCTCGAACTGGGTGGAGCCCACCACAGCTCAAGGAGGCCTGCCTGCCTCCATAGACTCCACCTCGGGGGGCAGGGCATAGCCAAACAAAAGGCAGCAGAAACCTCTGCAGACTTAAATGTCCCCGTCTGACAGCTTTGAAGAGAGTAGCGGTTCTCCCAGCACACAGGTTGAGCTCTGAGAATGGACAGACTGCCTCCCAAGTGGGTCCCTGACCCCCGAGTAGCCTAACTGGGAGGCACCCCCCAGTAGGGGCATTCTGACACCTCACACGGCCAGGTACTCCACTGAGACAAAACTTCCAGAGGAACGATCAGGCAGCAACATTTGCTGTTCACCAATATCCACTGTTCTGCAGCCTCCAAGGCTGACACCCAGACAAACAGGGTCTGGAGTGGACCTCCAGCAAACTCCAGCAGACCTGCAGCTGAGGGTCTTGACTGTTAGAAGGAAAACTAGCAAACAGAAAGGACATCCACACCAAAACCTCATCTGTACATCACCATCATCAAAGACCAAAGGTAGATAAAACCACAAACATGGGGAAAAAACAGAGCAGAAAAACTGGAAACTCTAAAAATCAGAGTGCCTCTCCTCCTCCAAAGGAATGTAGCTCCTCACCAGCAATGGAACAAAGCTGGACGGAGAATGACTTTGACGAATTGAGAGAAGAAGGCTTCAGACGATCAAACTACTCTGAGCTAAAGGAGGAAGTTTGAACCCATGGCAAAGAAGTTAAAAATCTTGAATAAAGATTAGATGAATAGCTAACTAGAATAACCAATGCAGAAAAGCCCTTAAAGGACCTGATGGAGCTGAAAACCGTGGCACGAGAACTACGTGACGAATGCACAAGCATCAGTAGCTGATTCAATCAACTGGAAGAAAGGGTATCAGTGATGGAAGATCAAATGAATGAAATGAAGCAAGAAGAGAAGTTTAGGGAAAAAAGAATAAAAAGAAACAAACAAAGCCTCCAAGAAATATGGGACTATGTGAAAAGACCAAATCTACGTCTGATCGGTGTACCTGAAAGTGACAGGGAGAATGGAACCAAGTTGGAAAACATTCTGCAGGATATTATCCAGGAGAAATTCCCCAGTCTAGCAAGGCTAACATTCAAATTCAGGAAATACAGAGAACTCCATAAAGATACTCCTTGAGAAGAACAACTCCAAGACACATAATTATCAGATTCACCAAAGTTGATATGAAGGAAAAAATGTTAAGGGCAGCCAGAGAGAAAGGTCGGATTATCCACAAGGGGAAGCCCATCAGACTAACAGCTGATCTCTCAGCAGAAACTCTACAAGCCTGAAGAGAGGGGGCCAATACTCAATATTCTTAAAGAAAAGAATTTTCAACCCAGAATTTCATATCCAGCCAAACCAAGCTTCATAAGTGAAGGAGAAATAAAATCATTTACAGACAAGAAAATGCTGAGAGATTTTGTCACCACCAGGCCTGCCCTAAAAGAGCTCCTGAAGGAAAAGGAACAACCGGTACCAGCCACTGCAAAAACATGCCAAATTGTAAAGACCATCAAGGCTAGGAAGAAAATGCATCAACTAATGAGCACAATAACCAGCTAACATCATAATGACAGGATCAAGTTCACACATAACCATATTAACCTTAAATGTAAATCGGCTAAACATTCCAATTAAAAGACACAGACTGGCAAATCGGATGGAGTCAAGACTCATCAGTGTGCTGTATTCATGAAACCCATTCCAAGTGCAGAGACACACACAGGCTCAAAATAAAGGGATGGAAGAAGATCTACCAAGCAAATGGAAAACAATAAAAGGCAGGGGTTGCAATCCTAGTCTCTGATAAAACAGACTTTAAACCAACAAAGATCAAAAGAGACAAAGAAGGCCATTACATAATGGTAAAGGGATCAATTCAACAAGAAGAGCCAACTATCCTAAATATATATGCATCCAATACAGGAGCACCCAGATTCGTAAAGCAAGTCCTTAGAGAACTACAAAGAGACTTAGACTCCCACACAATAATAATGGGAGACTTTAACACCCCACTGTCAACATTGGACAGATCAACGAGACAGAAAGTTAACAAGGATATCCAAGAATTGAACTCAGCTCTGCACCAAGCGGACCTAATATACAACAGAATATACATTCTTTTCAGCACCACACCACACCTATTCCAAAATTGACCACATAGTTGGAAGTAAAGCTCTCTTCAGCAAATGTAAAAGAACAGAAATTATAATAAACTGTCTCTCAGACCACGGTGCAATCAAACTAGAACTCAGGATTAAGAAACTCACTCAAAACCGCTTAAGTACATGGAAACTGAACAACCTGCTCCTGAATGACTACTGGGTACATAACGAAATGAAGGCAGAAATAAAGATGTTCTTTGAAATCAACGAAATGAGAGACACAACATACCAGAATCCCTGGGACACATTCAAAGCAGTGTGTAGAAGGAAATTTATAGCACTAAATGCCCACAAGAGAAAGCAGGAAAGATCTAAAATTGACACCCTAACATCACAATTAAAAGAGCTAGAGAAGCAAGAGCGAACACATTCAAAAGCTAGCAGAAGGCTAGAAATAACTAAGATCAGAGCAGAACCGAAGGAAATAGAGACACAAAAAACCGTTCAAAAAATCAATGAATCCAGGAGCTGGTTTTTTGAAAAGATCAACAAAACTGATAGGCTGCTGGCAAGACTAATAAAGAAGAAAAGAGAGAAGAATCAAATAGATGCAATAAAAATGATAAAGGGAATATTACCACCGATCCCACAGAAATACAAACTACCATCAGAGAATACTATAAATACCTCTAAGCAAATAAACTAGAAAATCTAGAAGAAATGGATAAATTCCTCGACACATACAATCTCCCAAGACTAGACCAGGAAGAAGGTGAATCTCTGAATAGACCAATAAGAGGCTCTGAAATTGAGGCAATAATTAATAGCTTACCAAGCAAAAAAAGTCCAGGACCAGATGGATTCACAGCCGAATTCTTCCAGAGGTACAAGAAGGAGCTGGTACCATTCCTTCTGAAACTATTCCAATCAACAGAAAAAGAGGGAATCCTCCATAACTCATTTTATGAGGCCGGCATCGTCCTGATACCAAAGCCAGGCAGAGACACAACAGAAAAAGATAATTTTAGACCAATATCCCTGATGAACATCAATGCAAAAATCCTCAATAACATACTGGCAAACCCAATCCAGCAGCACATCAAAAAGCTTATCCACCATGATCAAGTGGGCTTCATCCCTGGGATGAAAGGCTGGTTCAACATACGAAAATCAAAAAATGTAATCCACCACATAAACAGAACCAAAGACAAAAACCACGTGATTATCTCAACAGATGCAGAAAAGGCCTTTGACAAAATTCAACACCCTTCATGCTAAAAACTCTCAAAAATTAGATATTGATGGGATGTATCTCAAAATAATAAGAGCTATCTATGACAAACCCACAGCCAATATCATACTGAATGGGCAAAAACTGGAAGCATTCCCTTTGAAAACTGGCACAAGACAGGGATACCCTCTTTCACCATTCCTATTCAACATAGTGTTGGAAGTTCTGGCCAGGGCAATCAGACAGGAGAAGGAAATAAATGTACTCAATTTAGGAAAAGAGGAAGTCAAATTGTCCCTGTTTGCAGATGACATGATTGTATATCTAGAAAACCCCATCGTCTCAGCCTAAAATCTCCTTAAGCTGATAAGCAACTTCAGCAAAGTCTCAGGATACAAAATCAAGGTGCAAAAATCACAAGCATTCTTATACACCAATAACAGACACAGAGAGCCAAATCATGAGTGAACTCCCATTCACAATTGCTTCAAAGAGAATAAAATACCTAGGAATCCAACTTACAAGGGATATGAAGGAACTCTTCAAGGAGAACTACTAACCACTGCTCAGTGAAATAAAAGAGGATACAAACAAATGGAAGAACATTCCATGCTCATGGGTAGGAAGAATCAATATGAAAATGGCCATACTGCCCAAGGTAATTTATAGATTCAATGCCATCCCCATCAAGCTACCAATGACTTTCTTCACAGAATTGGAAAAAACTACTTTAAAGTTCATATGGAACCAAAAAAGAGCCCACATCGCCAAGTCAATCCTAAGCCAAAAGAACAAAGCTGGAGGCATCATGCTACCTGACTTCAAACTATACTACAAGGCTACAGTAACCAAAACAGCATGGTACTGGTACCAAAACAGAGATATAGACCAATGGAACAGAACAGAGCCCTCAGAAAAAATGCCGCATTATGTACAACTATCTGATCTATGACAAACCTGACAAAAACAAGCAATGGGGAAAGGATTCCCTATTTAATAAATGGTGCTGGGAAAACTGGCTAACCATATGTAGAAAGCTGAAACTGGATCCCTTCCTTACATCTTATACAAAAATTAATTCAAGATGGATTAAAGACTTACATGTTAGACCTAAAACCATAAAAACCCTAGAAGAAAACCTAGGAAATACCATTCAGGACATAGGTGTGGGCAAGGACTTCATGTCTAAAACACCAAAAGCAATGACAACAAAAGCCAAAATTGACAAATGGGATCTAATTAAACTAAAGAGCTTCTGCACAGCAAAAGAAACCACCGTCATAGTGAACAGGTAACCTACGGAATTGGAGAAAATTTTTGCAATCTACTCATCTGACAAAGGGCTAATATCCAGAATCTACAATGAATTCAAACAAATTTACAAGAAAAAAACAACCCCATCAAAAAGTGGGTGAAGGATATGAACAGACACTTCTCAAAAGAAGACATTTATGCAGCCAAAAGACACATGAAAAAATGCTCATCATCACTGGCCATCAGAGAAATGCAAATCAAAACCACAATGAGATACCATCTCACACCAGTTAGAATGGCCATCATTAAAAAGTCAGGAAACACCAGGTGCTGGAGAGGATGTGGAGAAATAGGAACACTTTTACACTGTTGGTGGGACTGTAAACTAGTTCAACCATTGTGGAAGTCGGTGTGGCAATTCCTCAGGGATCTAGAACTAGAATTACCATTTGACCCAGCCATGCTATTACTGGGTATATACCCAAAGGATTATAAATCATGATGCTTTAAAGACATATGCACAAGTATGTTTACTGCAGCACTATTCACAATAGCAAGGACTTGGAACCAACCTAAATGTCCATCAACGATAGACTGGATTAAGAAAATGTGGCACATATACACCGTGGAATACTATGCAGCCATAAAAAAGGATGAATTCATATCCTTTGTAGGGACATGGATGAAGCTGGAAACCATCATTCTCAGCAAACTATTGCAAGGACAAAAAACCAAACGCCGCATGTTCTCACTCATAGGTGGGAACTGAACAGTGAGAACACATGGACATTGAACATGTGTTCACATGGAATTGAACAGTGAGAACACAGGAAGGGGAACATCACACACAGGGGACTGTTGTGGAGTGGGGGGAGGGGGGAGGGGAGGGACAGCATCAGGAGATACACCTAATGCTAAATGATGAGTTAATGGGTGCAGCACGCCAACATGGCACATGTATACATATGTAACAAACCTGCACGTTGTGGACATGTACCCTAAAACTTAAAAGTATAATTAAAAAAGAAAGAAAGGAAAGTGTACTGACTCTGTTGTGACAGGTTTCTATGAACCCTTAGTAAAGTGTATGTATATTCAATAAAAAGCCTTTTAAAAGGCCTTCTTCAGTGGGAAAGGTGACTTGATTGAGAGTTAGCAGGCTGGGAGTCTAGTCCTACTTTGCAGCTACTTATAAGTGTGACCTAAATTAAATCATGTCACCATTCTGAGCTTTAGTCTTCATATAGAAATTGAGAGGGTTGTGTTGAATCTGTTCCAGTTAAAGTTTAAAATCACATTTAAATCCATGACTTTAATAAAACAGCAGATTATGCATGTTTAATTCACCATTGCACATCTTGTGCTATTAAAATCTTAGGAGAGGGTCAAGGAGGCAGCACAGCAACTAACAAAAGACTTGAGAATTTCAAATGTAGGATCATCCTACCATTCCATAAGTTTTTGCTATCACTCTTCTATATCTATATAGATACAGATAAAATATTCTATTATAGATAATACATATTATGTATAATATTTTTATTATAGATCATACTCTTCCATATATAAATATATAATTTCCCTTTTTTTTCCTTTCTTACCACCATGTCATGGTTAATTTTATGCATCAACTTGAGTGAGCTAACAGATGCACAGATAGCTGATAAAACATTATTTCTGGGTGCATCCATGAGGTTGTTTTCAGAAGGGATTAACATTTAAATTAACAGAGTGAATTAAGAAGATCCATCCTCACCCGTGTGGGTAAGCATCATCCAATCTGCCAATGGCCCAAATAGAACAAAAGGTCAGAGGAAGGCTGAATCCTCTCTCTTCATGAACTGGGACATCCATTTTCTTTTGCATCGGACATTGGAGTTCCTGGTTCAAGCCTTTAGACAGCAAGATTTATATCAGTGGTCCCTTGGTTCTCAGGTCGTTGGTCTTGAACTGGAAGTTACAACATCAGCCCACGTATTTCTCAGACCTGACCCAGACTGAATTACTTCACTGGCTTTCTTGATTCTCCAGTTTACAGACAGCATACCATGGGACATCTTGGCTTCCATAATTGTGTGAACCAATTCCCCAAATAAATATCCTCTTATATAGAGATCTATCTATATCTTTCTATTCAACTACATTCTATGTGTTCTACTTCTTTAGAGAACTCTAACATGCATCATCATTGCTATTTAAATGATTTATTTTTCTTCTATGTTTATTTTATGATTGCACCGGTGTAGTAAGAGTGGATTAGGACGTATCCTCTAAGACTATACTTGTTCTTGCTTCTCTAAGACACATAGCTGAACTACAGGAAACTCATTGGATTCTTACAGAAAAATTTTACTGTAAAATTGACTGTACCCTACCTATTTCAGGGTTTGAAAATGCACCTGAAATCCCTTGGAGTCAGATAATTGAATCAATATGATTCACCCACATATTGGCTATGTGACATTGGGCTTAAAACCCTTTCAGTCCTAGTTTTATTATTTGTAAAATTGAAATAATATATCTACTTTATAGAATTTCTAAGTTTAAATTAGGTAATTTTAAAAACATTTAAATTTAAATAGAATTTAAAAATATACTAGGGATTTATTAATCCTTAACTCATAACAAATGTCTACATTTCATCTAAACAATAACATTAAAGAACCTAAGTTTATAATAATTGAAGTTATAGCCCATTCCTAAGACTGCCTAATAGCTTCACTGTTTTCAGGGAATTCCATGAATGGTTAAATGGGAGTTCATCTAGGGCAATAGGGGAGAGTCAGCAAAATCCATTCCTCATACTGGACATTAAGACAGAGGTAGGTCATGGGAGATTTCCTTTAAGTAGAGTCTATTACACTGTACTTCTATTACATTTTATAGAAACTATATACAAATCTAAGCCAAACTGAGAAGTATTACTCATCACCAATAAAAATTTTGGACTTGTAATGCAATCAATCCAATCTACCACAAAACCCCTATTCCTCTACTTGATTTAACATCAGTTTGATGACTGGAATAACACATTATCTTTCAATTTACAAATTAACTTTATTTAAAAGTATTTGTCTTCTAAATACAAAAAAAAAAGGGATTGGCATTCTCCATTTGAAAATCTAAGAAAATCACTCAAAAGCCAAAGTACCAACAATTTGCTCTATTAATCAAAAACTTTATGTCAAGTATTAGTGTCTTCTTTTCTAAACCAGGGAATGCACTTATAACTCATGTTCCAACAAGTTGAAGTTAATAAAATAATCCAAAGCTTATCTGAAATTCCATCATCCAAATATGTATTTTGACGGCTTACAAAAAAAGTAATCTCCAAAATTTACTACCCTAATTGAAAGCCTGTTACCGTGAATGTTTATGCATACACCAGGGAAACATTTAAGTCACACAGGAGACCAAGGGAGAAAATGTTTAGTAGCAGATAGTCATATCTCAGGTATTCTGATAGGATCACATCTTGTGCTTGTCTTGTTTAAATACACTATATATTAGGATGTGTTGTCATCTTTACTCCATATTATGAGAAGTATGCCTTTTTTCATGCCACTGAGGCAATTCTTCTACTAGGAAGTTCCAATGTTAATTGCATTATTACTTATTTTTTATTGGTAAGAGTTATTTGCATTAATTATGTAGTTCTAACATATTCATGTTTTACATCACACTTTATTCATTTCCATGAATTTCCAGAAGAAAAAGAATTCACATCTATTATTGTTCAGTATTGTTGCATACTGCAAAGCCCAAATATGAGTTCATTGAATGTCATATCATTAGGTAATCCGTGGTTTTCATGCTTTATATTCTGCAGAAATCCTTGGTAGATGTTAGAAATGTGTCTAAGTATATCTTAGTGATATTTGGAGAATTGCTTAAGATTATGAGGTGGACTAGGAATAAATTACTTTCACATTTTCACATTGAAAAAATACAAGATTCAATGCTTTTTCAGGAGCAGATTATATTCACATCTGATATTGGCCTTTGTGATTACATTAGTCAAAAGACTTACCTAAATGTAATCAGTAAATTGTTATCTTAACAATACTGATTTATTTGAGGACTTCTAATTGCTATTTATGTAAGACTGATAAACTCAGATGTTTAAAACTAATGTTTGGGTTCAAATCTTGCCTCTATCACTTACTAGCTGTTTGAATTGGGCAACTCAAATAATGTTTGTTTCTGATTTCCCTCACTGATAAATTAAGGATACTAGTATTACTTCATACGCTTGTTATGAGCATTAAATTAGTTAATATTTGAAAAGTGTTTAAATAGCATCTGGCAAATAATAGTTACGAAATGATAGTTACGAAGGAAACAAACCAGGAAATTGAGACCATTTTAATAATATGAAAAATATTTTTTTAAATAAAGTGTTGCTTAAATTATTCAAAAGAGATTTACCATTTCCTTTTCTAAGTGGAAGATAGGAGATATATAATGTAAGTTCAATAGACAAGGAAGGACCTGAGTTTATAAAAAACTTGGCTTGAGAACCTTATGGGGAAGCTGCAAAATGCAGATATCCAAAATAATACAAGGAGGAATAAAAATATGTTGGCAGCGAGCTAATAGTTTGGTTACCAAGGTAACAGAGGTAAATTTAATTGAGCAGAAAATAATCATGGTACAAGTAGCCTAAAAGGATGCCATGCACTTCTCCTTTGAGTTTAGTTTGAGTAGAGTTTGTTTTAGAGATTGAATGGTATAACACAAAAATGTTCCATTGCATCAATTCAGTACAGGTGAAGAACAGACACTGTAAAATGAAATAACTAGTTACTAAAAATATAAATTGTGACATTTTAGCTAAGTACAAAGCAAACCTTGACACTGGTGTTAGCAGAGTCAGGAAGAGCAGTACTGGTCAGCACTTCTTGCGTAGAAACTAAACAGCATCTGAAGCCATGTATTCATTCAGCTAAAATGATGAGCATTCCTGGATGAGTTTAGGTTTGCCTTGATTCTTGTGTTTCAAACACAACTACTATACTTAATGTATTTTAAGAATAGATCATGTGAACCATGTGACTACAATATTTTCTTTAAAATAACCTCAAAATAACTATATTGAGTATGTATGTTTTCAAATGCCTGCAGATTGCCTGGAAATCCTTGGTCGGCAATACTTAGCTACTAAATAAAATATGTTCACCGTCTACTGCCGAAACCCTTTAACAGCCCACAAAACAAGCTAGATGTCTAGAGATGCACATTTCAGAGCATGTGTCCAATATACTGCACAGCCTAACAATAGGACTTTTGTGACGAAGTAATATATTCTATTTATTTTGGCTACCTATGATAGACACTTTTATAATAGCCTTTTAATGCGATAGCTACCTCTAACAAAGAAGCTAAATATTTTGTAAACATATATGCCACAGGATTTGCTAATCTATAATGAAATATAGATTAGCAAATCAATCATATCATGACCAGCTAAGGCTTACAAGTAATAACTTGGATAACAACTTCTAATTCTCTTGCATCAAGTAGGATTACTTTAGAAGAATATGGTACAAATAATTTCAAGCAATAAGAAAATGTATTGTCTTTGAATCATGAGGAAACAATTCCCAGAAGACTTCTCTCATCTCATTGGCCACAAGTGGTCACAGAGCTACCCCTAAAATAGTGATTCTCAAATCATGGTCCCTACCAGCACTGTCACCTTCACTAGGAACTTGTTAGGAATGCAAAATCTCCAACCTCATAAGACACCTCCTGAATCAGAATGTCACGGTGGGGTTCAACAATCCGTATTTTAACAAGCCCTCCAAGTAATTTTGACATACATTGAAGTTTGCAAACCACTAACTACCCCAATCCAATCACTAACAAAGGAAAGATTACTATGATGATTTAAACTATCAGAATATACAGCCAGAGTTGAGGATAAGGGCTTTTCCTGAGGAAATTTTAAAAATCAGTATTCAGTTGGCAAAGAAGATATCGGACAATGAGAATATGGAGGAGTGAGTGGATTAATATTGAGAAGGCAACAAATAATGTTTCCAAATTCCTTTTTCATCAAATGGTCTAATTCAGGAGAAAGACCATAAGCTTTTGACTCCAAACAGATTGATTTTGGAGACCTAATTCCACCCCTCAGTGGAATAAATGGCAAGTTATTTCATTTCCAGGCAGCTCTGCTTTCTCATCTCTGAAATTAGAATAATACTGCTTTTCTCAAAGAGATTTTGTGACTGGGACATAGTAAGCACTGAATAAAATGTAATTTCCCATCAAAATTGCATCGGAGCTACCAATGGGCAAGATTAACACTTTTGTGCTTTTTTATGTTATTTCTAATTAGCCAGTTTGTATGTTATCAAAAATATATCAAATTGTGTCTTTTTATTATTCCTTTGTACAGCAACGGTGCCACCTCAAAATTAACAGGTTCTTTTTCTGAAATGAGCTTAGAAAAAAGAAGCTGATTCATCTAATGGATGAAATACTGGATTTCAACAGACTTTTGTCTGAAGCTTTGAAACAAAAGCATTTTATTGTTTTGATTTAATATAGGCTATTTTACAACAACCCTTGTTCAAGGGTCACCAGATTTAGCAGATAAAAGCTCAGGATTCCCAGTTAATTTTGAATTAGATAAGCAAAGAATAATTTTTTAGTATATATCAAATATTGTATAGAAAGTATGTATGCTAAAAAAATTATTGTTTATCTGAAATTCAAATTTAACTGGTGTCTTGTATGTTGTCTTGCAACTCTGCTAGCACTTCTGTTTTTATATTGCATGCTCTCATTGTTGAGATAAGCTGTAGAAATCAACTAAGATTTATCAGTAAATTTAATCTTTCAACAATGATAAGGACAAATGGTGTCAATGTTTTGAGACTCAATTTCCTCAGGTGTGAAATTAGGCTATTGGATTAAAGAATATCTGAGGCCTCTTCTTATCCTAAAACTTTGATTCTTTGAGTGTGGAAAACACAGCGTTTCTGGGATCATATAAAAAATTGAATGATGCACTATTTTAAAGCTAAAAGTACTTCACAAGTGTTGGTAATGGTGATGCCAGAACACCACAGCATTATATGTCTGACTACAAAACTATTCAAAGCCTCTTTATATATTTACCCTTTGTTAAAGAGTCTCCCTTAAAAATATTGCCACAGAGGTCAATGTAAGCAATATTTGTATTTATCCTACTTTTCCAGCCTGTAGACATTTATAAGGCCTTGAGAACTTCTCCTACTTTAGATTCCCTTTTAGTTCAGTAGAGTAAGAGACATTTATCTGTTACCAACAAACCTAGTAATAATCCGTAAGTAAAATATGTGTGGGCAAATTTGCTTCTTGTAAAACTGTTTTTAAGGAATAACTAAAAACATAATATGTAGATAAACAAGTATAATGAACAATACATATAAATACTTAGAATATATCCAGAGGTATATTCTAATAGATCATAAAATTTTGCTAACTATATATTTTAGCTATTTCTTAAATAAAAATATTTAAATATAATTATTTTTTTCTCAATTTATATTAAAACTTATTTTGGTAATATGAGTAAATTATAAATTGCATGTTTTCCAACCTTTCTACTGCGTTAGTAATATATATGAACGTAATAAGGCAAAAATATTATAACAGTAACATTTAGACAAAACAAAATATTTATGTGTATGTGTTTTCATATGATACAATGACAATTAAGGACAGCTGCCTTCATCAAAATAGGACATTTAAATTAAACAGAGTTAGAAGACACATTAGCATTTCTTATCTATTCTGGTCATAAAATCTTTTTTAAGAAAACTGATCCCATATCTTAATGTTCAAAAAATAGCCTCATTTTATCAATATTTTAAGTGTCAATTTTCCTCCATGTAACAAACCGGTTATGTCTCAAAGGTCACTCCTGCCGACCCCTGGCAAAACACTGTAGATGATATTTATTAAGTTTATGTATAGTAAAACTTGATTAAACAAAATCTGTGGTTAAATACAAGTCAAAGGAAACAGAAAAGCAAACAAATTAGTTGACTTTAATTTATAATATTCATGCTTAAGAAAACAGATTTAATTAAAGACAGATAATCATGAGATGAAATTAAGGCGTAAGAAAATTCTAAAATACAGTCACAAATCCCTTAATAATTGGGATATGTTCTGAGAAATGTGTCATTGGTGATTTCATTGTTGTCTGAACATTTTTAGGGTGTACTTACACAAACCTAGATGGCATAGCCCACTGCACACCTAGGCAATATCATATAGCCTTTCGTTCATAGGCTACAAATCTGTACAGCCTGTTACTGTACTGAATATGGTAGCACAGTGGTAAATATTTGTGTATCTAAATGTATGTAAACATAGAAAGAGTACAGTAAAAATATTATATGAAAGATATAAAAAATGATACAACTGTATAGAGAACTTACCATGAATGGAGCTTGCAGGACTGGAAGTTGCTCTCGGTGAGTCAATGAATGAGTGGTGAGTGAATGGGAAGGCCTAGTATATTACTTTACATTTCTGTAGATTTCATAAATACTACACATAGGCTACCCTGAATTTACAAAAAAATCTTTCTTCAATAATAAATTAACCTTAGCTTACCGTAATATTTTTACTTTAGAAACTCTTTATTGTTTTAAATTTTTGACTGTTTTATAATACTACTTAAACCAAACATAAGAGAAAATGATGTAATCAAGAGACCAGGTAAACATTGAGATGAATGAGGCTGTCGATGGGGTAACACAGCATACTATTATACAGTAAATTGTTTTTAATAAGTAGAAAGGGTACACTCTAAAATAAGAATAAAAGTATAATAAATACATAAACCAGTAACAGAGCAATTCATTGTAATTATCAAGTGTTATATACTGCATATAATTGTGCTATACTTTTATATGACTGGCAGTGCAGGAAGTTTCTTTACACCAGCATCACCACAAACATGTAACACATTGCACATTATGATGTTTACAGGGTACTAGGTAATAGTGTCATAGGACCACAGGTTTGCATGCCCACTGCACAGTAACATCCCAATACATTGGGTCAGCAGGATTGGCAGCAGGGAAAGTTTAATAGTCACAGGGCAGCCGAGCAAGGAGATGAGAGGAACCCACAAAACCGTCTTCTCAAGGAGTTTTGGGCTGGAGTTTTTAAGGTGGTCATGAAGAGCAAGGGGCTGGAAAATTTAGGGTCATTGATTAACTGAGGCAAGGAGGATGAAATCAATAGAATGTGGAAATTGCATTCTTTAACATCAGTTTTGCCAGTAGACAGGACCTGAAAGAATATCTTGAATGGAAAACTTAATGCTTCACAATGCTTAAGTTGTTGTCTATAGAGCAGTTAAGGGGGACAATAATCTTGAGACGGGGTCCACGTAACTCTGGGGCAATAGGAAGCAAACGACTATGAGGAAGTGGGTCAGAGAGCAGTCTGACCTGATGGTTAATGCTGAATGTGCTGCAGCTTGGTTTATTTTCATTTCTATCCTTCCTTTCTTCCCTGATTAATTTCATAAAATGTATAGGGACGATTTCAACAGGAATTTTTCACTCCATTATAACCTTATGGGACCATTGTTGTATATGCAGTCCATTGTTGACTGCAATGTCATTATGTAGCACAAGAAGGTACATTTATTTTGCTTGAAATATATGAAATAGCTGTTTTTGAAGGTCAATTGTCAAGTATCAGTAATTTCATACGGTTCAACCTAATAGATGGACTTTCAAATGCCTTGAAGTTGAAACGGATTATTTAATTTTACTTCAGATTCATGATCTGTAGCTTCACGCATAAAGATGTTTATGCAAGGCTGAGCACAGTGGCTCATGCCTGTATTCCCAGCACTTTGGGAGGCCAAGGCAGGCAGATCGCTTGAGCTCAGGAGTTGCAGACCAGCCTGGGCAATGTGGTGAATTCCTGTTTCTACTAAAAATACAAAAACTAGCCAGGTGTGATGGCACACATCTGTAGTCCCAGCTACTTGGGAGGCTGAGGTGGGAGGATGGCTTGAATCCAGGAGGTTGAAGCTGCAGTGAGCCGAGATCACACCAACTGCACTCCAGCCAGCCTGGGTGACAGAGTGAGACCCTGTCACAAAAAAAAAGAAAAAGAAAAAAAGAAAAAAAAAGATGCTTATGCAGCAAGATGTAATTTAAAAATTAGAAGCAATTAGAAGCAATTGCTTGTCCCCGTGGATAAGTAATTAGGAAAAGTATATAGTTCATATTTACTACAGACAAAAGGAAAAAAGCAAAACTAGATGCATAATATAATCTCAACTACTATACAAATGCACAGAAAATTTCTCAGGAAATATATCTAAGTATCATCAGTGGATTATTTATGTGATTTTTTTCTGGTATGTGCCCAATTTTCTAAATTATTATATGATTGGATTTTCTGGAAACCTTTTGATTCTATTTTCGTCCAATGGAACATGGAGAGAAGTGACCATGTGTCAGATCCACATGGAAGATTTGCGAGTTTCTTCTATCTTGCTTGCACTCACCCTTCATCAGAAGGACAGCACGTCCAAGTTAGCAGCTGTCCCTCAGCCCATGTTATGGTGTTCTTGAATTGCTATAAATAAATACCTGAGACTGGGTGGCTAATTTATAAAGAAAAGAGGTTAAATTGCTTCACAGCTCTGCAGGCTGTATAAGAATCACAGCACCCATATTGCTTGGCTTCTGGGAGCCTCAGGGAACTTTTACTCATGGTGGAAGGTGAAGCAAGAGCTCTTATCACATGGTAAAAATAGGAACAAGAGACAGCAAATTGGTGGGGGCAGAGGGATATGGGGGGAGAGGTGCCACACACTTTTAAATGACCACATCTTGTGAGAACTCACTACCATGAAGACAGCATCAAGGCAGGAGGGATCCACACCCATGATCCAAACACCTCCCACCAGGCTCTACCTCCAACATTGAGGGATTACATTTCAACATGAGATTGGGGCAGGAACAAATATCCAAACTATGTCACTAGCCCTTGCATGGAGAAAACATGCCAAGTAAACCTGAACTTGACTAACAGCCTAGAACAGACCCACCACAGTTGACCTGAAGATGCTTGAATGAGAAATAAGTAGTTATTGTTGTAAGTCACCAGTATTTAGGGGCTAATGCTTACAGTGAATCTTAATTGGCCTCATCCCAGATCTCTTTGACTCTTCAAATTTCCCAGCCCTTCCTTGCCTACTGACCTTTCATCTTTGCTTCTCTGCCAGCTGCTATCTCCATGCTACACAAGGGTGGCAGTGGCAGTGGCAGGTGCATGCTTTTCTAGTGCCATGTTAGGTGAGACTTTGCCTAAAGGAAGGTTCCTTGGACTACACCCCGAAAACTGAGGCAGAAGCCCCTTAATCTCAATGGGTGATTCTATCACAACTCCCTGGGATTAAATCCCCTGGGGCTGAACAAGTAGAGTGCCTTTCATTCCTAAAATTCTTCATTCCATCTGCCGATTGGAATTTTGATTGGGTAGAAAAAAGGTTTTTATAGTATCTAGTGCTTTTTCATAGTCTAGAGGCCAAGGTATAAATTTTCATTTCTAAGTTGCCAGGTTCTGGATTCTTACAATCAAATAGCATAGGACATGCATATCAAGCTTGTTTTGGATTCAAAACTATTGTGTGCTTTAAATTTCAATAACTTATTTTGTAATTTAAATTACATAATTTGGCGTTCTCTTTCTTTCTCCTCCCAACCCCTCTCTGAGTTGCATCTTCTTTGTGAGTGTTATGGTTACCTACAGAGGCAGATTATACCCCCACCCAAAATGTGGTTCCAACATCAAGACTGATGATACCACATACACCAATAGGGTATGAAAAGTTGTATTACTTACATGTTTGAGGTCTCTGGGGGAGATTAGGGCAAATCTCTTAAACATGTCCAAAATGGCTTGAGAGGGAGAGGAACGAGAATAAACTGTGTTTTTTGTTTTGTTTTGTTTTGTGGCTAGTGGGTGGGGCTTGGGTGAGAGTTCCTGTGGGTGAGCAGAGGTTTACAAGGTTTGGCTCTCTCACAGGTGCCAAAGGAGGAAGCACCCAGGCTTTCTTATCAGCTCACCTAGATGTGGAAAAGGGAAGAGGGAAAAGTGGCAAAGGGAAGAGTGAAAAGTGAAAATTAAAAGCCGACAGCAGTGAACATCAAAAACCAGGCTTCAGACTCCTCATTACGCTGGGTTTTGCATGTAGCAATGTCTGGAAATCTGATGTGAAAAGAGTCAACGGAAGACAGACAAGAGCCATCTTTTAATATTACCTTAGTATATTAAAGTTATTTAACCTGGTCAGTATTAACATTAGTTAAACTAAGATTAGGCCTCTCTTTTTTTTTTTTTTTTGCCAGCTAAGATGAGCAACCCCCCCTTTTTTTTGCCAGCTAAGATTAGCACCACCCCCCTTTTTTTTTGCCAGCTAAGATTAGCACCACCCCCCCATTTTTTTTTTTTTTTTGCCTTCAAGCTAATCAATGTACCATTTTTGGGAAAAACGGGAAAAAAAATAAAGAATGGGAAGAAAGAAAATAACATTTCCTGAGCTTGTAATATATTCCAATTGCTATGATTTATATATATATAGGGAAGTTTATGGAGATGTTTGTGTTTTGTTCTAAATTTTTCTATTCTTCTTTCTCCACTAAGTAATAGCCAAGGCTTTGTCAAGGGAGGGATTTGTGAAGAAAGTTCCAAAGCAGAGTTGTCTGGAAATTTCTGTATCCATGAGGGATTGGTTCTGGACCTCTTGCAGTTACCAAAATCCGAGGATGCTCAAGTCCTTGATACAAAATGGCATATTTGCATATAACCTATGCACATCCTTATACTTAAAATCATCTCTAGATTACTTATAGTTCCTGTGACAATGTAAATACTACATAAATAGTTGTACTATACTGTTTAGGGAATAATGACAAGAAAAAAGTCTATACGTGTCCAGGACAGATATAATTATTTTTCCAAATATTTTTGATTCTCAGTTGGTTGAATCCATGGATACTGAACCCAAAGATATGGAAAGCCAACTGCATTCTTTTTCTGGATTTTGCTTTTCAAGGTCTACATTATGGGGATCCCACTAAATCATATCCAAAGGAGTAGGGAAAGAGTTGGGTACCCTGAGGAGGTCCCTGAGGTCAGGGGAAGAGAGGAGAGTCCTCTTGGGAACTGAAAGGGAATAAAAATTATGACTCTGAACCTCATACCCTTTGAATACCCTAAGAGAGTGTCAGGATGTACAGCAAGTTACAAGGCTGGTCTGTGCTCCCAGGACTCATCAAAGATTCCATTCACTATATTTGATGTCAAAGCAGAATCATCAACTTGAAGGATGCTGCATGTTCAGAAAATGAAAATATTAGTAGTGACTAGTGCATATGGAAATTGGGAGGCCTTACCTTAGTGTAATGTTCTGTTTAAGATCCTGGGAACTATTCCAGGGCAGAAAGAGGGGGAGAAGCAATAATTCCAATGACTAAACTACCAAAACACCTGGTGTGATGGAAGCCCAGAATCATATTTCATTTGATTTTAGGTAAAAAGAAGTCATACAATATTTTTCTACACCTAAATTTGAATTAAAAGGAATTATCTCCTCTAAGACATTTGACTAGGCTAGTCCACAAAGGGCTGATTTATGTTCAAAAAATGGGAAGAATGATGATTGGGACTTGGCTTAAAGTGTTTCCACTATCAAACCAACAATTAGTGCAAAAAAAAAAAACACACACACACACACACACAGGATAAAGGGAGTGGATGCTGTCCTCAGTGACTCCTCCTTCTCCTGGAGTATGGTCAAAATTCAGTAGCTGCTGCAACCAGTGCATAGTGAGAAGTTTACCAGCTCAGAGACTTGGCTGCATTGCCTTTTATACCATAAGCTGGTGGAGAGGCTAACTAAGTCACCTTGGGCTGCTATAACAACATATCGTACACCAGGTGGCTTAAACAACAGAACTTTGTTTTCTCCCAGTTCTGGAGGCTAAGGAGCCGAAGATCAAGGTATGGTTCAATTCCCCGTGAGGGCCTTCTTCTTGGCTTGCAGATGGCTGCCTTTTCACTTGGTGCTCACATGATGGCAAGAGCACTCTGGTGTTTCATCCTTTTCTTATAAGAACCCCAGTCCTATCAAATTAGGACCTCACCCTTATGACCTCATTTAGCCTTCATCACCTTCTCGCAGAGCCTGTCCCTAAACACAGTCACATTGTGGGTTGGGGCTTCAACATATTCATTTTGAGAAGACACAAACGTTCAGTTCATAGCAGAGGCCATAGCTGATCAAGGATCTACATATCTCTATCAAGGAAATGGTGGTGGTACCACAGCTAAATACTTGCGTGTTTTTCACCAAGTCATAGCCTGCCATATATTTAGCAACCCAATAATAATAACCACCCCAATTTACAGATGAGAAAATTGAGTCTCAGAGAGATTGTGAAACTTGCCCAAATAACCTCGATTAGTAATTAAAACTTAAGTCTGACTGACATCAAAGATTTTGCCTTTTGTCCTAAACTATGTTATTACAAAGTTAAAATTAAAATTGGGGGGGGGGGTGGGGCTAAAACAGTTGACTAGAAGCAGCGGCATTTGGAGCCTCCCATGAAAAAAAACTCATAATAAGTGTATGAATCCTTCACCAGCAACCAAGGTAGCCAGGTTCTCTCATCAAAATTGACTAGAAGGCTGGTATGGCCCATGGAGAGAAGGAAAAGCAGTGTGGTGCGGCGGCCCAGCTGAGAGCCACACAGGGCAGGGGAACACCAAGGGAGGTGGTGAGTGAGCATGCTACCCAGCTGAGGAAACTGTGCTTTTTCCATGGAACTGTGCAACCCACGGATTGGAGATCCCAGTCACGAACCCACGCCACTAGGGCCTAGCGTCCCAACGCTCAGCTCCAGAATCTGCTTAAGCCTACCAAACTCCTTGGGGGAGGGGCGACCGTGAGCACCACAGCTGCAGCTGTCTGCTGTCTAAGCTGTTCGAGCTTCTTGGGGGAGAGGCAGCAGCCAGCAATGGGACTGGCAACTGCCTAACATGCTGAGCTCCCTGAGTGGGGGAAGGGCGACAACCATTTCTAACAGCTCCAGGCTGTGCTTTTCACCTGCTGGAGCCAGAGGGGCTGGATGGCTTGGTCCCAAGACTTGTCTCCACAGCCCAACACACCAGCTGTGGTAGTTTGCAGCCAGGGTCTCTTCAGGCATGACCCTGACCCATCCTTCCTCATTGGGGTGGGGGGTGGTGGGGAGGGGGTGGGTGCTTCCCTGCAGGAAGTCCAATAACTCCAGCCAGAGACTCAGGGACAGAATTTGGATCTCCCTGGGCCTGAGCCCCTAGCAGGAGGGGTGGCCACAGTCTCTGAAGATCAGTGACTTAGCCTCTCCTCCTGGTAGTTCTAAGGAATATAGGCAGCCCAGATGAGATGGTTTCCCCCCAGCGAAACACACCCTCTCCACCAAGGGATAAAGTGCTTCCTTAAATGGGTCCTGCTCCCTGTGCCACCCAACTGGGTGAGACGCTTCAACAGGGGTTGTCAGACACCCTACACAGGAGTGATCCTACTGGCATCAGGTTCTAGCCCCTTCGAGGTCAGAGATCTCAGAAGAAGGAGCAGGCACCCATCTTTGCTGCTCTCCAGCCTCCTTGAGTGACATCTCCAGGCATGGGAACAAATCAGATGAATAGGGCCTGAGTGAACCCCCAGCAAACTGCAGCAGCCCTACAGAAGAGGGACCTGACTATTGAAAGAAAAACAAGTAGAAAATGATGACAACAACATCAACAACAATAACAACAAAAAGGCCCCCAGAAAAACCCCATCCAAGGGTCAGCAGCCTCGAAGACCGAAACTAGAGAAACTCATGAACAGGAGAAAGAATCAATGAAAAAATGCCGAAAACCCAAAAGACCAGAGTGCCTCTTCTCTTCCAAATGATCACAACGTCTGTCAAGGGTGCAGAATTGGATGGAGGATCAGATGGACAATTGACAGAAGCAGGCTTAAGAAGATGGGTAATAAAAAACTATGATACGCAAAAGGAGCGTGTTCCAACTCAATGCAATGCAAAGAAGCTAAGAACCTTGATAAAATGTTAGAGGAATTGCTAACTAGAAAACCCAGTTTAGAGAGGAACATAAACGACCTGATGGAGCTCCAAAACACAGCATGAGAACTTCATGAGACATACACAAGTATCAAAAGCTGAATCGACCAAGCGAAGAAAGGATATCAGAATTTGAAGACCACCTTGCTGAAATAAGACATGCAGAAGAGAATAGAGAAAAAATAATGAAAAGGAATGAACAAACCCTCCAAGAAATATGGGACTTCATAAAAAGACTGAACCTATGATTGACTGGAGTACCAGAAGGAGATGGGGAGAATGGAAACAAGGCTGGAAAACACGCTTCAGGATATTATCCAGGAAAACTTCTCCAACCTAGCAAGACAGGCCAACATGCAAATTCAGGAAACACAGAGAAACCGTTAAGATACTCCACGAGAAGATCAACCCCAAGACACATAATCATCGGTTTCTCCAAGGTCAAAGTAAAGGAAAAACTGTTAAGGGCAGCCAAAGAGGAAGGCCAGATCACCTACAGAGTGAAGCCCATCAGACTAACAGCAGACCTCTCAGGAGAAACTCTACAAGCCAGAACAAATCAGGGGTCAATATTTGAGATTCTTAAAGAATTTTCAACCCAGAATTTCATATCCAGCCAAACTGAGCTTCATAAGTGGAGAAATAAAATCCTTTCCAGACAAGCAAATGCTGAGAGATTTTGTCACCACCAGGCCTGCCCTGCAAGAGATCCTGAAAGAAATACTAAATATGGAAAGGAAAAACCAGTACCAGCCACTGCAAAAACATACTAAAATATAAAGACCAATGACACTACGAATAAACTGCATCAACTAGTGTGTGCAAAATAACCAAATAGCATAATGATGACAGGCTCAAATTTACACATAACAATACTAACCTTAAACGTAAAAGAGCTAAATGCCCCAATCAGAAGATACAGACTGGCAAATTGGATAAGGAGTCAAGACCCATCAGTGTGCTGTATTCAGGGGATGCATCTCACATGCAAAGACACACATAGGCTCAAAATAAAGGGATGGAGGAAAATTTACCAAGCAAATGTAAAGCAAAAAAAAAAAAAGCAGGGGTTGCAATCCTAGTCTCTGACAAAACAGATTTTAAACCAACAAAAATCAAAAAAGACAAAGAAAGGCATTACATAATGGTTAAGGGAACAATTGAACAAGAAAAGCAAACTATTCTAAATATATATACCTCTAATACAGGAGTAACCAGATTCACAAAACAAGTTCTTACAGACCTACAAAGAGACTTAGCCTCCCACATAATAATAGTGGGAGACTTACCACTGTCAGTATTAGATCAACAAAGCAGAAAATTAACAAGCACATTCAGGACTTGAACTCTGCTCTGGATCAGGTGGACCTAGTAGACATCTATAGAACTCTCTACCCCAAATCAACAGAATATACATTCTTCTTAGTGCCACATGGCACTTATTCTAAAATCGACCACATCATTGAAAGTAAAACACTCCTCAGAGAATGCAAAATTACTGAAATCATAACGAACAGTCTCTCAGACTACAGTGAAATCAAATTACAACTCAAGATTAAGAAGCTCACTCAAAACCATATAATTTCATGGAAATTGAACAACCTGCTCCTGAGTGACTCCCAGGTAAATAATGAAATTAACGCAGAAATCAAGAAGTTCTTTGAAACCAATGAGAACAAAGAGATGATGTACCAGAATCTCTGGGACACAGCTAAAGCAGTGTTAACAGGGAAATTTACAGTGCTAAATGCCTACATCAGAAAGCTAGAAAGATCTCAAATTGATATCCTAACATCACAATTAAAAGAGCTAGAGAGGCAAGAGCAAACCAGTCCAAAGGCTAGCGGAAGACAAGAAATAACTAAGATCAGAGAAGAATTGAAGGAGATACACAAAAAACCCTCCAAAAAAAATCAATGAATCCAGGAGCTGGTTTTTTGAAAAAATTAACAAAATAGATAGACCACTAGCTAGACTAATAAAAAAGAAGAGAAGAATCAAACAGACACAATAAAAAATGATAAATGGGATATCACCACTGTGACCTCATGAAAATACAAACTACCATCAGTTAATACTATAAACACCTCTATGCAAATAAACTAGAAAATCTAGAAGAAATGGATAAATTCCTGGATGCATACACCCTACCAAGACTAAACCAGGAAGAAGCTGAATCCCTGAATAGACCAATAACAAGCTCTGAAATTCAGGAAGTAATTAGTAGCCTACCAACCAAAAAAAGCCCAGGACCAGACAGATTCACAGCTGAATTCTACCAGAAATAAAAAGAAGAGCTGGTACCATTCCCTCTGAAACTATTTCAAACAATTGAAAATGAGGGACTCCTCCCTAACTCATTTTATGAAGCCAGCATCATCCTGATACCAAAACTGGGAAGAGATGCAACAAAAAACAAAAACTTCAGGCCAATATCCCTGACGAACATCGATGCAAAAATCCTCAATAAAATCCTGGCAAACTGAATCCAGCAGCACATCAAAAAACTTATCCACCATGATCAAGTCGGTTTCATATCTGGGATGCAAGGCTGGTTCAACATATGCAAATCAATAAACATAATCCATCACATAAACAGAACCAAAGACAAAAACCACATGATTATCTCAATAAATGCAGAAAAGGCCTTTGATAAAATTCAACATCCCTTCATGCTAAAAACTCTCAATAAACTAGATATTGATGGAACATACCTAAAAATAACAAGAGCTGTTTATGACAAAACCATAGCCAATATCAGATTGAATGGGCAAAAGCTGGAAGCATTCCCTTTGAAAACCAGTAGAAGACAAGGATGCCCTCTTTCACCACTCCTTATTCAACATAGTATTGGAAGTTCTGGCCAGGGCAATCAGGCAAGAGAAAGAAATAAAGAGTATTCAAATAGGAAGGGAGGAAGTCAAGTTGTTTCTGTTTGCAGATGACATGATTTTATACTTTAAAAAACCCACCATCTCAGCCCCAAAATTTCTTGAACTGATAAGCAACTTCAGCAAAGTCTCAGGATACAAAATCAACGTGCAAAAATCACAAGCATTCCATTACACCAACAACAGGCAAGCAGAGAGCCAAATCATGAATGAACCCCTATTCACAATCACTACAAAGAGAATAAAATACCTAGGAATACAGCAAAAAGGGATATGAATGACCTTTTCAAGGAGAACTACAAACCACTACTTAAGGAAATAAGAGAGGACACAAACAAATGAAAAAACATTCTATCTTCATGGATAGGAAGAATCAGTATCATGAAAATGGCCATACTGTCCAAAGTAATTCACAGATTCAAAGCTATTCCCATCAAACTACCATTGAGATTCTTCACAGAATTAGAAAAAACTATTTTAAATTTAATACAGAATCAAAGAAGACCCCACATAGCCAAGAAAATCCTAAGCCAAAAGAACAAAGCTGGAGGCATTATGCTACCTAACTTTAAACTATACTACAGGACTACAGTAACCAAAACAGCATGGTATTGGTACCAAAATAGACATATAGACCAACAGAGCAGAACAGTGACCTCAGAAATAAGACCACACATCTACAGCCATCTGATCTTTGACAAACCTGGCAGAAACAAGCAATGGAGAAAGGATCTCCTATTCAGTAAACGGTGCTGGGAAGACTGGCTAGTCATATGCAGAAAACTGAAACTGGACCCCTTCCTTACACCTTATACAAAAATTAACTTGAGATAGATTAAAGACTTAAATGTGAAACCCCAAACCATAAAAACTCTATAAGAAATCCTAGGCAATACCATTCAGGGTATAAGCATGGGCAAAGATTTCATGACAAAAATGCCAAAAGCAATTGCAACAAAAGACAAAATCGGGTCGGGTGCAGTGACTCATACCTGTAATCCCAGCACTTTGGGAGGCCGAGGTAGGTGGATCATTTGAGGTCAGGAGTTTGAGATCAGCCTGACCAATACAGTGAAACCCTGTCTCTACTAAAAATACAAAAATTAGCTGGACGTGGTTGTATGCACCTCTAGTCCCAGCTACTAGGGAGGCTGAGACAGGAGAATTGCTTCAACCCAGGAGGCAGAGGTTGCAGTGATCATGCTACTGCACTCCAGCCTGAGAGACACAGTGAGACTGTCTCAAATAAAAAATAAAGCCAAAATCGACAAATGGGATCTAATTAAAAAAGAGTGTCTGCACAGCAAAAGAAACTATCAGACTGAACAAGCAACCGATGGAATGGAAGAAAATTTTTACAATCTACCCATCTGACAAACGTCTAATATCCAGAATTTACAAGGTACCTAAACATATTTACAAGAAAAAAACAACCCCATCAAAAAGTGGGCAAAGGATATGAACAGATATTTCTCAAAGTAAGGGAGGAGACCACCCCTAATATTGTCTTATGCCCAATTTCTGCCTCCAAAGAAAGAAGTAAAAACTAAAAGGCAGAAATGAAATCCACAAGCAGACAGCCCGGTGCCACACCCTGAGCCTGGCAGTTAAAGTTCGACCCCTGACCTAATCCGTTATGTTATCTACAGATTACAGACATTGTATAGAAAAGCATTGTATGTGAAAATCCCTGTCCTATTCTGTTCCGTTCTAATTACCAATGCATGCAGCCCCCAGTCACATACCCCCTGCTTGCTCAATCGATCACGACCCTCTCAAGCAGACCCCCTTAAAGTTGTAAGCCCTTAAAAGGGACAGGAATTGCTCACTTGGAGAGCTCGGCTCCTGAGACAGGAGTCTTGCCAATGCTCCTGGCCGAATAAACCCCTTCCTTAACTCCCCGTCTGAGGGATTTTGTCTGTGACTTGTCCTGCTACAAAAGGAAGACATTTACATGGCCAACAAACATAGAAAAAAAGCTCAACATCACTGATCATCAGAGAAATGCAAATCAAAACCACAATGAGATACCATCTCACGCCAGTCAGAATGGTGATTATTAAAAAGTCAGTAAACAATAGATGCTGGTGAGGCTGTGGAGAAATAGGAACGCTTTTACACTGTTGGTGGGGATGTAAATTAGTTTAACCACAGTGGAAGACAGTATGGCAATTCCTCAAGGATCTAAGCCAGAAATGCCATTTGACCCAGCAATTCCATTACTGGGTATATACCCAAAGAATATAAATCATTCTACTATGAAGACACATGCACATGTATGTTTATTACAGCACTATTTACAATAGCAAAGACATGGAACCAACCCAAATCCCCATCAATGATAGACCAGATAAAGAAAACTTGGTACATATACACCATAGAATACTATGCAGTCATAAAAAGGAATGAGATCATGTTCTGTGCAGGGACATGGATGAAGCTGGAAGGCATCGTTGTCAGTAAACACAGGAACAGAAATTCAAACACCTCATGTTCTCACTCATAAGTGGGAGTCAAACATTGAGAACACATGGACACAGAGAAGGGAACAACACGCCGGGGCCTGTTGGGTGGTAGGGTTGAGGAGAGGGAACTTAGAGGATGGGTCAATAGGTGCAGCAAACCACCATGGCACACGTATACCTATGTAACAAACCTGCACGTTCTCCACATGTATCCCTTTTTTTGTTTGTTTTTAGAAAAATATAAATAAAAAGAAATAAAACTTGGAGGTTTATAAAACAGGAATGACTGAATGTAGTCCAAAACTAAACCCGCATACACAGGGTTAATTGACTTTCAATAAAATGCCAGTTACGCTTAAAAAAATTTTTTTTAGTATTACTGGGCAAGATTTAGATGAGTTTACGAAGGGAATTAAAATGAAAGTATACTATTATATTAATAGAAAAATCGCCTTGAAAGGAAATAGCTGAGCTTAGGTGGCAAAAGACAAAGAAATTCAGGAAAATCATGAGGACTGCTGCTCTATTCTATTCCACCGCCACCCCCATCTAAAATCTGGGATTCTCCAGTCAGTGTGCAGGATGGACTGTAGATGCACTTGGCTTGGGAACTCAAACACCAGAATTCTGTGACTGAGTCTGATAACCTGGAGGAGGAATAGCTAAGAAATAAGTAAAAGGTGAGTCACCATGTTGTACAACAGGTTTGTTGAATTTATTCCTTCTATCTAACTAAAATTTTGTATCCTTTGACCAACATCTCCTCAACCTTCTGTCTCCACCACCAGCCTCCAGTAACCACCATTCTATTCTCTATGAGTTCAACTTTTTTAGATCTCATGTATAGGTGAGACTTTGGGTATTTGTCTTTTGGTGCTTATTTTACTTTGGGGCTTATTTTACTTAGCGTATTGATCCCGATGTTCATCCAGGTTGTCTCAAATGACAGGATTTTCTTCTTCTTCTTGAATGGCTGGATATACACCAAATATTGTTATCCATTCATTTATTGATAAACACTTAGGTTGATTTCATATCTTGGCTAATGTGAATAATGCTGAAATGAACAAGTGAGTGCAGACATCCCTTTGACATACTGATTTTATATCCTTTGGATATATACTCAATAGTGAGATTTCTGGATCATACGCTAGTTCTAATTTTTTGAAGGGCTCTATACTCTTTTTCATGATGGCTGTACTAATTTATATTCTCACCTGATGTATATAAAGATTTTCCTTTTCCCCACATCCTTGCCAAAACTTACCTTTTATCTTTTTGATGCTAGCCATTCTAAGAGGTGTGAGATGATATCTCATTGTGGTTTTAGTTTGCATTTCTTTACTAGCAATGAGCATTTTTAAAATATATCTGCTGGCCATTTGTAAGTCTTCTCTTGGGAAATGTCTATTCAGGTCCTTTGTTCATTTTTAAATTGGGTTGTTTTCTTGCTATTAAGTTGCTTGAATTCCTTACATATTTTGGATATTAACTTACCCCTGATAAGATGTATGGTTTGCAAATATGTTCTCCCATTCTACAGGTTTTCTCTTCACTGTGTTGTTTTCTTTGCTGTGTAGAAGCGTTTTTAGTTTGATGTAATCCCATTTGTCTATTTTTGCTTTTGTTGCCTTTTGGGCAACAACCGTGTCTATTTTGGGCTTTTGGGGACATATTAAAAAAAGTTATTGCCGAGGCCAATGTCATGGAGCCTTGCTACTATGTTTTCTTCTGGTAATTTTATAGGTTTAGGACTTACATTTAAGTTTTGAATCCATTTTAAGTTGATTTTTGTATACAGTGTGAGATAAGGTTCTAATTTTATTCTTTTCCATATGAATAGCCAGTTTTTCCAACATCATTTATTGAAGAGACTGTTCGTCCTGCATTGTGTTTGGGGGACTTTTGTAAAAACTTAATTGAATGGTTTTGTAGCATATTTTCAAGTCAGATAGTATGACATCTCCAGCTTTGTTCTTTTTGCTCAAGATTGGTTTGGTTATTTGGGGTCTTTTTTGGTTCCATATTAATGTTGGGATTGTTTTTTCTATTTCTGTAATAAACATCTTTAAAATTCTGACAAGGATTGCATTGAATCTGTAGAGTGCTTTGGGTAGTATGGAAATTTTGACAATATTAAATTTTCCAATCAATGAACACGGGATATTGTTCCATTTATTTATGTCTTTTTAATTTTCCTTCATCAGTATTTTACAGTTTTCACCGTATAAGTCTTTCACCTCCTTGGTTAGATTTATTCCTAATAGTTTTGTAGCTATCATGAATGGAATTGTTTTCCTAATTTCCTTTTTGGATAGTTCGTTGTTAGCTTGTAGAAAGGCTACTGATTTTTGTATGTTGCTTTTGTATTCTGTACTTTTACTGAATTTGTTTATCAGTTCTAACAGTATTTTAGTGGAGTCTTTGGAGTTTTCTACCTATCAGATTATGCTACCTGCAAACAGGGAAAATTTAACTTCTTACTTTCCAATTTGGATGCCTTTGATTTCTTTCTCTTACCTCATTGCTGTGTCTTTGACTTGCAGTACTATGTTGAATAGCAGTGGCAAGAGTGGGCATCCTTTTCTTATTCCAAATCTAAGAGGGAAAACTTTCAATTTTCCACTGTTAAGTATGATTTAGAAGACATTTTAAAAGCATAATTTAGCATTATGTTCCTGAATAATTTTCATTTGATAAGTGGTTAAATTTTGGATTTTGAATTTCTCTTGGACTTAGACTCAAATTAGATCCTTCTTGGCCAGGCCTCCCTGGGATTATGACCCAAAAGTGATCACTGTCAGTGTTTATAGAATCATAGCATTTTTAGCAATCATTTAATATCTTAGTTTTAAATATTGGAAAAAATAAAACTCCGAGAGGTTAAGTGAGAAGTTAAAGGTACAGCTGGGGGTAGAACCGAAGTTTCCTGATTTCCATCTACTACAGTAAGCTGAATGGTCAACTAGGACAGCTATGCTATGAGAGGATAGCTAATCTTATTTCTCACATTGGGCAATATTTATTTTCATGAAACTATAAACAGCCCTTAGATTGCTAGAGTCTGAATTAGATACAATAGATAAGAAGTGGCATAAATATTGCCATTCCCTGCTGAAAATATAAATGATTGTACACAAATATGCTTAATTCAGGCAAAGAGGCTATCAGTTTCTATACGGCATATTTTCCTTGTTCAACCAAGGATGACAAACTGACACATAATAAACAGGATCAGTGTTAGTAAGCTGTTAAGCACTGCTGTTTCTCTCCTCTGTCTCTTGCTTTCTCTCATACAGCCTCGTCTAGGCATCATACTGTTTCAAGAACAAAGAAATGCCAAATACCAATTAACAAGCTAAACCTGATTCACATGTAAACAAGCTTGGGCCTGTATTTTTAGGAAAAGTATTGACAAAATTAGTTTTGAAAATATTTAACTCCTATTGATTTAATTTTTAGACGTCTCATTACTAAGGCCTTCTTGTCCTTCCTATAAATCTGGTATCTAGACTCACCTTTCTCAGCAGAGGTATGGTTTTCTTCTTTGAGAGAAAAACAAAAGCATAAGTGGCTTTAGTTAAGCATCACTATCCAGCCCATTATTTTATCATAGCTGTGGTAATTAATACAGACTAATATGCTTCTCTTCATGGTTCACACTTAACCATTTTTGTATTTGTTCATCAAATATAGTTCCACAAAATACAGTTTGATTTGGATTTACTTGTCACCAGTTTGAGAAATCACAGTGTCATTCTTCACTGCTGTGAAATGTTATGCGAATAACTCACTTTCAGCTTTAAAACGCATCAGTGAGTCATGGAGGCTCATAAGAACCCTTTGACATAGTTTCCTGGAGAATTTTGAAAAATTTCGTATCTTTTCTGAAGTGGCAACCTAAATCACTATTTCTTTTCCAGAAGTGCTTCCCAAACTTTAGTGTACATAAGAATCATCTGAGAGCTTGTTGAAATGCAGATTCCTGGGCCCTGCTTCTTGAGGTTCTGGTTCAGGAAATGTCATGTGGTACCTGAGACTTTTACATTTCCCAGGTCAAGCTGAGGGATCTACTACCCTGGTGCAGCTTCTGCCTCAGTCTCCTGGAAACACTGTTCACATGTCCCTTTTTTTGTTTTTTTTGAGGCAGAGTCTCCCCTGTCGCCCAGGCTGGAGTGCAGTGGCGCGATCTCAGCTCACTGCAAGCTCCTCCTCCCGGGTTCACACCATTCTCCTGCCTCAGCCTCCCAAGTAGCTGGGACTACAGGTGCCCGCCACCATGCCTGACTAATTTTTTGTATTTTTAGTAGAGACGGGGTTTCACCGTGTTAGCCAGGATGGTCTCAATCTCCTAACCTTGTGATCCGCCTGGGCCTCCCAAAGTGCAGGGATTACAGGCGTGAGCCACCACACCCGGACAACCACATGTCCTTTTAAAGATACAAAATACATGGATACGAAGTTCCATCCTTGCACATAGTAAAAAGGGATGTTTTGCCATTTCGCTGTCATCATTAACTGTGTTACACAAAATAGATGTTCAGGAAATGATAGTGCTGTGGTTTCTATCACATGCATCACGTGTTGATCCCTTCCCTCTGCAATTATGCCCCCTAACTGAAAAGTTGTGCATTTGTACAAGAGAAAGCAATGACTTGTGCAGGAAACAAACTACTATAGAGCTTCATGGGTATTAAAATGTACATGTGTTTGTGAATTCTCATTATTAACTATAACTGTCCACAAAGCTCCAGTGACTCAGCTCTTCGTCTCTAACATTTTACAGACTGAATTGGTAGGTCTGTGGACAGACCTTTGGAGGATATAAGACAACACGAATAAATAGTTAATATAATATAAAATATAAATTATCTGTAGGCCATTTAAGGTCATGAACATTTTAGGGAGAAGGGCTTTAGGAGCCATGGCTTAAAGAACACCTCATATATCCCAGGAAATGGTGATAGACAGCAATCAATTCGCTTGTAATCTAGCAAGGGATTAAGAAGTTTGAGCTTTCTGAAAGAGCTGAATGATAGAGGTTTGACTAATGTTGGGAAAAGAAGCATATCTGTTGCTTTGGAAAAAGAACCAAATTATTATGATCATTCTCCATTTATCAGTAAAATATTTTTAGCACACACATGCTAATGTACGCATATTTACTTATTTCTAAGTATTTATGCTCATTATAATTTATACATAAATGTTTCAAATGACACACTACAATATACATTTGGAAAATTGAGATAAAGATTAAATTTAAAAATTCGTCTTACTGATATCTGCATATTATCATTAATTCAAAGCAAAAAGCATGATTTACAGTTAAAGAAAGTTATCATTAACAATATTAAATATGAATCCATAATTTAAGTGGACTTATTGATAATTTTAACTTTTTGGAAGAAAATGTGTCAATGCGAATAGATAACATTTTCTTTAGTCCCCTAATGTGGCTTAATGCCCATAGTAGAAGTAAGGTAAATATTAGCTGTGCATTTTTTTGTTCTCTGCCTGTTGTTGTATTGTTATATTACATGCAAGTGGTGGTTTCTTTGCTGGAATTTTTTTAAGCTTTCCATCTAAACTCTAGTTGGATATTATCTTTTTTCCTTCAACTTTCTTAGCACTCTTGATATGTGTATCATTTCTTCAGTCAATGATCAGTTACAATCTATAGATTCTTGGGTTTTTTTTTTTTTTTTTTGAGACAGAGTCTCGCTCTGTCGCCCAGGCTCTAGAGTGCAGTGGCACGATCTCAGCTTACTGCAAGCTCCGCCTTCCGGGTTCACGCCATTCTCCTGCCTTAGCCTCCTGAGTAGCTGGGACTAAAGGCGCCTGCCACCACGCCCGGCTAATTCTTTTTCTTTTTTTTTTTTTGTATTTTTAGTAGAGACGGGGTTTCACCGTGTTAGTCAGGATGGTCTCGATCTCTCGACCTTGTGATCCGCCCGCCTAGGCCTCCCAAAGTGCTGGGATTACAGGCGTGAGCCACTGTGCCTGGCCAGATTCTTGGTTATCTATTACTCCTTGCGATTTCATTACCGAGTGCCCAATCTTATCCATAGCAAATGCTTAATAGATATCTATTAACTAATAAGTAATAGAGGAAGAACAATTTTCATATAGAAGCATAATAAGAGACAAAAGAAGCTTTTCATTTTTAGTTAGGAATTAAATCTATCAGGTTTTTTCTTATATAAAAAAGGCTTTAATTTTAATTAATTTTCAGCAATAATATAATAAAAGATTGTTTTTCTGTGAAACTTCATGCCATGCCAACAGGATGATGACTCATACGCCACTAGAAATCTGACACATCACATTACTTTCACTTATTTTTATAGCATGTAAATTGTCTCACATCCGATAAGTCGGCAACAGAAGAACTCCCTGGAGATGGACTAAAATAATTCAGGAGGAGCAAGTGTCTTTAAATCTAAAAAATATTCAGAAAATATCTGCTTTGAATGTAATAGAAAGAGGGTAATAAATGTACATTACTGAGTCTCTTTTACTAGTGTTTCAATATATAAGCACATCTATAATTCTGGCATTTCATAAAAGCATTGATTTTTAAAGTAAACGCATTGATGATATTAGGTTTAGCAATAGAAAATGACAACTATATCACAGTAACATTTACAACTTCACAAGCTGGAAACTTCCCTAAAATGTATTTTTTTAAAAATTAAAAAAAATCTAAAATCACGTATACTGACTCATTTGAAAAATAGCAATAGAATCAATGAATTCACAGAGCAACACAGCTAAATTTTGCAAAAATATTTGTTAAAAAATCAGAAGAGAGATTTTATACACACCCATAACCCCCTCTCCTCTGAAGAGTCTTATACTGTGAATGATTGGTTTTGCAGGTTTATTATACAATCTTCTGTGAAAATAAAGTTAACAAAAATTTATTTTTCATTCAAAAGTTAATTTAGACATGACAAACCTAAAATCCTCCAAAAATGTCTTGTGATAATTTTGTTGACAACAGCCTGGGACTTTCTGTACTTTTTGAACTTTACCCCCCTGTATGGGAGGAAGTCAAATAGCCACAGGTATCCCTTAGAAGTTTTTAATGGGGTCCATTTACTTTTATTTCCCTTCCATTCTTAGGTATTTTCCGTTGTTACCAGGTCTGTGGACAAAAGCATTTAGTCAGGCAGGAGCTTCTAAATCCAATTTATGTTTCATTTGGAAAAAATAGAAAGGACTTGTACTTTTTATTTTTATGCCATGCATAAAGAACCAACACACCAAACTCATGAAAACCCAAATTACTGATACAAGTTGAGAGTAAAATGTGGCTAATTTTTTTTTTTTCCTCCCAGATAGCAACCACTCCCAGTGTTGAACACAGGGGTGCAAATGAGACCACGTTGTCCCGGACATCTGCTGCTGTATCAGTATGGGAGCATGACTCAGAGGAAGAAATGAATAAAGTGTTTATACCCAAAGGGATTATAAATATTCTGGAATACAAAGACTGATAGAAGATTACCAAAGGGCTCACTTAACAAAGTGTGGAAATTTAACTCCATAACTACATGTAATAGCTGATCATAAAACAGTAATACATTATGGCACATATTAAGATTCTAGAGTCCTTTTTAACCCTTAACGTCCCTAATTCTCCCAGACAAAATGTGGCAAACTCCCTGAAATTTTTAACAATACCATGTGTGAGTCAATTGAGAAAGAATTCCTAATAGAGGTTAAAACCACAATAGCCTCTGAGCATGCTAGGAGGAAAAATAGGTAGACATTAAATTTAAAAACATATTTCCTGTCCTTTCAGATAGGGGATATGTCATGATATGGACATAGACACACATATACCATAGAGTCTAAAACTGTGCTATTACATAAGGTGACATATCAGGGCAGATAATATATTTATTTTTAAACCTTCAGTGTTACTTAGCTTAACTGACTAACAACAATTATACCTCTCTTACAGAGAACCATTAATAGGAAAGTAATGATTTTTTACTGTCAAGGCATATTTAAATGCCAGAATAAATACCCACATTCACATGTACACACTAGAAGAAAAAATAAAGTCTTTTAGGAACATAAAAGATAAAAATGTGAGGAAAGTGTTTATAGTAGATAATTCTAGCATATTATCATTCCTGCTTTAAGTGGTGTGATCTTTGAAACTCATTTAATCCTGGAAACACTTTACAGAGCTTCAAAACCTATTTTGGAATTTGCCTAACTCAGAAGAAAGCAAAATATCATATAATCAAAGAGAAGATTTTTGCTGTGGTAAAACATAGATAAAATTAAAAACCATAACAAGTGGTCTGATAGATTAGCATTTCAGCTGCCATCAACACAGCACAAAATTTCCTATAGTCAAGTGCAACTCCTTGTGGGATACACATGAGTACCAAGGAACTTCCAGTCCACACAAAGAGAATCACTTCTGTAGAATCTTTGGATGATAAGGCTAAGGGGAAGGCATGCTGAGGCAAACAGAATCCAAGGCAGAGGGAGCTTGGTTCTTACAGTGATCTATAATTGGTGATACGCACAGGGTGGTCTCTGGGCCAATAGCATTAACACTGCCTGGTGTGGCAGGCAGAATAATGGCTCCACAAAAATATCCACAATTGATTCCTGGAAACTTGTGAATATGTTACCTTATATGGCAAACAGGACTTTGCAGATGTGATTAAATTAAGGGTCTTGAGATGGAAAGAGCATCTTGAATTATCCAGATGAGTCCATTGTAAGCACAAGAGTCGTTGTAAGTGAAAGACAGAGGCAGGAGAGTCAGGGGTCGGAGTCAGAAAGATATTAATATTTGAAGATGCTACTTTGATGAAGACACTTTGAAGACAGTGGAAGGAAGCATGAGCCAAAGAATGCAGACAGTGTCTAGAAGCTGGAAGAGGCATGGAGATTGATATGGTATGGCTGTGTCCACACCCAAATCTCTTCTGGAATTCTCACGTGTTATAGAAGGGACTTAGTGGGAGGTAATTGAATCACGGGAGCAAGTCTTTCTCATGCTGTTCTTGAGATGGTATATAGGTCTCATAAGATCTGATGGTTTTAAAAAGAGAAGTTCCCTTGCACAAGCTCTCTCTTTGCCTGCTGCCATTCATGTAAGAGATGACTTGCTTTTTCTTGCCTTTGCTCATGATTGTGAGGCTTCTCCAGCCATGTGGAACTGTAAGTCCAATTAAACCTCTTTCTTTTGTAATTTGCCCAGTCTTGGGTATGTCTTTATCAGCAGCATGAACATGGACTAATACAGAGACAAAGTCTCCCCTAGAGCACCCAGAAAGAGAACACCTTGATTTTAGTCCAGGCAGACGTGTTTCTGACTTCTAATCTCCAGAATCATATGATAATAAATTTGTATTGTTTCAATCACCTAATTTTGGGTAATTTGTCAGGGCAGCAATAGGAAACTAATACACCTGTGAACTTTTTAGAACTGTGAATTCCCAGGAACTACTCAAGACTTGATGAATCAAAAACCTAGAGGAAAGGAGCAGAAAACTATTTTTAAAAAGCCTTTCAAGCGATGCTGACGCACACAAAATTTTGAGTACTGCTCTATCTCAATTCCTCTTCTTCTACCTGAATTTTGCTTAAATATACAGTACACGATATACATTTTTTGAACCATGCCATACTGAAGAAATTAATTACAAGATGAATAAAATTAAAATTAAAAGACCTATATCAGTTATCTATTTTTGTGTAATAAATTAGCACAAACTTAGCAGCTGAAAACATTTATTCTACAGTTTCTGTGGATCAGGAATTTGTGCAAAAATCAGCTGGTTGGACGGTTTCCGTGGATCAGGAATTTGTGCAAAAATCAGCTGGTCAGGAGTTTGAGACCTGCCTGACCAACATGGTGAAACCCTATCTCTAGTAAAAATACAAAATTAGCTGGGTGTGGTGGCACATGCCTGTAATCCCAGCTACTTGGGAGGCTGAGGCAGGAGAATCTCTTGAACCCAGGAGGTGGAGGTTACAGTGAGCCAGGATTGCACCACTGCACACCAACCTCAGCAACAATAGCGAAACTGTGTCTCAAAAAAAAAAAAAAAAAGCACCTGGATGCTTTGTTTCAAGGTCTCTCACAAGGCCACAATCAGAGTATCAGCCAGGGCTGGGCCTCATCTGAAGGCTCAACTGGGTAAATATCCAGTTTGTGCTTACTTACAAGAAGTCTGCAAAACTTCAGTTCCTCAAGGGCTCTGGGACCAAGGGCCTCGGTTCCTAGGAGGCTATTGGCCAGAAGCCTCATTTTCTTGCCACATGGCAAGATAGTTGCCCTTTCCGGTAAATATGACAGCCAGGATAAATAATCTTTTATAGACTATCAAGCTATTAACTATAGACTATAGCTATCAAGATAAAAGTTAGTTTCTTCTAAACTAATCACAGAAGAGAAATCCCATTCTATTCTATCCCATCTCACTCTTTTCTATTGGTTAGAAGCAAGTCATTGAGCTAGCCCACACTTGAGGGGAGGGGATTACACAAGAGTAAGAATACTAGGAGGGCCGGGCGCGGTGGCTCATGCCTGTAATCCCAGCACTTTGGGAGGCTGAGGTGGGCGGCTCACGAGGTCAGGAGCTCGAGACCATCCTGGCTAACATGGTGAAACTCCGTCTCTACTAAAAATACAAAAAATTAGCTGGGCTTGGTGGCGGACGCCTGTAGTCCCAGCTACTTGGGAGGCTGAGGCAGGAGAATGGCGTGAACCCGGGAGGCAGAGCTTGTAGTGTGCCAAGATCGCACCACTGCACTCCAGCCTGGGTGACAGAGTGAGACTCCGTCTCAAAAAAAAAAAAAAAAAAAAAAAAAAAAAAAAAAAAAAAAAAAATACCAGGAGTTGGAAACTATTAGAGGCCATGAGAGAGTTTGCTTGCTACGGGCCCCAAAATAGTTAAGAACATGTTACAACCAAATTGAATATTTTAATATTTTATTTTTCCTGAATCTATACATCCTTTTAGAAAATTTATGTCAGAAAACAGATTCCTACAGCTCTTTTAGCAACTACATTTCTCTTCTTACTCAGATTTTCCCTGAGGACTTAGACTCAAAAGCCATCCCCCAAGATACTATTTCATTCAAGTCTGTTCGTGTGTCTTTGGCATGAAATCTACCTGATATTAAATATATTACTAATAAATTTAAGAATTACAACTATAAATTGAATGATTCTCATGTCAAAGTGTTGTGCAGATTAAACTTTTTAACATAAAATTTACAAAAAGTAATCCAGGAATACCACATTCAGAATCACATTAAGCAATAACAAATTCATAATTGAATGCCCCATTCCTTAAAACATAATTATTCCAGTCACTGAGGTTAAAAATGTTTTAAATCAATGTGTATCTTCATCACAAAAACTCTTTTCTGTTTTCATATGTATATCCTAAAAATATTTCTTAAATGTGCAAAATGGAATAACTCATGTTATATATTAACCACCAAAGATCTTATTTTTCCTCTATAATATATGTTTGATATTAACTAAAACACATATACTTTAGATTGAAATTGAAGTTGTGGGCATAAATTATTTGTTAAAACAACAACAACAACAAAAACCAATCCTACAGGCCATCTAACTCCCTGTTACCTTTAGAGAGCCCACAGAGCTTCCCTAGAATGCTACTGAATTCTTCACTACTGGCTTTGGAAGGCAAAAGAGGGGAGATAGGATTATCCTTGAAGCCTCCTAGGTCCTCCAATGCAGTTTGATGTGTGGCCATTAGAATACCTCCTAGACTTTGTAAAGCATAGCATAAATCACATGATATCTTGGTCCATTTCGCTCCTATAACAGAATATCTGAGACTGGATAATTCATAAAGAAGAGAGATTTATTTAGCTTGCAGTCATTCGGGCTGGAAAATTCAAGGGATATCGCACCAGTAACTGTTCAGCTTCTGGTGCCGCTTCACAACAAGGTGGAAGGTCAAATGGAAAGCAGACATGTGTGAAGGTGCAAAACCTGAGAGGCTGACTGTATAAACAAGCCACTCGCAAAGGAGCTAATCCATTCCAGCAAGAACTAATCCAGTCTCCCAAAGTGAGAACTCATTCAGCACCAAGCCATTCACAAGGGATCCACTCCATGACCCAAATACCTCCCAACAGGTCTCACCTCTTAAAGGCTCTGCTTCCCAAAACTGCCGTACGAGGGTTAGGGTTCCAATGTGTATTTTGATAGGGACCCACCATATTCAAACCACAGCACGTGGTGTTCTCAGGCAGCCCTCCTACTGAAACTATAATTTGGAAATCAGGATAAAAGGATTAGTCTTTAAACAGTTGCCACAGAGGGGCTTAGAGCCTGTATATAATGTGGAAGAGAGACGGGCAGCCTTCTCAACAGGTTGTACTGTGGGGTAGGGACTTAATTGCTGATTGACTGCAATAAAGGATATTTTCTCTAGATAGCTTGGATTTTTTTTTTAATATATATTGGAGTAGAGTTGCCTCCTCCTTCTCAGTCAACAGTTCTTCTGAGGTGCTGCCTTGTGTACAGTATGATTAGGGACAAGGACAATCCCCCAAATACTCTTCCTCCCAGAAGTGTTTTTAATAGTGCTGCAATGGATAGTATAACTACAGAAATAAACAAACCAACAGAAATCAGTGTATCCTTTTAAGCTAAAAAATTGGTGTCTAAATGGACCTTGGGAATAAAGACATAAAACAGATTATTCTTATAATCAATCATTAAAGCAGGATATTCCTTAGAGTTAACATCAAACTACAAACTTGCAAGTTCTTATTTATATAAAGTATTTTGTGTGAAATGAAATAACAGAATGTCTAGGGAAAAACCTTGATAATTTTACTTCATGATTTAATTTAGATAATTAAAAAGATAAAGTGATTGCAACATTTTGCAATTAAGTGAGAAGCTTAGAGAAATGAACTATTGAAAAGGAAATACAACTACAACTATTTATACTGCTGTAATATTGCCACTTTCTTCAATAACAGGACGTGTAGAACGGGTACATCTTCCACAATTAGAAAGAGCAATCAAATTGTGTAGAACAAGTAAATCTTCCACAATCAGAGAAATCAAATTGAAATTGTGTAGCAAGTCTTCCACTACTAGCCTGCCAATATTAAAGCAGTAGGACAATACACATTTTTCTTCTTTCATAATAATAAAATAGAGATTGTCAGGTATTGAAGATCCAAGAGCAAAATGCTATAGCACCAAAATAATAAAAAAGCACGAAATGCTGAAATGTCCCAGAGCCCCCATTCCAGAAGATGTCCAGAAGGTATATTTTCCCTACTTCTGCATACCTATTATTTCTATGAGATCTTATATTAGTTTTCACTGGTTTATATTATGGTAGCAAACGGCTCAGCATCAGTGGCTTCCTATAAGAAAAGTTCATCTCTAATTCCTCATCCATGTTACATATTCCTACAACTGCACTTATGTTCTTGTCTCTCCAAGATCCTGGCTAAAGAAGTAGCCCCTGTCTCTATATTGCTCTTCCCATGGCAAACAGAAAAGAGCAGGAGGAGAGCCTCACAGTGACTCTTAAAGCCTCTGTTTGAAAGCAGTACATGTCACTTCCAAAGCCAGCACTTAGCCAAGCCTGCTGTCGTAGACAAGTGATGTAGCACCCTACAAGAGGGGGAGATATTGGACAGTAACAGAACCTACCATGGATCATCACACCCAAATAGACAATCTGGACTAAAGAGTGACAAACTCAGACTTCCCTTCATTAGGAAAAAGGGAAGATGTGGAGTTGAGTGTTTATGTCTTGTATATTCTCTCTCCACAGGAAAAAATTCTCTTGTCAGGGTGAAAACGCACAAATATACTCTAGCAAGAGTGGACCAGCTCCCATTGGCTCATCGTCATCATATTTTTACTACCAGAGTTTTACTATGAAAGTAACATGTGATCACGATAAAAACTCTAAAAGCAACAGAAAGCAACACAGTAAATCATAAAATAGCCCCATTATATCTCTCAGTCCCACTCCCCAGAGATACATTTCCTTGCAGACATTCTCTTAAATATTATTCTAGCAATTATTCATGAATATATTCTGTATGTGAATTTCCTCATTTGAAAATTGAGAATATCACCTCAAATGACTATTATTAGTATCAAATGACTTAAAGAATGTACAACATTTAGAAGAGCACTTTACACATAGTAAATTGCATACGAGTGTTAACCACTATTATTTTTTCCATGCACTATTGTAAGTGCTTTGTATGTATTATCCCTGGCCCCACCACACACCCACCATAATCATCACCACCATCTCACACACATAGACTTTGATTATTATTCAATAGTGTGATCTTGGAATAGTTTCATATTAATCCAGATACATCTTACTTTTGAAAGGCTGCAAGGTATCCCACTGAATGGATCTAATATAATTTTCTACAACTTGAGTATTTTCTTATTTTCACTATTACAGATAACACAGAACTATGCTTGTGCCATAATATAAATATAATTTGAACTACTGGTTTCATTTCATTTAGAAATCACTAGGTCAAGAGCTATACATATTTAATTTTTGAGTGATTTTTCCAAATTGTCTTTGAGACAGTCATTAGAGCTTTTAGCAAGACTACGGTTCTGGATGGATTGCACTTTCCTTCCTCACTGAAATTGGGCATGGCCACGTGACTTACTTTAACCAACAAAATGTTAGAAATAACATGCTACATATTCTACTACAACTTGCCTACCCCCCACCTCAGTGAAAGACCATGTTCCAACAGTGCCTGCTCTGTGATATTGGTCATTTAATGAGAACAACATGAAGGAGTCCACCTCCCCTGCTGCTCTGAGAAGGATCTTGCAGTATAATCAAGAAATATACCTTTCCAGTTGTAAGTACCTAAGAGTGTGGGGCTATTTGTTTTCACAGCATAACTAAGCTTATCCTGATTAAGCCATGCTTCTACTACCAATTTAACAGCGTATATCTAAGCATATAAATGACTCAAGCATAATCTACAAAAATGATCAGTATATATGCAACTGTTTATTCCAACTCCAGGAACTACAGAATATACGCATACTATTTTATCAAGCAAATAGGTATATTCATTAATTATCTAGAACACCCAGTGTTAAAACTGTAGCCTCTTTTGGCTGGGGTTGCCTTATCCCTGACCAGCTTCCTCCCACATTGTATGGTAGGCAGAATTCTGAAATGGCCCAAGATTTCCTCCCCTAATTTCTGGGCTGTAAATATCATCAGATATCATGAGTATATTATATTGCATGAACAGGGGATTTTATAGATGGGGGATTTTATAGATGTAATTAAGATTACTAATTAGTTGACTTTGAATTATTTAAAAGAGAGATTTTCCAGGTAGACCCATTCTAATCACATGAGCCATCTAGAAACAGAGTTTATCCTGGCTGATAAGAGAAGCAGTAGTCAGAAATTTGAAGCAAGAGAGGAATTCCACGTGAAAGAAATTCTCTGTTGCTGAGATGTGGGTACCTACAGGGCAAGGGCCTGAGAGTACCCTGTAGGAGTTGAAAATGGTCTCTGGGATAACCAGCAAGAAATGGGGACCCCAGTGCTATAAAAACAAGGAAATGAATTTTGCCAATAACCTAGACAAGCTTGGGAGTAGGATCTTTCCCAGAAACTGCAGATCAGAACCTGTGGCCCATATTTTGATTCCAGCTGTGTAAGACACTGAGCAGAAAAGCAACAAAAACCAGCTGGACTTCTGACCTACAGAACTTGGAGATAATAAATGATATTGTTTTAAACCTCTATGTTTGTGGAAATTTCATATGCAGCATAAAAAACTAACACATATGGCCTACCTGCATTCACAGAAGAATCTCTTTGTCCTGCGATCAAGGAAAGGTGGTTGCTTGCTATGTGGCATCCTCACATCCTCTTCACCCAGTCAGCCTTGACATTTCTAAAACACTGGTCCATTATGCGGCCTCCTAATTAAAGAATGCATGTCAAACTCTTAGTAATCTCCCTAAGACCCCTTTTACTTGGCTTCAGATCAGAGTGAAAACTCCCAACAAATATCCCCAGGAGGTAAAAGGAGGAAATGCGTAGTCATGAATATTCTCTTCAAAGAATTCATGTCTTTAATGTCTAAACCCTCTGGTGCAATCCTTAGCCTCCATTTCTGATATAAACTATATCAAGTTTAGCTTGAGAACTGCTAAACTTATACAAAGTCACTTTTTTGGATTGTCCTCCCAAGGTCATCTGGTGCTTCACTTTCACTTTGCAATGGTGGGTACTTATCTATTATATTAGATAAGTGCTAATCTTATCTAATAAGCCAAAAGGAAAGTAAAGGAAGTTTCATTTTACTACACTTTTAATTGTATAGGTTTGAGGTTTATTATGTGAGGTAATTTTTATAAAGTGATTGATCCATAGTAAGCACACATTAAGCATTAATAATTAAATATAATAACCCATATTAAATAAATTTCAACATGGAATCAAGGCAATAATCAAGACTGACAACAAGCCCTGCTTCCTTCTGGTTCAGATTTGCCTCTCTCTACATATCCTTTCTAATAAGAAATTAGGATTTTTTTTCCTATAAAATCTAAGAATATTTTATTTAATTTATATGTTCTCGATGGAAGCCATTTACATGCAAAAGTTAGACATATTATGAGATTTATTCACTCTGCATTTTCTTAACGTTGAGGTGGACAGATCCAACCTTTTTTTTTATTTCGACAGGATTTGTTTTTATTTCAACAGCATCAAACTACTATAAAGACAAAGTGGTATATTATTTTAAAAAACAAAATTTAACAGATCTAAAGAATATACTATTTTATGCAAATTTCTCTATATTAACCAACATTCATAATAGAGCAATTGTAAATATCTGCTCTAAGTTTATTAAAATAGTAACTAGAGATGTCTATACTCACATATATTATTTTAAAAAAACTTTTTATCAGAGCTACTTGTTTCACAATATAAAGATATTAGAAAGATATGCCGATAAAAATTGGTGCTATTCATTGTATGCTACTCAGTGAATCATGAAGTCCAATGAAAGAACTGAAGAGATTTTTTCCTCATTTGTAGTAATCATGTTTAGCTACACGAAAAACAAACTGCTGCCTATGTGCCCCTTATCAACCACGACACACTAGTAAAGACACATTCTACAATACCAAACAATGCATTTTCAAGTGTTTTAAACCTATTCATAAAACATTCCTGGTTTAAGACTAAAAATAATTAAAGAAATATGGCTAAGTAAATTTCATAATTCTTCTGTTTTTTGTTTTTTTGGTATTTTTTCTGAGACAAGTTCTGGCTCTGTCACCCAGGCTGCAGTTCAGTGGCCCAATCTGGGCTCACTGCAACCTCTGCCTCCCAGGCTCAAGCCATCCTCTCATCTCAATCTCGCAGGCAGCTGGGCTGACAGGCACACACCACCACGCCCAGCTAATTTTTGTATTTTTTTTTTGTAGAAACAGGGTTTCACCATGTTGCCCAAGCTGGCCTCAAATTCATGAGCTCAAGCAGTCCACCTTCCTTGGCCTCCCAAAGTGCTGGGATTACAGGCATGAGCCACCGTGCCCAGCCCATAATTCTTCTTGATACAAGAAGTTTATCAAAATATCACTATTATAATAAACTTGTACTTTATAAATAAAGTGGTAATATTCCTTTTTTATATTTGGATTCTTATTCAGGTCGAATTTATTTGTAACCTGCTGCTCGTTCTAGGGAGTGGAGAGTTGGGGGAGATGGCTAGCTGTAATATTGTACGGTATATCTGACAAACAAAAGCATGCTCCAAAAACAGGACAGATTACTGTTACAATTAGTCACACTAGAATAGTTTCCTTCTCTGTGATTATGTAAATTTGGGAGAAAATAGATCTCTTAGTAAGCTACAAAGAGCACTTTTAAGGTAGATTTTTTTTTCTCACATGGAATCCACTGTATATCATAAAATTAGGGCAAATATTTGTTACATAAATCTACGTAGGTGTATCAATCAACTATAAAATTGATTCCCACCTTCAGGTGGGAAGGGAGGACTACCTTGTGAGTCTCTGCTCATGTTACCATCTTATTCACCTCGTAAGCTTCCATGCTGAGAATTTTACTGGAATGCCATAACTGTCAATAAAATTAGAATCTGGATTCCATTTTCTCAAGAAGTGGAATAACAAAATGTACCAATTAATCCAGTTATTTTTATAGCATGCTACATTCTATATATCTTTCCTAAACAGAATCTTAAAAACCCAAAAATTATGTATCACGTATAGCAGGCCAAAATGAGAGAATTCTCAAACTGCTTCACTGTGTTTCCCTTTGAATGGAATCACCCCCATTCAAACATTTTTTCTTGATCTGAGTAGAGAAGACTTCAGTGCAAACATATCAGGTCCAGACCAAATCTCCACAGCAGGTGATTCTTCTTAGTCAGAAGTGTATTGCTTCATGGCTCAGGGAATTCCAAAAATTATTGATTTTTGTTTCCTGAGTTTATGACCTCCATGAATAAGACATAGCTTCCATCATACGTCCAAAAATGGAAGCTTAATTCTGTTCCTGAAACCTGTGTTCCATGTCTTCACCAAAGGACAAGAGCCATATTGACTTTCACCTATCAACCTTTGGCACTATCTCTAAACTAATTTTGTTATACACTTTAAGGCATTTCAGTTTAACTCTGTATAATCAAAATTGTTCTGAAAGCTCGTTTACTTTACAGCGAAGAGATTAGAGAGTATGTTTATTTTTTGGATGATACAATTTCTTGGACAAGTAAAGATTTTGACTAGATACCATCCTGAGGTCTGATATAGGCAAATGTAAATCTGCAAGTTGGTCTGAGGTGGGAAGAGAGGACTACCTTGTGAGTCTCTGCTCATGTTACCAACTTATTCAGCTCGTAAGCTTCCATGCTGAGAAAGAAATGTTTAAATTCTCTTTAATGTTACACTGGGGACTCAAGGGGGAAAGCCTATGAACTAACATGCATGAAGCAAAACAAATGTTTCATGGGGATAAAGGATTTTATTTCGAGGTATTTTCGTTGTAAAGTTGAACTCTTCAATTTTTACTTTCAAATTATTAATAAATAATTAACATTATTTATTAATGTTAATAAAGGCCAGAGAACACAGATGAATGAGAATCTACTTTTAAATCATATGGAACTTTATTTTAGGAGTATATCTAGCTTTTTCTAGGAAATAAAGCTATCCTTATTCAGTTTTGCTTACAAAAAAAACCATGTAATATCTTAGACATTTAAAAAATTGTTGTAGTCATTGTTTCCCTTTTGCATTTTCTAAGCATTGATTTTTCCAGTAGAGCTCAAATTGAAGTGGGTGTACTAGTATGACAGGAAATTCCCATAACTTATATAACTAAACATATCCATTTATCCCAGTGGGTTGTCAATTGTGTTACCATTATTCCAATAATAAATACTGGTTTGCTAAATATTACATCAAGGGCAGTAAGAAAAGTATAATATATTGATTTTGCATTATCAACTCTCAAAACTACTGCTCAATTATTTCTTAATTTTGTAACAGTATATTTTATTGAATCGAATCAAAATTAGGGCTGTTTTCTACTTAAAGAAAGAAGGATGTATGCATGTGTGCATGTATGTGTGTATGTTGCTTATTTCAGGGTAAAATTCATAGCCAAGCTGGTGGAGCTATTTGATATAATGAGGGAGGATATTCTTTTTTTTTTTTTTTTTTTTTTTAATATTTTTTTTTTTTGAGACAGAGTCTCGCTCTGTCGCCCAGGCTGGAGTGCAGTGGCACAATCTCGGCTCACTGCAAGCTCCGCCTCCCGGGTTCACGCCATTCTCCTGCCTCAGCCTCTCCGAGTAGCTGGGACTACAGGCGCCCGCCACCACGCCCGGCTAATTTTTTGTATTTTTAGTAGAGACGGGGTTTCACCGTGGTCTCGATCTCCTGACCTCGTGATCCGCCCGCCTCGGCCTCCCAAAGTGCTGGGATTACAAGCGTGAGCCACCCGGCATATTCCATCATCTATACTGTTGACCAACAAATGTGGATTAGAAAGAGGAACGTGTGTTAGTATGTGTGTATGTGTGCGTGTGTGCTTACGTGAACTACAAAGGATTCTTGTGCTCTTAATTCTTTAACTGAAAACATTCAGAATCATCTCAAAATTATTTTATGCTCTCAAAAAAAATCAGAGAAAAAGCAAGTATTCATATGTAAATATAGAATGGAGTTTTAAATAGATCTTGAGACACATTGTGATTTTATTCTCCATCCTAATGAACATGTGGCCTTTTGGTGTAATTCTGTATCTTCACCATTTTCTTTGAATGTTCTCAAGTAGGTTTCATTATTTCCTTTGTAGAACTGTCCATAAAAACACAAATGAAAGGACAAAAATCAGACATAATAAAGATTGGAGACTTGAAAGTCAAAGAAATAATCAAAGCCTCACATCTAGTTTACAACAATTTCTGGGCTTGAAAAAAAGGTCTTTGGGCCTAACTCATGGAGTTAACACCACTGAACGGGTAGGAGCTGTATTTCTCCTCTCTGCACAGCTAGTTTTTGAAGAACTTCATATTTTCAACAAATTTTTCCTACTTTTAGTAGTGGAGCTGATCAGAAGATGGTGCATAATGGAAGAGGGGACTGTGGAACATGATCACCACTGAGGTGGGGCGTGCAGAAGTTATGTAGGTGGGCCTTCCTTCCAACAACAGGCTGATTGGTGCTGCTGTTGCTTATAAGGTGGGTGAAGATCAGAAGCCACCCAAAGACAAGCAAGTCTACAGGTCTGGATTCAACCAGTTAGAGCTGTACAAAGATAGAGGCAGGTCGGTAGGCAAAAGTCAGATTAGGAGCTGCCTACTGAGACAAGTAGACCAGTGAGAAGGATCTGGATTGGAGTTGGATACTAATACATACATGGGCAGGTTGTGTGGTCAGAAAATTAGTGTCTATGCTCAAGGAAGCAGAGAAGTTTTGGTGAAGCCACAGTCATGCTTTTCCATGGAATAATAAAAATGTAATAGTGTTCTTGAGAAAACAGTAATGGTAACAAAATTTACTAATAGTGAGAGGTACGGTATATTGGAAGAAGATCCCTAATTCTTCTGTACTCTGAATATCTATATCTTTTACAATGTAAGACCTAGAGTCCATTTGCCATTCTCCTATGTTTTGGCTGGCCTTGTAACTTGTTCTGTTCAATAAAATGCAGCATAAGTGACGGTGTGCTAGTTCCAAGTCTAGGCCCCAAAAACCTTAGCGTGCCTCTCTTCATTCTTATGAAACTCTGACCAGTCACCATGAGAACAACTGCAGGATGATGAGAAAACCCAGAACCAAGGTGAGCAGCCCCAGCTGAGGCCATTCTAGACCTGTAGTCCCCAGCTGACCTGGCAGCTGACTGCAAACACAAGCTCAGCTGAGCCCAGTCCATATTAATGACCAGCAGGATTATGTGCTAAAAAATAAAAGAAATGGTTGTTTTAAGCTGCGAAGTTGTGTGATTTTTTTAACATGGCAAAAGCTAACTGATGCAGAAATAATTGGTTCCTAGAATTGAGGTGCTGCCATAACAAAAATCTAAAATAAGTGCCATTGGCAGTAAGCACTGAGCAGAGGATGGAAAAATGGCAAACAAACTCTTAGCAAATGCGGAGAAAAAAAAATCAAATTGTTATTGGAGGTTAGGAAAAAAATGGTGATCTGTATTTTTGAGAATAAAATCATTGTCAAAAGTGTTGCCTATAGAAACTTGGAGGATGGCCAGTGTACATAATGAACTTTTGATTTTGGCTAAAGAGACCTCCACAGAATGTTGAAATGTCAGATGGTTGGTCCTAGCTACATATAGGTACAAGAAGAAAGAAATGGTCTAAATAAAGACATGGCCAGCTTGCAAGGAGAATTTTGAGGGAACACAGAGGGGACAGAATTTTCTGGGTGGGAAAATATAATTGTTTCGTATCTTCTGTCTTTCCATCCAGTAAAAATTCTCAAAGTAAAATGAGGCATCAAGAAGAAAAAAAATCAATTCAAGTGCGTAGCTCTGCAATCCTTTGTTAAGAAATCTGAAAGAATTTATATGTTGTCTAGCTGTCTCTCAAACTAAAAAATACAGCTCCTCAGCTTCGTAGGAGTATGGTCTCACAGAAGCCCAATCCCAGAGTAAATAAGTCTATACAGAAAGGCATGTCTTGAAAACAATCAGGTATGACTTTCTAACAAATGACGTGCACATAAATTAAACTCATAGTAAGTCTACCGTGATTTGGAAGAAACTGAATTTATAAAAATGCCATCAACCTGAATTTTGAAAGAATGATTTTACTTAAATTGCAAAAAGGTCTCTGTGGCTCCAACTTTCTATGATCCAGAGGTCGACTGAGAATGTTTTTCAAAAAGCTAAGGAAGGAAATTCAAAAGAGAGAATGTTCTAGAGAGCAGAGTCAAGATCCAATAAACATGAAGAACAAAGAACTGGGAAACCACCCCCAAAAAGCAGTAACGAATAGTTACTACTCCCAGGTAGGGGAGCCTAACAACATTTTTCTACCTATATTTTAAATTTCCAATGGACCAGTAACTCTATGTACCTCCCATTTTTTTTTCTTTCAGAATGGCAGTATTTATCACCCTACCCCCATGTTAATATTGTAGGTTGGATGTTTATGGGACATATATTTTTTTAAATTTCATGACTCTCTGGATCAAAAACATTTACATTTGATAGGCTTCCTCTCAACTTTAACTGGATAACTGAATTCTAGAATTCAAGCCTGATGTCATAGTTCCATGAGAATTTTATGAGAAGGAAGAGGATGTTGTGCATGGGCAGAAAGGTGAAAATTGTGGCCAGAGGCAGACTGTGGTAAATTACAAAATTGGCTCATAATCCTTTATTCCTTCTTGTCTCCATGCTCTTTGCAATGTGACTTTGCCACTTTTCTCATTAAGAGATGGATTCTGTTCTCCATTGCCTTCTGTCTGGACTGGTCTTGTAACTTGTTCTGGTTAATAGAAAGAGGTAAACGTGATGACACATCAGAAGCCCAGGCCTCAAGCAAGCTTTCCCACTAGTTCTCTTGGAACCCTTCCCAGCTACCAGGTAAATAAGCCCAGGCTCTTGTGCTGGACAATGAGAGGTCACTGGAACACTGATGAGCCATACCAGCTGAGGCCATTCTAGAAAAGGTAGCTTTAGCCAACCAGGCAGCTGACTGCAGATACATGCCTGCATCCAGATGAGTCCAGAAAAGCAACCTAGGTGAGTCCAGCTCTCATTGCTGGCCCATAAAATCATAAACAAAATAAACAATTGTTATTTTAAGCCAGTTGGTTTTGAGATACAATGAAAGCTAACTTTAGGCATGTTTCTTAGCTTTTCTCACCTTCTTTTGTTCACACACACACACACACACACACACACAAATCATATGAAAGAGTTTCTACCTGTTATGTTCTTAGGATAATAGTGAGTTTATAGTAGATACTCTATAAATATCAGTTGTTATTATCCTCATTAGTGCTTCTGAGGAGGAAGCTCTGAGACATCTTCAATATAATTATGTTATAATTAATTGTGTACCTATTATCTGGACTCCGTGCTAGCTAGGCACTTCTTATATAACACCCGTAATCATCACAACAAAATTCTGAATAATTATTTTATTTCCTTTTTACAGATGAGAAAACCAAGTAATGAAAACGTTGGGTAACTGCATCTATGTATATAAACAAGTAGCCAAACCAGGGTTTGAAAAACTTCCTAAATTTTTCCATTGCACTATGTCCTCGGAGGTACAGAAAATAATGTTCTCAATTCTTCACTTACCTATAGAATTATTATTCATCCATTCCTTTGCCATGGCCTTACATGGTTGGTGACATGTACTTCTCTGTCCCTAGACTTTGGCACTGGCAATATGACTAGCTTTAGCCAATGGCATATTAACAGGTGTGACATGAGTAGAGGCTTGAAATATGGTTAAGCACTTATGCTTTTCATCTTGTGCTTCTATTAAAGCCATGAGAAAAACGAACCCCAGGTAGCTGCTACCCCTCCAGTTGGGAACTCTAAATGAGACAAATGGAACAGAGCTGCTTCTAACAGATGCAAAATAATTATAGCCACTTCACAGGTGCCAGAGTGAGACAGAAATGCTTAGTATTGTTTGCCACAGAGATATTTGTGGCTGTGTGTTACATAGCAATATCTGACTGATTCAGCTCTTTAGAGCCTTCAAATGTTGAATAATATAGCAAAAGCAAAACATTTCATAGAATAAAACATGCTATAATTTGGTGGAGGTAGACAGGAGATAAGTGAATTTCAACCAGAAGAGGGAAAGATAGCTCTTTCATATGTGGGATAAAATTGTGGCCTCAAATTGGAGTTATTCTGCTTGGGAAATTTATGGGAAGAGATCTTCTATAAAGATTACATCTCCTAAATTTGAGTGATAAAATATGCTTGTGCAGGGACAGGTTGACTCGGCAGGTCCGAGGAGTCTAAACCTTGCCCATTCCAAAGAAAGGATGGGACCCTGAACGGCTCCTAGAAGCCTCTAAGCCTTTAGAATATGGTACCTCATAAGAGTGTCTTTGTTCACCTGGAGCCTTGGGCCATGTGAGGCAGTTTAAGCTAACAATGCAAGTTATGGTTGGGGACTTGGGCCACATGATATCAGTTTGACCTCTGGAGGGGCTGAAGGCTGAGAAACTAAGGTCAGCCTCATGTGCATGCCATGCCTATTTGACCAACCTCCAATAAAATCCTGGACATCAAGTCTCAGATGAGCTTACCTTGTTGACAACACCCCATTTGTGTTGTTACAGATTGTTGCTGGAAAAATTAGGTGATGTCTGTGGGACTCTACTAGGAGAGGACAACTATTAATAGAAGCTTGAACTTAGCCTTTCCTGGATTCTGCTCTATTAGCCTTTCAGCTTTGCTGATTTTAGTCTGTGCTCTTTCACTATAATCAGCCATAACCATTAGTGAAACAGATTTTCTGAGTTCTTTGAGTTCTAGCAAATCATTGAACCTGAGGGTTAACTTAGGGATCCCTTTCAACAAGGGTACTGGCCTCACACATTCCTGAAACTCAGTAATACTTCCGCTGTGCAGAAGCTTTTTAATTTAATTAAGTCCCATCTATCTTTGTTTTCGTTGCATTTGCTTTTAGTTTCCTGGTCATGAAGTCTTTGCCTAAGCCAATGTCTAGAAGGGTTTTTCCAATGTTATCTTCTAGAATTTTTATGGTTTCAGGTCTGAGATTTAAGTCTTGGATCCATCTTGAGTGGATTTTTGTATAGGGTAAGAGATGATAATCCAGGTTCATTCTTTTACATGTGGCTTGCCAGTTATTCCAGCACCGTTTATTGAATAGGGTGTCCTTTCCCAACTTTGTTTTTGTTTGCTTTGTTGAAGATCAGTTGACTCTAAGTATCTGGCTTTATTTCTGGGCTCTCTATTCTGTTCCATTGGTCTATATGCCTATTTTTATACCAGTCCCATGCTGTTTTGGTGACTATGGCTTTATAGTATAGTTTGAAGTCAGGTAACACAATGCCTCCAGATTTGTTCTTTTTGCTTAGTCTTGCTTTGGGTATGCAGGCTCTTTTTTGGTTCCATATGAATTTTAGGATTTCTTCTAGTTCTGTGAAGAATGACGGTGGTATTTGGCTGGGAATTGCAGCAAGTGTATTACTGTCTAGATATGGTTACTATATCCCTGGTGAAGTGGTAATCAGCATCCTAGGGAACCCCTCTAAGTATCTAAAACTGTATTGGTAGTCAGGTATTCCTTTTCTCAGATAATATAGTATTTTAAAATATTGATTCTGAGGAAAGTATACTTCTGGATTAGATCAAGACTATCGTGGGGTTGGACGGGCTTCTGGTATTTCCAACATCTGATTCTCCAAGTGACTGCTGCAGACTCTGAGCAATCTGAATTGAGTGAAGCTATTGCTTTATTCTCTAAAATAAGAGCAGCATTTGAATAGCATTTGAATTGTAAAGACTTTATCATTCACTGTTTTGATCAATTCATTATTGATAGCTAGGATAATTCAATGAAGACAAAACTGAGTCACAGAGTCCATATATGTCTTGGAAGGAGAATGGGGAAGATAACTTTTCTTTTTGGAAAAAAATCTAAAGTCTCTGGACCAAAAGCTGCCTCAAATTAAGGCTCACAAGTTGGAAATGAAAGATTTTGGGCTCAAAACTGTCTATTTTTCTGGAAGGTAGAAGAGTGAAGAGCATGGTTCTCAAATTTCTGATGGCATAAATGGTTTCTAGCATATAACTGTACACATATAAAAACTATCAAAATAACTGAAAAGAATATTGTGACAAAAGCCACATGTGGTCCGTAAAGCCTAAAAATTTACTCTCTGGTCCTTTTACTAAAGAACTTGTCGTAACAAGTAAGAACACTGCTTATCTTTGCCAAAGGTGGCCTATGTAATGACTACCATTTAGCATGTGGGAGTTTCTAGGGCTATAATGTTCTCCTTAATGTGAGAGCTAGTTACACTAGTATTCCCAGCAGAAAAAAAATTCATCCAAATGTATGCCTATGATGTGTGCTTTGTATACATGCATTTCAACACAAAATTTATATTTATGTATGTATGCAAATGTGTGCGTATTGTGTATAGGTATTAACCACTTGCACCACTACTTTTTTTTTTTTTTTTTTTTTTTTTTTTTTTATGAGACGGAGTCTTGCTCTGTTGCCAGGCTGGAGTGCAGTGGCGCAATTTGGGCTCACTGCAACCCCTGTCACCCAGGTTCAAGCAATTCTACGGCCTCAGCCTCCCAAGTAGCTGAGACTACAGGCGTATGCCACCACATCCAGCTAATTTTTGTATTTCTAGCAGAGACAGGGTTTCACCACGTTGGCCAGGATGGTCTCAATCTCTTGACCTCATGATCCGTCTGCCTTGGCCTCCCAAAGTGCTGGGAATACAAGTGTGAGCCACCGCACCCGGCCCACCACTACTTTATTCTAAGCCACATGTATCTTTCACTTGAATTATTACAATGGCTTTCTGCAGATTCTTGCCTTCTTAGAGTTCATTCTCCATATAGCAGTCAGATACTTAATAAATCTGGTCAAAAAGCCTTATGGGGCTTCTCAGCTCTTTCCAGGTAAATTCTAATGAGCTTGCTATGACCCACAAGACTCTATATGATCTAGCTCCCCTCTCTTCCTCTGACCTCTTCTGTTATACTTCCTCTGGCTCATTTTAATGCAGCCTCAAGGTCCTCCTTATGTATCCTAAGCACCAGGCAGAGTGTGCTTATGTATCAAGGTCTTTATACCTGGTAGTCTCTTCCCCTAGATATTTTCATGGCTCACCCCCAGTTTATTTTGTTCTCTATTCAAATGGCACTGTATCAGAGAATAAATTGGGAGAATGTTAGTCCCCTGCACAATTCTATTTCCCTTTATCCTGCTTAATTTGTATTAATAGAACTTATTTCTGCCAGGCATAATGCATATATATTTGCAGTTACCGTCTGTCCTGTCCATTAGAATGAAAGCTGCATGATATTCATGACTTTATCAATTTTGTTCATGACTCACCTCAATACCTTCAATAGTACTTGACATATTTATTAAATAAATAATAAAATATTCACTTAATAAAGTATGAATTTGGATGTGGTCATTGAGTGAGGATCCCTATAGACAGTAAGTCTGAAGGTCATATTTATTATTTTTTAAACTAGTCAGATATCCTGCCTCTCTATGGGACATGGGTCCTTTCTACAGAGGTATGTGGTTTCTAGAGAACAGAAACCCTGATTCAAACATTGCCTCTGCCAATTCTTAGCTGGGTGGATCATGTTAAGTTTCAGTTTCCTAGACTATAAATTGGAGATAAACATAGTTATTTTATGATATGGCTGGAAGAATCACATGGCAAATCCATATAAATCACTTGGTACAGATTTGGCATGTAAGTACTCAATAAATATTAACTGTTTTATTATTACCATTATTAGGATTCTAGTAGCCACAGGTATTTGTGAATTCCTGTACTCACGGCATGTGGGAGAGACAGTGGAAGTTCTTTATACTCAGAGCTGGATAACTGGAATATGTATTGACTGATAAATATATTTCAGATGAAAGAAAATGAGGCAGAAAATACTGGTCTACACATTTGTATTTCAGGTTAAGCTAAACTGAGGTCAATTCTGAAGAAGAGGTGGGATAGAAGAGAGATGAAGGAAAATAATTAGCAGAGATCTAAAGATATTTGGGGAGAGAAATGAAATACAAAATAAGTAGGTTGGCCAGGAAAAACAAACTTCAGCTAACAAAAGCAAGAAGACATTAATAGCAGCATCATCAGAAAGTTGTCACCAACTAACCAGCAAGACCAGATTGGAGTGAAAGAAAGCAAAAAGAGGAGAGGGCTTTTCATGCTTGTGACCAAATTTTCTAGGTAGTAGATTCTATTATAATCTTAGTGCAAACCATTCTTCATGAAAATTTATTGACAACTTACTGTGCAGAAATTGAGTTGAATAAAAATTCCATATGGATATGCATATAACATATGTAGAATTCATAAATTTATTAGTAATTTACCTTAATTGTTTCAGGGTGGTACAAAATTAATACATCAATGAACACATTTTCTAAAATAGTATCATATTTGTCTAAACATTTCAAAACTTCTGTCTTTCTGAAACTTGTTAACATTTCAGGATAAAATTAGTGTTGAGAAAATTAAAGGGAAGAAAATCTTATTTTCCATAAACCCAGGAAGAAAAATAATGATAGTAAAAGTTAAAATGTGAATTCAGTGTATGAGGTGCCTAATAAAGCTTACTTTAAGAAATTCTGAGATAAGTTTATGATTTTTGCTTCCATATAATATATTCTACTTACATAGTAAAAAAAACTCTTTAAATTAAAAATTTCTGTATAAAGAGAGATTTCAGCATCATAAATGCTGAATTTCCCAGTTGTCCTTCACTTATTGAATAATTTTCAATAAAAAGGGCCAATTACCTAATACAGAACTTGCTTTCTTCTCAAAGTAATTTTCCATCTTATTAGTTTTATATCACAACTGATGCAGAACATGCTTCAAAAACTACATATCATTTCCCAGTATAGTTTATAAAAATGCAAACTAATAGAGATTCTTCAAATCTTGATTAATTTATAACTTATTTGAAAAACTGGAGTGTATTTTCCAGTTAAACTACAGACTATGTTCTACGCAAACTCCCTGCAAATCTGGGTTGATTTGACAAAAAAAAAAAAAAGAAAAAAAAAAAAAAGAAAAAAACACTGCAATACTCTCTTCTGAAATAAAATGTGCATCTGAAGCTTGTGAATGCATCCATAAAAATTTAAGGATCTATCCAACATAACATCAAGTACACAAACTATTGCTTCAGTTTTCAAACTCAGTTAGTGACTAACAGTTAATCACTAACATGTAGCACATGTGACCCTGTGTAAGCCATAGTCTGATCTCGCCTATGTTTTTTTATATTCTGAACATGAAGCAAATTTGACATTTATTCCATAACTCACTATTGAGAGTATAACACACACTCACATCCACACACAGGTATACATATACTTAGCTAATTTTATTAAGGAATATCTCTGGGAAAAGATCCCTTTTATACAAAGCTAAAGATCAAAAACCACCCTGTCAGTTGCAAAAACGCTTAGCAGCTTTCAGTTCATCTGGATTCATCACCACTGCCTTCCATCAAAAAACCCTTTGACCAGATAAACATTTTCAAAACACAAACAGCAGATTCATCACACAAAACATTATTCGTCTCAAAGTACATCTGAAAGAAAATCTCCGGCACAGTCAAGGCTTGTGACTCCGGAGTAACTGGACAACTGATAGTCAGGGTTAGTGAGCAAAAAGTTTTACGATTCCTGCATTTTTATGTGAAGTTCTCGTATCTACCACACTAATACATTGTAAAGAAAACCAGGAAAACATGCCACATGAGTTTGCCTTGATGTTTTCAAATGCTACAAAAGAATATTTTAATAAAGAGTTGAACACTGTCTGATCCATTTTTGTGAATTTGTACATTCTCTACTAGAGCTAAATCTGGCATTAATTCACTGGACCTGTTTTTTATGAAGGTTAAAAACTTGTTTCAATTATACAAAATACAATAGTTATTTACTGAGCCCCTCAAAGTGCATTTCCCTTTATGGGGCATTATGGGGCTTATATGGCATTATTTAAACACCATCATTAGTTTTCTAATTGCTTTCTTGAGTATTTGGCCTTATTTATACATACAAGACAGAAGAAAATTTATATATTAGCCTATCTGAATTAGATCAGGCTACAGGAAAATTCGAGAGGCATTAATTAGTTGCCAACAACTAACAGAGATAGTAGGCCTGTTTATATTGTATCCATTGTTATTAAAATTTAGATATTACTCTAGTTCCTAACACAGCCCTATTCCAACTCTTAGGCAAATGAGTTTCATTACACTTGATTTAACAAAGGCAGAGTATGCTCATTTGTTTTGTTATTGTTGTAGGTGAACCTGACATGATATCTGAAAAGATTTAGCCAGTTATGAAGATGATCAAAAATCTCAGATGAAAATGTCATGCCTTATCTACATTAGTCATCACATACTCTTACATACTTACTGGGGAGCAGGGAATATTCTGTTTACCCCAGCTGGGGTTTAATGTATGGAAAGAGAACTTCATCTCTACTGCCCATCACTAACCAATCAGGTGTTCTCATGTATTCCACCCCATCTGTGAATGGACTATGGCCTGTTCTAGAACAGTAGGAACACCTATGAGCAAAAATGGTGTGCCTTCACACTGATCTTTACTTTCTACCTGATCAGTTGCAGTTTTATCATGTCAAATTCAAAACCAATAGTCATTCTTGCCATCGATCTTTAACAAGTTATGTGTTTCATAAATCATTAACTGAATCTAGAGAGTTTTATCTTATAAAAAGTGTCACAGAGGAGAACATCACATACCGAGGCCTGTCGAGGGGTGGGGGCCTGGGGGAGGGATAGCATTAGGAGAAATACCTAATGTAGATGACGGGTTAATGGGTGCAGCAAACCACCATGGCACATGTATACCTATGTAACAAACCTTCACGTTCTGCCCATTTACCACAGAACTTAAAGTATAATAAAAAAGAAATTTTTCAAAAAAGTGCACAGATTGCCCAGAAACCCAAATCTTCACTCTGAATTTGAAGATATATGGGCACCATGTTAGACATGGTCCATCAAGAAAAGAAATGCCTAAGTTTGAGGAAGCGAGTCCAGATTCTAAGATATAACCACAAGTGGGAAAGGGGGGAAAATGAAAGATTTTGCTAATTCTTAATAACCCCGAGGTTACTGATTATATCATTTTCTCTTTAGAGTAGTCAAAATTCTAAACCAAATTCATGTCTAGCATTTGATGAGCTCTCTTTTCTTCTCTGTAGGTGTAGTCTGTTTGTGCAAAAACTACAGCTGATGCTCTATCTCCCTGGGAAATCTTCACTCTAATCTGGCTAAAATTTAAATGAGGAAAGATAACAAGATTGCTGAAGACTAACATTATTATTCTCAATTTATTTCCTTTCTGCAGACACCACTGGCAAAGCCATTGAAAAGAATCACACTGCTAAACCAGTAGCAGCTTTTATCCTCTTCTCAGATTGTATACATGCAGGAAAAAAGTGTTTCTAACACAGACTTCTATATTCCAGCATAAAGATGTATTAGGCGCATTTATACTTTTACATGGAAGCCTGTTTCAACATGAACAGGCCCAGGCAAGTGTCTTTGTAATAATCAAGAGTGAAAGTTAGCTATACTTTAAAAAAAAGTTTTAAAAAATATCAAAATAATTAGAAAAGAGTTTCCACTAATAACATACTTACTATTTGTATTCCATTTTGACAGTACCATGTTAGATCAATGACTTCATTTATCACAATATATTCCATGCTACAGTTACCTCTTGGGAAAATGACATTGATAGAGTCAACTTTCTTGAGAATTAAGCTTGTGTAACTTTTATTTAAAGGTGTCTCAAGCTTTTGCTTCTTAGTATTTTATGATATGTCTTTAGTTTTTGTAATTTCACTTTGTCAAAACATTACATTTGTCATTATTCATACTGAAAGACAGGGTATTTTGAAGATAAAAATCTACCAAAGATCATCTACCATTTGCTTTTGATATAAAAGATTTATAAGACCATTTAGACCACAAAAACAAATCTTTCTAAGGACATATCTATACATCAACAAATATTAAAAATTACATTCCTAGGAAATTAAAAACAATTTAGAAAGGTGCTTAGTTGAACAGAAATTAGCTACAACCAAAATAATGATTAATATTATAACCATAATCATAGAAAATAACAGTTGATTGCCACTTTCAAGAATAAAAGCAAATTCTGTGAATATAGAACTAAAATACTAAAAATAAACAAACAAGCTTGGGAGAGATTAGTCATGCAAAATCCAACCCTAGATATTTGATGGCAATTATCTAAATTTTTTACCTTACAATTGAGATGGTATTTCACTGGCAAAGCTTAAACCAAGTAATATTCACAAAAATGGAGGAAATTCATAAGTAAAGAAAGTCATTAAGCAAAACAGAAAAAATATTTCAGTATCAAATTTTAAAGTTAAAAAATTTTTTTGTTGTAAAAAACGATGGATAAAAACAAAGCAAATTAATGGTATGAATTAACTAATACTAATGAACATTCTTCTCTTAAATTTCCATCAGATACATTCTTATTTTGAAGAAATACCAAGGCAATTTAAGATAGGGGTATTATCAAATATTCCATATGTGATTTTCAGGAAGCAAAGCTATTCATTGCAGTACGCTATGTCAATATTCTAACCATCAGAGAAGATATAAAATTTATAAAAGTCTTCTGTAGCACCCAAATCACAACAAATGGAATTGCTAAACGTATCAGGTTTACAACATGTCATAACCTCAGTGTTCATATTCCCGCTTTCTCTCTTGGCATAGGAAGCTAGCTGGCTCATAACCCACGCTTTTCACAACCACAAGTTCTTTATCCCTATATAACCAAATCCTCAAGAGAACAGCAGACAGAGGGAGAAGACAATTTATTTAGAGAACTATTATGTGAGGAAGAAAACAAGCTGCCATTTCCAATTGGAAGCATAATTAGGAAGACAATAGCCTCCTGACTGATGCTCTTTGTTCCCTTTGGATATTTATGTAGGCCAGTAATTGGAGTGTATTTTCCTGTTCAATTTCACATTGTCTAGAAAAGGGTTTCTCATGATCCAGGACTTTCTAGTTAGATTCAGAAGAAAACATCTTGCAGCTACTGCCCTATTGCCATGGCCACACATCACTGCCTTCTAGACATGGTCAGTTGCTGAAACTCTTATTTTTAATTCTGCCAAACAGTTAATAGGATTTTAAGAAGGAAAAGGTTGTTCCATGGGACTTGGGTGATTGAAGGCTTTCTATCCATTATTGAAAAACACTGGGAAAGTTAACTACCCTTTTTTGCTGAAAAATTAACATATATAATTGATGTAAATATATGTCTATAGATATATTAAAGCATTCAGTCAATAACAACATCAAATGAAAGTTAGGACTGAGGCCCATTACAGTTCCGAAAAGATGCTTTTAGGAGTGGAGGGAGACAGCTTCCTCCTCTCCTTTCACAAGCAGAGGAAAGTCACTTTTTTTTCTCATTTATTGCATATGCACTTTCTGGCTACTCAGGTGGGAAAAAAATCCCATTGATTCTCATTACATTGCCCTGAGGACAAGCACTGGGGCAAGGAGGCTTATATACTTGTTATTTACTATTAAGTAATTACTAAGCCATCCATCTCTGATCCCAAACACCCCATATGCATATTCAGAATAAAATTAACAAAGATGAATATTAAAAATCCAACATATTTATTGAGCAACTGCTGTGTCTGACATATTGATTAACTTTACAACAAACTTAGAGTCATTATATCCCCACTCTTCATAAGCTGAAATTAGAATTCAAAACTTAAATAACACCGTATTAAAAACTCAGACTGACACTTTCATTTGTCTCCTTTTTTATTTTGCTATGATATACCTCTCCCAGGGAAGTTGGTGACTTAATCCTAGTTATACCCTGATTTTGGACAAATTTTACAAGAAAAATAAGACTTCTACTTCTCTATGTCCACATGCACCTGGAACAGTGCTAGGCCAATGCTTACAAATTGATTGGTTCAGGTCACTGCCATGAGCTCCAGGACAGAAAATTGCCAGTAAGTAGTACTTCCAAATACTTTACAGGTAGATCACCACCATGGTGATTTTTAACCCTTCATGACCCATAATCTGGACTTTGATAGAACCTTATGAAAAATAGCTATGCTATCTAATAAAACCTTGATACAATCAGAAATCTATTAAACCAATTCTATGTCCTTCTCTTTTCTAAGCTGCATTAAATGTCAAGATCATTTTCTAACTTTTACTCTTCATGTATTTAAAAGCTTTGGACTTTAAACTTGGTAAATATATTTATTTTCATAGTTAATATTGACTATATTATTCAGAATGCGATATATTAAGCTGCAATCATAAGCAACACCCAAATCTCAGTTGCCTAATAGAGTAAAATATGTTTTTCTTTCTGTACATTGTATGCTCATCAGAGCCTAAGTCAGGCTCTGTTACTCATCATCCCCATTCTAAAACCCAGGTTCGTAGAGCAGCTTGTATGTATAGCATTGCCAGAATCCATGGGACACAAAGAGAAAGAATGGCACACCTTGCACTGGTTTTTGGAGCTCACAGACAGATATGGCACACATCATCTCCACTCACATTCCATTGTTTAAAACAAGTCACATGGCCACACCTACTCATAAGCATGGAAGGAATGCAATCCCACCATTTGTTCAAGTGGACCAGAAATATTTGGTAACAAACTCTAATGACAAAATACCTGGTTTTTGGCTACCAAATATTGGGTTTACTCTTCTTAATGCAGGCAAATACACTCAACCTCCCCAAAGGAAACAACCCAAGTGGTCAAAGTTTCAAACTCAATGTCCAAGATCTCTACATGATGCCTGATGTTGCTTTATCAAGTCCAAATATAGCTCATTTTGATCACTGTGAAGTAAAAAGACAAGTCTTCTACCTTATTTTCTATATTGTATTCATAACCTTAACCTTTTAATCTGGTCTTTATGTTACAGGATATGAGAGAGAGAGAGATTTGACTGGGCTAAGAAAGAAATGAACATGATTTAGAGATGGAAATGGTGACATATGGGCCTTTGTAGCCTCCCATGTTCCAGAGAAGGTGAGCATGGCTCTGGTCAGATGAGGAATATGTGTATATATGTGTCATATTAAAATCCTGATTTGTTGGTGGTAGAAGTAGGCGGAAGTTTAAATGTGGATAAAAGAGTGTCAAGGGATGCTGAGATGAAATACGAGTGGACTGTGCTGGATTAACTGTTGTCAGGTTAACGTCATTGCCACTCCCATTGGTGGTCTCCTCTGCACTGCAGAAGAGAAGACTAGAACCACATTCTCCAGAATCCTTTTCCCTATGTGGTTTCCTGTATAGTTAGTTCCATCACTGACAGTCACTTCTGTGAACTTCAGAAAGTAAAAGGGAAGAAAATGATGATATTCACTGGAGGCAGATTCACCCAGACACATGAGTACATATCAGATGTGAAGTTTCAAGGAAATTCAGGGTGAACTTCTGCAAAATATTTACTTAGGTGCTATAGGCAGCTTTAGCTGATACGGCTTCTTGGGAACCACTCATCGCAGTGCAGCTGGCTACAGTAGTCATTTGGAACTTCCTAGAAGCACTTGAGTTCTGTGGCAGCTCCCAAGCAAGCTCTTGAGATCCACCACTTCCATCCTGCAGGCTGAGAGTTAGTGACAGCTTCTCGCCTTTCACTCCGCTCATTTCCCACAACTGTGAATGCCTCTCATTCCATGTATTACCATAGACACGTAGAGCAGCTTCTATTTTTTTTTAAACCAAGCACTGACTGAAACTTGAGTAAGAAGGAATATCATAGGGAAGTTACTCGACATTAACCACAGATTACATTTTGTTGGTTTTCAAAAAAATAGATTTAAAAAATTTTATTTGGCTATCTTTAAGAAGACTTACTAGTAATATAATAATGAAAAGGCAAATATCTATTTCTGTTCCTATTGTTATTAAATTTTCAAAATGCAGTCATTAATACTATTGCATTGTAAGAAAAAAAAATTTTTTAAAATCCTAAAAGTTTTCATTGACTCTTCAAGTATAAACTCACAAGAAAGAACTATGAGATACAAATTTTGTACTGTTTTTAATTCTAGTTCATTTGAAACTCTACCAGAAATAATATATGCTTTGAAAAATAACGACTTGAATGTTAATATTTTCGATTTCACATCAAAAGAAATAAAATCTGCAAGAAATGACACAATATTCTACCTATAAGCATAAGGAATCATAGATGAGAGACATGAAGAGTTTCAAATTATCCAGTTTTTTTTTTTTTAATAAATGACATGTCTGAAAATATAACAAGTATCTCCCACCCCTAACAGACTATCACATCCCTATTTAGCTTCTTATTTGTCTCTGTCAGGCTGATCCATGGGTTTAGTACCCAAGTCATCACAATGAGACTTGGCATTGATCACTGAAATTTATGATACTTTGAAAGATCGTACCTGATTAATGGCACAGCCACAATTTATGTATTCTCCTAGCCACGTTCATTCACAGTCAGTGCTGGCAGGATGTTGAAATTGTGGGAAGAATTTTAAATAAATTGGAGATTGACAAAAATCCTGGGGTCTCTATCCCTTTATGATTAAACGACCTCTTTATTTCTTCAGGTAGTATCAAAGGTTTTTTGAGGCACATTTTGCCCAAAAGATGGCTTCTTTGTGGCAGCATATTTGCTTACTCCTGTAGCCTCAAAGTTAACTTTAAAAATTTTAAGAAGTTATTAAACTCTGAAAAATGTTAAAACCTTGGCACTGTTTCACAGGCTAAGTCTTATCCACCAATCCCATCCATTGTCTCTTCTTGTCCTTATTGGGCTCTAACTATACTAATAGATTGAAGATGCTGAGCCTCAGTTTCCTCATGTGCAACACAGGAGTAATTACAGTGCGTCTTTCGGAGAGTTACTGTGAGATTAAATGAGACAGTCATGTGAACTACTTGGCCCAGTGCTGGGGATCAAGTAGTTATCAAATGCTGTGTATTAATTTCCTCAAATAGTATCCTACAATATAAGGAACAAATGAAGATTAAATAGAATAATTCAAGTACAGTAATCAAAGGTCATATAACTGTTTTCTAACTTTATCTCAATGCTAGATTTTTTTTTTTAGGTTCTAACTTTGGAATCCATATTATATTCATGGTTTTCTTATTGCCTCAGCAACTTTGGCATTAAGTGATACCATGCACAACTCTCCCAGGTGGTCTTTTTTTCCCTCCCAACCTAACTTCTGACTAAGCTTTGCTCAGTCTGTAAACATAAGGAGAGCATCCAGGGTGGTATGGCCCCAGGCAAATGAATGCAAAAACAAAACATCTAATGGGAAACAAAGTAAAAATCAATTAAGTGAACATGAACAAAATTCTTGGAAACAATGTCCACATTCCTTTAGATTCCTTTTTATCAATATTGGTTCCCTCATTTACGTGTGTCTAGTTGGTTTCCCTCCCTTAAATCATCACTTCTCCCAGCAGTTGTTAGACCTCCCAGGTATCTCACATATGGGAAATTTGAGGTCTGTGCCCACTTGTCCTCTCTGCTCCATTCCACAAAATATGAGCTCACCCTCCACAGCTGTCAGTAGCTTTTGAAGTTCTCTTCATGTATCCTGTCATGCTATTAAATCATTTTTTCCATGTAATTTTCCTTACATAAACTATATTGTTTGGCCTGTAAAACTGCCAAAACCTCAAAGGAATGTCTAACAAATTTTAATGATCCTTAATTTTATCACACAGACACTTCTCCATGTCCTTCTAAGGCTTACCAACCTAAAAATTAAGGTAAGAATTTACACCTGCTACTGTATCTAGCTTCCACACCTGGCATATTTACTTAAGGTATTCTTTTTTTCAAATCAGAGATCTGTATTTTCCACAAATAATTTGTGAACCTGTTATCTGACTTATTTTTGATGGTAGAAAATGAGTTACTGGACACTGCACATAAAACATCTTACAGTTAAAAGGGAAACAGGTGATAATTGCAGGTGGCATTTACATGGACAATATGGGCAATTAAAAGCAAAACATTTCTGATTCATGACTTATTTTAATCATCTTGGCAAAGGGCTAAAAAGTGTAAACTGGAGATCTGACATGACCTAAGAGGTTTTCTAGACCAGAATGCTAGGGAATAGTTAATACCCCATAAACCTATGTAAAACTACTCTCCTTTTTCTAAAAAGTAGATGTGTGTTCTAATTAAATAGTATTCTTTAACTCATGTAAACAAAGAGGAAAGGTCACTTAAAAAATTTTGTTCTGCATTTTGTCAATGACTATAAATCCCATACCTAAAAATGGAGCCTGCCTAATTCAACATCATTTACTTCCCAAAAGCAGTCATCAAGGTGGGCAGGAAAAATATATAAATTTAGAGTCTGAACAGATTGGGGCTCTAATTCCATAGAATAAATGGTATTCTGCTTCAAATCTACAAGCCTCATTTTTCTCATCTTAAAAATGAAAATAAAGATTATTAACCAAATTAGGATGCTTAGGAGAAAGTAAGCCCTGAGTAAATGCTCTTTTCTTTCTATCAACCTTTTCTAGCCGCTCTCCCACCATGACACCCTTCCCCCACGGCTGGTTTGTCTGTTATTCCAACCTCTGACTTCATCCTTCAGGTATTTCACTAGTGTAATCCTCAAAACAGCCTTCTGAAGTTGTTTTTTTATCTTCATTCTCAAAGGGTTGGGGAATGGAGGTATAAAGAGGTATATCAGTCAGGAAAACAAATACCACTCTAGGTATTTCAAACGGAGAGAATTTAAACTCAAGAAACATCCACACAGGTAATGGAAAAGCGGAAATAGCTAAGGGGTATCTGAGGGAGCCCAAGTATTAGCAAAAGCGGAAAACTACCCCTAGCTTTCCTAGCCATGGTGGTAAACTGAAAGGAAACCCAAAGCCAGGGTCATCCTGTGGAGGTGACCTCAGGTATCCATTCAGGGAGAGCTGAGGCCACCAGAACATGTAGCCACTGCTGAAGGTGCTGCTGAAGTTGGAACAGGAGCAATTCAGTTACCCTCCCAGCAAGCAGAAGGCTCAGAATTGGAATCCACATACGTATTATAACTCTTTCCTTATGAAATGGATATTTCACACGTGAGAAGGCTTACAAATCATAAATCCCAATAGAAATTTAAAACCTTATAATACAGCATTAGGATATGAAGAACTTTGGAACCCCCTTCAAATAAGAGATCATAAAGAATCCTTGGCCCCAGAACTTGCTTGAGAGTTTCCTTGAGTGATTTCATACATTCTAATGGCTTTGGGTCAAAAGCAGGGCTTCAATAAAGGTTTGTTGAATGAAAGGGCATCCAGTAGGATTTTACCATAGTTTTAATTATGACATCTTTTGGCCCACTAGATTTGATCATGAACTTTCATTTCAAAACAAAAAATCAGAAGACTAGAAGAAACATAACGTGGGATCACAGTTTGGATAGATCTTCTTTGCTTTTTCATCTTATTTCTATAGTTGAATTAAAGTTTCAGAAAAAAAAATACATAAAGCAGAGGTATTTGAAGCAATGAATAATAAGATTGGACTTCTGAAGTGTGGTTCACACCCACCTCATTTCCTAAGCCATAATCCTGGTATAATGTGTAAAGGGATTTGCAATGAAAGATAGTAAATCCAGTGTGTATCAATTATTCATACATTCCAATTGGCAGTGAACCCAGCAAATGTATTCAATGAGTGGTCTCTATTCCCACAAATGTAGAAAGTGCATAATGGATGGAAAAATAAAGAATAATATACTCTTCAATACTCGCTTACAACAGCTCAGTAAAAGAATGCTTATATATAGATAAAGTTTTCAAAGTATTTGTTGAAACCGCTGACCAAACTACGCAAAACTACAGCTGAACTTCTGCCAGCTATGAAAGGGCTGTGCTTGAACTCCATTTCACAGTTTCTGGTTTTCACAGCCTTTAGGCGAACACAATTCAAACCCGTTACTATGCTTGAAAAGATCCGTTTCAGAAACTGTTACACAAACAGAGAAGCTAGCACACATTATCCTAAAATGCTGCCGTGTTTAACGAAAAAAAAAAAAAAGCCATCTGATTTCTTAAAGTTCTATGTGATGCACCACTGAAATTTGCATATGAAAAATTTCAGAGCTTTAGCATTTAGAGGCTTTGAAACCCTTTAAGTTTTAATGTTTTCAAGGACCTGAAGTTTGACCAGCTTCTCTTATTTTCCAAACTAATGGGTGAATAGGAAAGAATATTTTGTACTCTATGCTTTGTAAATGATAAAAGCAACTGCATTTTGTATTGAAGGTAAGTGTTTGTTTAACTGAAATGTGAAAAATCATAGACAAAACTAGAAGAAGTAAATGGTCCCTTTTACTTACAAACACAAGTCACCAAGAGCTACCTTATTTATAATTATTTGCATTGTGACAGCAAAATCTCAATAAAGTAAGTTCCTTCCACTGGAAATATGTATACAACTTTCTTAACAATAATTAGAATGGAACATTATTTTTGACATTAGGAAATTCTGGATCGAAATATATAGTTAATTCAACCTTGAAGCAAACTTTTAAGATTCAATGAACTGTCAAAATTAATAGAAAAATCCTCGTATTCAGATCAGTACAAAGAAAAAAAAAAGATGATTGAGTGAGGCATAATACACACTAGGGGCCTAGAAAAAGTTCAATGAAACAAAATTAGCTTCTTCCTTGTCAAATAAGACAACACCAAAAAGCAAAGAAAACACAAAGAATATGATCACTGCAGCGCAAATTAACAAGCATCCCCATTTGAGCTTTTAATTAGTAGAAAACCTACACTTTCCCAAGTCAGACTGCAGTTCTAAAAGGGAGTTTGGTGAAATGGTATTGCTTAGATGAGATTATTTCTAGTAGTGCTTGTTCTTGTGGTACTATGATTGTTTTAGGATTGGAATCCCCTCCCTTTTGCATGGTCAACTTCAGTCTTACCCAGTAAGATAAGCTCCACTGTTACCTCTGGTAGATGGTATTACCTGATGCCTCTTCCAGGTAGGGTTGTGTCACCTCTTCTAATTGTACTGTCTCTGGTTTGTTACTATTCTCTTTATTCATATGTCTCTCCTCTCCCACCATACAGTAAATTCATAAGAAGCAGAAACCACTTTTGTTTTTGTTTTTTGAGATGGAGTCTCGCTCTGTCACCCAGGCTGGAGTGCAGTGGTGGGATCTTGGCTCACTGTAACCTCCACCTCCCGGGTTCAAGCCATTCTCCTGCCTCAGCCTCCCAAGTAGCTGGGACTAGAGGTGAGTGCCACCACGTCCGGCTAATTTTGTTCGTATTTTTTTTTTTTCCAATACAGGTGAGGTTTCACCATGTTAGTCAGGATGGTCTCGATCTCCTGACCTCGTGACCTGCCTGCCTCGGCCTCCCAAAGTGCTGGGATCACAGGCATGAGCCATTGCGCCCAGCCTCAGAAACCATTTTTATAACCTCAATACCTAATAGAAACTGGCACATGGGTGAGTACTGAATAAATATTTGTTAGCCATGTGAAAATTTTCTTTATACAAGTTGAGATTGGTAAAGAATGGACCTTCTCATTTTACCAAACTGTTCTACAATAATCTTTTGTCAATAATTTTTATTTCAGCCCAAATTTTAAAATAGTTGTTGTTTACGTTAGGAAAACAACCTCAGTTTTTTAAATGATGAAACCAAATTTTGTCAGCTGCTAAGTTTTAAATAACTGAGCAGACTATATCAAATTTTAATGGAAAATTATATTTTAAGTATTGTAAAAAAAAAACCCAAATTTATCACAAAGCTGGCCTGTCCTCCCTAAAAATGAAAAGCAAAGAAAAGGGAAGAGAGACTTCATTCATTTTCTTAAAAAATACTACTCTCATATTTTAGATTTTATATTGGTTAGTCAATGCTAAAGTTTGAAAATCTATCCTTGATGTTACAGGGTTCTCAGTCTTTGAGGGGACCTGATGAGATGACTTTTTTGAGGAATGTTGTTTGGCTACTGCTTATGATACTAATGCTTCGTTTGTACAATTCCTTGTGACTCCATCATCGGTAATGCATCATCACAATGTCACCTCGCCTGTCGGACTCAACGAAGGAGGGATGCGCATGGGCATTGAACTGCTTTCTGCCTTGCTGGAATTGGCAGCTATTATTAAGAGTTAGTAGCACAATGGGGTAGGAGAGATGTCTTAGCTTTGGCATGTATGCTGTACATGAACAAAGAACTTTGATCTTCAAACCTGCCAAGCTGACATCTTGCACAGGCATAATGTTCCCTCAAAATTTAAATACAAAACCAAAAAACTCTTCCATCTGGGATTACAGTCATATAATTTCTATATATTGCTAGCCTCAAAGGACTGAATTCTTGACAATACTATTTCAGTCATTTTAAAAATAAAAAAGATGAAGTCTTGGAATGGTTGACCCACATAGCAGCTCAGCTGGACAATGATAATGCTTCTGAATTTTAACTAGAAAGTATCCATGCTGGGCAAAGCCACAAACTTTCCATTCAGGATATAAGAAAAAGTGAATACTCCTAGTGAGATACTCAGCTAGTTATAGACAGCTGAATACTAGCTAGTAGTTTTTACACTTACTTTGTTTGTCTGTTTAAGGCTTTATTTGAAACAGAATTTGTAATCCTAATTTTTCAGGCTGTGTGCGAAATGTTCAAACTTGCTCACTGGGTTAAAAAGGATGGATAGCTTAGAGAAAAAGAAGAAAAAAAGAAAACTCGGCTGGGCGCGGTGACTCATGCCTGTAATGCCAGCACTTTGGGAGGCCGAGGCAGGTGGATCACAGGGTCAGGAGATTGAGACCATCCTGGCCAAAACAGTGAAACCCCGTCTCTACTAAAAATACAAAAAAATTAGCCACCTGTGGTGGTGCGTGCCTGTAGCCCCAGCTACTTGGGAGTCTGAGGCAGGAGAATCTCTTGAACCCAGGAAGCAAAGGTTGCAGTGAGCTGAGATCATGCCACCACACTCCAGCCTGGGCAACAGAGCGAGACTCCATTTCAAAAAAAAAAAAGAAAGAAAGAAAGCCCATCCTCACATCCAAAAACCTTAGCATCCGTGTCCTAGTAATGATGGAAGTATCATTTCTTCACATGTGTATAACATGTGTCTATATAGATAAGTAAATACCATTAGTCAATATAAAACTTAATTTCATGACTCATCTCTTCAGGAAACCTTGCAAATTAAATGGTTCACATATGAAGGAGCACAGCTGCAGAAGGAAAATAAGGAAGAGAATAACTTTGGAAAATTCCCAGGACTAATAGTCTAAAGGTCATGGTTCCAGTCCCAGCTTGGCTAGTAATTAATTGGATTTTGGTCTTAGATAAAATACAGACTTCTAGATCTGTTTCTTCACCTATAAAATGAGAATAATTACCACAGTCCTGATCTAATATACTAAGATTTAGTGTCATAAAGAAGTGTGGTTCCAAGAGCCAGTTATTGTGAAAGTGGGTAGAAGTGCTTTAGAGTAAATATACTTGCTTAAGTATAAACTCTGACTCTTTGCTACTTTCTTACTAGACAGACAAGTCATTTAGAACTCTATAGGTCAGCAAAATAGGTATACCATTTTCTATTTCATATTTGTTTTCTAAGTTTAAATGAGAGAATGAGTATCAAAAAGTATAGCATGTGCCTCCGTAGGAAAAGTTTGGTAACTCTCAGCAGCTAATTATAGGAATAATCATGGTGGAAAAAGGCAGCAGCAGTACTTCAAAGTCAGTTGCTTTCAGGGGAGAAAACGACTGCAAGGTTAACAAAACTTAGCCAAAACTTGATTGAAAATAGGGATATGATTCAAAATGGCAGATGGCAACCCTAAGTAAGATTATTTAGCAATAGAAGCATAGATACAGAGGAGCCATTGAGAACACATAAGCAATGATTGTCTGAGCTCTATGAATGAAGATCTAGTGTCAGATGAACGTGAGTATAGGTCCATTGAGTGAATACATTTCTATGAAAGGAATTGACATATCAAGTTTTGAGCCCTGATGATATTAAATATTCAAAAAGTTGTTAACATCCCTTCTTATTCTGATTCCAAAATAACCTAACAACTATATAATCATTTTTATGTTTATATATTCATCTATATAGAGAAAATGTGATGATCAGGCTAACATGAGAATTCATTCATTTTGCCTGACACATCTCTCACTGGGAGTTGACAATCTAATGTTCTGAATTTCTATTCCAGCCCCTGTGAGCTGTGACTGCAAGAGTCAGCACCTAAATTAGATCAACACTACAACATCAGAAAGGTAGAGAGGGTTTACGAGCCATAAAGTCAGACTCTGAGCTATGATACCTTCATTTAAACACTGCTTTTAAAATATTCTAAGTATCTGACCTCTTTTTTTTTTGACACCAAAACCTTCTTAAATGGTATTCTTTTGATTTTCCAATACAATTCAAACATTATACAATTCATTAGTTTATTAACAAATTGCCACTATAATATATAGATATAGGTATAGTAAATCTGCGTTCTAGATTACCTCTCAATTTAGCAAAAATAAATCAATATATTACCCAATACTAAATGCTAGTGATAAAACAACAACTCTACATTATTTAGACAATGATGCAAGAACACTAAGATAATACAAATACTTCAGAAAGAGATTTATTTCATATTTGACAAGAACCTTAATAATAGAAAATAGGCAGTAAAAATTCACAGTCTATGTAAATATAATTATGCAAAAAATTAAAATAAGAAAGCATGTATTTAAAAATGACTGAATTCAATTTCAAAACATGGTGGATTGAAATGATGCAGACTTCTACCTCATTCCAAACACTTACAAATGCTAAGATACGACAATTAAACAAAAGTAAAGAAAATACTTAGCTAACCTTGAAAGACAGACAAAAATGACCAAGTCTCAGGAACTTGAAGTCAGAAGAACAAAACACATGAGGCAACACTTCAGAATGAGATCTAAAATGAGAGATGAGGGAAATATGAGATCTAAAATGAGCCCAACATGTCAAGATCAGGATAGTATTTCACAGGCAGGGGCAGAGGACAAGTTCATGGTTGGAGCTGGAATCCCTGAATGAGATTTGAACCCTGGGAAATCTTCCTACTTGGTGAAAGTTGACTTAGAGAAGTTGTACCCTCAGGCCCAGAAAAGTCCCAAGAAACAATTATGTTTCTGCGTCTGATTAGGATTCTGTATTTCTTTTAAAGTCTCTTTGCAGAAACTGAAATCCCAAGACTGTCCTCTGCACGTATACATTTCAAATTTACACTGTACTAATGGTGCAGAGATCTCAAAAAAGTTTACATAAAGACTGATACCAGACCAATTAAGCCTCTGAAGGCACTGGCAGTTGTAAACCAAAATTGCTCTGAAATCCCATTTTCATAATCTTGTGCTCATAGAACACACACAGAGAAAAGAGAACAACAAAATTTAAAGAAACTCCTAAAAAATATTTCCATGAACAGAGGAGATACAACAAACAGAAGAACTTGTGACAAAAAAACTTGTGAAATAAAGCAATCTAAAGTGTGCAAAAAATAGGTTTTAAAATATTTAAGGTGTAAAAGAAGGAATAGAATCCTATAAGCTAAAAGACAGCAAGAAAAAGAATAGCAAATACACTTAAAGGAACTAGAGATATGATTATTAATACCACTAAGTTTTTTGTAACAATTTAGCATCAAATAAAGCTGGACTCAAAAGGAATATATAAGCTGGAAGCTAGGTATGGCTACATTATCGAGGAAGCAAAAGAGAGACGTGAATGTAGACAACACAACGGAACGACCGCCTAGGCTAAAATGAGAGGATCCGACAAGTTCAACAAAGATTGATGAAAGAGAAAAGAGTTAATTGGGGATAGAAAAAAAATCAAAGAAATAATAGGTGAAATTTTTCCAGAATTAGTGAAAGGCACAAATTCTTGGATTAAATAAGCAAAATAAATATGAACTCAGTAAATACATATAGATCCAAACCTGCATATATTATGGAGAAAATGCAGGATCCAAAAAAAAGAGAAAAGTTTTACAAATGATAGATTTTTAAAGAGTAAAAAGACTTGGTTATTTACAAAGGAATCAAAATTGTTAACAGCTTACTTCTTGGCAAACATGTTAGAAGACAATAAAATAATATCTTCAAAAAGCTGAGATAAAAATAACAGCCTAAAATTCTAAAGTTCCAGTGAAACAGTTTCAAATATTAATACAAATGAAGGCATTTAAGAGAGAGAGAGAATTTACCACTCAGATTCTGATTGAAAGGTCAATTAATAGACGTTCTTGATAAAAAATAAATTAAATCGAAAACAAACCTACAAGAAGGAATAAGGAAAGAAATTGCTTATAAAATTCCAGATAAATTGTTTAGAATTTTAGAAGAATTTATGAACTTAGGTATTAAAATAGACTGTCTTTTCGATAAAATAAAACTTTTAGGTAAATTGTCCAAATATTTTTTTTAATCACAATGACCAATTTAGAGGGGAATTAAAATTACAACTAAAATTCGAGACAACAATTTGAGAGTGATTAACTGCAGTAAAAATTTAAGTACTGTTGAATTTTTTAGACTAAGTGGGGATAAACTGGTCAAATGTAGACATTATTAAGACAATTGGGCATGTTAAAATTTTAAGGCCAACTACTAATATAATGAAAATTGAATAAGCTCCAAACAAGAAAACTGTGGAAAAAGTGAAATAAATTAATCATTAACAATTCAATAGAAGGAGAGAGCTGGAAAAAACTGGCAAGAAAAACATATTTTATGAAGAAAGCCCAATATTGAAGAAGTAAGGCCAAGTATAACAAAAACCATAGCAAATTTGATTATATTCAAACCATTAATTGAAGGACAGAGTCTCAAATTAAAAACAATAGAAGATCAGTTGGAATTTGGCTATAAAATCAGTAAGAATAGACTAGGCCAAGCTGTGATAACAAATTATAATCTCAGTGGTTTCAAGAAACCTACAGTTGATTTTCATTCCCATGCTCCTGAATCCATGCTCATGAAAAAGTACCCTCAATTAATAAATATTGTTTCTTATATAACTTGTTTCAGATTATGGAGAAAAATATAAAATTACAACTCATTTTATAATACTACAAACATTTTTGTATTAAAACTAGACAATGACAGAATCAGAAAGCAAAATTATTGGTTAATTAAACTTATAAGACCATATTCAAAAGCACTAATTAAATGAATCAAAGGAATCAAATCATTAAACGTCTTTTATGATTGAGTATAGTCAGTAATAAAGGATGTTTTAATTTTAGAAAATCTATTAATGTAATCTTCTGCTTTAATGATCATATAATTATCTCCACAGAGAAAAGCATTTTATAAAATTCAACTCTTAATTTTGATTCAAAATTGATAGCAAACTAGTAATACTAGTGAGTTTCCCTAGATATATGAACAAAACTTCTAGTAAATAGTATACTGCGCTAAAAGTTTAGATCTGTTCCTTTTAAATCACGAAGAGAGAAAGCATGCTTATTGCCACTTCTATTAAACATTGGGCTGACTACATTAAGTAACCAAGTTAAAAAAGATTGAGAAATTTAAAAAATGAAAACAGTAAGGGAAAATTGCCACTATTAGCAGATAATATGAAGATGTACTTAGAAAATTCAAAAGAATCTCCAAACAAAATTTAGATCTAATGAGAGAATTCAGTGAGTTTCCTAGGTACAAGATACATATGAACACATGAAAAATTTCCTTATTCATCAGAAAATATATTGTTAAAAGTTAATTGTTCAATAGAATATCAAAAAACGTATAATTACCTAAGAGTAGATTAAACTAAGTTTTTGGAGAAAAACAGTAATTTTTAAATTAAAAGACAAACAAGATCTGGATAAACAAAATAAGTTTCTGGAGAAAAATACTATGTTCATGAATGGGAAGAGTCAGTATTGAAAATCTGGTCATTCTCCCTAAATGAATTTAAATTTAGTTAAATACCAATTGATCAGCCACAGAAACTTTTTTGAAGAATTTGAAAAGTTGATTCTAAAATTAATGTGAAGAATAATGGGCAAGTAGAAATCAAGATGAGTTTAAAGAATAATAAAAGGAAAACACAATGGATATATTAAGCATCTGTATATAATCAAAATATATGTGTATATTTTAAATTAAATATAATTAAATGTCATATTTTAGATTTAATTAAATGTTTATGTTTACGCCTTATATAGTTTATTAGATATATAGTTCACATATAAACAAATTTAATTGAATTTTTTAGTATATATATTTCTATATATATACTAAATATATATAGTTTATATATACAAACATTAAATTTAATTGTTTTTTTAGTAACTAAATGGTTTTAAAAAGGCACTGAGAAGCAATGGAATAATTAAGACTTGGCATTGGGAAAAAAAAAAAAGTGCAAAAAGGCAAGTTAGCAATCACCCACCCCACAACCATAACAGTGAATATATGACAGCAATAGCATTACAGATCCATTGGAAACCGAGTGCTGTTTGCATTAGGCTGGATTCAATTGGGAACCAGAAAATACACAAAAATTGAAACCTGGGAAATTTGATATACTTATTGTTTTGATAGAAGAATGACTATAAAAATGTAAAATGATCCCTACAGAGTACCTTGGAGCCAAGGAAGGGTATCCAAGGAAGGGCAAACTTGGAATGTGAATTCTTCTCCCAAAAGGCTGGAGCTGAAAGGTGTGGCTGTAGCCTCCCCATGTCAAAGAAACCTCTGGGTCACCTGGGCCAGAACAGGCCTGGCATATGCATTACCTCCATCTAAATGGTTTTGGAAAGATGGCCACTGGGCCCAAGCCATGGCTGAGCAGTTGCTGAGAGCCTCAGCACTCTGGGCAACCCACGTTACTGAACAACCACACAGCAGGAGCAAGAAGTGGCAGATGGAAACACACCAGAACCCAGAAGAGAAGTCCCCATCTTACTGGAATGTTCCTCAGACAGCCTCTCCTGACAAAGCTTAACATAGTGCCCATTAGAAAGAAATTCAACAAAATCCCCATCAAAATACTGTCATCATTCTTCACAGAATTAGAAAAAACAATTCTAAAATTCATATGGAACCAAAAAAGAGCCCACATAGCCAAAGCAAGACTAAGCAAAAAGAACAAATTTGGAGGCTTCAGACTACCTGATTTCAAACTATACTACACAGCCATAGTCACCAAAACAGCATGGTACCGACTGGAATAGAAATAGGCATATAGACCAATGGAACAGAATAGAGAACCCAGAAATAAACCCAAATACTTACAGCCAACTGATTTTTAACAAAGCAAACAAAAACAGAAAGTGGGAAAAGGACACTCTTTTCAACAAATGGTCTTGGGATAATTGGCTAGCCACATCTAAGAGAATGAAACTGGATCCTCATCTCTCACATTATATAAAAATCAACTCAAGAAGGATTAAGGACTTAAACCTAAGACCTGAAACTATAAAAATTCTAGAAGATAACATTGGAAAAACCCTTCTAGAAATTGGCTTTGGCAAAGATTTCTTGATCAAGAACTCAAAAGCAAATGCAGTAAAAACAAAGATAAATGGCTGGGACCTAATTAAACTAAAGAGCTTTTAAAATGAACAGTCAGCAGAGTAAACAGACAATCCACAGCACAGAGTGGGAGAAAATCTTCACAGTCTATGTATCTGACAAAGGACTAATATCCAGAATCTACAATGAACTCAAACAAATCAGTAAGAAAAAACAATCCCATGAAAAAGTGGACTAAGTACATGAATAGATACTTCTCAAAAGAAGATATACAAATGGCCAACGAACATATGAAGAAATGCTCAACATCACTAATTATCAGGTAAAAGCAAATCAAAACCACAACGTGATACCACCTTACTCCTTCAAGAATGGCCATAATAAAAAAAAATTTAAAAAAAAAATAGTAGATATATTGGCATGGATGAGGTGAACAGGGAACACCACTACACTGCTGGTGGGCATGTAAACTAGCATAGCCACTATGGAGAGCAGTGTGGAGATTCCTTAAAGAACTAAAGGTAGAACTACCATTTGATCCAGCAATCTCACTACTGGGTATCTACCGAGAGGAAAAGAAGTCATTATTTAAAAAAGATACTTGCACATGCGTGTTTATAGTGGCACAATTCGCCATAGCAAAATTGTGGAACCAATCCAAATGCCCATCAATCAATGAGTGGATAAAGAAACTGTGGTGTATGTGTGTGTGTGTGTGTGTGTGTGTGTGTTGTGTGTGTGTGTGTGTGTATATATATATATATATATATATATATATATATATATGATGGAATACTATGCAGCCATAAAAAGGAATGAATTAACAGCATTTGCAGTTACCTGGATGAGACTGGAGACTATTATTCTAAGTGAAGTAACTCAGGAATGGAAAACCAAACATCATATGCTCTCATTGATATGATATGTGGGAGCTAAGCTATGAGGATGCAAAGGTATAAGAATGATACCATGGACTTTTGGGACTTGGGGGAAGAGTGGGAGGGGGGCGAGGGATAAAAGACTACAACATGCTGCAGCGTATACTGCTAGGGTGATGGGTGCACCAAAATCTCACAAATCACCACTAAAGAACTTACTCATGTAACCAAGTACCACCTGTACCTCAATAACTTATGGAAAAAATAAAAAGTAAATTTTAAGAAAAAGAAGAAATGTTGAAGATTCCAGTGCATTATAACAGAGGAGATTTTCAAGTATGATTTAGGGGCTGAGTGGCCCTAAGTAGTTCAAACGGGAACTAGTAAAACATCTCTCTGCATTAAACTCAGCTTCATTTACTTATTTAAAGCTCCTAATCCTTTCAAGTTTTTAAAAATTATCTGGTTATATTTAATATTAAGGAACTATTTTTTAACACCAATATCCGTAAATTTCTCTAAGTCAACATTTCCTCTGCATTTGGGCAGTTTCTATTTATCAATGTGAAAGGTGGTCCATTTTCAAATCAGCTGGTTTCTCCATAGTTGTCATAGTATCATAAAATTAATGTCATATATTATATTCTAAAGTAACCTGGCTGATTAATTCAAGGTGATTCCAGGCTCCCAAAATAATTAATCAACACAGGGATTTATGCCCATGTCCTTCTACATGAATTGATGGCTGTGCAATAAAGTAGTTCTAGTAGTAATCATTACTAAGAAATTATGTACAATGATAAGTAACAAAATCTCATATTTCCCCAATTTTCGGTTCTAAAAAATCTTTGACTTATTTTATTTAAATGCCAGCCTGTAGTAATATAAGTGGTAGTAGTGAGAATTACTGCTAATTCTCAAGACCATTCTGCTCAAAAAAGAAAAATCCCCACTGCCCCAACCAAAGAAATAAGAATCCTGCTCTCAGCCTTGGGCATTTCGATGGTAATTTTATGCATCAACATGCCTCAGTTCTATGCTGCTCAGTTATTTGGTTAAACACTAGTCTAGATATTGCAGTGAAGGTATTTGTGGATGTGAGTTAACATTTACAGTCAGTTAACTTTAAGTAAGGAAAATTATCCTCCATAATTTGGGTGGGCCTCATCCAATCAGTTGAAGGCCATAAGAGCAAAGACTGAGGCTTCTCAAAGGATTTCTGCCACAAGACTGCAACATGGGAATCCTACCTGAATTTCAAGTCTGCTGGCCCGCCCTGCTGATTCTGGATTCAAGATTGCAACCTCACTCTTACTTGAATTTTCAGCCTGCTAGCCTGGCCAAAGAATTTCAGATTTGTCAGCCTCCACAACTCCTTAGAATAAGCCAATTGCTTAAAATAAGTCTCTCTCTAAATCTCATATATATATGTATGTATGTGTGTGTATATTTGTATCCATAATATATATCACATATTGATTCTGTTTCTCTGGTACGTACAATATAATGTACATTATAAAATCTAATATCCAACCTTTACATTAGCTTTTAATTTGGAAGACCCACGTAAGCATTTATTTTCTTTATCATGTTTTGGCCAATAGCTTTGGAGTGTATACTCTTTTTACTTACTCTCATAACTGGCACAGGGCTGAAACATATTAAATAATTTTTGGTCTATTCTTTCAGCAATTAGTGCCCTATTAGTAGGAGATCCCACTATTTTTATTGAGTTATTCCAAAAGAAGAGTGGTTCCAATTTATAGTTAGTTTCAACTGCCCTTTGAAGGTATCTGAAGGGCAATCACTAGGACTCATGATTATTCTGTAAGAAAAACAAGGTCTAAATATTAAAGATCAAGAAAGCATCTGTGTTTCAGATGTAGACTGTAAAAGAGCCTGATGCAAAACTGACAGTAATGAGTTTGAAGATAATTTCCTCACAACTCAACCTAAAATGTCTTTCCGTCTATATTTACCTGTTTCAAATAATTAAGACCTGAATTAATTATTGTCTTAGGTTGAGATGTTATAACAAAGCACCATAGGCAGGGTAGCTAATAAAAAAACAGAAATTTATTTTTCACAGTTCTAGAGGATGAAAGTGCAAGACCAGAGCACCAGCAAGGATGGGTTGTGGTGAGGGCTGTCTTTTGAGCTGCAGGTGGCTGTCTTCTCACTTATCTTCACATGGTGAGAAGAGGATGAGAGAGTTCTCTGTGAACCCCTTTATAAGGGTGCTGAACCCATTCATAAGGGCTCTCCCCTCAGGACCTAATTACCTCCCAAAAACCCCAACTCTTGGCACCATTATATTGAGGGTTAGGATTTCAACATATTAATTTGGGGACTACAGAAACATTCCATCCCCAGCAGATGTTAAATTGAAACATTTTTAATTCTCACTCTATGTTCTGTGCTAGGCAACATAATTCCCTCCCTAAAGACATTTACCTCCTTATCCCCAGAATTTATAAGTCGTTATTACTTTACATGGCAAAGAATTACTTTACAGATGTGGTTAAGAATGCTGACATGAGTATCCTGGATTATATAGGCAGGCTCAGTGTAATCACACAGGTCCTTACAGGTGAAAGAGGGATGCAAGAGAGTTAGAGGCAAGGAAGATGTGAGACTGGAAGCAGAAGTTGAGTGACGTGGCCATGAGCCAAGGATGATCAGAAGCCTTTAAACAGAAGTGTCCAAATTTTGGCTTCCCTGGACCATATTAGAAGAAGAATTGTCTTGGCCCGCACATAAAATATACTAACACTAATGATAGCTGAAGAGCTTTAAAAAAAATCACAAAAAATTCTCATAATGTTTTAAGAAAGTGTACACATTTGTGTTGGGCCGCATTCAAAGCCATCCTGCACCACGTGTGCCCTGCGGGTTGGACAAGCTTGCTCTAGAAGCTGGAAAAGGCAAGGACAGAATCTCCCTAGACCTTCCAGAGGGAACATAGCTCTGCTGATACTTTGAGTCCTATAAGCCTCCTAACTTGTAGAGCTCTAAGATAATATGTTTGAAACCATTAAGTCTGTAGTCATTTGTTAAGTAGTAGGAAACTGATGTCCCTTCTTTTCCTAAACAGGCCGGAGATTCTTTATCTGTCCAAAGCCTCTCACAAAGCGTGCCTACAACTCCAAGTTTCTTCTTCTTTTTTTTTTTTTTTTGAGATGGAGTCTCACTCTTATTGCACAGGCTAGAGTACACTGTCATGATCTTGGCTCATTAAAACCTCTGCCTCCCGGGTTCAAGTGATTCTCCTGCCTCAGCCTCCCGAGTAGCTGGGATTACAGGTATGCACCACCATGCTCGGCTAACTTTTGTATTTTTAGTGGAGTCGGGGTTTCATCATGTTGGCCAGGCTGGTGTCGAACTCCTGACCTCAGGTGATCCGCCTGCTTCGGCCTCCCAAAGTGCTTGGATTACAGGTGTGAGCCAGGCACCCGGCCTACAACTCCAAAATTCTATAGTTATTTCGGGTGAATTTTATAAAAGATAACCTTACTGTACTTTAGCTGTTTTGCTCTAAGTTCCCATAGTAGTAATTTTGCCGGAAGAACTAGTCCCCAACGTATTCGCCACTTATTTGTTCGCTTATCTTTTCACCGTGGCATTTGAGAATGTAAATCATGTTTGTCTTTTTCACAGCTGTATCCTTAGCACAAGTTCAATGCCTGACATACAGTAGGTATGCCCTGTTCCAGCATTATTTTTAAGTATTAAATCTCCTTGCTTCACTCTTAAGAACACAAACAAGAGAGATGGAACATAGATTTCCTTTTCAAGTTCATAATGACCCAAGTAAAGAAGAGCTAATAACAGTCCTGTCGGTGTTCCCAAGGGCCTTCTCTTATGTGAATAATTTTTGCTAACCTAACTCAGCAGTTATCCCTCTCATGCTATGAAACTGTCTCCTCATTGGTAAAATGAGGGCAAATGAGACAAGAGCACAATTCTAGACTTCCTGAAAATTGGGCTATGAGATAAGGGAAGGAGTTTGTGAAAGTTTTCATTTAATTTAAAGAAACAAGAGAACATGGTAAGAATTGTACCTGGATGGTTATGCAGCAACAATACTTTTTCAACATGAAACTTAACACACTTTCCAGAAAACTGCAAGTACTGTACAGTTCACCCTTGAACAACACAGGTTTGAACTGTATGGGTCCACTTACTGACATTTCCTCTTCCTCAGTAGTTTGCAAGGCAGACAGAGCTTGGAGCTATTCATCTATAGGTGCCTCAATTTGATTATCTAGATGAGGGTATAACAGCTACAAATTTCCTCTCATATACATTTCCGCAGCCCTTAATCAGCTAGTCATAGGACTGAACCCAAATGGAAATCACATTCCAGGAATAGCCCCATATGGCTTATGTGCCAGGTAGGCTTGAAATCATCAAGCCATACAAACAGGCAATACTGGCTCACACCAACATTTCCACAGTGTTACTTTTTCAAACTCTTCGTGGCATCAATGGTGTTATACGTGGGTATATTGATATAAACAAATTGTACACATAACATATTGAACTCTTAGTATAGATGATATGACTTATAGAAAACGTTTCAGAACTTCCAGCTTATAGAACCTACATAAAAGCCCATTTTCTCCTTCACTGACACTTAATGCAGAAAAAAGAAGTTAACTGCTTCCCCACTTCTTCAAAATTGTTATGAAGGACATTGAGATACAATGTGTTTATTATTATGAATATATTTAGGTTTAAAAAATTCATGGAGCATCATGGGATTTTCAGCTTTAATCATGAGACTGGCTTTTGCCAGGACCTTACTGAAGAACCCAACGAAACTGCCCGAGCTGATCAAAAACAACTCCTCTGGCAACAATGCTCTTAATCTTCCGAACCACAAGTTCATAACCAGAAAAGTCATAACTCGATTCTATCATAACCAGAAAAATATTTACCCTCAAATTGCTTCAATACTCCGAATTCATCAACAAAGTGTCATGTCAAACGTCTAGTTTTGCTTCCTTTATTAAAGGTTTTCCTGATGTATGAAGAGTCATTTCAATTAAAATGGAAATGAATACCTAATATATATATATATTCATTACTCTCTAAAGGCACACTGCTTCTCCATATAAACTTTAGTTTAAATTTTTTTTCATAAATTCATCATAAATTTTAAGTAATGGTTATAGAAAATGAGATATTCAACAAGATGGGGAAGTAGCACTCTCCTCTATCTTTAACCCTATCAGTTTGAAATTATCAGAAATATTTATATTTATTATAGCTCTTTCTCTAAACTTAGCTTTTATTTTGCAGCAAATAAAGGCACAGTATCATTTTCCTCATACCTAATGGATATCTAGTCTATTCAGCCACAGTCTTTTATTTCATCCTTGCAATGACCGTTTCACTGGAACACCTGAGAAGAAAAGTGACTCACCTCCCAGTGAGATACTATGCCAAGGTTCAAACCACCATAACACACTGTCCCCATGGCTTTGGAGAGAAGACTAGGTCACAATGATAATGGAAAGAAATGGAGTAGTCAAGTCTGCCTTTTCTATCAGCCTCATAGGTCTCTGAGTCAAGGTTTATGCACCAGGACTAAACCTTCTGAGCAAGCAGCTACCCATTCTGAGATGTGACTGCACATGTTAGATGGGGTCTTTGAAGGCAGTGTGCAGCCAGCATCTGGGACAGCTCAGATTCCTTGCTCCATCTGTACACTGAGTCAGACTCAGGCGAAGGAGACCTAAATGAGAAAGAAGGTATTCAGGGATGACAGCCAAAGGGAGGGCCAGGTCTCCTGGGAAACTTGGGGTTTAGGCCTTATGAAGACAGGTTCTTATTAACAGGAAGTCATTCTAGTTTCCTTCTTGAAGGAGGAATGTAGATTCAGATACTGACAGATTTTAATTTTCTCAAGATTACTGAGTCTACAGAACCATTTTAATGTGGCTTTTTGCCACATTTATAGCACAGAACAGGTCGGCTGTCCTGTTCTCGGATGTCTTTTCCTACTTGGCAATTCCATTTCCTCCTGACTCAAATGTGCTTCCTCTCTTTGGGAAGGCACAGGATGCCACTGACTCAGCACCAGAAGAATGTGTGCTTTGGGTTGTTTTGCCAACCATGGGCACGAGCTGAGTGAAAGGAGGAAGTAAAGGAAGAGGTGGGGCACCCATTGCTGGCTCGGCTTCTACCTCCTTCACTTGCAAGCTGCCTAACCTTGGGCAAATCATGGTGGTGTCTTACACCCTGGGAGGTGACAACATCTTGCCTTTGAAGCAGAGGTGGTTAATATTATGGGCTTCTGGAAGTCCCTTCCAAGTTAAAGTCCAAAAGTATGAAAGTAGTAGTATCTAATATAATTAACTGTCTATTGTGTTCCAAGGTCCTTGTTGATCACCTTACATAAAATATCTCAATTCCTCACAAGATCCTATATGGTGTGTATCACTAGCCACATTTTTCAGAGAAAAACTCTTAGAAGGTTGAATAAATTACAGTGGTTGGGTAAAGCTTTCAGTTCTTGGTATACATGACTCCTAACTTTGTTTTCTTTCCTTTGTGCAAGGCTGTTCTCAGGTCAGTGATATATATTATATGTGATCAATGTTCCCTGTAATTCTTTCAGGCTGACAGTAGCCAGTCATATTTCATGAACAACAGCCTTTGATGGCTGAGTATGCATGAGAGGAATTTCATGTTGCAATTAAAATTATAATAAGATTAATCAGACATATATCTAATGATATGTATAACAGCTATTGTGCTACACATCATTAGGCAAAAGTGGTAAGCCATTCAAATGAATGAAAATAATTATTTTTATACTGCTGAAGCATGCATGGCTGTAATCAGACAGGAATTGAGATGAGATGAAAAAACTGTTAGAATAAAAATATAAAAATAATTGTTCTATTTATTAAATGTATTGCTAATCTCCAAGCATTATGCTAGGTATTTTATATGTGTTATCTCATTTAATCCTCCTAACAACAATATGAGATATTTTTAACAGATGAGGAAACTGAGGCTCAGGGAAGTTAAGAAAATTTTTCAGGGTTGCTCATCTAGTAGAGATTGGGATGAAATGCCAATCCAGGAAACGTCACATCACATTTCTCTTATGCACTGTGCCCCTCAGCCACCTCTAAATGGAAGAACCACTCACTCATTCTTCCCTCTCATTTCACCAGGTTTGCTTTTAATAGGATGCACTGCTTTACCTTCAACTAAATTGGTGTTAGAATGCCACTGTTCATTCTGCCTGTATTACTAGTTGTAATATGTGGGTGTTATGGACTGAATGTGTCCAGAAAATTCATATACAGAAGCCCTGTCTCCCAGTGTGATAGTATTTGGAAGTCGGGCTCTTTGGAGGTAACTGAGTTTAGATTAGGTCCTGAAAGTGGGACCCTCATGATGGGATTACTGCATTATAAGGAAATGAAGAAACACAAGATCTTCACCCCAGCCCTGCAGCTGTCTATAAGCCACGAAAAAGGCTCTCACTGGGAACCAGATACACTGGCATCTTGATCTTGGGCTTCCAGTCTCCAGAACTGTGAGAAATAAATGTCTGTTGCTTAAACCACGCAGGATATGGTATTTTGCTACAGTGTCCTGAGCTGACCAAGACAATGAGTAACTTTCTAATCTCGTGTTCCAAAAACAGAAGTCCATTAACGTTTTACTAGGAGGGGAAAAAGAGGGGAGGAATGTATTAGTTAGGAAAGCCTAATTTATGCTTCAGATTTTGTAACACATGGATACAAAATTTCAGCGGCTTAGAGTTACAAATTATGTTCCATGTCTATCATTGAGAAATTGAGGTTGGGAAGGCCATCTCTCCCAGTGCTGGACAAATGCTGTTCCCAACAGTTCCCAAATGGAACAGTGCTGGTTAACTTAGCAGAGCAAAGAGAGGACTGCAAAACCTATGCTCTCTCCTCAGTGCTACACGCCAGAGAAAGTGAGGTTTAGGTCAGCCAGAAACCCATTTGGGATCGGCACCCCAGTAGTTCAGCAGACAAGAAGTTTTCTTATTGATTAAAATAGACATCTGGAAATGAAAAAAAATTCCAAAGAGAAACTTCACTAGCTTTGCAGTTTTTCTTTGAAACCTGCTCTGACTTTACAGGTCAATTCAGTTATCACTTAACATCGTCCATTCTCTCTCCTGTCTCCACCCTTTCTTCACCACCAATGCCTGGGACGCTGAGACTAAGCAGGGAAGAGTGTTGAGATACCCTGATGAGGTACCTTGTAGTGCTTTGCATGTCCTCATGGACACAAACAGCATTTGTTTACAAAGTGTATTGTTCCCTTAGTGGTGGGGAATATCTATAGATTCGTGGATCCTAGGATATGCCCAATCACAATGCTTGTCTTGGTAAGACAGAAAACTAAATGGTCTGAAGTAGGAATAAATATTGACCTGATTAATCTGGTGCATGCATGCACTGATATGAAAAATAAGTAACAAGGGGTTCTGAATTTCTGTAAGTTTCTAGATAAATAGAATACATGTATTGAACTTAATACCAATAATAAGTAGCAGTGACTAACTTCCTTTTCTATCAGTCAGTTAAGCAATATTATTGACAATGTATGCACTGAACATTTCACAGTACAGAGGGGGTAGGTCTGAGCCAGGGATCCAAAGGCCCAAGGCATCTACCTCCAACTAGGTGATGTGATATTTCTGGACCTCAATTTCTTAACGTAAACAGTAAGAATGAATGAGATATATCTCAGGTCCTCAGGAACCATAACACAGTATTGTCTCTTCTCAGGCTTAAATTACATTGCAAAAGCTTTTGTTAGTTTTGGCAGGTGAAAGCTTCCAGGAAGAGGATGAAGAAGGAGGAAGGAAGAAACACTCATGTTCCCACTCTGATAAAGGATGTCAGGTTTGCGTGAGAAAAATAATAAAGATGGTTTTGGCTTGCAAAGATTCAATGGACTAGAATCCATGCAGTATAAAGGTGGCACTGCAGAGTTAAGATGCTTTAGATTTCCCTAGGGAGTTGGGTCAGATGGACAGTTTTGGCCTCAACTTCTTTACTCCTTCCTTTGATGCATTTCTTTTGTCTAGGGAGGATGATTTAAAGAGTAGTTACTGATAGAGACAGAGTCACTAAAAGCTACTGGGAACAGGCTCTCCCAGCATTAGTAAGGTTTCACAATTCTAGTGCTGAAAAGGAATCTTTTCTATCTGAGCCTAGGTCCGTGACACCAGCTGACATATCTCTCTTTGCCTTTCTCCTGCCTGCTTTATTCTAAGTTCACTCCTTTTCTTGTACCTCTGCCTCCAAATTTCCAGTACAAAGCTCTTTCTGATAATTATGTTTGCACTCCTCTGTGCCACCACTGTGACCCAACAATGAAGTGTGACCATTCTGACTTCCAGATTGCCAGCTCAAAATATCAATTCTGTTGATCTGTTTTTTCTTCTACGCTCAGAAGACCTCGAACCATGGCAGGAAGTGGGACAGGGAGCATTTGGACAAGCTGTTCCAGAACTGATCATGCTCATGTGTGTAGGAAAACAGATGGAGGAAGAGAAATTCCTGAAGAGCACAAGACTGGTGGGGCAAGGAACAAGCCTACTAAGATGAGTTGCAGATTTGAAGATGGAAGAAATGGTTTCATTGTCTACCATGTAAAAACTCACTTTACTTATGCAAGATGCTTGATATCTGAATTTCAACTTCTTCATTAGCAAAATGAATATTAAAAATACCCTACTTCTTAGAGTTGTCAAAAAGATATGAAAATGTGAATAATTCAAAATTATTATCTATATGTAAAGTATTACTATATTTACCATCATTATCAAATACTTATCCTACTGTCTAACATATTAAATGGACAAAATAGAATATTTTGGAGGGTGTAGATCTTGAAAGCTTAATTTTACAAAAAAAAAAAAAAAAAGGCCAGAAACCTTTCCTAAGAAAAACGTACATATTGCAAAATGTAGCATATGATTTCAATGGGGCCCACAAACTTTTGAAGGCTGGCTGTGGATCTTCAGAGTGAAACAAAACAAAGTAAAATGCCCTAAGATATGAAAAGCTTACCTTTAAGGAGAAATATTCTGGGTACTTTTCTTCTTTTAAATTATTAACTTTATTGTATGATTTGTTCTATAGATTATCTATTTATTGTTCATTTCTAAATCTTAGGATTCTGAAATCTTCAACAAAATAAACTACTCAACAGGTAACTAATAGTGTGGCTGAAGGAGGAACAGGAGTTGTTTTGATTATTTCATTTGTTTTTATGGAACCTGTTTGGAGAGCCATGCTGGCAGAAGCACAGCATTTTTACAGATACCCCATCAACTAAAAATGCATATGTATAGAAAAAGAGAGATCACTGATATTATATATATAATACACATGCATGCATATATACACATAATGTATACATATGAACATATATGCATGTGTATACATATAGATATATGAAATATAGATATATATCTACATTATATATTATGTATTATGAAATACAGATGTATAAAATGAAAGTATTTTAGTAAATGGCTGAATCTAGAATTCCCAAGTAAAGCTGTAATTGTCACTTCCCTCTTTATTCTGTGCAGATACTACGGAACCATTATCAAAGGGCCAGTAATCCTTTGGCCATTTTTTTATTTTTCATTTTCTAGGGATAGCTTGTTTTGTAAGTTTCCTCTATGCTATTGGCATTATGTTACTGGAAAGCTTTTAATTCAACAAATATTCAGCAAGTATATATTGTGCCAAGAATAGAGATATTAATTTTTAGAAAAGACTCAAGCATGGGACATAAACATTTGAAAGAATGAGTTGTACTTTGGAAAGTACAATACAACAAGAGCAGTGCCTACTTTCTTTGTGCAAAAAAGGAGGTAATTAACATTACCTGAGAGGGATCAAGAGATGGTTTTTCAGAAGGTGACCTGCAACATAGATATCTGTCCTCCAGAGAGAAGAAAGGTTTTCTTCAGAGGGAAGATCATGTGCTAAGCAACAGGAATTTGGAGGCACTAGGTAAAAGAGAAAACTTAGGGTTTTTCATTCTACAAGAAGATAATTGGACTGCTGCCTTATTTCCATCTCTTGCATGTGTAGCCACGGAAGGGGCAGATGCATTTTCTTTTAGCACCTCATCTTGACTCTAATTCTACTCTAAATGTATCTGCTATAGGTTAGCCTATTTTTGTGTCCATATGGACCTTTACGATAAGACTGATAATAAATATCCAGTGATAATCTCTCCATTTATTCAATAAATATTTATTGAACAACTACATTGTATTAGTTTCTATATATAAAGGTGATTATTTCAAAGACTTCTTTAATTATTTAATTTATTTATTTAGAGACAATGTCTCACTCCGTTGCCCAGACTGGAGTGCAGGGGCACGATCTTGGCTCACTGCAACCTGTGCCTCCCGGGTTCAAGCAATTCACCTGTCTCAGCCTCCTGAGTAGCTGGGACTACAGGTGCGTACCACCATCCTGGCTAATGGTTTGTATTTTTAGTAGAGGTGGGGTTTCACCATGTTAGACAAGATGATCTCAATCTCCTTACCTCATGATCTGCCTGCCTCGACCTCCTAAAGTGTTGGGATTACAGGCGTGAGTCACTGCGTCTGGCATTTAAATTTCTTAAATTTACTACACAGCCCTTCTACACTCTTTTGTGTGGGGGTTGAGGGGGGTGGAGGACTGGCTCCAAAGAAATTTCTCTATTGCTCTAATAAATCCATTCCTCTAGCTAAAATTGGTTACCTTCTGTTGCTCAGTTTCTCCAACTCTGCATCAGCGCTCCTGTCAAGAACGCCTCTGCCATCTCATCTACAATAATCTATCACTTAACAATGGGGATATGTTCTGAGGCATATTGTTAGGCAACTTCATCATTACATGAGCATCACTTATACAAACCTAGATGGTGTAGTCTACTACACACCTAGGCTATGTGATGCAGCCTATAGTTTCTAAGCTACAAACGTGTACAACATGTTGCTGTACTGAATACAGCAGGCAATTTTAACACAGTAAGTATTTGTGTATCTCAACACAGAAAAAGCACAGTAGAAACACAGTATTAGAATCCTACAGACCACTGTCATACATGTGGTCTTTTGTTGACCGAAACGTCATTATGAGACACACGACTGTAAAGGCACCAAGCCTTGTCTTTATCAAATCTCACGTTTTCTTTCACCAAGGAGATTTTTCTAGAACAACCCAACCCAAAACAATTGTTTTCTTTCCCTTTCAAATCTACTGCCTTGAATCTTACTGTTCAAATACTTTCTCCTTATCTTGCTTCCTAGATATTAATCATCTTTAGGATTAGAACCTAAAGCGTAAGTTTAATTGTGTCCAGAATTGCTTCCTTCCAGTGGGTTCTTGGTCTCGCTGACTTTAAGAATGAAGCCGCGGACCCTTGTGGTGAGTGTTAACAGCCCTTAAAGATCGTGTGTCCAGAGTTTGTTCCTTCCAGGTGTTCAGATGTGCCTGGAGTTTCTTCCTTCCAGTGGGTTCGTGTTCTCGCTGACTTCAGGAGTGAAGCCATGGACCCTCGTGGTGAGTGTTACAGCTCATAAAGGTAGTAAGGACCCAAAGAGCGAGCAGCAGCAAGATTTATTGTGAAGAGCGAAAGAAAAAAGCTTCCACAGCGTGGAAAGGGACCAGAGCAGGTTGCTGCTGCTGGCTCAGGTGGCCAGCTTTTAGTCCCTTATTTGGCCCCGCCCACATCCTGCTGATTGTAAAATGGACCAATCAGCACTCTGTAAAACGGACCAGAGTGCTGACTGGTGCATTTACAAACCTTTAGCTAGACACAGAGTGCTGATTGGTGCGTTTTTACAGAGTGCTGATTGGTGCGCTTACAAACCTTTAGCTGGACACAGAGCGCTGATTGGTCCATTTTTACAGAGTGCTGATTGGTGCATTGGCAAACCTTTAGCCAGACACAGAGTGCTGATTGGTGCGTTTACAATCCTTTAGCTAGACACAGAGTGCTGATTGGTGCGTTTTTACAGAGTGCTTATTGGTGCATTTACAAACCTTTAGCTAGACACAGAGCACTGATTAGTGCATTTACAATCCTTTAGCTAGACCCAGAGCACTGACTGGTGCATTTACAGTCCTCTAGCTAGACAGAAAAGTTCTCCAAGTCCCCACACGACCCAGGAAGTCCAGCTGGCTTCACCTCTCATAATCATTTTACACTTTTCACTATCCATTATAGTAGCCAACACAGTGCTTTGCACATCCCATTTCATATTTAATTAATGGTTGGTTTGAAATTTAGGTTGTATCTCCACATTCATGAAAACAAAAGGGTTTTATAGCTTGGATAAACCTTGAAATGCCCTCACATTACATGAAAAGAGTATGAAAGGTCAGTACTTAGGCATAAAATAACTTGACCATTCTTAAAACCACTTCTTTTCAATTATAAAAATTTCAAAATGAGATCCAAGGTTTTGAGCATGAAACCATCTGAATCTTATTTCTTCTGCATAATTTTAGCTTTGCAGACCATATTTTCAATTTCTAGACTTTAGCACATTATTAGTAACGTCAAGGCTATAGCTCTAGAATTACACTGCTCTCCTCTGCCCTTCTTGGCAGTGTTGTTTGAGCTATAGGAAAATCAGCAAAGAAGTTCTTCCTGTGATGTTTTTCTATCTACTGTGGGAAGAATTGGCACACAAGGCTATGTCTGCATTATTTATACCACTTTGATAGATTAAATCTTAACTGTACCATAGAGCTTTTAAAGACACGTCTGTAAACTTTTAAGGATTACCCAGGTGTTCATCCGGACTGCAAACAAAGACTTCTTTTTGTGGCTGGAAAACAAAATTAAAATGTAACAATGTGCTGCAAGCCATGGTTTCTGCTTAAAACAGATCCTTGACTGGACACGTCAGATAGATTTGTTACTCTTGACACATTTTTGGAGTTCAACAAAGTAGCCAACATCAATAGAAACATTTCTGTGATCCTATACTTCTAAAGTTAATCTCTCTGACGGTGACATTTCATAAAGGAACGGTAATGTTGGTATTCTACCAATGTGACAATATCCTAAAGGACTTTTATCCTGAAAGGACTTTTTATCCCCAAGCTCTAAAGTATTCTTAAAGTTATTTCATCCTTTTCTCTGTGCTGTTACCAACTCTATGGTGAAATTTTGATGTGTTACCAAAAGACAAGAGCCTTATTTTTGGAAAGTATTGTTCACAGGGCCCCTGAGGATTTTTTCTTTTTATTTTTATAACTGGAAGATCTGATTTTATTCTCTGAAACTCAGGACTTGCTAGAGTTCCTTTTCAAGAAGGTGATAATTTTATGAGTTTTCCTTGGAAATAATTATAATCACCTTCAATTCAGTGAAAGATATTTTCTCAGCTACTGAAGGTCCACATCAGCGCAAATCATTTATTTACTCAACATTACAGAAGCTCTGATATAAGTCATTGAAATATTTAACCAATAATAAAGAAGAATACAATGATAATTATAAGGTAGGAGGATTGTAATCATGTTTTCCTCAATACGATAATTGAATTCTAATTTATATGCAGCCTATATGTCATAGTTTCTAATTGCAAACCCAGTTATTTCCTGAATTCAACCTTTCCTTCTTCTTTGTCCTTCCTGTTCGTCTCTCATTTTTTTCCCCTAGATATTACTCTAGGAAAATTTACAACCTGAAGCAAAGAGAAATAAGATTTCTCTTCTAAATGCTGAATTTGAAAGGTAGGGACAAAATACATACAAAAATTGAAAGAAGGCTTTGAAGTATTTGTCAGTGTATTATTAGGTCATACTAGACTTAATTCTCATTCTTCCATTTATCAAATTATCATACTTAAGGTTTATAAATCATGTAACCAGAGCTGTCTAACACAATGGATATTATTTTACTATATCATTATTGAGCACAAAATCAGCAACCCCATAAGAGAGTAGTCAAGGCTTAGCCAGGGATCTCTTAATTCCCATTCTGACTCCAACATTAGAATTGTATCTGGCCTCCACAGTATACTTTGCATTGTCCCCCAGATCAAGAGATTTTAAAACGCCAATCTCAGTTTTTTTGTCTTTTTTTTCTAAATCTAGTAAACACACTCTTCAGTATGGCAGTGTAGACATTAGATTGCTGAAAGCCCTAGCTATGCTGACAAATACAGAAGCCATTAACTGCATGTAACTATTTATATTTCAATTAATTTTTTAAAATTTACAAGAAAATTAAAAATTCAGCTTTTCGGTTGCACTAGTCATGTATCAAGAGTTCAGTAGCCATAAATGGGTAACAACTACTATACTTGACAGTTTCAGATATAGAAAGTTTCCATAATCACAGAAAGTGGAAATTAAAACTAGAAATTAAACGATATGCTTCCAACCTTCTATTTGTCTATGCATAAGTCACATTAATGGTTAAAATATATTTTAAATCAAATGAAAACTAAGAATTACATATGACACACTAAACCTTGTGAATACAGTTAAACAAAGAAACGTATAGTCTTAAGTGAAAGCACCAAAAAGAAATATAAATGAATAGAATCTTTAAAAAATGCAAATAAAATATATAAAAGAAGAAAATACATTTGAAATTAACAGTACAAAATAAAGTCGCAATAGGGAAAAATCAAAGTTGGCTCTTTGAATATACTAATAAAACTGATAACCAATTAGCATGAATGATAAAGAAGAAAACGGTGACAACACAAATTATCAATATCAGAAATAAAAAGTAGAAATCACTAGAGACCCTAGGACAATTTTTTAGAAAGATATTATAATAAAAATTGTGCAAAAAATAACAATTACAATGTTATTACATAATACAATTTACCAAAATTTGCAGAAAGTGAAACTACAAATTTGAATACTCTTATCTCAAACAAATAAATTGAATCAATTATTGGAAACATATATAATACCCAGAGTCCAAATAGTTCTAACATTGAGTTTTTTCAAATTTTAAAAAATTCCCTCATATGACATATACACTTCTGAAAACAGAAAAAGAGACAACCCTTTCATAACTTTTTACGAAACCAGCATAACTTTGATACCAAAATCTGACATTATAGGGAAAAAAATTAGAAGGCAATCTCTCTCCTGAACAAAGATACAAAAATCTTTAATAAAATATTAACAAATGAAATCTAGATGTATACAAAAAGGATAATTCATTATTTTTAGTAGTTTCAATCTAGCAATTCTAGGTTGGCTTAACACTTGAAAATCAAATCATATAATATAATGCATTAAGATAAAAAAGGTGAAAAAGCATATTGTCATCTCAATAGATAAAGAAAATGCCTTTAATCAAAATTCAAATCTCATTCATGATAAATGTGCTACTTAACATTTTTTGGAGGTCCTAGCAAGTACTATAAGGCAAGAAAGAAAAGACAAAATTGAAAAGAAATAAAGATGGTATTATTTCAGACATCCTGAAACTCATGTAATTTTAATGCAAGCCCTTCAGAATATTCTTTGAAATTATCTACCAATGCTAAATATGTGGATACTGTACAACTCCACAATTCATTTCTAGATATATATATATATACCCAACAGAAATGTGTACACGGATTCTCCAAATGACATCTGTAAGAATGTTTACAGAGCACATTTTTAATAATGAAGCCTAGAAATTTACCAATTGCTCATGAATGCATACATATCACAACAATGAAATCCTATACAGCACAATATAATATATATAGTAATGTGATTAAACAAACGGTATATCACACCAAAGAAATACTATATAGCAATAAGAATAATCAAATAGCAATGGCATAGCTATGTCGATGAATCTCACAAAAAATGTAAAATGAAAGAATGCATGCAAGGGGAATACATACTGTATGATTGATATAAAGATAAAAAACCTACAAAACCAATCTATGATGTTAAAGGACAGCATATTGCCATTGGAGATGTAGTGATGGGATAATTTCAAAGGTTAAAACAGTAAATTCACAAAAAGGAAATCTGTTAGACACCTTAAGAAGTGATCAAAATTTATATAACTGTAATTGAGACAACATTATATCATAATGCCTTTTGATTAAGGATGGCACATCGCTTCTGTGGTTTATTCCTAAAAATGCATAAGGAGATATCAAGCAATCTTTAAGAGATATTATACTGTTCATTTTGCATGCTGCAAAAATGTCAAAAAGGAAAAAAAGAATGAAAAACTGTTAGATATAAAAAAATTAAAGAAGATATTACTAGTAAATGGATTGACACTGGACAGGGGAATGGGACAAGGGGCTATAAAGAACTTAATTGTAATGATTAACAATTTGAACATAGACTATGGATTAAATAGATAATTTCTGATTTTTCTAATCGGACTGTTATATGAAAGAATAGCCATTTTCCTAAGAAATATACACAAATATTTAAGAGAAAGAGAACTCGACATTTCTAATACATTATTAGAAACAATGCTTGGTATGCACATATGTGTACACAGACCTGTATGTTGTATACAGAGAAAAATGATAAAACAAATGGCAAAAAAAAAAATGTACAATTTCTAAATTTGGGGAAACGGTATAGTAAGAGTCCCTTGGATTCTTCTGCCAACTCTTTTATAAGTTTAAAATTATATAAAATAAAAAGTAAAAAATAATAAAAACTCAGGAGTGTAGGGTTTTATTCATCCTTTACAGATTTCTTGGATGGGGAAACCCGGTTTCAGAGAAGTCTTAAAGATACAGAAAATTGATCATTCAGGGATACAATTATAATAATGTTCAAGGAGGCCAACTTGTGTTAACCAAGCTTCTAAGAAACTGATATATCAAGTAGAATGCCAGTTTATTAATTAACAACAACAAAAATTGATACTGCTAAATGAGATGTAAGATTTGTGTGAGCATGTCTGTTACATTTTTCTTCTTGGCAGATATACATGGAAAACCACTTAATTATCTGACAACTGCTTTGTGAGCAGGGGTTCAGAGCATGCAGAGTTGTTTGAGTGTATCAGATGCTTAATGTTCAGATACTGAAAGCCTAACACACTATTTATTTCCACATTCTTCTTAGTGGGCAGACATTGATTTATTTATTTTTTGCCTAGTATTAATTATATATATAATGCTTGATTTTACAAATAAACTCAGTGTTAAGGGGATCTTGCTTAGATCCAGCCTGTAGAGTGTATGTATATATTTTAGGCTCCTGTCCAGTCTGGAAAATCAGGACTTATTTTCATGATTGCTAAAAATACTCTTTTACTGATTATTGGCTGGGTGCGGTAGGTAGCTTGCGCCTGTAATCCTGGCACTTTGGGAGGCCTAGGTGGGAGGATCTCCTGAGGTCAGGAGTTGGAGACTAGCCTGGGAAACATAGTGAGACCCCGTCTCTACTAAAAATACAAAAATTAGCCGGGCATGATGGCACACGCCAGTAATCCCAGCTACTGTGGAGGCTGAGGCAGGAGAATAGTTTGAACCTGGGAGGTGGAGGTTGCAGTGAGTCGAGATTGCACCACTGAACTCCAGCCTGGGTGATTAAGAAAAAAAGAAAAAAGAAAAAAAAAAAAACCCTCTTTAAACCTCTTTTTTTGATTATTAAACAAGTAGAAGAAACACGGTCAAAAGTTAAAACTTGAAGTTATGTGTTTGGCAAGATATTTTCACTGAACGTAGAATGCTGATTTACTTATTTTCTTTTCACACTTTAAACATTTAGTTTGTCTTCTCATCTCCATTGTCTCTGAAAAGCTGTCAGCCACAATTCAAATTGCCTTTTCTCTCTCTATAAAGTATCGTTCTCCTGTTGCTTTCAAGATAATCTGTTTTTTTAATTTACATTTGGTAATATGTTAAGTAAATTGTTCTTGCAACTTAGAGTAAATATAAAAAATCAGAAATATTTGTAAAAGTTTTATTAATTATGGCTTCCACATTTATGCTGAATGCATATTTCAAAAATAACTTAAATAATATACATGAAGATCACAGGATTTTTGTGTGCTATATTTATTTATTTTTTAATTTTATTATTATTATACTTTAGGTTTTAGGGTACATGTGCACAACGTGCAGGTTTCTTACATATGTATCCATGTGCCATGTTGGTGTGCTGCACCCATTAACTCATCATTTAGCATTAGGTATATCTCCTAATGCTATCCCTCCCCCCTACCCCCACCCCACAACAGTCCCCGGTGTGTGATGTTCCCCTTCCTGTGTCCATGTGTTCTCATTGTTCAATTCCCACCTATGAGTGAGAACATTTGTGTGCTATATTTAAATTGTCAATATAACAATATACTTTTTTGTAAGAATGTACAATCTGAATTGTTGGTTGGGCAAATCTTAGATATTTACCCAAAAGAATGATGTTCATCTACTATCATGTAATCAAATTACAGATTCAGTGTCTGGTTAAAATTATAACGAATTCAAATAAATTAAGTCAGGAGGGATACTATAAATTCCCAGCATATTGTTATGTTTAACATATACGTTAAACATGTGTGCCATTGCCAGACAGATATTTATGGTATCATGCAGGTAATGTAGTATCTGCAGAGTTTCTGTCTGTAACTTGAACTCCAAGGATATAACTCTTCCTGTCAAAAAAGGTCTGTTTCTGAATTTTCTACACTATGTCATTGATTTTTACACCAAATAACACTACTCACTCCATTCATGTAATTTTTTGGTAAGTCTTAAAACTAGATAGTATTAGTTTTCCAATTCTGCTTTTCTTTAGAATTTAGATTCAGTTTATAAATTTTCACCAAAAAATAAAAATAATTTAAAAACTTGCTCATAGGCTTCATTGGTATGGCATTGGATCCATAAATTATTTGGAAAAAACCACCACCTTTAACAGTTCTGAGCATTCCAGTCCATGAGCATGGTATGTCTATTTATTTTTATTTTTATATTTAGTTTATTTCTGTTAACATTGTATGGTTCTTTTTACTCTACAGGTCTTGTAAATATTTTGTTAGGTTGTGTATATCTAAGTTTTTTGGGTTTTTCAGTGATATCATAAAATGATACAATTTGTTAAGTGTTTAAAGTTAAAGCATTTGTGGCTAAAATATTAAAAAGAGACTGAATTTTAAAATTAGACCATGTTTCCTGTGACTTTCACTGACTATTTCTAGGAGGGTTTTTATAGAAGAGGTAGGATTTTCTTTGTACACGATTATATAATTATGTTGTCTGAAATAAAGACAATTTACTTCTTCCTTTCCAATCTCTGTATAATATTTTCCTCTCTTTCTGTCCTACTATTTACTGCAGGACTTGGCAAATTTGTTCTTTGTTGTTGTTGTTGTTGTTTTTGAGATAGAGTCTCGCTTTGTCACCCAGGCTGGAGTGCAGTGGCGCAGTCTCGGCTTACTGCAAGCTCCGCCTCCTGGGTTCACGCCATTCTCCTGCCTCAGCCTCTCTGAGTAGCTGGGACTACAGGCGCCCACCACTGCGCCGGCTAATTTTTTGTATTTTTTTTTTTTTTTTTTTTTTTTAGTAGAGACGGGGTTTCACCGTGTTAGCCAGGATGGTCTCGATCTCCTGACCTCGTGATCCACCCGCCTTGGCCTCCCAAAGTGCTGGGATTACAGGCGTGAGCCACCGCGCCAGCCGGCAAATCTGTTCTTAAAGGGCCCAATAGTAAATATTTTAGGCTAACAAGTTATATGCTCTCTGTTGCAGATATTCAGCTCTGCCATTGTAACACAAAACCATAAACAACACTTACACTGCTATGACTGGGTTATAGCAAAATTTTATTTACAAAAATAGGTGACTGGCCTGTAAGCTGACCTCTGTTCTAGAATTATTACTTTTTTTCTTATTTATCTTATTAACAAGGTAAATTACATTAATCGATCTTCAATGGTTAATCCAATTTTGTACTTCTGGCGCAAATTCCAATTGATCATGATTTCTTATATTTTTGATATATTGCTGGGCTTGATTTCCTAATATTTAAAGATTTTTGCATCTAAGTTCAGTTCATAGGGATATCAAACTCTAATACTGTTTTCTTGTAATGTTTTTGCCTAGTTTTAGTTTAAGGTTGATACTGCCCTCATTAGATGGGTTGGAAAGTATCCACTTATATTCTATTACTGGAAAAATGAATTTATAGAATTGGTATATTTTTTTCTTTACCTTTGATAGAATTCATCGGTGTTGCCACGTAAGACTGGAATTCTTTTGTGAAAACATTTTTAATTACAAATTCAATTTCATTATTGGATATAAAGCCATCTATTTTTAAATGCTTTTTTTCCTTGAGTCAGTTTTTCCTTTTCCTTTTTGCTATTTTTTACTTTTAAATTTTTTAAATACTTAATTTAAATTTTATTAAAATTTTTATTAAACAATTTTACTTTTTGATTTTTAATTTTTACAATTTTGTGCTAATTTTGCTATTTTTTGCCTTTTGTTCATTTTTTTTCTTTTTTTCCCCCTTGGGTCAGTTTGCATTTTAGGGAGTTTTCATCTAATATTTACCTGAAGTATTACCCATTTTATCTTTGTATCTTTCACTTTATTACTCATGGACCAGCCTGATATATTCATAACATGTTTTTAAAATTGATTTAGAGTAGGCCGGGCGCGGTGGCTCATGCTTGTAATCCCAGCACTTGGGGGAGGCTGAGGTGGGCGGATCACGATGTCGGGAGATCGAGACCATGGTGAAACCCCGTCTCTACTAAAAATATAAAAAAAAATTAGCCGGGCGTGGTGGCGGGCGCCTGTAGTCCCAGCTACTCGGAGAGGCTGAGGCAGGAGAATGGCGTGAACCCGGGAGGCAGAGCTTGCAGTGAGCCGAGATTGCACCACTGCACTCCAGCCTGGGCAACAGAGTGAGACTCCGTCTCAAAAAAAAAAAAAAAAATTTGATTTAGAGTAGACTTTACTCAAGTGTAGTCTGGCTCCACCTTTCTGGGGTACTACCTAAGGCCTCAGTTACCCAATGAGGTCTTTCCGTCCTGCATAATGGAAACTCCCAGCATTGTGAGCTCTGGGAATTGTTCAACTTACAGCTCCTTGATCATTGATCACAGTTTGTTTCATAAAGTTTCTCTCTGCACATGCATACATTATTATTCAGCGACAGATTGAAGGCAACTCTTGTGAATATTTCAGAAGCTCTTTCCTTCTAGTTTCTTGCTCTTTGGTATTCCATCCTGCAAATTCAAGCTGCCTCATCCCAACCCCATTTCCTAAATTATGATTTCTTTCTCTCCTGAATCCCTCCATCCCCCATGCTATGATTCAGAAAGTGACTCCATGAAGAAAGCCAGGGATGTTATAGAGCTCACTTCACTTATTTCCTTTCTCTTAGGCTTAACAGTTCTATGTTATCTTTTGTCCAATATCTGAAATCAGTTGTTTTATATTTGGTCTATTTTTCTAATCATCTACAGCAATAGGGCAGGATTAATACCAGTTACTCCATCATGACAGAAATAGAAAAACTACAAATGTCAATGTGTTTAATAGTGTTAATTCTATATAAATTAGAATCTTTCCAAGTCCAGGGAGATTAAACATCTTTTCTCAATTACTCACCCATGTTTAAGAAGTCACAAATCATATGGTTAAGCCTTCTTAACACCGAAGACTTTTCTTCACTACCACTTATAGCTGACATATTCAATTTTTCTGGCTGAATATTTCTTGATAGTATCTCAAATACACTTATTTCCTTTTCCAATCCCCCTTTAAATATACTCATCTTGGACAACTGCCAAGATCTCCTGACTTGTTCTTGACTCATCTTTCTTTCTTTTTAACCATATCACAGATAATTTCAAAATTACAATTCTTTCAGTATCACTTCTGTCATGGCACTGGTGTATTCTATCTGATCAACTATCTAGAATATCTTTTTGGCCTACTAGTTCAAATATTACCTCTCTATACTTTCACAGGAATTATACATGTAGAGCATAAAAGACCAAGCAGGACTAGTAGACATTTATGTATTAACTCATTCAATCATCTAACACTTCTAATAAACCAAGTTCTTAGTTATGCATTGGTTATTCAAAAGCAACACTGTCTGGCAGGGACCCAAACAAATAAATACAAAAATTAAGACAGTGCAAAGATAAAAATAAAAGTGTTCAGAGTAAATTTTGCCATTGCACACAGGACATTTAGTGAGAGCTTCGTAGCGTTAACGTGAGTGTCAGTGGAGAGGGCATTTCAGGCAAAGAAAATGGCATGAGAACAGGAACACAGGAGGAACATAGCATGATGTAGGTGGGAACTACAGACGGTGTATAGGTTGCATGAGCATAAAGTAAAAGGCAGAGGGTAACAGGAAATCTGGCTAGAGTACAGGAAGGAGCAAGTTCAAGGAAGCAATGTTTATCATACTCCAGAGCTTGAACTTTAACAAATTAACGAATAAATTTTAATCAAGGGAATTCCATGTTCAGATTTTTGTTTTATAAAAAATTCCTCACTCTAGAAATATTATTAGAGATAAATTTTAGTGGAACAGGAATGGAGGCAAGAAAGTTGTTAAACGGGAGTCTAGACAAGTGATGACAAGTTAGACTATGCTAGTTGTGATGAAGAAAAGAGAGGAAAAAGGAATGGGAAACCTAACATTAGGTAGTAATTTATAGGAACTGAAAGGTGAAGAAGTACCTATGTATTAAATTTGGCTCTTACTCTTCTAGATTTGATGACAGCTGGGTGGATAATTGGGTTATCTATGTGAGATAGAACATAAAAGGAGGAACAAATTGAAGAATTATTTTAAAATTATTAGTTCAGGCTTGTATAAGTGGAAATCTGAAGTACCCATGGGACAGCCAGTTATAACAGTCACATATATCATTAGATATGAGTCAAGAGTATATTGATAAAGAATTGAAAAACATCTTCCCATAGTAGGTAGCTGGAACTATGAGAAGGGGTAAAGTACCCAATAGACAATGTGTGAAGCGAAAAAGCAGGATTTTCAGCATTCAGAAGTCAGGCCAGGGCACAGAAGCACAATATTTCAGCTGAAATAAAAATAACTCGTCTATAAAAGATCATTCATAGTTTTACTCTATGTTCACTTGAGGTAAGGGAAATAAAATATGTATTTAGTTAAGGTTGTTGTTGGCTTTATCCTATGATATGGTAAACAGCTGATCTACTGAAGACCTAGCAAACTCAGGAAGTTGAGGTGAACCTCTGTTTCAATTTTCCCAGCAGTATACTCTGCACCCACTCCAAAAACTGAAGAATTCATGTCTCAAATTCTTAGTAGTCCTTTTAAAGGCCCCGCTCTTGATTTGTGGTAGAGTGTGGAACACCCTATACTTCTTCCATCTTGGGAGAGGTTATGACTTAAAGTATTATTAACTAATAACTCTCTCCAAACTGTTTTCCCTCAATCTCCTAATGTTTTATTTTTTTATATTTTATTTACTTATTTAACATTTCTCAACGTGAACAAGGGCTTCATGAGTCATCTGATTCTTGTTTTCTTTTTAAAACTGATTCTTATCTGTTTTGTTGTATGATCTCTCTCATTTCTTGGTGGCTTGGTCAAAATGTCTACTGTAACAAAGTACATATCTGTCTTTTTCACAAGAGCATGCGATTCTGAATGAGAGAGGTGGTATCTTTTCACCGTTGTGTCACCAGTCTTTAGCACAAGGTGAGGACTGAGAAAACAGTGATGTTCAAGTCATCTCGGGGGAGAGGGTGACATTTTAAAATATGAAATCTGGTACCCTGTTTGGTAGATTCAAAGTCCCAATTAGAGAAAAGTATATTTAATTGGGCAGAGGTAGTGTCTCTCCAATTCAGAGAGATAATAAATTGTATTAATAGATATCTTTTAATTCGATGATTTGAAGTTGCTGATGGATCCCTAGTGAAAACCTCATATTACAGAGATTTATGAATGAATGTTACAAAAAAGAGATGGGGGCTTAGAGTTGAAAAGGGTGACAATAATAATTATGTAAGTGTTTTACTGTGAAAGACTTTTACAGATTAAAGTAAATTTTACATTTTTCAAACAAAACCTCATCTAAAAATCTAAGTATCTTTAAATGAAATATTGGCTAATGTCTTAGGAAATGGTGGGCATTTTTTCATGACTAAGTAAACAAATGTTAGCCCTGAATTCAATTCCCTTCTGAATTTCTTTACTACCATACACAACAATGCAGCCTACTTTCAAAACTAAAATCTGAAATAGGGATATCTTATTCAAGAGACCAACATAGTTCATTTTTCATTCTGATGGATATCTCATTTATTAGGCACAGAATTCACTGTGCTCCAGTGCCAAGAATTACTAAGCAACAGAACATATGTAGGCGGATGTGATGTTTGCATATTCACACAATATGACATTTACACCAAGATCAGAAGTATATTATTGCTGAAAAAGAGGCACAGTGGCAAAATGAGAGGTAGTAATATTCTTTTTTTGATAAGGTACCATTCACAAAAGTATCTTTATGATCTTAACAAATAACCCTCTGCTATAGAAAACAAGCAAATCCAGAGTGACATTTAAAACTTCTCGAGTTTAGTTTTTCCTAAATGCCAGGAAGGAAAACATACTGCTTGAAACGTGTTTTTATGCCTTCTATAGTATAACACCTAGTATGGCGTGAATATAAGAATTGCCTATCAGCCTGAGCTGAATACTAACTGTTTTACAGCATCAAAATTAGGAAGTATTCTGCAATGTTCTACTCAAGACATTTCCCTGGGGACCCTGGAACTTGGCAAACTGTCTCTGATAAGCAGCTACTTCTATCTTTCTCTATGCTGAATACAGGAACCAAATATGAGGACAAGGTTGAATGTCTGAGTAAACATGACTATTCAAAAAAGAATGTTCCCAAAGCCAAGTAAGACAAGAGGCAGCCCGTTCAAACTGATGTGTAGTTTAAGGAAGTGACTCCAACACAGCGTCCCTTACAGCCAACCTATGACATGCCCTTTTCAGTTGTACACCAACTTTCAGTACAACTCACAGACAAATTAAATGAATGAAGAGAGGTTTTTGGAGGAAACTCTCCCAGAACATCTCCGAGAGCATGATGGGCTATTCTGTAGGCATATCACTAGGCTTTCACGAAGCACAGTATTTTATGTAGGCGAAAATTTTGAGTTAATAGGTAAACACATTTTTAAAACATCAAACATTTCTTTAAAATCTTGTCTAAATATCCTCAGTTGAGACCTTTTATGAGTTGATGGGCATAGATTTCTAGAAAGAAGGGCTTCCTCTGGTAGTATTCTTTCATAATAGATGTATTTGCTAAACTTGCTTTTAATAAAGCAAAAGATTCTGAGAACTGGACTCCTTTCTTCCTTCTCAGTGAGTAGATTCTACAAGAGCTTTCCTAATTTGCTTAACTGTTTAAATACGACAGCTGTGTCTCTTAGGGGACCCACCCCCGCCCCAACTCCTCAGCATGTGTAACCTTCGAATTAAGTGGCCAAAGTCTTATTTGAAGACACCTGGGAAAGCAATCTTTGTTCCTATGCAGGGAGACTCAAGGCTCATTATAAACTTGCTACTACCTTGGCATAAAAATGTATGTTGGGTCCTAAACTGGAGTTTACAAAAGGAACAAGAAAATTAAAGGTAAGCTAACAACTGCTGATGATAGTTTCTCTTTTTTTTTTTTAGAAGTGCTATATGTTTTCTGATCACAATAGTCTGTCAACAGCATGACAGCACCACTATCAGCAGACATTTCCATTTGTATTGCAGGAATATGATAGCTATCTTCACATGGAAAGCTCAACAGTCATGAGAATCGCTAGAATGCAGCTCAGTGCACTGTTCCCATGTACTCTTTGCCAATTAAATTGATTTCTACAGCTGGGAGTAGTGGACCTATCAAAAAGTTTCTCATCTCTCCTGAATTTAGATAAACCTGTGCATTATATCTTTTTTTAAAAAGTGTTCAATTTAAAAGAATTTGATCTTAAGATCTTAAAGTAGAAAGTTAAACAATTTTTGTTTTTATTTTTCTGACAAGGTCACAAAAGATCATCCTGTGAACAAAGCAAATGTATACTTGAACTACTTTCAGAAAGAAAAATATTTCTATTTTACTTCTAAAACTTCAGAGACATTTAGTAAGAAAGGCCATGAGTTCTCCTGAATAAGAAGTTCCACCCTCACCAGGAGGACCTAGCAATTATAAATACATACATCTGACATCAGAGCACCTAAATATATAGAGCAAAAAAAATTTTTTTAAACACCACCAAAAAAATAAAAAAATGCCATTTTCAGCAAAATCACCTGGATTGCTCATTGCTGGGCTTTATCCCAGGTTTACTAAAAAAAAAGTTACAAAACTGAGGCCCAGGTGTCTGCATTTTTAGGCATGCTTCTATTTCCATTTTGCTACACTATATATTCTGGAAAATATTGGATAAAAACTTGGAAATCAGAAATTAGTGCTATTAGCTAAACTATTTTAATCATAATCATGTAATTTTCTTTTTTAGGAACAATAGGAAAATTTATCAAATACAAGCATGAGAGTATATAAATCCAAAAAAAAAAAAAAAAAAAACCAGACTTTTTAAAATCCACCTAAAAGCATCATGGTATTTTCCTTTCCCTCTCAGAAATCCATGCATATCAAATGGATATCATTTAAATTAGCTTTTTAGAAATAGGTAATATCCATTGAGTGAATAGAATCAGTATAGGTTCCCTGTTAGAGATTTACTAGTAATATAACTAAGTAAAATGAAAACAAAACTTTAAAGAAAAAAAAGGTTGAAATGTCAACACTGGCAGAATATTTTAATTCAAAAGTAGGCAAACCATATCCCCCAGACCAAATCTGGCCCACTACTGATTTTTGTATAGTTATTGGGCAAAAAACTGATTTTTAAATTTCTAAATGGTTGAAAATGTATAAGGTACATCAATATTTTATGGTTTTCTATTGAAGTGGGCTGTTTTATAGCCACTCTTCTATTTCTTTGCACCAGGGTGACCTCCCTGTTGCTCAGGTCTCCTATTTGGAGGACAGCATCATGATGTCTTCCTTTCCCTCTCAGAAAAGCTTGTTTTGAATCCCATTTGTCAAAGCCTGTGTTTCCTAGGAGCACTGCTTTTTTGTTTTGTTTTCTAATTTTATTTTAAGTTCTGGGATACATGTGCAGGATGTGCAGGTTTGTTACATGGGTAAACGTGTGCCATGGTGGTTTGCTACACCTATCAACCCATCACCTAGGTATTAAGCCCAACATGCATGAGCTATTTAGCCTGATGCTCTCCCTCCTACCCTGGCCCCAACAGGCCCCAGTGTGTGGTGTTCCCCTCCCTGTGTTCGTGTGTTCTCAGTGTTCAGCTCCCACTTATAAGTGAGAACATGCAGTGTTTGATTTCTGTTCCTGTGTTACTTTGCTGAGGATAATGACTTGCCTCTCCAATCATGTACTTGCAAAGGATATGATCTCATTCCTTTCTTTGAGTTCACAGTATTTCATGGTGTATATGTACCACATTTTCTTTATCCAGTCTATCACTGATGGGCATTTGAGTTTATTCCATGTCTTTGCTCTTGTGAATAGTGCTGCGATTAACATATGCATGTCTGTATCTTTATGATTATATCCCTGAATGATTTATATTCCTTTGGTTATATACCCAGTAATGGGATTGCTGAGTCAAATGATATTTCTGGTTCTAGAACCTTGAGGAATTGCCACACTGTCTTCCACAGTGGTTGAACTAATTTACATTCCCACCCACAGCTTAAAAGTGTTCCTATTTCTCCACAGCCTCACCAGAATCTGTTGTTTCTTGACTTCTGAATAATTGCCATTCGGATTGGCATGAAATGCTATCTCACTGTGGTTTGGATTTGCATTTCTCTAATGATCAGTGATGTTGAGCTTTTTTTCCATGTTTGTTGGCTGCATAAATGTCTTCTTTTGAGAAGTGTCTATTCATGTCCTTTGCCCACTTTTTGAAGGACCTCTTCAAGGACAACTTCAAAGCACTGCTCAAGTAAATCAGAGAGGACAAAAACAAATGGAAAAACATTCCATGCTCATGGATAGGAAGAATCGATATCATGAAAATGGCCAAACTGACCAAAGTAATTTATGGATTCAGTGCTATTCCCATGAAACTACCATTCACATTATTTGCAGAACTAGAAAAAACTTTCAAATTCATATGGACCCAAATAAGAGCCCATATAGCCAAGACAATCCTAAGGAGAAAGAACAAAGCTGGAGGCATCACACTTCCTGACTTTAAACTGTACTACAAGGGTACAGTAACCAAAACAGCATTGTACTAGCACCAAAAGAGACAGACAGACCAATGGAACAGAATAGAGATCTCAAAAATAAGACCACACATCTACAACCATCTGATCTTTGACAAACCTGCCAAAAACAAGCAATGGGGAAAGAATTCCCTATTTAATAAATGGTTCTGGGAAAACTAGTTAGCCATATGCAGAAAGTTGAAACTGGACCTCTTTCTTAACACTTCATACAAAAATTAACGCAAGGTGGATTAAAGACTTAAATGTAAAAGCCAAAACTATAAAAACCCTAGAAGAAAATCTAGGCAATACCATTCAGAACAGAGGCACGGGCAAAGATTTCATGACAAAAACATGAAAGGCAATTGCAAAAATTGACAAATGGGACCCAATTAAACTAAAGAGCTTCTGCACAGCAAACGAAACTATCATCAGAGTGAACAGACAACCTACGGAATAGAAGAAAAGTTTTGCAATCTATCCATCCATCTGACAGAGGTCTAATATCCAGAATCTACAAGGAACTTAAACAAATTTACAAGGAGCAATAGTTTTTATGCTCCCAGGACCAGCATCACCATCTCACCGGGAACTTATTAGAAATGCAAATGGTTGAGTCTCTCTGCAGACCTTCCAAATCAGAAACTCTGAAGGTGGGGCATAGCAAGCTTTGTTTAACCTCGCCTCCACATGATTCTGATGCACTCTAATATTTGAGAAACACTGCTACAGAACTGCTAGATTAGTAGGAGAAAAGATATTAATGTATATTAATTCCGGATATCAGCTCTCACAGATAACATTTGCATTTTAATAGATATCTTCCATGCTGAAGCAAACATAGTAAAATACTGGTATAGAAAGTGCAGGGACCAAAGATTACCATAGACTAAGTGGCTTATAAACAACATAATTTTATGTCTTACAGTTGTAGAGGATGAGAAGTTCAAAATCAGGGCACTGGTAGGTTCTGTGTCTGATGAATGCCCACTTCCTGGTTCATAGGCGCTGTCTTTTTGCTGCGTCCTCAAACGGTGAAAGGGAGCTAATGAGCTTCCTGAGGTCTCTTTTGTAAGTGGGCTTTTTAAGCCCTTCATAGGGCTCCACCCTCATGACGTAATCGCTTCCCAAAGGCCCAACCTATTACCATCACTTGGGTTAGGATTTCAACACATGAATTTTGAGAAATATAAACTTTCAATCTATTGCAGAGCCTTTTTAAAGTATGGCTTTTAAGCAACAGTGACTGATTTTGCTCGGTGCTTGTAAGCATGGTCTAGAGACGTTGGCTTCGTTTACAGTGAAATCACCTGAGGTCTTTGGTTGTTATCTTAAGATAATTGAATTCCTGGGGCTGTGAGTTCCTCAGGTGATTCTAATATGTAATCAGGCTTGATCACTGCCAGCCTTGGCCATTGAGTCTTAAACTTCAGCCTGCATCAGAATTACCTGGAAGGACTGTTACAATACAGATTGCTGGACTCACCCTGAGTTTCTGAGTCAACAGGTCTAAGATGAGGCAGAAAATTTGCATTTCCAAAATTTAGCCACTCCTGGTCTGGGAAGACAATCTGAGAATTTTTGTAGTGATCCCTAGTTACCAATTCTATTTTCTGGAAGCAAAGTGGGAGGCAGTGAACCTATTGCCACACGGGATTTCAAATGCAGTCAAGGTGGTATTTAAATTCATGCGTTAGGTTCCTCATACACGCCTATAGCAAATATGGTTACATGTGCCTTACTACCTCCTCTAGGTCACTTTTTACTCTGCAGCCAGGCTTTCTATGAACAAAAGTAAATTCAGAAGGAAATTCGTTTTAATATTACACTTCATTTTCTCCAAAGTGACTTATCTAACACCTTCACTTTTTAAAACATTTCCATATTTCATTTCAATAGCAACACCTTTACATTTAAAAGCAAAAAAGTTCCTAGAAAGTGAAATAGATAACACCAAGTACAAAATTTATGCGGTCAAGAGGATTTGCCTTACTCAGAGGGAAGCCTCCAAGTTCTTAGGCTAAATCAAATGACTCCCAATTTATTTCAAATTGTAACTGGGTTAATAATGTGATTTCTCAGTTTGCAACAGATTAAAATCAGAAAATTGCAGGATGAGCAACTAATAAAGGAAATAAAAAATGAAAGCTAATGGTTTAAAAGTAGAGCAAAAACAATGATAAGAAGCAAACAGAAGTGGCCAGGCATGGTGGCTCATGCCTGTAATACCAGCACTTTGGGGGGCCGAACTGGGTGGATCACTTGAGGTCGGGAGTTTGAGACCAGCCTGGCCAACATGGTGAAACCTCGTCTCTACCAAACAGTACAGAAATTAGTTGGACATGGTGGTGTGTACCTGTAGTCCCAGCTACTTGGGAGACTGCGGTGGGAGAACTGCTTGAACCCAGGAGTTGGAGGTTGCAGTGAGCCGAGATTGTACCACAATACCACCCCAGCCTAGGTGACAGATTGAGACCCTATCTCAAAAAAAAAAAAAAAAAAAAAAAAAAAGCAAACAGAAGAATTTAAGAGGTGAAAAACTTCAGTACACTTACATTTGAATGCTCCTAGGAAAAGGTGCATCCAGGCAAAGTTAAACTGTAGGACAGCAATGCATTGCATTAAGGCATCAAGGGCTAGGACAATAATCACAATACCGGCTGCTGGTGCTCTTCCATGAACTAACTTGTTAATCCTCATATCACACTTGCAGAAGAGTCCACATAAATCACACTGAGACATTATTTAAAGCTGTCATTAATCAAAAGTTAGTTTTATTCACTTGAGATAGTGAGATTAGTTTTCATGCATACCAGGAGCAGTGGCTAACTCCCGAATTCCAAAACTTTGGCTTTACAGAGTCACGGTTATATTATCTTTATGCTCACTTCATAGATGAGAAAAATAAAGCATGGACAGATTACGTAATTTGTCCAAAATCACACGGCCAAAGGGGCAGAGAGGACATTTGAACCTAGAGTTGTGCTCCACTCTACGTGCTTGACTACTCCCTATACCTGTCTTGTCACGGCAGCTTTATTACTTATTATTCCCATCCTCTTGAGTAAGGCAGTAACCATGGAGTGTGGTGTGTATATGGGTGGGGGGTGGTAGGTAGGTTAATGTTTCTCTCTGTCTGTCTCTCTCTCTCTCTCTCTCTCTCTATATATATACATATATATATAAAAAATAGATACAACAATATATTAAAGAAGACAATGATTGATTCAAGAGGGTATCTCAAATGCAACTGGAAAAACACTCGAGACTTCATCTGTCCATCATTGGTCTTTATTTTAGCAGTTCTACAATTAAAAAAAAATGTGTCTCAGAAAAAAAGTAATTTCCAGAGACTTTCTCAAGAATTTTTGAATCTGTATTTTCAGAACTATTGCAAAAACAAATTTTAAAAATTGCTTTTTTATTTTCCAGTAGAGCCAAATAGATACAAAGCCATTGTGATTGTCAGCCAACAGAATGCAGACTCCATGGGAAATAAAATAACCATCCAAAGAACACAGGCTTCTGTTTGTTGAATCAAAAGAACAGTTCTATTAGCAGTGTGACAGAATTAATAAACATTTGGTTTTGCTCTAACATTCAGCCAGTGGAAAGCCACATTACAAAGCCTGCAGCATTTCTAACGATATAGTTTTTAAACTTTTGTTTGGCAAATTAAATGTGAACATTCCAATCATCAGGACAAATAGTTAGAATTTTTTTTTGTACGATTAATTAGTAAGTTAAGCATACTGCTGACAATTCCTTAAATTTCCTGAAACATTCTCTAAGACTGGATGATTTTCAATGCATATGGAAAAGAAAATTCAGTTGGGAGGAAGTTGCTTTTATTTGAAGAATATGGAATTCTTAAGGCATTAAAAAGAGAAACAAGGCCGGGCACAGTGGCTCACGCCTGTAATCCCAGCACTTTGGGAGGCAGAGGCGGGCGGATCACCAGGTCAGAAGATCGAGACCATTCTGGCCAACACGGTGAAACCCCGTCTCTACTAAAAATACAAAAAATTAGCTGGGCGAGGTGGCAGGCGCCTGTAGTCCCAGCTATTCGGGAGGCTGAGGCAGGAGAATGGCGTGAACCTGGGAGGCAGAGCTTGCAGTGGGCCGAGATCATGCCACTGCACTCCAGCCTGGGCGACAGAGCGAGACTCTGTCTCAAAAAAAAAAAAAAAAAAAAAAGAGAGAGAAACAAGAGTTGGACTGGCTTAGTTTAACCAAAGATTCAGATTTCTCTGAAAGTCCCCCATTAATGCATTCTTATTTGTTTATTTATCCCACTGTCCCAGGTGAATGAATTTTTTTTTTTCTTTTTTGAGACGGAGTCTCGTTCTGTCGCCCAGGCTGGAGTACAGTGGCAGGATCTCGGCTCACTGTGACCTCCGCCTCCCAGGTTCAAGATATTCTCCTGCCTCAGCCTCCTGAGTTGCTGGGAATACAGGCACACACCATCACACCTGGCTAATTTTTTGTATTTTTGTAGAGACGGGGTTTCGCCGTGTTGGTCAGGTTTGTCTCAAACTTCTGACCTCAGGTGATCTGCCTGCCTCAGCCTCCCAAAGTTTTGGGATTACAGGAGTAAGCCACCGCTCCTGGTGTGAATGAAAACTCATCTATGATAAGTTCACTTATCTGTGAATGAAAACTTAAACTATCTCAAGTGAATAAAACTAACTTTTGATTAATGACAACTTTAAATAAGGTCTTAGTGTCATTTATGTGGAAATAAACTCCTGGTTTTTCTACGGAGAAGGGAGAGGCGCTGCTTAAAGAATTATGTTGGTTGGGCCAGGTGTGGTGGCTCACGCCTGTAATCCCAACACTTTGGGAGGCCTAAGTGGGCAGATCACCTGAGGTTAGGAGGAACTGAGACCAGCCTGGCCAACATGGAGAAACCCTGTCTCCACTAAAAAAATACAAAAAAGAGCCAGGCGTGGTGGTGTGAGCCTGTAATCCCAGCTACTTGGGAGGCTGAGGCAAGAGAATCACTTGAACCCGGAAGGCAGAGGTTGCAGTGACCCAAGATCGTGGCACTGCACTCCAGCCTCGGTGACATAGCGAGACTACTCCCTCTCAATAAAAAAAAAAAAAAAAAAAAAAAAAAAGATAATTATGTCGGTCAAACTTCTCTCTGCTGTAGTCCATAAAGTGCTTTTGCAAGTGCTGTTTAGAAAAAAAAAAAAAAAAAAACTGAAGATGTTTTCCTAAGGAAAATTTGTTCTGTCCCCATAGTTTCCTCTCTCTTAATGGTAGAATGTTTTTCTCCTGGGCAAGAATACCCTTCACCTTCTCATTTCATTAACAGAATAACAACCCTACCTAATGTCCTTCTCATCTAAAAAGTCTATGAAGTTGAAGTATATGAAATTATATTAAGCCAGTATCATATCATATCTGCATATCAGAAATTAGAATGACTTTAAACTGATACCACCTTAACTTCTAACTAAAGCCTTCTGGAGAGAAGCACTAGAGAAGAGGTTCTAATGAATACATGTATTCTCAGTTCTGATCTTATATTTCATAAGAATCACAGGAAGCCTCCATATTTGCACTTCATTCATTTAACCTCCCATGTAATAATTTCCCTTCTCTGAATTATACCCTTAAATGCTCTGACCTTAAATTTACCCCATCTCCTTTTTTTTTTTTTTAAAAGCCACATGACAGTCATTTCGGCATTTATTTTAAAACTACTGTAAAGAGCACTATTCATATTACTCTGCACCTTCTACATAAAATTCCAGATAATAAATTTGTTTTTAAAATCAGTTCTTCACTGACAATTTTGAGACTTCTCATATATATAATATATATATATATTTGGCCACAGTTATTAGGAAACTCAGAGGCAAACTAATGCTCATTGATAGCAAATGTATGAAACTTCATGGTCAGAATATTGATTTGTTTCCTTTATATGATTTTATGATTTAATTCTTGTTACTAATCTTTGACCTATATGTCTTTAAGTTTTCTCAAAATTGTTTTTGTAAAAAGGGTGCATAACGACAGCCACAATCAGTTTTCTTGTAAGTAAAGTCACAGGTAGTCTCACACATCAACTTACATCAACTATTGTGATGGACCTTGAAAAATGCATTATTCTCTGCAATATTTGTTGTTTTTTTTTTACACTAGGAGTATAATCAATAAATAAGTACTCACTATCAATCTCCAAAATATATAGTCATATTTCATTTTCAAAGCTAAACACCTCTTGTGATGAATTACAGTCATTAGCAAGATGATTGTACAGAAACTTCAGACCATTTGGAAATGACTGGGCAGCTGACAGAAAAGGTGGGAGGGGGCAGAGGCATTTCTGTTCCAATTATTTTCTGGTTCTCAAATGTAAATATTTCTGAACCTGTGCATCTCTGCTTGACATTCCATCAAACTAAATTTTAAAAATATTTTCAACATTTTTGTTGTCATCGTCCTATTTCCAAATAAGAAGAGAGAAGATTTTTCTTCATGTCAAGCTTTTCCTTGGTACTCAGGGCAGGCCACTCCCCTACCAAAGCCTAATCCAGTAAATGGACAGATCCAATCCTGAGAAGTCAACACCAAGAAGAATGCATTCTACATGTATCAGTTTTATAGTATTTTATGGAAAAGTTGCCTCATCCAAATTTAGATTTTAATTAAATCAGTGAGTGGCCAGAGCCTCCGAGGGGATGCCAAATGAAATGCTGTCTTATGAAACACAAGGACCAAGGGTTAGAAAATTAACCTAACTGGACTTTCCATGTTGGCTTCGCCCAGAGACCTCAAGATTCCTGGCTAAAGAAGCAGGGATGGACAATATATGAAAGCATCTAATTCTGATTTTCTCATCATCAAATTAACCAAGAGCTTTAAGTGGCATGGCCTTCTGCTTGGAATTAACTCATTCAGTCTAATTTTCTTTAAACTCTTTTCCTAAGAATCTCTAATTAAACACTTATCCCCTTCCCAGCCTTACCCCAACCCACTTTTTAAACTCTCTTCTAGTTCACTAGCTTTCAAACTGTAGTGAGCATAAGAATCACCATGAATGCTTGTTAAACACACCTTATTGGGCCCTGGCCTAAGTTTTTGGTTCAGTAAGTCTAGTGTGGGGACCTCAGCATTTACTTTGCTAACAAGTTCCAGCTGATGCTGAAGCCGTTGGTCCTGAAACCAGAGTTAAAAGAATTACAGCTAAACACTATCAAACCACCAGAGAGAAGATAGAAATCCCTACCTGAGCCAGGCGTGGTGACTCACGCCTGTAATCCCAGCACTTTGGGAGGCTGAGGCAGGTGGATAGCCTGAGGTCAGAACTTCAAGACTAGCCTGGCCAACATGGCGAAACCCCGTGTCTACTAAAAATACAAAAATCAGCTGGGCGTTGTGGTGGGTGCCTATAATCCCAGCTACTTGGGAGGCGGAAGAAGGAGAATCGCTTGAACCCAGGAGGCAGAGGTTTCAGTGAGCCAAGATCATGCCACTACACTCCAGCCTGGGCAACAGAGTGAGACTGCATCTCAAAAAAAAAAAACAAAAACAAAACAAAACAACAACAACAAAAAAACACACACACAAACAAAACAAAACAAAAAAATCCCTGATTTTCCAGTGAAGCTGGTGACTTCAATGACCTGCACCTGGAGCTGGCAATCTGCTGTTTTTACTAAATCTTGATCCACAGGTTCGTTCTCTACACATAGCACAGGGTTGCTAGATGTGAAGACCACATCTAAAGGACTTTCTGAGCTTTTTAGGCATGGCTGTCCTCCCACATCCTTCAGGTCCCCTTCCCAGTGTTAGTTTCTCCTGTGATCCCTTAGGCAAAAATTCTTTTTTTTTTTTTTTTTTGAGATGGAGTCTCACTCTGTTGCCCAGGCTGGAGTGCAGTGGCATGATCTAGGCTCACGGCAACCTCTGCCTCCTGGGTTCAAGAGAGTCTCCTGCCTCAGCCTCCTGACTGAGTAGCTGGGATTACAGACACACACTACCACCCCCAGCTAATTTTTGCATTTTCAGTAGAGATGGGGTTTCACCATGTTGGTCAGGCTGGTCTCGAACTCCTGACCTCGTGATCCACCCGCCTCGGCCTCCCAAAGTGCTGGGATTACAGGTGTGAGCCACCACGCCCAGCCTGGTAAAAATTCTTTATATCAGGACCTCTCTCCCACCTGTAACTAACTTCTAGCTTTGTCTCCCTTTATATCTCCATCTCCTTTGGCCACCTTTCTGCCAACTTAAAGAAAGTTATGGTATTATCGAACACCATGAGCATTTAAGTCAAATCTTCATATGTGTGAATGAGTCTGCATGTGCTAGTGTTAACTAAACATATTCCATTCTAAAAGGCAATGTATTAAACTCCTCAAGTACGAGAATGAAAAACAAGGTAGACATTTTCATCAATACATCTCTAACTCTATCTTGGTCTTTTTTTTTTTTTTTTTTACTTTTCTTTTTATGTTTTTTGGCATTTCAATCCCAGCATTCAACACTAGAAGAATCAAATACAGTTGGAATTTTCTGACATGTTCACATATTTGTTGAATCTAAGTGGTATATATTCATGGTGTTAAGCATGTTACTATATCTGGGTTTGGGAAGAAGGTATAAACTTTGCTTATGGGCATATACAAAATCAATGACACATGGCAAGAAAATATAACTGCCACAGAAAGATACAAAGGAAGCGTGCTATGGAAGGCCAAAGAGGAGAGCAATCACTTCTGATTAGAAATGTTTCAGGGGATATAAAGCAGTTAATACTTGAGACAGTTCTTCTGTAAGATATGGGATAGTCAGAAAGGTGCAGAAGCTAACAGAATAAAATGGTATGCATCCCCGAATAATAATTCCAATGATCCAGGAAAACCAATCAGCATTCCCACACTATCCCTCCCACAAGAGTCTTTCAATGAGAGACAGGATTTGTTGTTAGAGGATCTGGTCGAAGCCCTTCTGTTAATATAATGGCATTACTATTAAAGACAAATTTTCACAGATGTGATATAAGGATCAAATGACATACTGTCTAGGAAAAGAGTTTTATAAACTGCAGAGCTCTGTATAAAGATCTTTAGGACTTGTCATACGCTTATTTGGACTGTCCGGTTGTGACTTGCATTTTCGGAATAGACCAATCATCTTGGCACTGCTGTGAGAAGTTCAGTCGTCATCTCAGTGAGAGGCTCCTGACCAGCCACCCAAGAGCTCTGGTCTCACTCCATGAGGATCAAGCTATACACTGAGAACACTAACTTGTCCTCTGACCACAGCCACAGCTGTGGACTCTGAGCAGCTCATACCTAAAAGCCAACACAGAAAAGGAAACAAAGTAAACCAACCTCCCCACATTTAAAGTTCTAGGTCTACTTCTAACAGCTTCCCTAACTGATGCTTTGATCTCCCAAAGTCTTTCTGAACCTTCCAACCTTCACGTAATTCTTGGGTTGAATTTATGGCTTGCCTTATCACCCATAGCCACCAAGTCCTTTGCAGACCCCTAACTCTGGATCCAGCCTGACTTACCACCTACTGCCATGCTCCTACCACTTAGATTTCTAGATCTTATTCTTGGCCAGCTATGCTACGTAACAGCTTCCTTTTTCCCATGTTCAAAACGGTAGTTTACTGTCATTTGCTTGAAAATAATTGAGCTGGTAGAGTCTTAACATTCTTTGTGCTGCACAGGCAGTAGGTGCAACTGTATATAGAGATAAGCATTATATATTTTGACAAAGTAAAAAGAATTATGCAAGCACACTTTTCAAATCTATGATTGATATGCACTTAAATTAAAAGTAATACATTCAAGTTAGATCACAAATCTCAGGTTACTTCAGTGAGGTAAATATTAAATTATCAAAATGACAACTGCTGGTTTGGCAATGCCAAATTAACAGGCAGTCCAATGCAAGGCTCCAGAAGAAAGAGCTCTTCAGCAGGTTGGAAGGAAATCAATTAAAAACTGGAAGGAATGGCTTAGAGTGGAATAAAAGGAACCAGCTGATATCAAAGACCCGAATAGGAAGTAAGATCAAGATGATTATAAAAGCAGATGACTTTTTGGTGTAGCTTTTCTGCTACTAATGAGCTGTGCAAACTCATCTGTCATACCTCAACTGAATCAATTCAATAACAGGTCTCCTTGCCTATGATCTTGGCCCTCCTAAACCTGTAGCCAGAGACACCTTTCTAAATTCAGATCATGCCACTGACTAGCTGAAAGCTCTCTAGAGGCACTTTGTTACTCTCAGGATAAAAGCCAAGATTCCTAATTTGGCCCACAAAACACTTCATGACATGCTACTTCCTTCTTCTTTTACTTCATCGCTCTACATCTCCAACCCCCTCTTAAATTCTTCTCCCTAACATATATTTGTAATATTAAAACATTAATGGTTAAAAAGAAAGTTCTAGATTCAAATCCTGATTCTTATATATACTTAGCTTTTGTCAAGTTGCTGAACCACTCTGAAATCAATTTTCTTATGTTTTAAAATGGGTAGATGATGATAAAAAATACCTGCCATCAATGTTTTAGAAGGGAAGTAAAGATAATACAATAAAGGATCTGCTATTAAGTATTTAATAAATCTCAGGTATTGCTATGACCCCTACCCAATAGACATACAAGATCTACAATTGTTGAACAATCCATATCTGAACACCATATATATATATAAACACTTACCTGTTCTCTGCTTTACTAACTCATTTTGACACTTAGCCTATGACCTACTCCCTTGAGAAAGACCACACTGATGACTTTACAGTGAAAGAAGCTGCCCATTGTTCCTGCAGTGCTTGCTCTGTAGAGGGCACATTAAAATTTGATCTTTGTGGAGGGCAATCAAAAACTGGTTTACATATACACCTTTCCCTCGAGACTGCAGCATTCAGGGCAGGCGGGCACCATGCCCTGTCTCTGCATAGCCGCAGGGCCTATTGACTGCTAAGTTCTTAATAACAGTAATAAACTTTTAAAAAATGAATTAATGATGGTCAGAGAGCATATGCCAACCATGCTTTGGCCTTAAAAATAGAGGCAAGAAGTAGACATGAAATCTAAGTGTCTTCCTCCCCCCTCTACCCCCTCAAGACTATACTAGTATTTGAATGAAGAATTCCCAAAGGTATCCTTTCTTCACTGCCTGGAAGGTAGGGAGGACTTAACATGCTGGGAGAAGGCCATGTCTACTCAAAGGTTATACTGGTTGAAGTGCTAGAAATTACAGGTAGATTTTGGGAGGCAAGCATCTGAATAGCTCAAGGGGAGGAAAGTAATATTAAGAGAGTCTCATGAGGCCGCCCCTCATAAGCCAGGTTGTGACAAAGATGACAGATTAAATTTGTAAGTTTTATACCATTTTTTCCTTTCCTTATCAGCAAATTATAATGTGAACATTGTAGCTGCAATAATTAATTAATTGTAGTGCATTCACCCTTACAGGCTTAGTGCTAAAACCTTGTGGCCCCAATATTTAAATTTATGCAAATTTAAATCCCCAGAGTGATTTTTAAAATCTGCTCCAAGCACTAGCTCCAATTCCAAATTCTGGTGGTGTCTCTAAGGAGTGCCTAATCCTCTTCACAGAGAAACTAGGGGTTAAATCACGAGGACTGGGAAAGTTTACAAAACATATACTGGCAGGCATATTCCTTTTTCCCTATTATTTCTCAGAGGGGGAAAAAAAGGCAGAGGACAGAAGGGATGATAGATAACACATTTTATATCTGTGTGATGTGATTAGGGGACACTGAAGCAGAAAAGAGGCCGGTAGCAGCAGCAGCAGCACTGCCACCACTGGCCCAGGAAACAATGTGCTGAGAATGAACAGAAATCAGCAGCTGGTGAACAGAATGTGTCTGTACACGGCATGGGACAGGAGATGTCTGACGGATGGCATAGAACCAGCATCTGAAACTCATCTCTCCATCCTTTCCATGCCAAAAAATGAACTAGATGAAGAAAACCAAGATGGTCAGGTTTACCACTGCATTAATAGTTGGGATGAGGAGATTAATATAGATTAAATGGTTAGACTGGAAACGTGCTCCCTTTTCACTACCCAAAAGCCACTACTGAAGAGAAACCGGCAAATTCTTTCATTCATTCATCTTACAAACATTTATTGAGCACTTACCATTTGCCAGGCCCTGAACTTGACACTGGAAACACAAAGAGAAATAAGATATAATCCCTGTCCTATGGTCAATTAGTCTTGTAGAGGCTACGGCATGAAAACACATAAATGAAATATATTCTTACAGAGATGATATTATAGAAATACAAGGCAGAGCTGAGCATAATGGAGAAAATTATTATTCATAATTGGCTAGTGATAGGATTTACACAGACTTCCTCCAGAAGGAGGGGCTTTGAGTCTCAACAGGGGAGTAGTTCCCAGTCTTATGATACAGAGGAAGCCCTGGGAGGAAATATTAGGAGAACTGTAACAGAATGAAGAACTGGACTCAAAGCAGCTCCGACTTACTCCACATGTAACTTTCTGTGGCTTCCGATTTTAGTTTTCAAACCATTCTCAAATATTATATTCACTCTCTCCTTTTTCTACCCTAAATTCTGAGGCACAAAAGCCACAAAATTTATATTAAAATATTTTAAGATAAACTTTATATATATATATTTATGAGATACATAAACATATAAATATATAAACTTTACATGAAAAAAATATTTTTGATAGGATATATTTGATATATTAGATTCCCTCCTTTAATCACTTTTAGATGTCATGTGTTTTCTGTATAATCACTAGAATGATATATATATATATATATATATATATATATATATATATACACACATTTATTTATTATGCTTTAAGTTCTGGGATACATGGACAGAACATGCAGGTTTGTTACATAGGTATATACACGCCATGGTGGCTTGCTGCACTCATCAACCGTCATCTACATTAGGTATTTCTCCTAATGCTATCCCTCCCCTAGCCCCCCAGCCCCCAACAGTCCCCAGTATGTGATGTTCTCCTCCCTGTGTCCATGTGTTCTCATTGTTCAACTCCCACTTATAAGTGAGAACAGGCAGTGTTTGGTTTTCTGTTCCTGGGTTAGTTTGCTGAGAATGATGGTTTCCAGCTTCATCCATGTCCCTGCAAAGGACATGAACTCATCCTTTTTTATGGCTGCATAGTATTCCATGGTGTATATGTGCCACATTTTCTTTATCCAGTCTATCATTGATGGGGATTTGGGTTGGTTCCAAGTCTTTGCTATTGTGAACAGTGCTGCAATAAACATATGTGTGCATGTGTCTTTATAGCAGAATGATTTATAATCCTCTGGGTGTATACCCAGTAATGGGATTGCTGGGTCAAATGGTACAAGCCTAGAACATCTTTTGGTGCCAGAAAGTAAAGAAATACTAAAATAATAATGGGAAAAAATGTCAAAAGAATATGGGAGTTAGTATGAAAGGCCTCCACTGGGCAAGTCTGAAATGATTTGAGCATCAAAATAAATAATAGTTGTAATAGATAGTAATCCTTTGAGTAAAACAGGAATTCATCAATTCATACTGTTATAAATACCATGGTGGGTTTGTATTGTGTCAACTTGGCCAATCTGTAACTACATTTCCCAGAATTCCCTTCCCTGCATAATTCTGAATTAGCATGGGCCAGAAGTGATCATTTGCATAAGATTCAGAATACAAGGGTATATGAACAGAAGTATTCCTTGATGCTTAGAAGGTTGGTGCAAGGAACAAGATGCTGTTACAGCTCACATTATTGGCTCACCTTGTGTCAGGAGGGTGCAACCAGGTTGGCAGGTCACCGACTCCTGTGAGATCTTTGGCCTCCCTCCATCTCTCTGGTGCCTGGAGAGGTACATGATTAGCCCCATGGTCAAGGGCACTGACCTTTCCCACAGAACATCCCAAAATCTAATTGGAGGCTTGGAGGTGATGAGAGACCAAGGGACTCCACTCTATCCCTATAGATTCTAGCTTATCCTTGCTTCCCTCACTTTATGTCCATTGGCCTTTCCTGATTGTCTGTCCCGCAGGATTCAGAATCCAGCTCCAGACACAGAAACAAAAGGCTCACAAGACTGTGCAACCAGTTTCCACTATTGCACTTGGTGATATTATAATAAATCCTTATTTTTTATGTATATATATATCTATATATAAATATATATATATCTATATATAAGTATATATATATAAATATATATAATATATTTAATATATATTTTATATATATAATATAAATATATAGATATATATATATATCTCCTACTGTCTTGCTTCTATGCACAAAACCTGATTGGCACAAATACATGAAGATAGGACAAAAGGAAGGATGAAGGAAGGATAAAGGGAGGATGGAGGGAGGGATGAAAGGAAGGAATTAGGGAAGAGAGGAAAGAAGGAAAGGAGGAAGAAAAGAAGTAAGGGGAGAGGGAAGGAAAACAGGGAGGAAGGAAGGAAGAGAAGGAAGGAAGGGAAGGACTGTACTGTTCAGTGAAAATCTCAAAGCATATTCCCACAAGATACTTAATTATTCATTAATTAATGAGGATGATTTTTTATTAATTAGCTGTACAGTGAAGAAGCCTAGCAGAAGCTGTATCACTCAAGTAATAAAATTTAACATTACCAGTAGTAGTAACATTACCAATGTTGCATACAACCTGATGTGATATAATGAAATAAACACAGCATCGTGTTTGAGGTAAACCTGCTGAAAGTAAGGTTTCAGCAGGCATACCTTTCAGGTATACCTTGTTTTTTTTTTTTGTTTCTTTGTTTTGTTTTTGTTTGTTTCCTTTTTTTTTTTTTTTTTTTTTGAGACGGAGTCTCGCTCTGTCACCCAGGCTGGAGTGCAGTGGCATGATCTTGGCTCATGCAACCTCTGCCTCCCAGGTTTAAGTGATTCTTCTGCTTCAGCCTCCCAAGTAGCTGGGACTACAGGCGCCCACCACCACGCCTGGCTGACTTCTGTATTTTTAGTAGAGACAGGGTTTCACCATATTAGCCAGGCTAGTCTTGAACTCCTGACCTTGTGATCTGCCCACCTCGGCCTTCCAAAGTGCTGGGATTACAGGCGTGAGCCACTGCACCCGGCCAGGTATACCTTGTTTTATTGCACTTTGCTTTATTACACTCCATAGATGTGTGTGTGTGGGTGTGTGTGTGTGTGTGTGTGTGTGTATAACAAATTAAAGGTCTATGGCAACATTGCATCAAGCAAGCCTATTGGTGCCATTTTTCCAACAGCATGTGCTCACTTTGTGTGTGTGGGTCACATTTTGTCAACTCTTGGAATAGTTCAAACATTGTCATTACTGTTATATCTGTTATGGTGATCTGCAATCAGTGATCTTTGATGTTACTTTTGTAATTGCGGGTGGGGTGCCATGAACCATGCCCATAATAGTATTTATCAATAAATGTTGTGTGTGTTCTGACTACTCCACCAACTGGTTATTTTCTTCCATCTCTCTCCCTCTCCTCAGGCCTCGCTATTTCCTAAGACACAACAATATTAAAATAAGGCCAAGTAATAAACCTACAATGACCTGTTCAAGTGAACAATGACCTGTTCAAGTGTTCAAGTGAAAGGAAGAACCACATTTCTCTTACATTAAATCAAAAGCTAGAAATAATTAAGCTCAGTGAGGAAGGTATGTCAAAATCTGAGACAGGCAGAAAGCTAGGCCTCTTGTGCCAAACAGTTAGCCAAGTGAACGCACAGGAAAAGCTCTTGAAGGAAATTAAAAGTGCTTCTCCAGTGAACGCTCAAGTGATAAGAAAGCAAAACGCCTTACTGCTGATAAGGAGAAAATTTTAGTGGTCTAACATTCTCTTAAGCCAAAGCCTGATCCAGAGAAAGGCCCTAACTCTTATCAATTTTATGAAAGCTGAGAGAGGTGAGGAAGTTGCAGAAGAAAAGGCTGCAGCTAGAAAAGGTTGGTTCAGGAGGTTTAAGGAAAGAAATTGTCTTTATAACATACAAGTGCAAGGTAAAATAGCAAGTGCTGAAAGTAAAAGCAGCAGCAAGTGATCCAGAAGATCTAGCCAAGATCATTGGTGAAGGAGGCTTCAATATACAACAGATTTTCAACGTAGATAGAACACCCTTCCATTGAAAGAAATCCTTTATATGGCACCTTCATACCTAGAGAAGTCAATGCATGGCATCGAAGCTTAAAAAAAAAAAAACAGGCTAACACTCTTGTTAGAAGCTAACGTAGCTGGTGACTTTAAGTTAAAGCCAATTCTCATTTGCCACTCCAAAAATCCTAGGCCCTTAAGAGTGATGCTAAATATACTCTGCTTGTGCTCCATAGATGGAACAACAAAGCATGAATGACAACACATCTGTTTTATAGCACATGGTTTACAGGAATATTCTGAGCCCACTATTGAGACCTACTGCTTAGAAATTAAGCTCTCTTTCTAAAGATTACCGCTCATTGACAATGTATCTAGTCACCCAAGAGCTCTGATGGAGATGTACAAGGAAATTAACATTGTTTTCATACCTGTTAACACAGTACCCATTACGCAGCCCATAGATCAAGGAGTAATTTTGACTTGCAAGTCTTATTATCTAGGAAATACATTTCATAAGGCTATAGCTGCCTTAGGTAGTGATTCCTCTGATGGATCTGGGCAAAGTTAATTGAAAACGTTCTGGAAATGAGTCACCATTTTAGATGCCAGTAAGAACATTCATGATTTATTGGAGGAGGTCAAAATATCAACATTAACAGGAGTTTGAGAGAAGTTGCTTCCAAAGCTCATGGATGATTTTGAGGGGTTCAAGACTTCAGTAGAGGTAGTATACAGTTGTGGTGGAAAGTGCAAGAGAAGTAGAATTAGAAGTGGAGACTAAAGATGTGACCGAATTGCTGCAATCTCATAATAAAACTTGAATGGATGAGGAGTTACTGCTTATGGATGAGCAAAGAAAATGGTTTCTTGAGATGAAATCTACTTTTGGTGAAGATGCTGTGAATATTGTTGAAATGACGACAAAGGTTTTAGAATATTACATAAACTTACTTGATAAAGCAGCGGCAGGGTTTGAGCGGATTGGCTCCTGTTTTGAAAGTTTTGCTGTGGGTTAAATGCTATCAAAGGGTATTACATGCGCCAGAGAAATCTCTCATGTAAGAAAGAGTCAATTGGTGCTACATACTCATTGTTGTCTTATTTTAAGAAATTACCACAACTGTCTAACCTTCGGCAACAACTACTCTGATCACTCAGCCGTCATCGGCATTGAGGCAAGACTCTCCACAAGCAGAAGATTACAACTGACTGAAGGCTCGATTATTGCTGACATTTTTTAGTACTAAAGCATGTTTTAATCGAGGTATGCACATTGTTTTTGTAGACCTAATGCTATTGTACACTTAATACACCACAGCATAGTGTAAATATAACTTTTGTCTGCACCGAAAAACCAAAAAAAAAAAAAAAAGCGTGACTCACTTTATTGCAATATTTACTTTATTGCGGCGGTCTGGAACCAAACTTGCAATGTCAGAGAAACACCTCTGTAAGTATCCTACTGGCTCTGTTTCTCCAGAGAACCCTGACTAATAAAATCATGAAAGACAAGAAAAGACTAAAGAACTATACTAGATTGAAAGACACTAAAGAGAAACCACATTCAAATACAAGAATGACTCTATGTGGACAAGAGGACAAATTTTTAATAGATGGTAATGATGGAACAATATTGATTTCCTGATTTTTGCACTCACAGCTAAGTGGGAAAAAATGCCTTGTTTCAGAAAATACTCACTTAAACGGTATCATGTTTGCAACCATTCTTAAGCGGTTCACCACATATAGTGATACGTATGTTTGTATATATGTACACATATACTAGATTGATGAATTGACATATAATTACACATATTTATAAGAAGAGAGAGAGAGAAAGAAAATGGAAATGATAAGGCGAGTATGCTAAAATGTTAAGAATTTGCATATATGGACGAAAGCTACACAGGAACTCTGACTATTTTTCATACTGGTTTTGTAATTTCTGAAATTTAAAATCATTTCAAAAATAAAAAGTAAAATACATATATATGTAAAAGAGGAAGGTTAGAAATAGAAACTACCCAGAAAAAGAAAAAAGATATGAAATTATCTCTTACTTATTTCATGAGATTCACTGCCCACTCATATTAAGAGAAATGTATATATAATATCTCACCTCTCAGATACATAGTAGAAATAATAGTGTAGACCCGTGTGTCGGTGATGGTGTGAAGAGGTCAACTGAGCTGCCGATGTCCTGCTTGTACTTCTAGTCCCATTTCTCCACCCTACTCTGTACTCCAGGCGGCTGACCTGTGGGGATTACATTAAGGGTCTGGTTTAATCTCTGGCCATCTGTCAAGTTTGGGCAATGGATGGTATCAGCAAGGCATCAGCGGGAGGAAAGGGAGTGTGGTCGAAATTATTTGCTTCCTTTCTGAGGATTTGCTCTGGCTGGCTGCCTCCATGTCCCCAATTCACAGCCTCTTTCAGGTGGCCCTCTGAACACAACCCTCTCTGCCTTCAGGCTCCAGTGAGTGTTTCCTCCTCTTGTACCCTCAGGTCCCCTAGCGGTAACCTCAGCCCCTCCACCCCCACCTCTATATATATTTCACGGAAAGCCTTGGGGTTTCTGTATCCTGCCCATACTTTGTAAATAATTCCTTTACTTGGTCTTCTTCATATTACCCAATTCATGCATCTGTTTTCTGCCATGCTTCTTAGGATACACTGACATTCTCCAGAATTTCTAGCTGTAAAATAGTACAACTTCAGGTGAGGGAAATTAGCAATATCTATCAAAATTATAAGTACATAGAACCATCAACCCAGCACTTTCACATAATTTTCATATTAATACATATATCCCAACATATTCCAAAATGGCAAATACTCATTGTAGCTTTGGTTACAGTATAAAATATTGGAAAAATTCTAAATATCTATCAATAGAAGACAGTCCTACAACAGAATATTGTGAAGCTATTAAAAGAATGAGACAGCTCTTTATATATAACATTGAATGACTTTCAAGGTGTAATGTTAAAAAAAGAGAAGAATAGAATAGTCTACTAGCATGCTTCCATTTGAGTAAAATATGTGTGCATGTGTATGTAATTTTATATATAAAATACACATATAAATAGACACATACACTCACCATATGCACATATGTTTGTATATACTACATATGCATATGTTATCTCAGAAAGGATGGTAAAGTACTATTAACCATGGTTATATCTAGTGAGTAAACTGAATGAGTGGAAGTGAGGTGGGAGGTGTCACAGATAAAAGCCACTAATTTCTATTGCGGAAATTTTGAATATTGTACTGCATACATCTACTATCTATTAACAAAATAACTAAAATTGTATTTTGCCTGCAGAGTGCCTATGTGGATTTCTTTTAGTGTACACAGGAAAAGAAAACCATGAGGTGAAGTCATGACCAATTTCAATTCAGGCCGTTTTAATAAGAGAACGGCGGAGGCCTCAAACTTACAAATGCTGCAGATATGTGGCTGAAGTTGACTATTGGTTATGGGTATGGAGAAACAAATCTAGGCATAGGGCTTACCCCTTTGAGCACAGCTTGGTGGCGTAATGGTCAATTTCCAGCATGTACACTATACAATTTCAAGTATAGCTTAATGTATCATTGACTCTATATGGAAGTCAGGGATGAAATGGGAAAGGAGGGACCAAAAAAAATCTAATAGATGGGACACTGAAATAGGAAATATTTAAAGTCTGGAAGGTGATGGTTATTAGCACAGGCCAGGAAAAAAATCATCCATTCAAGGCAAGACACCAGCCTCTAGCAGGCAGTGAATGAGTTGGGGAAGTAGAACAGGTATGGGAATGAAACAGTAATAAGAAAAGGGCCAGTTTTTTTAAGTAGCAAGCCAGTATGGTAGAGTCCCAGAGTCAAGTACCGTGACATCCTGGCCTGGCATTAACCTAACAGGGTGCTGGGGTACTGAGGCTTGTTGAAGTGCGTAGGTCCTGCTATGTAGACACCCAGGTTCACGAGACATGGCTTTTAATGGCAGTGAGACCGCATTGCTGGCTTCCTACTATGATTATCTCACAAAGAAAGAACATTTTAAGTATTGGTTGGTTGAGCAATAAGCAACCAGAAAAACAGGAAAAATTGTAGCGGGCCTGAGTCCAGAGGTAGGCGGCATCCGTAATCCCTGGCAAAGGGGATTAGAGGAGACAAAAACCCACGAAATGAGTCTCTACATGATAACAGATGGGATGTGAGCTGTACCTAGACCACCACAGCCTGCAGATACCTTACAACAATTTCTCACTCCTGTTCCATGTCAACAATTTACAGAAATATAAACCAAGTCAATATGTACTTTGCTTACTTTAAATTAGGAGACAGAAATGTTTTCATCCACATCCCTTTCCTTTCTCATGTAAAGCCATTTCCTCATTTTCAAATAGTTTCTTTGTCAAAAACATTTCGATGTCTACCTGGAATTCTGGAAACTATCAATAGAGTAAAAGCAAAAAGCAAGAAGGTCTCCAGGGAATTGCGCTCAAAGCAGAGGCACTCAAAATAGCCTAGTGTCTTATCTCAGCCTTTTCCCCTTCATTTAGAGATATATCCAGAAACCCACTGCCTTAAAGGATGTAACAGTTCAAAACCTACCGGTGTCTCTGCAAAAACTGCATTTTAATCTGTGAGTGCCACCTTCTTTTATAAAAAAAATTTTATAGGCTTATTTTCCTCATGATGGTTTCATTGCATTTGTTGGGTTGTAAACCATGTAAAGCTCAGCAATAAAATGACTGCAATCTGTACAAGTAATAGCAAGCATGTCTCATAAACAAGATAAGTTGTGCCTTGCCAATATTGCTACACTTCATAAATATGAACTCAAGTCTGTTTTGTGTTTTCTAGATCAGTAGCATAGTTTTATTTTAATTAAACACAACATATAAAATATTCATTTATGAAACAAACATCATTGTTTTTAAAAGATTATATTAAATTAAATTATACTGCTTTTGCCATAAAGCCATGCACAAAAGAACCATTCTGAATTTTAAGTGGATTGATACAGTTCAAGTGTCCATCAATAAAAACTATATTAGGAACACAGTAATGCTACCATGAATAAATGAGCTATTTATATTTCCTGATAATGTAAGTGCTTATATGAACTCATTCCAATTTCTAAACACTAGGCATTTCAGCTGTGTAGTAATTAAGAAACTATAATATCTACAGAAGAAAGGTAGATACTGCCAGAGCCATTTTATACAGCAGATTTTAAGCATTTAACTTTATCAGTGACATAATTCGTTGTCATATTTTATTAGATCAGAGCTGGATAACTTTGGGAAGCCAAATGAAGAGTCATTAAAGGTGATTCCTATACTAGACCTGCTGTGTAAAGGACAGAGCTTCCCAGTTTTGTTCTTAGTTCTGCTACTAACAAGCTATGAATCAGCTGCCTCTTTGTGATCAAAGAGAACTGCACTAAATTAACCTCTAGCTTGCAGATTCCATGATTATCTTCAAACAGGGGTGGACCTAGGTTTTATGGTGTCTGAGTTATATAAATCGAGGACTCTTTTAAGGAAAAGAGCATAAAATAACAGATACAGAAATAGATATGAAAATGAATATTTACTTTGAATGAAAAAAGAAATCATAGTAAACAACTGGAGGCTTTTGATACCTCTTGAGGTAACCTACCAGAAGCACTTATATAGATAAGCTTTTGGCATGCTACCTTGCTTCTTCTCCCCACCTGGAATACTGTATAAATTCTTGCACTCAGAGGGCCAAGACAAGTGAAGCCCTAATGTTTTCACCTCCTTTACTTAACAGTATATCTACTGCTACTCCTAAATGACCAGAAACCCTTATGACATAGTATTAGTTAGTTAGAAAGATTCCATCCAAATTCTACCTATAGGATTCTCCTATGTGTTCCATGAAGCTTAGCCTTACTCATTATTTTTCATTGACTTCCTCTTCTCAAAACCCATAGTACTTATAATGTGTATCACACAATTTACCACTTATAAGCATTGGAAATTGCCTTAGATTGTTCACCACTGATTCAAGCACTGTCTTCCCAGTGAGAAGAAATTGAAGGCATGACTTTTCTTATCATACTCCACTCTCACAAAGGTGGCCTTTACTACCAAGTCGATGGTTTTTAAAACTAATTTCTCAACTAAAAGAAAACTTCTTGTGTGTTGATGGTGTAGAATATTTTATGTTAAATATAATCTTCCCAACTCAATACCTTTCAGGCGCATTACAACTTCTCATGTCTATGAAGACTAAAAATGCAAAATGTTATCTTGGATTCAAGTCACAGAACACTGAAAATTTAGAAAGGACTCAATCATGTTTTCCCTTATTGTTCTAGAATGAATTGAGGTGCCCTGAATGCTAAATAAATATTTCCTTTGGAGTATATCACTTTGAGAACAGCTGTTTTAAACATTCAATCTCAACTCTTATGAATCCCCTTTACACACCAAACAATTAATTCACACTTCATGTGAAAATGTAAAACTTTCACAAATCTTAAGCACTCATCTTGGGTTGACACATTTTTAGGGGAAAATTGTCAAGACCCAGAAGAAGAAAGGAGAAAAATAACAAGAAAGTCAAGATCAAGCTCTTCTCCCAAACTATCAGATATTTTATTTTATTTTTATTTTATTTTTTGCGACAGAGTCTTGCTCTGTCACCCATGCTGGAATGCAGTGGTATGGTCTCTGCTCACTGCAACCTCCACCTCCTGAGTTCAAGTGATTCTCCTGCCTCAGCCTCTTGAGTAGCTGGGACTATAGGCACGTGTCACCATGCCCAGCTAATTTTTTTTTTTTTTTGTATTTTTAGTAGAAACAGGGTTTTGCTATGTTGGCCAGGCTGGTCTCAAACTCCTGACCTTCAGTGATCCACACACCCTGGCCTTCCAAAGTGCTGGGATTACAGGCGTCGGCCTCTGCACCCAGCCTCAAACTATCACAAATGTAGTGTCTTTGCAATAAAGGGTATTTTTGACGCTAAAAAGAATATTATCAACATGTTTGAAAAAAAATTATATGCTTACTTATTTGTTTACTCATGTGATAGTTTTTTTGGTAAGGCAAATTTGTTTTTAAAATTACAAGTGAATGCAGCTTCTGCCCTTGTAGGATTGCCCATAACTTATCTGGAGCTCAGGTGCCACATACACTTCCCCTTGCTGGAAGCTGGTGATGAAATAAAATAACTAAATATCGATAGTAATGGCATTAGTAGAAAATGGACATGTAAAAAAGCAGAAAAAGAGAAGAGGAGAAGTGATAGAGTAGAGGAAAATCATGTCATATGATAGAGGTGAATGCCAATAAAGAAATATAGATCAGTCAGACGTTCTTGGTGACAGGAATATTCCAAGGGGTCTTTAATAGCAGAGTTGTTTATATTCAAATTTGAATGATTTTCTTCATAGTGGCTATTAGGTTATTCCCTCTACTGCTACCAACCATGTCCCCTTCTACACAGACACCAAACCCCCAGTAAAATCTACTGCATATATAAATATCTTGTGGGAGTTTCTTTTAGGAAAATCAAAGAAAAGGATCAACATTTTACAACTTCATTGGCATGAAGAAAAGTGGAGCCACTGAAAGTGAGAAGCAATTGAGACAGAAAGTTTAACAGGAAAAGAAACTGGAAATAGATTTTCAGTGACACTGACATTCCTCCACCCAGAAGCATAGGTCTTTGTTCCCTCTCTTTGGATATGGGCCAAATTTAATGACTAATTTTTAACAAATAGAATGTGGCAGAAATGATATGTGTCTCCCAAGGGTAGCTCATGACAAGAAACACAGTTTTCTTTCAGGACATTTATTATTGGATTCCACCATGATAGCAAGTGGAAGCCCAGGCAACAAGAGCCAGCAGATAAGTGTTCCAGCTGACATCTTCATTTTAGGACTCAGCTAACAATCAGCCTCAATCACCAGCCATGTGTGTGGGCATACCTTCAGATAACTATAGCCCTAGGCTTTGAGTCCAACTAGGCTCCAAACATGGCAGAACAAAGGCATAGCATCCCTGTTGTGTCCTGTCAATATTCCTCACCCACAGAATCAAAAGGCATAGTAAATGGATGGTTCACATCACTAAGTTTTGAGATAATATATTGCCTACCTCAGTTTGGATAACGTTACATTTCACTTTCTCCTGGTCAATCAGTCTTACTAACCCTTCTCCATCTACAGAGATAGCAGAAATGGAGTTGAACAGATCTGCAAAATGGTGTAATGTTGGCTGTTAAAAAGAGTGAGCATTGCTTCTTGAGGTATAAAATATTAATAATGTTAACAACATGAGACCTTGGAAGTGGTTAAAGCAATGCAGGGTGGGCGGATAGGAGGGAGGGAAACTATAATTTTATCTGTATTTATCTGTTCATTCAGTTAACAAATATTCAACTAAGAGAAGCAAGAAGATAGATTTATTTATATTTAGTTATCCCATTTCTCCATGAAGAAGAGTTTTCCAATAAAATAAAAGGAAGAAATTAAAAAGTGAAATATTTATTAATTTGATTAAATTAAAAATGTTATAGTATAATGGTCTGTGTGTGTGTTGTGTGTGTGTGTAACAAGAGAGAAAAAATAATAAAACTTAGTGTACTTGTAAACAATAAAGAAAAGTCTGTGAAGTGTATAAAAAGGTTAATAACCTTAATGTGTAAGGGGCAACACAGAAATTTTCACTGAATAATTAAAAATCCTAGAGAAAAATGGCTAAAGGATCTGAATATGTAATTTACTCCAAATGGCACAAGCACACACACACACACACGAAGAAAATTTATCCTTACTACTAAACAAAATAAGGCAAATTAAAATAATAAGAAAAATGTTTACCCAAGAAACTGGTATAGTGATGGCATACCTTTTCCCCACATTAAAATGGCAAGAGCAAAAGGAGCCCAGCTTTTTTTTTTCTTTTAGAAAGCAAGTAATTTGAAAACATTCCTTTTCCTTCTTTTTTTTTTTTTTTTTTTTTTGAGACAGAGTCTTGCCTGTCGCCCAGGCTGGAGTGCAGTGGCGCGATCTCGGCTCACTGCAAGCTCCGCCTCCCAGGTTCCCACCATTCTCCTGCCTCAGCCTCCCAAGTAGCTGGAACTACAGGTGCCCACCACCATGCCCAACTAATTTTTTTGTATTTTTAGTAGAGACGGGGTTTCGCCATCTTAGCCAGGATGGTCTCGATCTCCTGACCTCGTGATCCACCCGCCTCAGCCTCCCAAAGTGATAGGATCACAGGCTTGAGCCACCACGCACGGATTTTTTTTTTTTTTTTTTTTTTTTTTTTTTTCTTAGATGGATTCTTGCTCTGTCGCCCAGGCTGGAGTGCAATGGCGCGATCTCGGCTCACTGCAAGCTCCGCCTCCCGGGTTCTAAGAGATTCTTGTGCCTCAGCCTCTGCAGCAGCTGGGATTACAGGTGCGCGCCACCACGCCTGACTAATTTTGCATTTTCAGTGAAAACAGGGTTTCCCCATGTTGGCCAGGCTGGTCTCGAACCCTGACCTCAGGTGATACACCCGCCTTGGCCTCCGAAAGTGCTGGGATTACAGACGTGAGCCACCACGCCTGGCCAATTTGAAAATATTCATTAAATGTGCCTACCATTCTCAGGAAGTAATAATCCTCCTGGGAATCAATACAAAGGGAAAGATAAAGATGTTTACTGAGGCATTTAAAAATATATGTGTACTAAGTGGAAAGATGGCAGTGCCAGGGGACTTCTCCCCGGTGCGGTGGAGGTCGCGCTGAGGCCGTTGGGCCACAGTATCAAAAGAGCTGGTCATGCAAGCAAACTGAGGTGACAGCAAGACAACTGGATTTAGAAACCTGATCCCTAGGAGAAGAGGTATCTCCACACACACATTATGGGATGAAGGAATAAAGTTCCTCCAACAGGACCTTGCTCCTCTCCTGTGGATCCAAGGCTTTTTGATTTTTTAATGATAACACAAATTTACACCAAAAAGCCCTCCAGTTTAACATAAAAAAGGAAGATTTTGGTTTTAGAATCCCGTATATAAGGGGATTGAGAGGATCCAAGAACATTGCACACCTCTCATTTGAAGGGAGGGTATATTTGCCTTCAATAAATCTCTCGCCTTTCAAGGACAAGGAGAAGTAAACAGAAATACAGCAGCATAGCAATAAGGTCTTCTTTAAAAATGAATAATCCAGACAGAATAGAAAAGCATTTTTCTTGCAAAATAAACTTTTATGTAATAAAAGTGTAAATTCAATGAAAAAAATTTGGAAAATAGAGGTAAACCAAAAAAAAAAAAAAAAAGTAAACTTCACCATTTACCCCCATACCAGAAAAGATGTGTTGTAAATATTAGAAGTCTTGAATAGACTAATTTCAAAACTGAGTTGTGGTCTTGAAAATTTGTGAGAACGTACAGATTATATGACACAACTAGTGAAGACAATATACAAGTATATTGATAAAGAAGTAACTGAACAGCAGAAGATACGAAAACTGAAATATAAAATTAATTTTAAAATCTAAGTAAATGAAAAGGGAAGCTAATATTTAAAACAGAATTTCAAACACTAAAATCAAGCAGAAGCATACATAAAATTGTAACAGAACTATATACAATCAAATTTAATTTTACAAAATGCAAAGACAATATAAAGCCCAAATTAAAAAAAAAAATAAGAAAAATGAAGGAGGCTTCTGGCTAAGATGAAGCAAAAGGAACCCAATTTACCTTTTCACATAAAATTACAACAATAATAAAAAGCCAAACAGTACATACACAACGGTTTGCAAGCCCCATTACATTAGGAATGAAGGGGAGTGATCTCTGAAAGATAGGGCGCTCTCAGAGAAAGATAAATAGTACCATCACTCAGCTTAGTGTCTTAGAACTTAAAAAGTTCTCAGACTACAGCCCAACAAGGAGGGACCTAAGCAGAGCCCAGCAGATTCCCTAAATTGGGGAGACAGAACTGAGAATCCCAGGAAACCAAAGCAGGTCAAGGTCACAAGATAAAGTACTGAAAAAGGGAAATCCACACACGGAGACAACTCTGGGGTCCTGTGATGTGTTCCTCTCAAGTACCGAACCAGGCACTGATCAGCATAAACAAGTGAAAAAAAAAAATAAAGACTGGAGAAGAACTACCTGAAATAATTAGAGGGAAACAGTAACTGGCCAGGAATTCAGTCTCTTACCAGTCAATCAGGAAAAGTTCAGATTTCCAGGATATTTGATAGTGAACTTAGAAAGGTCTCAGAGGTGAGGATGAGGATTAGCCCTAGGATAACATTGCTATGGTCCTACCTAAAAAAGATTAAAAGCAAGATCTAAAAAGATTAAAATCTTTTTAGGTAATTTAACTGTGCTTAAGAACAGAGCTCAAGAACATTTACAGGATTACAAAAATATAAGCTAACCAACAAGGTGAAATTCACATGTCTACAACCCAAACAAAAGATTTTGTCATGAAAGCAAGCAAGAAAATACAGCTCATAATGAAAAACAAAAATCAATCGGGAATAAACCAGAAATGACACAGGTGTTCAAATTAGCAAACAAGGATATTTTTAAAGTTATAACCACATTCCATTTGTTCAAAAAGTTAAGTAGAGACCTAGAAGATGTATATATACGCCAAAAAGGAACTTGTAGAGATGAAAACTACAATACAGTATGAAGAATCAAAAATACAGTAGATGGAACTAATAACATTATGATATTGCAGAAGGAAAAGCAAGTTAATGTAAAGAAGACAAAAACAAAGTATCCAAAATAAAATACAGAGAAAAATTAATTTTTTAAAAAATTAGCAGAACATCAGTGAGCTATACGACAAGTTTCGATGGCTTCATAGATCTGTAATCCAAGTCTTTAACGAAGATAAGAAACAAAGGGGACAGAAAAAAATGTTTGAAAAAATGGTCCTCATATTTCTAAATTTGATACAAATTATAAACCCACAAATCCAAAAAGCTCAAAAATCCACAGATAAAATACATGAAAATAACCACACCTATGTATATAATAATCACATTCCTCTAAAATGGTAATAAAAAGAACATCTTAAAAAGCAGTTGGAGGAAGAAAATACACATTATATGGAAGAACAAAGTTAAAGGCGATGCAGATTATTTATCAGAAAGAATGCGAGTGAGAAGACTTGGAGCAGCACATTTAATACCGAAAGAAAACTGAAACCTGTCTGGGTGAATTCTATACCCAGAAATTTTTTTTTTTATGTGAAATAAGGACTTCAAGATATAAAAAACCTGAAAGAATTCATTACAGAAGTCCTGTACTATAAGAAATGCTAAAGGAGGTACATAAACAATGCAACTTAGGTTAAGCGACATGAACTAGAAATGGAAAGGCAAATGCCACATAATCTCATCTATTCAATCCAAGATAGTGAAATTCATAGAAACAGAGAAGAAAATGAAGGGCACTAGAGAATGAAGGCCGAGGATTAGGGGATTAGGGAGATGTCGGTCAAAGAACACAAAATTTCAGCTATACAAGAGAAATACATCCAATAGATCTATTGCACATTGCAGTGACTATAGTTAATAACAATATATTATATAATCGAAAATTGCTAAGAGATTAGATTTTAAATATTCTCACCACAATAATAAATGAGGTAATGCATATATTGATTAGCTTGATTTAGCCATTCCACAGTGTTTACATATATGAAAAGATAGCATACACCATAAATATATACGGTTTTTTATTTGTCATTAAAAAAAGAAAGCATAAGCCAAGAAAACAAATAAAATATGTGTCTGATATGGACGGCAATTATAAGTGCGTTCATTTCCCTCAATAAAAGACAAACATTCACACTGACTTTTAAAAATGCAACTAAAGTCTATCTACATGTGATACATCTAGAAATAGTTCACATTATTTCAAGAAGTCAAATATATATATAATATATAATTGCATATGCAATGAAAAGAAAAGGAAAAAATTTTACCCTGTAAAATTACAATTCAATTAGAACAAAGAAGTAAATATATAAATATGATTGTTTTGTTAATAAAGTTTATAATCAAAATAAAATACCATGTACCAAATACCACAGAATAGACTGTGATAGCATGCAAAATAATAATGATAAAAGGGGTAAATAGAATAAAAAGGAAAACAAAGAGAAGAAAAAGGAAGATAGAGGAAATAAAAAGGAAAAAAGGGGGAAAAAAGGAAAAGAAAGAGGAGGAGAAGAAGGAAAAAGAAAAGCAGAGGAAGAATTAAAAGCAGGAGAAAAAATACTGTAATAATGGGAGTCTAATATATTTCAATCTTCACCCAAACAGGCAGAAAGAGATAAATAACAGAAAAAAGAAAAAAAGAAATAATTAATAAGGTTGAATGATCGGAGACTTAACAGAGAATGTGTCTTTTTGCTAGCATCATGGAATAATCATAAGTATTTTCTTATACTTAAGCATAAAGAAGACATCCAAATATTTTAAAAAGAAGAAGAATACAGTTCATGTTCTCTTAACACAGTGTAATAAATCTAAAAATTAATAGTGCTGTTAACATTTTAATATGTATTACATATCATTCATTCACAAAATAAACACTTTCTGAGCATTTTTTATGAGCAGCCACTATAAAAAAATCTTCGCTATTATATTTTCATATAACATTCTAGCAGGGGATAAAAACAATACCTTCAAAATTAATTTTAAGATTATTTTTATTTTCTCTTTTGCTTTTTTGAATATGAGACCCCTGCTGGTTTACCCTCCACACCCCCAAATAAATATACCTTCAAGCTCTACTGGTTGTCTTGAGTGTCATTTCATGTTTTTGTTTTGTTCTGTTTTGTTTTTAAATTCCTACTGCAAGCTCTCCAACCCTTCAGCAATTTAACAATTTAGCTTGGAGAAATAAGTTGATAGAGTTCACCTGAAGTAATAGAAGTTATTTCTTTCTGTCATTAAGGTTTTGATGGAGTCAGGAAGAAGAAAGGCATAATAATGAAGGATGGGAAAAATAAAAAGCCACAGTCTCCAATCAAGAAAAGGAAATCAAGAGCTTGAAAAGGAGCTCAAAAGGATTGTGCTCTTATGTTAATATTCCCCATTCCAGGCTTTGGTCTAGAGCAAAGGAGATAAGTTACATAAGTAAGGTTAACACCAAGGACAGTGGAGCCTCTTACTCCATCCAGTTCTCCCTTCTCCCTCTGGGAAGTCGGGCTGTTCTGTAACAATCTGAGCACAGATACATCATTATGTGCTGGACAGCACAATGAGACCAGGAAGCTCCTGAAGTGTGGCTCTTCCCAGCTGCCCCCAGTTCCTATGTGACACAGACAGAACACAAATCCTGGCTTAAGGATTTGTAAGTAAGCAAAGAAGTTATTTACAGAGTTGACAAGGTGACTCTGGGCAAAGACTGTGAAATGACCACCCAGTCCAGAGCCAGAAGGGGGAGACACAGGCCGACTTGAAAGCAGTCAGCATCATTGTGAGCTGAAAGGGCTCAGCTCCCAGGCATTGGTCCTGGGAGCATTGTCTGAGCCAAAAGGACAGTACCAGGGTTGCAAAACCATCAACTCCAGTAGGACCTGCTTTAATTAGGACCTGCCCCTCAAATTCACGTCTATAAAAATTCACATGGAAAAAAATTTCTCTTTTAATATCAGAGATTCCTGGGAACAAAAGCACTTACACAAACAATTTCCCTCCTCTTGGTCTATGTAGTTGCCCTCTATCGGCAAATACTGCATTGGAGTGAGGCTATTTGGGGTTGTGTGAAAAGACAACAATTTCGAACTGACTGGCATTTGAAAAGAGAGAGGGGAAGGGATGGAACGTGCACGAGAGAGAACTCAGATTAACCAAATTTCTCACTGCTTTCTATTGTGCTGTTTCTTTAGATATAAAAATTGCAGTACATGGTTGAAGATAGTTTTGGCAATTGGAATCAGAGAATAAATCCATTTTGGAAACCAGGCAAGCAGAGCCATGAATGGTACACTGTCTTTTGGTTAGAAAGTACTCAATCAAGTCTCTCTAACACGTGGCATATTGACGCTATCACATAATTATCCAGTGAACTTGCCAAAGGAAGGACTAACAAAGAAAGGTGATAAGAAAGGGAGGTAGTAGCAAAAACAAACAAACAAACAAACAAAAAAGACAGTAACAAAGAAAGGTACCAATAGAGAAATGTATTTGTGTGAATCCCTGTGTAATGACATGGAGCCAGGCCATAAAAATAAACTATACACATTCACTATTGATATGAAAATGACTCATAGTCTATTTATCAATATAAAATTTTATTATTATTACTCATTTCCACAATCCACAAGAGCTAGATGAAATATAACATTGAAAATACACTGTGGCTAAAGACCAAAGAGAGACTAATACGTCATTCGGGTAACAGCAAATAATAAAATATGTATTTAAATTGTTTTTCCTTCACTAAATTAATAAATTTCTATCAGTGAATAAAAACAGCTTTTCCATTCCTAAAGTGTGTAATCATGGTTGAATGGTTAAAATAAAAAAAACCTATAATGCCATTTGGAAATTCCTAGTGTCAATTTAAATCATGCTGACCATAAGGTTTATCAGTGCCAAACACACACTAGGTACTCTAATAAATAAAATTAGTATTTTACATTCGGATCATTTCCTAAAAATTGCAAAGCACTTTCACATGCCATATCTTCCTCAATCTTCCTAACAACCTCATGACACTGTAAAACAGAAATAAGGTCTTCACACTGCAACTATGTTAGAGTTCAAGTTCACATTTCAGGCTACAAAAGCATATCACTTATGATAGAAATATAATTAAGACTTACAAATTGACAACTATTCTTGCTGGTTGATGACTAACACATACATGAGCTTCCTAAAGTTAGTGTCAAAATTGAAATGCTAAACATGAGAATAAATAAATAAACAATAGAGGACTTCCACACTGCAGTTTTAAGAAATCCAAACATAAATGCTCCCCTCTCATAATAAGGCCTGTTAGTATTTCATACCCTCGATCATTTCCTACTCCCAGAGTATACGAGCAAATTACATGCAAGAATGACTGAGCAGGTCATACTCACTGTAATTATAATTTAACACACTTGAAAGACTATTTGAAAACTCATTCAGAGTAAATTTGTTGCAAAGTAACTGTATTTTAGCAAAAAAAAAAAAAGGGGGGGTATATGGTATAATCTGAAAAAGAAATATCTAATTAAAAAAAACTTGATGTGATAATTACTATTCCTTTGGTCCTGGTGCTTTTATGTTTTTGGGTCTTATTCAATGCTTGTTTGAAGTGAGACCCAGAGGATAAGTTTTCCTGACTCCAAGTTCTTTCTTTGAATTTCTCACTGACCCATTCCTACCTCTTTCCTAGGATTTATTAAAATCCATTATGGACCATATTTGTCTTCTCCATCTTTGTATATCTTTATTCAGAGGACCATGTTTTTTTGTTACTCTTTCCTATTTCCGATAACCTTCTAATGATATTCAGTTGTTTTCTTTTTCTTTTTTTGGCAGCAAGCCTTTTAAAAACTGGTATATAGAAGCCAAATATGATATCATGTTTATAAAATTTACCATGTAGAACTCATATTTAAAAATTATGTAAAGAACGAAAATTATATTTGAAGTATTCCTATTACTGTCTCATCTCTGCGTAGCATTCTATGATTTAAAACACTTTATTTACAATATAGAAATTAATTTTTATCTACAAATATTATTTGAATTGTGAAAATACATGTATTTTGAGGAAAGATGAAAAAAATTGGGTCATTTCAACCAGTGTAAAAAGTACTGGTAAATATCTAATGCTTTTAGTCTATTTATAAAACAGTTTTAGAAAGAAACACGTTGTCTGCTTTCCTGCACCGTCATTGGAATAATGAAAACAATGATAGCAATTGAGTAAAGAATTAAGCAAAATAACATATTTAGCTTCTTTTAAAACTACATGATAATAAATGTTGTGATCTTTCCATGTCGATTTCTTTAAAAATTACTATTCAAAAAGCATTTACAAAGTATTTACCCTTATGCCAGGGAGTGTATCAATGATCATATAAGAGACCCAGCTACGACCCTCCCTCAAAGACATCATACTTTAGCATAACACATAGGAATCATAATGGAAGCTGCAGAGTACACAGTACTGTGCAATACACAAGAGGTATCTCTTAACTCTGAGTTTAAAGGATAATCTTCACTGAGGAGCTAATTTTGAGTCTTGAAAAAAGAATCGAGATTCACCAGGTAGGCTGGGTGCAGTGGCTCATGCCCATAATCCCAGCGCTTTGGGAGGCCAAGGTGGAAGGATCGCCAGGAGTTCAAGACTAGCCTGGGCAACATAAGGAGACCTCATTTCTACTTTTTTTTTTTTTTTTTAATTAGCCAGGCATCATAGCGTGTGCCTATGGTCCCAGGTACTTGGGAGACTGAGGTTAGTGGATCACTTTGTCCTGGGAGGTCGAGGCTGCAGGGATCTGTGGGTACTGATACAGAAGAGAAGTGCTGGGAAGGGAAGAGTGTGGTCCCTTTAAATGACATAGAGGGGGGGAAGGGAAATGCTGGGTAGAGGAGTGTGTGGTCCCTGGCTAGGGCTCCACCCCCACGGACCTAGGTGAGGACAGGCATTTCCTATCCAAATGTTGCATTTCCCAAGACCACTCTGACCTGCCACGCCCCCATCCTTTGCCTACAAAAACACCCAAGACCCTAGCCAGGCAGGCACACAAGCCGCTGCACATGGAGAGGAGCACATCAGCAGAGGAACACTCAGGTGGCTGGACATGGAGAGGAACTAGCCGACAGGCACCAGCACACTGGCAGGCCACCAACCAGCAGAAGCAGAAGAATGTGGAGTTTGGCTGGGCAGTCGGAGAAGAGCCCAGGCTGCTGGGAGGCTCAACTCCAGAGGGAAACCTTCCCACTCCATCTCCTTCTGACTTCCCCAATCTGCTGAGAGCTACCTCCACTCAATAAAACCTTGCACTCATTCTCCAAGCCCAAATGTGATTCGATTCCTCTGGTACATCAAAGTGAGAACCTGGAATACAGAAAGCCCTCTGTCCTTGTGATAAGGTGGAGGGTCTAACTGAGCTGGTTAAGACAAGCCACCTGTAGACGGCAAAACTAAAAGAGCATCCTGTAACACATGCCCACTGGGGCTTCAGGAGCTGTAAACATTCACCCATAAACACTGCCACGGGGTTGCGGCTCCACAGCCGGCCTGTCTGTGTGCTTCCCCTAGAGGTTTGAGCAGCAGAGCACTGAAGAAGCAAGCCACACCCACATCACGTGCCCTGCAAGGGGGACAGGAGAACTTTTCCATTTCAGTACCACTGCACCCCAGGTTGGGCGACAGAGCAAAACCCCGTCCCAAAAAATAAAAAATAAAAAAAAAAGATTCACCAGGTGAATTAAAGCCTGAATAAGAATATATAAATATAGTTATAAAAGTTTGAGAGTCAAAAGAGAAAAGTGAATCATAAAGTTGCATAACCTAGCAACCATAAGTCTCTACATACTGTTGTTGTTTTCCCCCAGGAATCCAGAAAAATACCAATTTGAGTTTTACTCTTAGCTTGAAGCTCCCTCACATATACTTTATGGGTGAGAAGGCTATGAGGTTTGGTTTGATTTTTAAAGAATAATAATACATAAGAACCACAAAAAGCTATTAAATATTTTTAAAAAATAATGAAACTACTAAAGGTATCCATTTGAATAAAATGTGAAATATATGACTGGCAGAAGGGGTGAAAAATCAAACTATAATTCAACAATTAAAGACCATGTATATTAATATTAAATATTACAAAAGCTTTATTTAAAGTAGTCCATAAATTAGTCACCAATTACTTTTAGTGATTTTTTAATTCTATTCAAAATACAGTCACATTGTTTTTAAAAATTAATAATGTTTCCAATAAGACAAAGAGTTTAAATAACAACGGCAACAATGTTGGAGTTTCTCTAATGAAAGAGCCAGGGTTTAAAAAATAGGTTGAAAAACAGATTTATCAATTTCAGAAATCTTAAATATGACTTCCCATAATCAATCTTTTTGATGTGTTCATTACAAAGTACCTGTTCACATTAAGCTGATGGCAGTGGAGATTAACATATTGAAAAAGGTAGAGGTTCTACCTTTTATAATTTAAAATATTATTTGTTATTAGGTGGATTTTTTAAATTCAACTTTTATTTACATCCTATTATACAGCAGATGCTAAGCTACTTTTTAACCTTTAGCTTTTTAACTTTTACTTTTTACTTTTTAACTTTCTACTTACTTTTGAACTTTTAACTTTCTACTTACTTTTTAACTTTTACTTTTTACTTTTTAACTTTACTTTTTAACTTTTACTTTTTAACTTTTATATGGTTTGGCTAAACTTATATTTTCTAGCTAATAACAGGCTTAAGGAGGAGTATATATATATATATATATATATATATATATATATATCTGCATGACTTTCTGTTATCCGGTAACCAATGGGCTAAGTGTGTAGTCTTCATGAGGACATACTTATCAGTCATCCATTATGTTTATAAACATGAAACAATAAAAGCAACTTTGAGAAAGAAGAACAAAGCTACGGGCAGCACACTCTTAATTTCAAACTATATTACAAAGCTATAGTAATCAAAGCAGTATGTAATGACACAGAAACACTCACATAGATCAATGGAACAAATTAGAGAGACCAGAAATAATACAACCATCTAATCTTTGATAACGATACCAAGAATACACAATGGTGTTAGAAAAACTGAATATTTACACACCAAAGTAGAATATTGGACCCTTGTCTTACACCACACACAAAAATTAACTCAAAATGAATTAAAAATTTAAATGTAAATTCTGAAATCATAAAACTTCCAGAAGAAAACATAGGGAAAAAGCTTTTAGACACTGGCCTTAGCAATTTTTTTTTGATATAATACCAAAAGAACAGGTGACTAAAGAAAAAAATAAACAAGTAAGACTACATCAAACTAAAAAGCTTCTTCCTAGAAAAGGAACAATCAACAAAATGAAAAGGCAACACATGGAATGGGAGGAAATATTTGCAAACCATATATTTGATAAGGGGTTAACATCTACAATATATAAGAAACTAACGTAAGTCAATAGCAAAAACAAAAACAAAAACCTGATTTTAAAATGGGCAAAGGACCTGAATAGACATTTTTTCCAAAGGATACACGTGAATGGCCAAGAGGCAAAAGAAACGATTCTCAACATCACTAGTCATCAGAGAAATGCAAATCAGAATCACCATGAAATATCACCTCATACCTGTTAAGATAACTAGTACGAAATAAACAAGAGATAACAAGTGTTGGCAAGAGTGTGCAGAAGAGGAAACCCTTGTACATTGTTGGTAGGAATGTGAATTGGTACGGTTATTATGGAAAACAGTAGGAAGGTTCCTCCTGCAATTAAAAATAGAACCTCCCATGAAATCCAGTAATCTTACCTCTAGGTATATATCCAAAGGATATTAAATCAATATCTCCAAAAAGATATCTGCACCCCCATGTTCACTGAAGGATTATTCACAAAAGCCGAGCTATGGAAACAACCTAAGTATCTAACAACAGAAGAATGAATTTTAAAATGCTGTACATATATACAATGAAATATTATTCAGCTAAAAAAAATTGGGAAATCCTGACATTTGTGACAGCATGGATGATCCTGGAGGATCTTATGCTGAGTGTAATAAACCAGACACAGAAAGACAAATACTTTATGATCTCACTTATATGTGGAATCAAAAAAGGTTAAACTCACAGAAGCAGAGAGAACGGTGGTTGGCAGGGGCTGGTGGGTAGGAGAATGGGGAGATGTTGGTCAAAAGGTACAACCTTTTCAGTCATAAGATTAACAAGTTCTGTGTATCTAATGTACAGCATGGGTGGTAATGGGTGTGTTAATCTGATTGTGGTAAATATTACACAATGTATACATATATTATTACACTGTATACTTTGAATATATTCAATATTTATTTGTCAATTACATATCTTAAATTAAAAAATAATGAGACTACAAAAGGTATCCATTTGAATTAGACTTAGTGCCTGTGAAAAACTGTGAATATATGACTGACAGAAGTGGTGAAAAATCAAAGTATAATTCAACAATTAAAACCCAAATGTATTAATATTAAATATTACAAAAGCTTAATTTAAGTACCCCTTGCCTTTGAAGTCTATTGAGCTTCTAGGATGTGTAGATTTATAGTTTTCATCAAACTAGATTTTTAAAAAGTCATTATATGTTCAGATATTTTCTCTGCCTTCTTCATAGTCTGATTACATGTATATTAGGCCACTTGACATTGTCCACAGTTCACTGATGCTCCCTCATGTATTTGCTGTTGTACTCTTTTATTTCGTCTATGTGTTAATTTGAGGATAGTTTCTATTGCTATGACTTCAAGTCCTCTCCTCTTTTCTTCCACAATGTCTACTCATCTGCTTTAATCCCATCCAGTGTATTTCTCATCTCACACATGGTATTTTTTCATTGCTATATGTGTGATTTAAATCTTTTTTCATGCATTCTATATTTCTAGCTAACATTTTTAACATATAGGGTACAATTAAAACAAATGTTTAGTGTCCTAGTCTGGCTATTGTAATATCTGCATCATTTCTGAATTCATTTGGATGGATTTATTCTCCTTATTAGGGGGTCTTATATTTCTGTAGCTTTGTGCTCCTGGTACACATCTTATTGGGTACTGGGCATTTTGTGTTCCTAAAAATATCCTTGAACTTTGTTCTGAGACATACTTAAGTTACTTAAAATCATTTTGATTCTTTTGGATCTTACTTTATAAGATTTGATAGGCAAGACCAGGGAGGGGTTTCTCCTGGGGCTAATTATTTCCACGAGTGAAGCAAGACTTGTTTACTATATACTCTCACCAATGCCCATGAGTTGTAAGGTTTTCCAGACCAGCCTGTGGGTAACAAGACCCTTCTTGGTCTCTGTAAGCACTGGTCATTGTTACCTCTAATTCTTTTTTGTGGTTCTCTTCCCGACCTTGGGGAATTTTTTCACATCAGTGCACTAAAATGTATTCTGCTGAATAATCAAGAGGGACATTGTACAGATCACTGGGTTCTTTATCTGAGCCTATCTCTCTTTTGAAATACTTCACTGTGCAAACTGTAGCTTTCTTGGTCTCTTAGAACTTTCACCTAAAATTCCTGAACTCCAGGAGTTTGATAAGCTCCTCTTAGGTTCCTCCTCACACAACTGCTTAGAGACTCTTTCAAAGAAGTAAGCTGGGACAATTATGGGTTTCAACTCATCTTTTTTCAGAGTCACTGCTCTGCATTGCCTAATGCCCTGGGTCTAGAAAACTGTTTCATAAAAAATTAAGTAAATAAATAAAAATATACATCGTTGAAATGATAAAAGACATACATGAAGTCAAAAGCAAATTTTATATCTAATGAACAAACATGAAGAGCATTTCATTAAAGTTAAATATATCTACCATTAACATGATTACATTTTTCTAGGACTTCTGATGACTGAAGAAGAAATAAAAGGAGGAATTGCTACTATTTGTAGTTGAAATTTAATTGTCTTAGGGAAACAAAGGATATCACCTATAAATTGAAAAAAATGTCATTTACAAAGATTTATTAGAAAATATTTGACCCATAGTCTCTCCTGGGTGTTTCATTGCTTGTTTTTCAATGTAAAGATTATGAGCGGGAATAAGTATTAATAGAATAATGGTAATTATCTATGTAGCACTAACTAGATGTCAGACACTGTCCTAAGTGCTTTATAGATACTTAATTCTTTTACACCTCACTGTTGTCCCAGTTTGGGTGATGTTTAAAGGAAGAATAAAGATGTTAAATAAATCGCCCAAAATGGAATTGGGATTGTAACCAAGACCAGATGATTTCACAGAAAACACAATCAAAAATCTTAAATCTAATCATAAAATCAATAAAAAACTTGGAAAATGCAGAAATATCTAAAATGATGGTTATCCACGGTTTTTCATGCAAAAACCATTTAGGCACAATTGTAGTTATATGGTCAATATTTGAATTTTGATGACCCTTGTCTTCTCCATGCAAAAGATCTAGTCTTCACATTTTCTTCAGTGATTTCTAGGATTATTTCACATGCATTTAAGCCAAGTTTGTTTGTATTCTTCCATTCTGCTTTCTTTTGCTATAGCATACTCTGTCACTCTGCCAGTCACTGAAATCTTCCACTAGCGGCTTTCTTGAGCCTTCAATTTATCAGAAGTGCCCACTGATCTGAGGCAGAGTTAAGAAAATTGTCGATGGCTCATCTCTGCCAGGACATTGTTTTGTGCCCCCAAGAGTTCCATATGTCCCTCTAGACTCAGAGTACCCTTGATCCAATAAGCCCAGTTGGCTTCTAATTGTTCTTCCTCTTTTTTAGGGTATTAAATACAGACCTTTGAGAAAAGTGGGGACGTATGTTATAGTGCTCTCCATTTATCACCCTTTATGTCCAAAGTCTCCCCCAAGACACACACACACACACACACACACACACACACACACACACACATATATATATACACACAGAGAGAGAGAGAGAGAGAGAGAGGACCAGGATGTAATGAGTTCGCAAAATTCTTATGAAAACACCTGTATCTAAAAAAAATGCTTATTTTCTAAATGCATCTATTAGAAAACGAAAGGAAAATGTCTGGCCCAACCAAGTGTCTTCAATAACAATTAGATGGCTTTATTTTTCACATTTCATCTTGAAAAATTCAGAATACTGGAATATTTTGGGAAAAGACAACTCACTAGCAAAGAACTGAAAACCATTGTGTTATAAGCAAGATACAAATACATTCATTAGTGCAGTGTGAAGAGAATAAGATGATGGTAAAAAACCTACTGATATTTGTCTCTTGGACATTTTAATTTTATTGCATTTAAAAGAATCTGTTAAGAAGGACTAGAAAAGAGAATAGAGACAGTGTAGATTTTATCAAGGTCCTAAAAACACATGCTGGCTGGCTGGCTAAATGATGGATGGATGGATGGATGTGCAGACTTTTTTTTTTTTTTTTTTTTTTTTGAGACACAGTTTCACTCTGTTGCCTAAGCCGGAGTGCAGTGGCACAATCTTGTCCCACTGCAACCTCCGCCTCCCAGGTTCAAGTGATTCTCCTGCCTCAGCCTCCAGAGAAGCTGGGATTACAGGTGTGCACCACCACACCCGGCTCATTTTTGTATTTTTAGTAGAGACAGGGTTTTGCCATGTTGGCCATCGTGGGTCTCGAACTCCTGACCTCAGGCAATCCGCCTGCCTTGGCCTCCCAAAGTGCTGAGATTACAGGCGTGAGCCACCGCGCCCGGCTAGACTGTCTATTCTCTGTTTGTGATATTATATGGTATTAGGTAAGCAAGCCTGCTGATGGAATGGGTGTGATGAGGGATTGGATAGAAAGAAAAAAGTCAAGGATAATTTTTAGTTTTTTACTTGAAAAAATTAGTGAATAATAATGGAATATACTAACTTTTAGAAATTGGAGACAATAGAGTTGGAGAGGTAAAAAAAAATCAAGGTTTTAGTTTAGCAGAGTTGTGCTTTAAATTTCTTTCAGATATCTACATAGAGCTATCTAATATGTTGTTGAATATATTTGTGAAGTGTTAGGCAGAAGTGAAGTTTGTGAATACATACATGTGAAGCGCTGATCTATAACTAGTAGGTAGCATTATTAGATGTATGTAGTTACTTAGGTAAAAAGTGTGGATGAAAAATGGAGGTCCCTGGAGCATTTCAGCATTTAGTGCAGAGGAGAAAGAACTAAGAAAGTATGTTGTCACAAGTTCAACAAGGTGTTTCAAAGGGGATAGTGTGGTCAGCTACATACAAGATTCCTGCAGAAAAGTCAAGTGAGATGAGTGCAGAAAAGGAAAGCCCCTCCAGTTTGCTCTGTGAAGCTTACTGGTGATCTTAATAAAAGCAGTTTCAGTGGAACTCAGTAGAAGCATATTCATTATACATTATTTATTTTTATTTATTTATTTTTTCTTTTTTGAGACAGAGTCTTGCTCTGTCGCCCAGGCTGGAGTGCAGTGACACAATCTCCGCGCTCACTGCAACCTCCGCCTCCCCAGTTCACGCCATTCTCCTGCCTCAGCCTCCTGAGTATCTGGGACTACTGTTGCCTGCCACCACGCCCGGCTCATTTTTTGTATTTTTAGTAGAGATGGGGTTTCACCGTGTTAGCCAGGATGGTCTCGATCTCCTAACCTTGTGATCCGCCCGCCTCAGCCTCTCAAAGTGCTGGGATTACAGGTGTGAGCCACCACGCCCGGCCATGATACATTATTAAGAAAACCATTTTTATGGTCACTTAGCATGCCATCATGTTCAGTCTATGTTGTACTATAATTTATTTTATTTTACTTTATTTTATTTATTTCTTTTTGAGATGGAGTCTCACTCTGCCTCCAGGCTGGAGTGCAGTGGTGCAATCTTGGCTCACTGCAACCTCTGCCACCTGGATTCAAGCAATTCTCCTGCCTCAGCCTCCCAAGTAGCTGGGTCTACAGGGGTGCACCACCATTCCCAGCTAATTTTTATGTTTTTAGTAGAGATGAGGTTTCACCATGTTGGCCAGGATGGTCTTAACCCCTTGACCTCATGATCAACCTGCCTCGGCCTCCCAAAGTGCTGGGATTACAGGTGTGAGCCACTACACCCAGCCTCTATGTTGTACTGTAATGTATTTAAGAAATACTTTATAATATATATTTAGTTTATATCCACTTTTCAGTAGTACAGATGACATAATTATGACTCTCCTCGTACATATAGTGTTATATCTTCAATCGCTTCCCTAAGACGAAGTCATAGTTGAGGTGTTTTTTTTAATTGACAGATAATGAACATGGTAAATGTTTTGAATATATACTGCCAATTTCCCCCTCTCTATGCAGTTTAACTTAGAGTATAATTCCTGATCTGGTGATAAAATACAAATAAATGAACTAAAAATGATTTATCTTGTTTAAATTAAAGTAGAGGTCTCCAACACCCAACAACCCAATTCGTTCCTCTACACTCATTTTGAAACAATAATTCTTATTTAAAACAGTTATCCTTTTTTATACTAGAACTGACTTTGTTCAGCTTACTTTATGTGTGAGAGAGATTTGGAAAGAAAAAGTCATATAATGCTATAGTTTCTGTTACTTTGAGTCCATATTCTATGTATCTCATACTGAACAAAGGTAAGGTTTGAGTGAAACCTACACATTCTGAATTATTTGAGCTACTAGGTAAATCTACTATTAAAACTATTGAAATAACATTCTGGCTAAAAAAGCACTCAAATCTTAAGAAATAAATTCACCCATGTTATTTTCAAAAGCATATAATATAACAGAATCAGGGTTTAAAAGAATCTATTGTGTTTATTTACATCTCACAGAGCAGTAACAATCAAAGTCAAATTAAAACATCTTTGGTGCTTGGCACATTGCCTGGCACTTCATGGGTGCTTAATAAATATTTGTTGAACGAATTCAGTCAGTTCAGGAAGAAATAACATATATCAACATTGCATTCTCTCCTGTGGATGAACAGCCTGTTGTGCAAGGTAGTCCAAGAATCAATAGTAATTACTTTAGGATTTTGATGATTTTAAAAATTAACTTTAAAAGTGTGAATTAGGTTGTGTGTTGGCTTCTCTATCTCTAAAGTTCAATACTTTGCTTTATAAAATGAACCTACAAAAGCATTTTTTTTCTCCAAAGGAGTCAAGTATCCTTTAGACACCAAATTAAACACCTTAGTTTATCTTTAGTGCATGGTAATCGAATAAATGTGCCTTCCCAGTAATACCCACAATTTTATTTCTCCTATTACAAATGTTCATCCAACATGAGCATATTTTAGGCTGGTCAAAATCAACACCTCTATTAAACAGTATTTTCCTCCAGTCAATATTTTTCTCATTCAAACATTTACTTTCAGCAATCCTAAAACTCCAGCGATCTAAATATAGGCAACCTCAACTTGAAAAAATTCACAGCTAAAACTAACATATACTCTCTGCCAATCTGTGCACCAGCTGTGGATTAAAATGTGCTGAAAAGCAGAACATTTTGTCTCTCTTCAATGATCAAATAGTCTCTTGCAGCATATACAACTCTTCATTAAATGGGAGGGGGGGTGCTGCAGGAGGGAGAGAAGAATCTGGGTGATTTATTTTGAGGTGTCCGGAAGGTGCTGAAATCCACTTAACTTACAGTTGTCACCTGGTTCTTTAAACAAAAAGCTATCTGAGTATTAAATAGAAGCAAGGAGAGCAGTGGTAACTGAGTTAGATTCTTGGAAGGAGAGTATCTTTCTGACTTTTCCAAATTACTTTCAGATTTGCTTCCTGTTTACTTTCTGGCAAACATTTAAAAATATCTGCCCAAATGAGGTCGCATTTGCAGAGACTGTAGAAATTCCATGTAACTGCAAGGTTCCAGGAAAAAAATGACAGATTTATTACAGGGGTTAGCATTAGCCAAAGAGCTCGTTTAATTATTTTAAGTCTCTTGCAAAATGTGAGTTATTTTTTACATTAATATAGTATTTACCAATATACATTCTTCTAATATTTGTAGCACAAAATTGCTCAAAATTGTTTCTACAATCTCATAGGTCGCAAATTCTTTACTTATTTACTCATTTTAAATGGCCTCAAAAACTGTACAGGGATTATCCAGCACAGAATGTCTTACTTAAAAAGATTGATGCTAACCTGATCAGCATAATATACGAATTGAAGCATAAGCATCACAAGAAAAAACAATCTTAAAATTGTTGACTGTAAAATCATGACGAATAGTTTCTTCAGTTTGCACAATGGTCAAATTTTTGTAGAGACTTTTGTCCAATGGCAGAACAATTTGTTTTACTTATTTAGCTCCTCAAAGTATAAGTTCTGTTGTCTCCTAACCATATGGCAAAACAGAATTGTCACTGTCTAATCATAGCTTGTATGATTTCATGTTAATGAGCAAAACTTAAGTTCTTCACCGTAATTTTATAACACAAAGTGTATGTATGTTAATCAAATTGCCAAATTTAAGATTATTACTCACTGAGAGTCAAAATGGAAATCGTACACTAAATAAAAAAATAAGGAAAAATATTTGTATGTCTGTGTGTACATCATTATGATATTTTTATGTAGATATTTTATCTTTAGATACTATCTCAATAAAAATAAAGAAAAACAGGAAATTTGAGTGACATACTTATCTTTAAAATATGCAATTTATAAAGCAGAAATACGAAAAATCAAAGCCACATAAGTAGCATTTTTCTTATATTTAAGCAGTACTTTATAATTTTAAAACCTCTTTTAACTATTTCATTGTGAAGTTCACAACTACTTTTCAAAATACAAAAACACGTCGTTATTCTTAATTTTTAGATGAGAAGGCAGATACAGAAATTAAGTGATTTTCCACAATGTCTTACAACTGATCTCACGGTGTAAGTTGTTTTTAAACTTTCTGAAACTTCAAACACACACACACACACACACACACACACACACACACACACACACCCCTCTGAATTACAATCAGATAGCCAAATAAAAAAAATCTCCTACGTGCCATGTATCTTAAGAGGACAATAAAGCAAAAGTTGATATATGCATTAAAATAAAATGATATAGGCAAACAGTTCAACTAAAGGCAAAGCAGGAAAAAAAGAAAAAAAACGCACAAATGATGGGAAGGAAAAAGTGGTTGTCTTTCTCTCTTCTTAATACAAAAAAAATCTAATCAGAACTCTAAATGTGAATTTCACAAACACAAGGCCACGTCAAGGAAATTAAAAGCAGCACAGTATAGGTTAAGGGCCACTTAATGACAAAGTATAATCAGTCCATTTCAATTGACCTTTCAGAAATAATCAGTGTTTTTGTCACTGAGTTTTATAGTATTTTTTTTCAAGCAACTTAACTTCTCTATCCTTGACTAACTTGCAAAAGGATACAGAATTACATATACAAATATACCACGTTACAGCTACCATTGATGCTCAATTCTTTTGATGGAGAGAGTACATAAAAATCAACTTAATGGAACTATATAAAAAAAGATCAGACGATCTTTGAAATCCAACATCAAAAGTTTTCTGAAATAAGTAGCTACAATTTTTTAAATTCAAGTTTTAAATATTAGGTATTGCACAGAAATCAGAGATAAACATGATTGATTCCAGACAATTTGCTCTGAAAATAAGAACTGGCCAAATGTTAAGCTCAATTAGACGGTTGTCTATATTATCTGGGGTTACGAAAGACCCTTTTGCTCTTATACTTTTTATCTTACAGCACCTCACGGTGTCTTAAATTCCCACTAGACTTAAGATTCTGAAGGTCACTGAGCAAATGTCAATGTTATCAGCACACATTTGAACACATCTCACACATCTAGTCCTTATCAGCTATCAACACCTCAACTTCGATTCATGTAAAAAAAAAAAAAAAAAAAAGAGCCTAATCAGTTGCCTGGCAAAGAATAAAATAAAGAAGTTGTATATTATGATTGAAGGGAAAATGTGACAAATAGGCTTTCTTGTGAGGTAGAAAGGGTAGATAAAATTGGGAAAATTAAGAGTGAAGGACAACCAGAAGCCGACAATGGGAAGAATTAGATATGGGTTACTCTGTCTTTGTCTTTTCCAGCTCCACAAAAAACTTCAGCTCTAGTCTCATCCATAATTCGAAACCAGCCATTATAATCTTAGAAATAAACCAATATATTCAGTATTTTGTTTCTTACATTTTTACCAAATCTCAGCATCTTCTCTATCACACATGTAGAGGTCTGTGGAGTTGTCATGAAGGATGTTAGGTAAAAGATTTCTACTTTAAGATCTCTGATACCTGGTGTATCAGAGATATCTGATAACATAACAGGATATCTCCAAATGTGATATTTGCCTCAATTTTCCTGCCTGAAATTCTTCTAATGAAGTCCAGGTCTCTATGTCCACAACAACTAAATGTCACATGTTGTGAACAGCAAGAGGTTAGACCTTGTCAAAGCAGGATCTTGACTGAGCAGGGGTTTATTGGAAGATGCCAAGAACCAACCCAGGATGTACTACAGTCTGTAGTTCAGAGAGAGAGCAAAAAAGTTCACTCCAGAGGACAAGAAAAAAAGACATAAGAAGAATTACCAGCACAGTCTGATTTATTTTGATTTATCTTGCCTAGTAGAGGCTTCCTCTGGTTTTTTTTTCTAATGTTTGCTTTTTCTATTCTGTAAGTAATTCATGTTAACAAGAGAAGACTTGGAAAACATGCAGATGAAACCATATACCACCTGAGATTTAACCACCTGAAGATAATCACTAATAACGTTTTCATATATTTCCTCCCAATCTGTTTTTTTCTCTGCATATATAGTTGTAGATAAAAATATAGAGGGATGTTTTGCCTCAAACGGTACATATGCTTGTATAAGCCTTATATCATTCAGTGAATTGTTGCGAATATTTTTCTAGTCCCTCAAATTCTATAACATGATTTAAAGGCTACAAAGTTAAGTCTAGCGTATGATATGCCATCTAAGGGTGCTGTTGACCCATAGGAACTCAAAGGCAAACTGATGTTCTCTAGTTCTTACCTGTCTTCTCCTTTGAACACTGGAACACTCTTGGCTCTTTGCTGGGTTGAGCCACCACGATGACACCAGTGTGTATCTGACTTTGGGTGTCATGCATCCTACACCTCCTTCAGACCTATGAAATTGCACCTACTGTAAAAAGAAACATTTGCTGAATTGTCCACATCTTTGCACTGCCTCTTAGACTGTCTGGCCACCTGTGTCAGAGCGTCAACTTCCACAGCCCCATTTCTTCAATCCCATCTAATCCTGCCTTCCTCCCTGCATGTATTTGTGGGTAAGAGATAGCATATCTTATTTCTAAGCCTGTTTCTAGAATTAAAAGTGTACAGAGGAAATATTAATGAAAACACATTTATACATGTTATTATCTTGGCCTGGCTATCCCTAAACAGGTATGTAGATTTTAGTATGGCAGTTCCTGAACTCAATCCCCACACATAGGTAGAGGATCTTCTTTGGACTTTTGTCATATTCATTCAACAAGTATTTATTGGGCACTTACTACGTGTCAATCACTATTTCATTTTCCTGGTCTTTTAAGACTACATTCCAGGGAAAAAAATAAGGGAAACAGACAAATATAATAATTACAAATATAAAAAATGTGATTGAGGAATCAAACAGTAGGTTGGGTTAAAGAATACTTAGGGCACCAACTTTAAAGAGATCAGGAAACACCACCCTGAGGAAATCTCCAGCACATTGTGGAGACTTGCTTTCCCCAGGATCCCTAAGAATTAAATTCACCTTCTTACCATTTTCAAAAGCACCTAATATGTTGCAGGCTGGGATCCTTAGAATCTTGCCATTCCTGTCTCACATGTCCTTCATCCCCACCAATGTCCAGTCAACGCAACTTCTCATTAAAATATGTCTATTTCTACCTCACCTGAAGCACTTAAATACCTGCAGCGAACGAGTTAAACGATTAAAAATGCATTTTTCTTCCCAGCCTGCAGCAGTTCAACACATGAATTATGTTTTTGATTCTGGCAACTCTTCTGCAACTAAAAAGATGTTTGAAAAAGGAAAACAGGAAATGCCACAGAGAAACGTGTCTCTTTGTTTTTTTGGAGAAAAACCTTCCCATCAGTGGCGTCCAGCAGAACAAAGTGAAATATGCTAGAGTTTAAGAGTTAGCCAAACCTTGGAATTGGATTCTAGTTCTGCATCTTGCTTACTGTGGTGAGCTCAGTAAATTACTGAACCACATTAAACCTCAATTTCCTCCTCTATAAAATGAGAATACAATACTCTATGTAATGTAATTCTAAGAATTAGAAATAATATATGTAAAGCACTTAGCACAGCACCCTCTCACATTATCTCTGGATAAATAGCTATTGTTATCATTCTTAACGACCTCATGATTAATGTATGAATTGTTATGCACATTTTATTTATACATTGTCCTCATGGTCTGCCAACCATGCCCAGAGAGCTTCAATAACTTGCCCAGAATTAGAGTCAAGGTGAGGCTTTAACTCCAAAACTCTGCTCTTAACTATGGTTAGAGCACTACAAAAAAGATAAATGTAGAATAGCACGTTAGTCAATTTCATTAGGTTGCATCTCAGGTGCAAGGCTATCCATTCAAAGTAGCACTTGGCAGATGGAATATTACGTGGTGCCAGGATGTGTCTTAAAATCAAGAACTATGCCTGAGTGACACTGAGAGTACTGATTTGCCTACAACTGCCTTCACTCAAGCAAGACTGAGCTCAAGGGATGGCAGGAAAGCAAGAAGGGTAAGGAAGGTGAAACCCAGTGGATTAAGGGATGGTGAGAGGAGCCCACTACAGGGGATCTCAAAGGCGTACACATATGCCCCAAATACCCGTGAAGGAACCTAATTCAGACCACATTTTAAACATATTTTACATATTATGATGGGGAAAAAAATTTAATTGAAAAGATTTGTCCAGATGTTGCAGTGTCCTAGCTACCAAGCTGGATTATGTACAGGTTGGGAATCTTTTCTTAGGTGAAAAGGACTGGCGCTAAAGAGAAAATGACAGTGCTGAAACCATGAGATCGTGGTTCAGGCAGAACTAAGGAGCAGGAACCATGGCAAAAATTCAAGCTTTTGAACAGAGCCACGGTGCGGATAGGAAAGAGAAGGAAAGGAAAGCAAAGACACACAGCCTCGCGCGGAAAGAACACCCTGGGGCTTTGGCCGTACATAGGTTTCTTGGTAGCAAAGGCACTGGGGGAGCAACAAAGAGCCCAGCAGTCATGACCAGATTAGTTGTTTCTCTGGGGGGCTTTAATTCTAAGCCCCGTCAGATGGAGGGACTAAGGCATTTGGTATATTTCCTGACTTAGCCAAGGTTGCCTTAGGCAAGAGATTGCATTTACATCTGAAAACATCACCGAGTACATCCAGAGGTGTTGCAGAAAATAAAGGTAGGGAAAATGGGGCCTAAATTGGACCTCTGTTTATTCAGCATAGGTGGAGATACCTACAAATGAACTTTCAAACAGGGACATGAACTCTACAGTCACAATTGATCTAGTACTGAGTAGACAGATAGTATCTGGGAAGGTCTGTTAAAGCCTCAGATAATAACATTAGCTGAAGGTCCATTTTTTACAGCATAACATACTGAACCCCAGAGGTTAAGAAAGGAATGTGATGCAAGTGAATGTTCATCACAACATTATTCACAATAGCAAAGACATGGAATCAATCTAAATGCCTATCAGTGACAGACCGGATAAAGAAAATGTGGTACGTGTACACCATAGAATACTATTCAGCTATAAAAAAGAATGAGACCATATCTTTTGTGGGAACATGGATGCAGGTGGAGGCCATTATCCTTAGCAAACTCACACAGGAACAGAAAACCAAATACTGCATATTCTCACATATAAGTGGGAGCTAAATGAGAAGAACTCAGGAACACAAAGAAGGAAACACACACTGTGGTCTACTGGAGGGTGGAGAGAAGGAGGAGGGAGAGGAGGAGACAAGATAACTATTGGGTACTGGGCTTAATACCTGGGTGATGAAATAATCTGTACAACAAACCCCATGACATGAGTTCACCTATGTAACAAACTTTCACATGTACCCCCAAACCTAAAATAAAAGTGATTAATAAAAAAAAAAAGAACGTCAGATAATCAGTGTTAGTTTCCAGTCTAGATAAGAAGTTCTCAGGCACAGAAATATGTCTTAAGGTTTGAGAATGTAGATATTAGAATTATAGTGGAAAATTTATTAGAGCAGTGATAGGGAGAATCCTGCACTGACCTATCATGGTGGCACCAAGATACTCAATGGGCTTTAGTATTGATTTGGTTTTTTTATATATACAGTACTCTAAAGATAGAGCCAGTTACTAGGGATAAGGAAGTGGGTGTGCTTGACAGGGGGTGCAAGAATTACACATCTGGGTGTGCTGGAATGGGGCCTGGAGGACCAGGAGTGGAACCAAGTGTTTTTCTATGGTGTTCATGGAAGCAAAATGGCAATATCAAGGATTCTTTCCCAGGTATTAAACCACCTTTGACAATGAGAATTTTTCCCCTGCATATCATTGTTCCACCAACACCTTCTTGTCTGCTACTCCTTTTCCCATGAGGGATTATGGTTATCTAAGCCCTTTGATACAGCAGCCTACCCAAGTCAGCCCTCCTGAAATTATTCCTGACTATCCTGATGAGGGGCCCTTCAAACTGATTTCTGGATCTTTTGACACAACCCAGTCACTCTGCCATCTTTTTGTTTGTTTCCAGGACAGAAAAAAAAAAAGTTCTAGACTCGTATGTTTCCTGCCTTAGTTCTGGAATCAATCATTTCCCTGAGGAGCCCTGGTTGCATTTATTGGAGAACGATATTGAGAAGTCATGATCTGGGCACTAAGACTGTTCATTCTTTTTAAGATTTTGCTGCTCCCAGACCCTTGCAGTAGACAGAGGTAAGAAAGGTATATAGTCATGCATCACTTAACAGTGGGGATACATTCTGAGAAATGCATCATTACATGATTTTATCATCACGGGAACATCACAGAGCGTACTTACACAAACCTAGATGGTATGGCTTACTACTCACCTAGGTTATATGGCACAGCCTATTGCTCCTAAGCTACAAACCTGTACAGCTTGTTTCTGTATTGAACACTGTAGGCAACTGTAACACAATGGTAAGTATTTACATATCCAAACATAGAAAATGTACAGTAAAAATACAGTATTATAATCTCATGAGACCACTGTCATTTATGTAGTCTGTCCTTGACCAAAATATCACTAAGTAGTACATGACTATATATGAGTGTGTGTGTATGTATACCACAACTTACATCTATATTTATTTATGAATCCATATGTATTGAAAACTTCAGAAATCATTCTAGTTTTATTCATTTCCATATTTGTAACTCTCTTCTGATACCTGGATCACCATGCCTTTAGCAGAATTACTTATTTGATCAAACCCCTGTGTATTAGCCTGTTCTCATGCTGCTAACAAAGACATACCCAAGACTGGGTAATTTATTAAAAAAAAAAAAAAGAGGTTTAATAGACTCACAGTTCCACATGGCTGGGGAGGCCTCACAATCATGGCAGAAGGCAAAGGAAGAGCAAAGGGATGTCTTACATGGCAGCAGATAAGAGAGCACGTGCAGGGGAACTGTGCTTTATAAAACCATCAGATCTCATGAGACTTATTTACTATCACGAGAACAGTATGGGAAACCCCCCCACCCCATGATTCAACTACCTCCCATAGGGTCCCTCCCATGACATGTGGGGATTATGAGAGCTACAATTCGAGGTGAGATTTGGGTGGGGACACAGGCAAACCCTATCACCCTGTTATGTCATCAGTCCATCTCCAGCTGTGCATAGATGCCCTCCTCACTTCACCTAGGCTCTGATCCCCAGCCCCAGGCCAGGTTGCTCCCCATGGCCTGTGTGGAAGCCCCCATCCCATCTCCAACTCAGATAGTCCAAGTATAGTAATTTATTCAAGTATAAATAGAATTAAAATGTCCATATCTTTGAGTATCTATGGTCTACATTTCATTTTTCCGTATTCAGGAAAAGTTGATTTGAGTAGTTTTCTATTTAGTTTCTAATAAAGAATAATATTCCCTGTGACACCCTGTATTTGTCTAATACAGGGGCTGGCAAGCAGATTGTGGGCCAAATTCTGCCTATGGCCTGATAGTATACAGCCCTGTATACTAATTGTATATAGATAATATACACACAATATACACAGTTAGTATACAGCTATCTAAGAATGGTTTTTACATTTTTTAAGGGTTGTAAAAAAAAATATATGTGACAGAGACCATATGTGATCCGGAAAAACTTAAGTATTTACTATCTGGCTCTTTACAGAAAAAGTTTGCCAACCCTGGTCTGGGATATCTTACTGCTCTGCCAACTTGGCTAACTCATTTACCAGGAGGTAGTGACATAAAATGAAATAAGTTTCTGAGCTGCTTTAAGCCTCAAGGACTAAATAAGTTGCAAGTAACCAGTGAAATCGCCATCATACCAAAACAGAAATAATGAATAATTTGCAAAATGATCAGTGAGAACAGGATAGTGCTAAGGATACAATCTAAGTCACCCCACTCCTTATCTTAGATTAAACATGCCAAGCTCCATTTGCCTCTGATTTGCATGGTCATTAGTGGAAGCCTGGCCTCCAATACTATTTATTTCAATAAACATCTTCTTATATAAAATCCTAATGCTTGATTATATGAATTTGTACAACTACAGAATTAATGGAGTATAACCCTAATTCAAATTCAAAATTAAGTCAATTTTGAACTAAAATATAATTGATTGCAAGAATTACATAACCCTGGAAGTGGAGTGCTTCAAAAGAACAAGGTCATTATTTCTTAGCTACATGCCAAATATTAATAGGGTGGGAGGGTCAAATTGTCACCTTTGAACTAATATAGCACCCACTTATTAGTAAACCTTGTAGGGCCAGGTGCAGTGGCTCATGCATATAATCCCAGCACTTTGGGAGGCCGAGGCAGGCAGAGCACCTGAAATTGGGAGTTCGAGACCAGCCTGACCAACATGGAGAAACCCCGTCTCTACTAAAAATACAAAATTAGCTGGGCATTGTGGCGCATCCCTGTAATCCCAGCTACTCAGGAAGCTGAGGCAGGAGAATCACCCAGGAGGCGGAGGTTGCGGTGAGCCAAGATCACGCCATTGCACTCCAGCCTGGGCAACAAGAGCAAAACTCTGTCTCAAAAATAAATAAATAAAATAAACCTTGCATATTTGGTTTACTGCTTTGTATTAGAAACCCATAGGCCTGGTTTCTTAGAGGCAAAATTGTAGTTTCTGGATGAAGATAAGAAAAACCCATTTACATGGCTACAGTAAAAAGCGGAATGCACAGAAACCGCTCCAAAGCTCTGCTAACAAAAGCATGCCTGACACAATTTTCCTTCTTCACCAACACAAGAGAAAGAAAAGCTATGGCTCAACATTGTTTATCAATTTCAGTGCATCAATTCTGTTTTCCACATATTGTGATTTCCCTGCCTTAAAAACAAAAAATCTCTTTTTTTGGAAGAAAGATTTTAAATAGCTTCAGTCTGTTCCCTTTATTTTCTTTTCTCACCCAAGCAGTGCCCCCAGACAATGCGGGCATATAAAGGAAAAGTAATATGAAGCGGGGAAAGAAATAACAACTCAAAGAAAACCAATATTCACAGTGCCGTGAATTCATATTCCACTGTTAGTTTACAGTCTCACATAACAGCTTAGGCTGAAACGTGAGTTCCAGTGCAATGCTTGCACTAATTGTCCTGAATAATTCAGGTTTTATCACGTTCTAGGGCCTCTCTGAAGTGGGGTTGCTGGAAGCCATATTTGTTTCTTCAGCACCCACAATATGATGACTGTTATGCTGCAAACTACACGGTGAGCTGGAGCTGCTTGATCTGGAAGGCCGAACAGAGGAGAAATTTGAGAGCATCGCCAGTCTGAGAAACCAACTGGTGTTCAGTACATTCCACACACACTAATATTGGAATCTCACCTGAGTTTACGGATTGCTGTGCACAGTCTCCTTTAACAAGGTTAGAGAAACCTCTAATTGCAGTTTTTGTTTTCTTTGGCTCAAGAGTGAAATTCTGAAGCAGGTGATGCCTTGAAATAGGTCCTGGAGAGAATAAAGGCAGAAAATTAGCAAAATAAATAAATAAAAATAAATTTAAAAATACCTCATTCAACTGCTTTGTCTGCGTAATAACATTGAGCATGACTGTCGCTCTGAAGACATATTAGCTCATTTAGGTAATTAGTGTGAGCAGCATGTTTCCCTACTTATTCCATTCAATTATAGGGTTCTCACTTTGTCATTACTGGAGTGTCTTAATGTGACTTGTAATTAGTGTAATTACAATCCAATGTTAATTATATCTGCCACTTAGACATAATTTTATATAGTAATGGTCTCTAATCTCAATAACCTTATTATGTTGTTTATTCAAACAGGAATTAAGTCTTCTTTCATGCGTCAAATATGGAGATTACAAAAAAGTACCGCTTGTGTCATTTTGATAGTTATGACAAGGGAATCTCTGAAATAGCAAAATCATATTTGAGACAATGTCTGCATGTGCAAACAATTAACAGCAGTTCCTCCCTGTTTCCGGAAATATGCCTATGTATCTCCAAATAACTGTGTTTAGAGGCAGTTTGAGCCTTGACTTGCTCATGAATTCTAGGAAGAACTAATGAGTGTACATGTAGTAGAAGCTTGTTACTGTGGTTCCGTTTATTAGAATACCAAATACACTCATTGCTGACCATTTAATGGACCATTGCTCCGAGTAACTAACCATTGTATACAATGTAATACTATCACCTGCATTTGAAGAGCACATTATCTTTTAAAGTGCTTTTAAAAATATTATTTCAGTTAATCCTGGAAACAACTTCATGGGAATAGTGATGGCAGGTATCAGATCATTGCAATAGATTGACTAAAAATGAAAGGACATTGGCCATGTTCACTTAACAAGGGAGGAGCTATTAATCAGAAGCCAATTCAGTACAGCCATTAATAGCATGGGCTCTACAGTTAACATTTCTAGGTTTTGAATCCCAGCTCTTCCACCTAAAAACTCAGGGCCCTTCGGTAACTTTCTTAACTCCTCTAACCATCAGTGTCCTCATCTGCATGTCAGAAATAGCAAAAAGATCTAATCCATAGAATAGTTACAAGGATTAAATGAGCTATAGAGAAAAAACTTAAAAGAGTTTTGGGCACAAACTACAAACTAAATAAATATTGGCTGCTATTATTGTTACTCTCAACAGCAATCTCATCTCTTGATTTGTGACCCTGTATTTTTTCCCATAAACCACATCACTTTCTTATAGATTTCCATATGCTAGTTAATTATCAAACTAATTAAAGGTTTGATCTATACACTGCATGTTTTGCGTGCAGATAGTATATTCATTTAGAAATAGATAACTCTGATCAAAGAACTATTCAATAAAGCTAAAAGGAAGGATCCTTTAGCCAACTCAGCTGTTATAAAATGCAATATCAAGAAATTCCTTAGGAAAAGATTCAGTGGTTTTATTGCTACAAGCACCAACACTTCACACTTCCTGACATACTCAGAATGGTACTTCTTGTTACTATAATATTTCATGAATCCTGAAAAACTAAACACAGCCAAATGCAATAGCATGTGCAAAGTAGTCTTTACACACAGGCCTACAAAAATATTGGTTATTACTTATTTAACAGATCTCAGTATCTGTATTTTTAACAGAAATATTAAGTCAGAATGTTACAATTTACAAATCTTTCCTTTTGAGCTTTCTCATTGCTTTTAAGCTCAAGTTTATATCCTGATTTTCCAGAAACAAATAGGTTGCATACCAAGTTTTGAAATGACTTGCTTCTCTTAATGTGTGGTAATTTCTCTGATGAAGTTCACAAAGAACGAGTATTCTCATCGTCTATTCAGCAATAAACAAGAAGATAGTTTTCTGCTGCTAACTTCTCTAGGCTAACAACAACATCAACAATGAGCCACTACATTCCTGGCTACCTTTTTTTAGGTCATTTTTAAAGTTCTCAGGTAGGGAAAATATTAGCTCTTGGAGTGTGCTCCAGGCTGGGGGAAAACGCTGGACCTGCTGGAGGTTTAGCAGTATAAACACAACCTGTTGGGAAATCTTTGGAATGTGCACTGCTGCCATGGAGCTGGTCATTAAATACTAACTAGCAGCTCTTCTGACTTTTTGTTTTATTTTTAATTATTTGCATGCAACGTTGAGACAATTTTGCTGAACAAACCAAAAAAAAAAAAAAAAAACACTAAAAGATATCAATTCCTCCTTCTCAATTCTTAGAGTAACTGCAATGACCCAGGTTTAGACCTGAAGCTTCAAAAGATGTAGATGAATTCTCACTCCCACAAGAAACCTTCACAAGGAGGCATCAGGTTTTAACGCTCTCAAGTGCATGAAGACTGCCAGCCCTTCAAGCTGCATGAGGGTTAAGAAGTCACAAGCCCTCCAGCCTGCTGGCCATCCTTCTAATTAGTCAGTGATTACCACAGACTGCTTCTCCTAGAGCGCGAGTCTCCATTCTTGTCTGGAAACACTGATATCGAGTGGTAGTGGTGCGCGGCTTAAGAAACAGAGGTAGTGGCCAGGTGCGAAGGCTCATGCCTGTAATCCCAGCACTTTGGGAGGCTGAAGCGGTGGATCACCTGAGGTCAGGAGTTCAAGACCAGCCTGGCCAACATGGTGAAACCCTGTCTCTACTAAAAGTACAAAAATTAGCCAGGCGTGGTGGTGGGCACCAGTAATCTCAGCTACTCGGGAGGCTGAGGCAGCAGAATTGCTGGAACCTGGGAGACGGAGGTTGCAGTGAGCCAAGATAGTGCCACTGCACTCCAGTCCGGGTGACAACAGCAAGATTCCGTCTCAAGAAAAAAGAAAGAAAGAAATAGAGGTAGTATTCTCATGAAGAGACTCCCACAGGCTGACAGGAGGCCATGGTTGGAAAAGGCGTTGCTCAGAGGCTGGTGATATATTTCTATTCCTCTTTCCAGAATCAGCTAACTTGGTTACCTTGACAGTTCTCTTGACCACCTTATGGCTTATTTTCCCCATCTGAAATTATTTATTGACTCCATCATTTTCCAAATATTCATGAAGACAAAATACAAAATTAAATTATATTTACTAAATACTTTATGTTCTTAGGAAAAAATATGGGTTGCTAACAGTGGTGATGATTTCATAGGTGAGAGGTTGTCTGAGAAGCCAAAACAATGTTTGTCTGAAACGAACGCAAGAGTTTGGAATTTGAATATATGTACACATATTAACAACAGGGACGGTAGAATTGTGTAAAGCTTTGGGATCAGACAGGACTAAGTTCAAAGCCAGGCTCCACTGCTTTGCAGCTGTAGTCATGCTGGATACTTAACCTCATTAAGACACAGTTTCTTTATCTATAAAATAGTGACATCAATAGCATCTTGAGAGGGCTACTGTGAGGATTATATGAGATAATGAATGCAATGTACTTAGCAGGTTCTGGACTCAAAAAGGGCAACTGTTATGATGAGAGTAGACCATGATAATGAACATCAATGTTATGCTACCTGCCATAAGAAACAATTAGAAGGTTCTAAAATATGAAATACACTTCATAGTTTCAGAAGATTATTCTGTTGTGAAGAAAATGGATGAATGGTAATAGGCTAACGCAGGGAAAATCATTGGGAGACTGTCATCCAGGTAAAGGAAAACAGTTGTTTGGATATGAATTTTTGCAGTAGAAATGGTGAGAGGTGAACAAATTCAGGCGATATTTTGGAGGTCTCATCAAGCGGACTCTGATGGCTTGGATGTGGGATGTGAGAAGAAGAAGGATCCAGGTTTTGAGCCGGAGCAGTTGTGGGATGGTGGTGTAATGTAGCAGATGCTGTGGTGTGCTGCCCAAATCCTTCCTTCCCACGTTCAGGAAAAAGGCACTCATTCCCCAGCCTCTGGGAGTGTTGGCTGCTGACTGCTCATAGCCAATCCCTCCCTGGAAACTGCTCTCAGCTGAAAGTTGCTGCCTTGCCCAAAGTTGAACATCCTTCCCAGAGACAGCCTCTAGAGAAAGACTGGTAGATAATGGGCTAAAAAGGCTTGGCCCATTAAAATGTGGGGTAAAATTCAGAACAATTCTAAAGTGCCACCCCAGCTCAGAGATCTCCATAGGTGCATCTGAGGCCTTTGTTGTGGAAGGCAGTTCTGCTTCTTTCTCTGTCCAGTCTTGCTTCCCACTCCCTCAGATGGTGTGGTTCCAGAAAACTCTCCCAATAATTTCCTTTACACAGATCGCTGCTTCAGAATCTGTGTCCAGGGTATCCAACCTAAGAGGATTTGTGTTAGTTGAGGCTCTACAAGCAGGCTCTACAATCTAAAAATGTGATGTTGGAACTAGATCATCACCTGCTGGCAGGCCAGCCATGAGGACCCCTTCCCTGATAGACATTGATAGTATTGTAGCATGCTATAATGGGTCCACTGTTACAATTGTCACAATTAATGAAATGGAATGAAATACTGATAGAAAAGGAAGCACTGGTTAGTGCATTAGGTCATGTGATTGAGAGGTTCAGGATTATGGCTTTGCATGGCTTTCTGTAAACTATCAACGAACTGAACAAGTTAATGACAGTCTGAGGTTGAATGATCACCAACTTGAAAAAATAAAACAAAAAAAGCAGTGGATGTTTTTGGCAGAATGTAAAGATATATTCACCTACCATAGCTGCAGTGCACACAAGGTGTTTATTAAACTCAGAACTAAGGTAGAAGATTAGCAGAGCCCAGAGAAGATCAAATTCCCAACCCAGAACATCTGATAACTATGGTCGAGGTTCTGATTGAGAAGAAGGGAGATCCTCAGAGGTAGGAGGGGGCTATTTGAGTGGATGAACAACAAAAAAAGTTGAGTCACTAGGTTTCCCTGAACTGACTTCTCTGAAGAAGTGGCCTGTCCTCCTGGTTAAAGGTGTAGGTGTGCTCCACTATTGTCTAATAACCATATCGAGGCATCTGCCTTGCAGGAGAACATTTCTCCTTGCCTTCCTAAATGGGCTCTAGAGCAATAATTATAAAAATATGACATAATCCAGCTGCAAGACTGTTTGGTCTGTTGAGAGACACAAGGTAATATACACTAAAGGAGCTTCAGGATACATCCAGCATTTTCCAACAGAGGTGGAGAGGTAAGCATGGACTTGGATTCTGAGACTATGGGTCAAGAGGAGGAGGGGGGCAGAATATAAAGCTGGAAAAGGGATCATTTATTTTTAAAAATCATGTTAATGTATTTATTGAGATACATTTATTGATAGGGAAACACCAACCTTTGACAACACTAGATTTAACACTATATCACTGAACTCAGAGCTCACCCAAAGAAGCAGAAGCAATAGGAAATTGTGCCTGTGTGTATATCATGCATACACATGTATACACATATATATGTACATGTATACACACATAATTTTTTTACAAAGAAATTGGCTTACACACTTACTGGGGCTGGCTAAGTGTGTTCTAATTCATGGAGAAGGCATTCAATAAGGAAAGATCAAGAGCGAAATGACAATTCACAGACACAGACCAAAGTTGTAATCCACAATTATTTCTGTCTTTCAGAGAAGCCTCGCCGCTGCACTTAGGGTCTCCCAGACGGATAGTGCCTCTTATATAAAATCAACTGATTAAGAACTTTAATTATATCAGCAAAATCCCTTCACAGTAACACCTAAATTAGTATTGATTAAAAAACTGCAGCTCTTTGGGAGGCCAAGGCGGGTGGATCATGAGGTCAGGAGATGGAGAGCATCCTGGCTAACACATGAAACCCCGTCTCTACTAAAAATACAAAAAATTAGCCAGGCGTGGTGGCGGGCGCCTGTAGTCCCAGCTCCTCAGGAGGTTGAGGCAGGAGAATGGCGTGAACCCGGGAGGTGGAGCTTGCAGTGAGCCAAGATGGCGCCATTGCACTCCAGCCTGGGTGACAGAGCGAGACTCCGTGTCAAAAAAAAAAAGCTCAATTTAAAACTAAATTAAAGTAGACATTTCTCCAGTCTCATTTTATGTGTCAATAGGCACATGAAGACATTCTCAACATCATTAGTCATGAGTGAAATGCAAATAAGAACCACGATGTGAAACCACCTCACATCCCACTAGGATGACCATAATAAAAACAAATAAATAACAAGTTTTAAAGAGGATATGGAGAAATTGAAACCCTCATACACTGCTGGTTGGAGTGTAAAACAGTACAACTACTTTGGAAAACAGTCTGGCAATTTCTCAAAAGGTTAAATATAGAGTTGCTATAGGATCCAGAAATTCTACTCCTAGGTGGATATGCAGACTAATTGAAAGCATATGTCCACATAAAAGCCTGTATATGAATGTTCAGAGAAGCAATATTCATAATAGTAAAAACTGAAAATAAAAAAGTCCAACAGATAAGTAGATAAACAAAATGAGGTACATACATACAATGAAATATAAACAGCAATAAAAAAGGAACGTTGTATACTATGTGCTATGACATATATGAACCTTGCAAACATTATACTAAGTAAAAGAAGTCATTCATAAAAGGCCGCATGTTATATGACTCAATATATATAAAGCATCTAAAAAAATACAGCAGGTAAATCGACAGGACAAAAAGCAGACTAGTGGTTGCTTAGAAAGGGAGGATGGGGAGTGATATCTAAAAAGTACTGGGTTTCTTTCTAAGGTGATGGAAATGCTCTAAAATTAGTTTTGGTGATGGTTGAACAATTCCGTGAGTATTCCAAAAACCATTAAATTGAACACCTTCAATGGGTAAATTGTGTGGTATATGAATTATATCCCAATAAAGCTGTTTGTTATAAACAAACAAGCAAACAAAAGGCACAACCAACACCCTGGATTAGAAGCTGTGAAAGTTAGAAACTAAGCAATCATTCACATGGAGTGAAATGCTAGAACTGCCACGTAAGATGGTGGAAGAAGGAACTCAAAGACTTGGGGAAGTAGTATGCTTGAGTGGACATACGACATACAGGGACAACCTCCGCTGACTTTATTCTGTGATAGATCCTATAGGAATATCCTGTTATCAAAGTGATACAGAATGCATCGGTAGAAAGGGCCCAATATCATGGGAACCCTACCCCTGATGGTATAAGGAACACTGCTAGCTTCTGTCATACTGTAGCAGTGCAATTATTAAAACCTTCACAGTGTGTGAACTTATGGAATACTGGTGTGAGGGAATAGACTGGTTAGTAAAATATTTTGAGAGGTTCTGGCAAACAATAATTATAAAAACTATAAAATAAGCAGAGACTTCTGTTGCAACTACATTGTACTTTTCCCTCTGCCTACTCCTGCTTTCTGACTGTTCATTCCTTTACAGGTGCTGTACTCAAAAGCACAGCCCGATAAAATGTCTTCACACAAATCTCCATCTTGGGGAACCTGAACAATATTGGGTCATTTGCTGAAATGAAAAGAGTACAGCAAAAAAATAAAAATCAGTGGGAAGGGCTGGGCATGGTGAATGGTGCCTGTAATCCCAGCACTTTGCGAGGCCAAGGCAGGAGGATCACCTAAGTCGAGGAGTTCAAGACCAGCCTGTGCAACATAGTGAGACCTCATCTCTTCATCTCTACAAAAAAATCAAATTAACTAGGCCTGGTGGCATGTGCCTCCTATAGTATTGTTTGAGCCCAGGAGGTTGAGGCTGCAGTGAGCCAAGACTGTGCCACTGCACTCCAGCCTGAGCAACAGAGCGAGACTCTGCCCCAACTCCCAGCAGAAACAAAACAAAACAAAACAAAAAAATGGTGGGCAGAAAATCAAGGAAAATCAAGATGGGGTGGGGGCTGGGGGAGATACTAAACCCACACACATAAATTCTCAGTAAAAAAAGAAGTAGAGAAAATAACCTAGAGTGCTATATTACTCTTTCTTTCCATCTATTTGGCTGATTTTCTCAAGATCCTTTCTGGACTATAATCTAAGACTAATTTCTAAGATTTCTTTCTGTCCCCTAAGATATGTATGTGTTTTCACTGAACAAATAGCAAATTCTTCTTTCTTATTTTGTGAATAAGATAAATGAGACTAAGAAGTCTGTGAGACTAGGAAAGGACTCTTGGGATAATTCAACCAAAAGTTTAATGATTTTTGAAAATCACAGTAATTTTGATATATGAAAATATGATTTTTCTCTTCTCTTTTAATTACAATTTTTTTTTAACCAACTCTGTCATGTCATCATTTTCTTTATCAAAGAGTCTATTTTCTGTGCGGTGACGTAGGGGTGGGGATAATTACTAGAATAAGAGAAAGTAAAGAGGTAGCTAGTAAAGGAAGTGTCAAACTAACAACTGATATTATAACTTATTTACCTGCCACATTCAAGGATTTCTGAAGCTTTCTGCTTCCTACCTTTTATTACAGTTTTGATATGAGATTTAAAAATCATTTACTGTCTGGCACAGCAGTTCACGCCTGTAATCCCAGCACTTTAGGAGGCTGAGGTGGGTGGATCACCTGAGGTGAGGAGTTCAAGACCAGCCTGGCCAACATGGTAAAACTCCATCTCTACTAAAAGTACAGAATTAGCTGGGCATGGTGGAGGGTGCCTGTAATCACAGCTACTTGCGGGGCTGAGGCAGGAGAATTGCTTGAACTCAGGAGGCGGAGGTTGCAGTGAGCTGAGATCGTGCTACTGCACTCCAGCCTGGGCAACAGAGTGAGACTCCATCTCAAAAAAAAAAAAAAATTATCTTCTAAATATAGTATATGTTGTTTTCTAGTTTAAATTTCCATCACTATTTTTCTAGATCTGAATAATTTAGTGAAAGGGTCACAAATCTGAATGCCCAAAGGAACCACACCAGTAAAAGCTAAAAGCCAGATAATCGATAAGATTTTAAAAAGTGAAATGGGGATTGTGAACTGGGACATGAATTTTGTTTAAAGGGAGCAAACACTACCCGGCTCCAGCCAGATCGATACCCTGTGGGAAAGTGGGTACACTGGACCAGATCTGGCTCTGTGGCTCAGGTTGGAGTACAATGGCAGGATCTCTGATCACTCTAACCTCTGCCTCCTAGGTTCAAGCAATTCTTGTGCCTTAGCCTCCCAAGTAGCTGGGATTACAGGCATGCACCACAGTGCCTGGCTAATATATATATATTTTTTGTATTTTTAGTAGAGATGAGCTTTCACCATGTTGGCCAGGCTGGTCTCAAGCTCTTGACCTCAAGTGATCTGCCTGCCTCGGCCTCCTAAAGTGCTGAGATTACACGCATGAGCCACCACACCCTGCCATTGCCCATTTTTAAATGTTGACAATTAAAACAAAAATTAAACAACAATTTGTGAGTGTATTAGTCAGCTCAGACTTTCACAACAAAATTACTTAGGTATTTATTTCTCACAATCTGGAAATCTGAGATCATGGATTCTGGTGAGGGCTGTCTTTCTAGTTTGCAGACAGCCACCTTCTTGCTGTGTCCTCACATTGCAGAGAGACAGAGACAGCAAGTTCCCTGGTGCCTTTTATTATAAAGGCAATAATCCACCATGAGGGCTCCATCCTTATGACCTCATCTAAACCTAATTCCTCTCCCAGAATTTGGTGGTGGAGGGTGGAGAAGGGGACACAATTCAGATGATAGCAGTGAGTCAAATAAACAATAGCCTGCAAGTGCATGACCATCAAAATAGGTATTTTACTAAGTTACCATATTCATCTTTTTTAAATAATTACTGTTATATTATTATGCCTTGTCTTAAAATTTTTATTAGAAAAACTTGTGTGTCATCATACAACACTGACTCTGCAGAGGATGTTCTCTGGGTTGACAAGATCTCCCTAGACACTAGGCCTGTTGTTTGGGCAGGTCCCCATGTAGATATTAGAGTATGTACAGTTCTACACTGGCTCTTCCACAGCCATGATATTCCTAGCCTGAACGCTAAAGTCCCTGTGGTCTCTCTGCCTTGTATACTCATTTTTGTACACTATTTCTCCAACCCACAATGATGCAGTTAATTCTTTCTAACCTCAGGTCAAATGTCCCTTCCTCAAGTGAGAATTCTGTATCATCCAGACTTTGTCTCATCTTTCTGCCATATGTTTCCATAGCAACCCAAGATTTTCCTTTAAAGCTTCTACCACAGTTTTTAATTTTACATTTATTTGTGAATCTCCATCCCCCAACCAGACTGAAAACTTTGTGAAGCCAGAGCTCAGGTCTGCTTACATCACCATTATAACCCCAGTGCCTAGTATTGGGCCTACCTTATATGGCGATTGATAAAATAAGTGTTGAATGAATGAAAGTATCTTCCATAGAAATTATCCAAGAAAGGAGAGAGATGAGCACATGCTTCTACCCATCATTATTTTTGTACAAAACATATACTATATTGATTTCATTACTCACTATAACATAAACATTATTTTAAGTTTGTATGATATATACAAAGATTGAAAGAACTATAGAGTATGTGTCAGTACCCAGTTCATTGGTATCGTTGTTTGCCTAACTAGATTTTACTTTTGCTATAAATAGAAAAATTGTACTCTCCCTTAGGTATTCATTTCCTACCTTTAGCTTTTGAGTGATTTACCTTGCTTCTTAATCCAACCAACTCATCCAGAAGTATCAATGCTTACCATAAAATTTTGCCACTCTAGCTAGATTGACTTGCTAGGACTTTATCTACTTTGGACACCACTGGTGGTTGGAAATCTCTGCTCATCAGTATACTGCAAACCTTGTTGAATCTTGCCTTACACCTGTGAGAGCCTCCTATCCCCCCTCTTGTCAGCAATATATACAATCTGGAAAGAACCCCTACATTACAACATTTCATCACGCTTCTCTCTTCCCCCTGTGATGTTCTTTTCTCCTACTCCAGCGAGAGCTTTTGTCAGTTACACTCATCTCTCCTCAGTAAGTCATTCCTCTCTTAATTTTCCCTTTCAGTTGAAAGAAAGTGTCAAGTCTTCTCTTTCTAAATGTGGAATTTTTTTTTTCTAAATTTCCTGCTTACATGTTAAAATAAACAAGCACATATACCTTAAAATGAAATATTAAAATAAAAGCTTGAAGAAGGATACAGCTGCAGAATTAGTATTGTGAGGTTTATCTTTTAAAGATGAGCTTGGAAAATTTGCTTTGATTTATGAGTTAATTTGCCTCAAAGACATTGTCAAAATATTAAACAGTGAACAATTTTATAGGGGACCTATTTTATATACTATAGTCTTAAGTGCTAGTGGGTCCCTGAGCTCACAGAGTTTATTTACAGTGTAGTCAGAAAGAAAAAGTGGTTTCCAAATAAAAATAAACCAAGTGTAGCCTCATATGCTGAAAATAAAATAATATAAAGAGTCAGAAAGTCTATGCTATTGGTCTTGGCTCTTTAGAAATTTAGGCAAAGTACGTAATCCTTTGTCTTCCCACATAACAAAAATAGAGATTATATCCTCCCTGACTATCTCACAGAATAAAAAAGAGATAATTTATGTGAAATTGTTTTGAAATTTAAAATATGCATACTATGTAGGGTAAGGAATTAAGATAAATAGCAGTACAAGGTATCTTATCACCAAATGTTCATCACTGAAAGAGACAAATGTTTAAAATTTATGGTCAGAGAAAGTGTCAGAGAGGAGGTGGGAATTGTTGAAGTAGGTGGCATTTAGATTGACAATAGCATGGCATCCAGGTAAGTACAGAAAGGCAAGTTAAAAACCTGCTGTATAAAATACTCTCTTTCCACTAATATGTTATTACCCAGTAGGGCAGAATTGTGGATTGAGGAAGCAGAAATAAAAATCACAAAGGAGCATCCATATCAAATGCAGATAGTAAAGTCATAGGAGGTAGACAGATGTGCACACACACACACACACACATACACACACATAAGCACACACAGAGAGAGAGAGAGAGAGAGAGAGAGAGAGAGAGGAGTATAATCTTAAGCATAGGCAAAGAAGCAAAATGAGAAGAATCATCATCCATATGATCTTACTATGCAGAAGAAGCCTCTGGTAATTTTGTCTTACATCCTTCCAGACATTTTCCTTGTTTATTTAAAACACTTTCTCCAGAATCGTTGATTTCTTGTACATATCTTGAGCATGTTGTGGTATCTGGTAGGCACACAGTAGACACTGAATAAGTGTTTACTGAACTGAATTGAAGCTTTCTGACTCATTTCTGTATAAAGTTTGCTAAAAGCTTTTGATTTTCCTCTCCTCAAAATTGAAGTTTAGAAAATGATTTGATTTTTTTTAGGGTTTATTTTGCTAAGCTAAAATCCATCAGAAGTAACATCAACTTTGCATTTCATCAATTCTCCTGATTGTATTGATGCTGCGGTTGAAATCCAGTCACTAGTATTGACTTTGAATAACTATATAGTGTTCCATTCCAATTTCTCTAAGGCACAGGTTGCTTCATGATTGATCAAGGGGATTAGGTAGCTACAAGTCAATTCCTTGAGTGGGTAGAAACCTAATGGACATTTTCTTTTCTTACTTCTAGTTAAATGAACACATAGTTTTTTTAAAAAAAAATTTATAAAGTATAATAAAAAATTAAAATCATAATTATACGACCCAGAGATAACTACATTAACAGACATAAATGAAATAAAATACATTTTAGACTTGAAAAAGTACGCATTGATACACACCGTGAGAGATGCTTTTCTTTCAAGGCAGGAGCAGTATACTTAGTTGGTTCAAAATCAAAGCATTAGGTTAAATTAATCTTTTATCAGACACTCAAATATATACCTATGTACATATGTACATACAAATACATATGTGTGAATATACACACATACAAATATACATGTATATATAAATTCACATACAAGCATATATGTTTAGGGGTCAAAAAAAGTGTGTGTGTATATATATTTTAAAACAAGTTTCTTCAGTTTTTCCGCAATAGTATCAAACACAGGCGTCTGAAAAGTCCCTGGTCTTTACCTATTTGTTTGACAGGTTCATCTTTATTAGCCTTGATATTAGAAAATCATCAGGAAACAACTCCCTCAAAAAGGTAACAAATAAGAACGGCTTTTTCTTTCCACAGTGTTTGAATTTCCTGAAGTCACTTGTGAAAAATGCAAAGATTTTTTTCAGTTAAAATGTTCCTCTAATTTCAGGTATGACGAGGAGATAATGAAAACCAGGGTACTTTGGGGACCTTCTGAAATCTCACCATTCAGGCAGCTGCCTCTTTTTTCAGCCACAAAACTCACCACAAAACAAAATGCATTCCATTTCAGACAGGCCCCAGAATAATTAGGCATCACGAAAACCAATTAAGAATTCTACTTTCATTTTTATCCTTGGCCAGAATCAACCCCATGGAGGCCCAAGGCACAGTTCCATGTATATCACACTTCACAAATCTTTTTTATAATTAAAAAAATATTAAAACGAGTATCAGGGACACCCTACAAGGCAGAAGAAATCACACATTTGCTTTGAAATAGTTAGGAATATTTATGGAGCTAGTGATAGTCCCATTGCCATGGTTTCCTAATGAGAAGGTTTATAGGCTGAGTGTAGCATGTATATGTGTAAGAATACATGCAGATATAAAAGTGCACAAACACATATACATATGCAGTTTAAATGCTGTTTCATCGCAGGCTGATAGACTGGTCTCTTTTTCACACAATGACTGCCTATTGTAGTCAATGTGAGCTTAATTTCCTTAGCAATCTAATAACTAATATATCACCTCCTCATCCTTGAAAAGTCAGAGGTCAGTGGAAATCTTCCCAACTCACCACACGCGAAAGAAGCTCCAACCACCTAGGAAAGAAGACGATATTAAATACGACGGCAGCTTAGTGTCCTAATTGCATTGTGCTAAATGTTTAATAGACCTTATCTCTTATAATCCGCCCAACAATTCTTTGTGGTAGGTAATATTATCATCATCTTTATTTTACAGATGGTGAGACTAGAGATCAGACCATTTAAGTGGCACAGAGAAAGTGACAAAACTAGAAGTGATGGAGCTAAGATTCAAACTTGAGAGCTCCCAAGCCCAAGTCCTGAACTGCTACACAGATTGCCTCTGCTAAAAAAAGACAAACAAGTCTCTATTATGAACTACCCCTGAGCAACATAGACGGCCTCCACCTATATATAATTGAAACATTTCTTAAAACTGAAAATAAAACTATCTCTGCTCTTATGGAAAGTACCACATGCTGTTCACAACCAGTATATTTACTTTGTTGGCTAAATTCAGGACTTGGAGATATACAAATGAAGGATGCTGACTGACTACATCTTCAAATACTTTTGAATCAATGGTTTTCAAACTCAAAACCCTGAGAGATATGGCTCAATATAAACCTTTACTCTTTTTATCCATTAGCCAGCCTATATATTATTTTAATTATTTAATTACTTTAAATAAAAAATATTAAAATGAATATCAGGGGCATCCTACAAGATAGAAGAAATCATACATTTGTTTTAGCTAGGAATACTTATGGACTGAGTGATAGTCCCATTACATATTAAAAGCTGTGTTTTATAACTCCATTAATACAAAAACATTGTGTTGATGCTGTGGTTGAAATCCAGTAACTAGTATTTACTTTGAATAACTATATACGTTATTCTCTCTATATTATACACACACACACACACATACACACACACACACACACACACACATATGTGGAGAGAGAGAGAGAGAGAATCTTATAAAGTCAGGCACTCCTAATTTCCTGGGCTTCTTCAAGAAATAAACCAAGGACCTTGCTCTCAAGATTATAATCTAGTAGGGAAGACAAGAAGGTAGAAAGCAATGTTAATTCTGTATGATGAGATATGGTAAGTGTTAGATGTGAACAAAATAAGCCCAATATCTAGGAGATACTCCTAATCCTGTCTTTTGGTGGAAAAGATTCTAGAATGTTGGAGGTCATTTCGAAAGGAAGACCTGAAGATAATGACAAGTTAACTAGTTAATGTGAAAATATGAGGACATTTAAAGAAAGCAGAGGTGATAGCTACCACATAAAAACCAATTAGAAACAGCGACCATTCAACAGAAAGCCAGCAAAATACATAGCCAAAAAGAAACATAGACAATAAACATATAAATGAAATGCTTATCCTGACTCATAATTAAAGAAATACAAAGCAAAACAGGGATATATTTCACTCTTCATATCAGCAAAATATAATAGTTAGATGATAATGCCACCATGCTCATATATTTTGAGGGAGAATATGATGATTTCAGGAGTACAAAAACACAATAGTAAGGAAAAGTATTAACTAAAATGAAGGTACTCTGCAGTCTCCTCCTAAGAAATTAGTGCTATAAATACCTGCATTTGAATATATGAATTGAGACATATATTCAAGATGTCTCTCAATACATGGTTGTAATAGCTCAAGCTGAAAATAACGCCCACTCATATGATTCTGGTTAAATAAGTATTGGCAAATCTACTTCTTTTGATGGACTGAATTGTGGAATTGTATCTCCCCATATTCACCCACAATTCACATGTTGAGGCTCTAACCCCCCGGTATCACAGAATATAACTCTGTTTGGAGACAGAATCTTTAAAGAGGTGATTAAGTTAAAATGGGGTCATTAGAGTGGACCCCAATCCAATATGACTGGACACAGACAACACAAACAGCAGGATGACCATGTAGGACACTGCAAGAACGTGGTGATCTGCAAGCCCAGGACAGAGGACACAGAAGAAATCAAACCTGCCAACAAAAACTGGGATTATTAAAACAAATTAGAGGAAGGGCACCCGTGGAGCTGGGTCTCAGAGCTTTGGGAAGGAGGCACTTCTTGGCTGATACTGGTCCTTCTGAGCTAGGATGAAAAGCCAATGGGTCTGAGTCTGAGACCTAGGTCCAACTTATCCATAAGGCAAGGTAGGCACAGTGGCGAAGCCCAAAATACTTTTAGGAGCCCATGAGAATGTTGTGAGTTGTTTTAAAAGCAGAAGAAAAATGAACTTTTAAGTCAAAGAAATTATTTTGAGATGTAACACATACTTGTTTTGTATTAATGGAGTTGTAAAACATGGATTTTAATGTTTTTTGTGAAAGATGGAGCCCACGAAAGCCTAAGTGCCAAAGGCCTGTGAAAGTCATAATGTGGCCCTGCACAGCCTTCTGAGGAGTGGCTTCCATGGTCAGTACTCATGTCTCTGAGAGTATGCAAAGGAGTGCATTCCGGGTATCTCAATCAGCTGCTGCTGCTGAATTAACCGATACTTTCCGGAGAAAAAAAGTGATACTGGGATGAGAGACAGGACAGACATTAAATAGGAATAAAGACAGAAGGAAATAGACAGAAAACAGAAAGGACATTCTCCATCCTCTAGCCTCTCATTCTTCTACTACCCTTTACTGGCAGAGATTAATAAAGAGGAAAAGTGGTAGGCAGCACATGGGAAGGAAGACGCAGTTTACAGAGTTCCAGCTACCGCATCATAAGGAGTTTTAGAAGACTAGGTTTGAAACCAAGAAAAAATAACTTAATTACTGGCATATCCACATAATTGAGTAATACATAGCTGTTAAAAAATTAGATAATGCTGTGTGTTCATATAAATAATGTTCAAAATATACTATGATGTATAGAAATAGAGAAGAATAATACACAGAAATAAAGATTGATAGGTAGATAATTAATTAGATTGATAAATATTCCTATATCCCACCTTGGAAGGAACTCAACAAAACTTTAAATGACAGTTAAATATAGGGAGTTTGATTACGCTGACAGATAGAAGCTTTCATTTTTACTTTATTCTTTTCTGCATTATGTGAAAATTTTTATTTTTCACATGCAGCTTTCTTCATTTGCTTTAATATCAACAGAAGTTATTTGGATAGTTGGATTATATCCCTTTATTTGCTTTTAAAATTATCTGGATTAAAAATTAATAACTACTATTTAAATGCAATGAGGATAAAGTTCTAAAAAATATTTAGAAATCTTCCAAAGAGAGGCCTCTATTTGGTGTTCTCTGATTTCATCTCTCACCCTCTCTTTCTTGTATTCTGCTCCAACAAAATTGAACTCCTTTTAGTTCCTAAAATATGCCTCTATCTCCTCCCACCAATCCCTTTTTCAGCTAACCACAACTTATCCTCCAGCTTTCAACTTAACACCACTTTCTCAGAGATACCTTCCATGATTTCTGGTTTAGAAGTCAGAAATCTGTCCACTCTATGTTTTCAAAGCTCCCTTTGTCTACTGCATGTTTTCAAAGCTCTCTGACCTTTTCTGTAATAACACCATGAGACTTCTGCTTTACTGTTTATTTAATAACAGCTTTCTCTAGTAGACTGTAAGCGCTATGATAGTAGGGGCCGTACCTCTCCATTTGCCTTGAAAATTGCCTGGCTCTCAGTAAATGATGTATTTTGGACATGGACAGATGGATGGATGAATGGATGGATGAATACATACCATTAAGTTGGTTATCACTTAGCTAAGAACCTATATGTAGTTATTTAAGGGTAAAGAAAAAAATGTTCCCAGAACTATGAGATGGTGTCAGCTTTAGGTTTAAACTATTTACAATTAATTAAATATAAATGAGGGTAACTGTCTTCAAATTAACTTAGGGAAAGGGAACCCTGTATAACAAAATGACTAGGGTATAAACACAGAGAGACATCATAAATGCAATGTAGATTTTTTTTGAACCTGTAAACTATCTGAGAGAAAAAATAATCTAAGTTAAAAAAAATGGTTGCCAAACATTTTAGAGGAAAATAAAATGAGTGCATTTAAAAGAAGGTACATTAGTCTATTCTCAAATTGCTACAAAGAACTACCTGAGACCGGGTCATTTATAAAGAAAAGAGGTTTAATTGATGCATAATTCCACAGAATGTACAGGAAACATGACTTGGGAGGCCTCAGGAAACTTTCAATCATGGCGGAATGTTGGGGGAACCAGCCCCCAATATTTCAACGTAGGTTTTCTATTTTCCCTAAGTGTCGGCTGGTCTGAGAAATAGAAAGAGGACAAAGAGAGAAATTTTACAGCTGGGACTCCGGGGGTGACATCACATATTCGTAGGTTCCATGATGCCCCTTGAGCTGCAAAACCAGCAAGTTTTTATTAGGGATTTCAAAAGGGGAGGGGAGTACGAACAGGGAGTAAGTCACAAAGATCACATGCTTCAAACGGCAATAAAAGATCACAAGGGCAGAAGGGCAGAGCAAGATCACAAGGCCAGGGCAAAATTAGAATTACTGATGAGGTTCCATGTCCCGCTGGGCACACATTGTCTTGATAAACATCTTCACAGGAAACAGGGTTTGAGAGCAGACAACTGGTCTGACTAGAATTCACCATGCTGGCATTTACCAATCCTGGTAAGCCTGAGGGTACTGCAGGAGACCAGGGCGTATTTCATCCCTTATCTTTAATCTCATAAGACAGACACTCCCAGAGCGGCTGTCCATAGGCCTACCCCTGGGAATGCATTCCTTTCCCAGGGTTATTCCTTGCTGGGAAAAGAATTCAGTGATATTTCTCCTATTTGCTTTCTGCAAGAAGAAAAATATGACTCTGTTCTGTCCGGCTCTGCAGGCAGTCAGACCTTATGGTTGTCTCTCTTGTTCCCTGAAAACTGCTGTTATCCTGTTCTTTTTCAGGGTGCCTAGATTTCATATTGTTCAAACACACATGTTTTGCAAAAAATTTGTACAGATAACGCAATCATCACAGGGTCCTGAGGCAACATACATCCCCAGCTTACGAGGATGACGGGATTAAGAGATTAAAGTAAAGACAGGCATAGGAAATTATAAGAGTATTGATTGGGGAAGTGATAAATGTCCATGAAATCTTCACAATTTATGTTCAGAGATTGCAGTAAAGAGAGGCGTAAGAAATTATAAAAGTATTAATTTGGGGAACTAATAAATGTCCATGAAATTTTCACAATTTATGTTCTTCTGCCGCAGTCTCAGCCGGTCCCTCTATTCGGGGTCCCTGACTTCCCGCAACAGTGGAAGACGATGGGGAAGCAGGCACATTTTACATGGCCAGAACAGGACGAAGAGGGTGAAGGGGGAAGTGCTACACACTTTCTTTTATTACTATTATTATTTTACTTTAGTTCTGGGATACACGTGCAGAACATGCAGGTTTGTTATGTGTGCCATGGTAGTTTGCTGCACCTATTGATCCGTCCTCTAAGTTCCCTTCCCTCACCCACTACCACCCAGTAGGCCCTGGTGTGTGCTGTTCCCCTCCCTGTGTCCATGTGTTCTCATTGTTCAACTCCCAATTATGAGTGATAACATTAGGTGTTTCGTTTTCTGTTCCTGTGTTAGTTTGCTGAGGATGATGGCTTCCAGCTTCATCCATGTCCCTACAATGGACATAATCCCATTCCCTTTTATGGCTGAATAGTATTCCATGGTGTATATGTACCACATTTTTTTTTTATCCAGTCTATCATTGATGGGCATTTGGGTTGGCTCCATGTCTTTGCTATTGTAAATAGTGCTGTAATAAACATATGTGTGCATGTGTCTTTACTGTAGAATGACTTATATTCTTTTGAGTATATACCCAGTAATGGAATTGCCAGGTCAGATGGTATTTCTGGTTCTAGATCTTGGAGGAAACATCATACTGTCTTCTACAATGGTTGAACTAATTTACATTCCCAACAACAGTGTAAGAGCATTCCTATCACTCCACAGCCTCGCCAGCATCTATTGTTTCTTAACTTTCTAATAATCACTATTCTGACTGGCATGAGATGGTATCTCATTGTGATTCTGATTTGCATTTCTCTAATGATCAGTGAGTGATGTTGAGCTTATTTTCATATGTCTGTTGGCCGTGTAAATGTCTTCTTTTGAGAATTGTCTGTCCATGTCCTTTGCCCACTTTTTGATGGGGTTGTTTGTTTTTTCTTGTAAATTTGTTTAAGTTCTTTGGAGATTCTGGATATTAGACCTTTGTCAGATGGGTAGATTGCAAAAATATCCTCCCATTCTGTAGGTTGCCTGTTCACTCTGATGATAATTTTTTTCTGTTGTGCAGAAGCTCTTTAGTCTCATTAGATCCCATTTGTCAATTCTGGTTTTTGTTGCTATTGCTTTTGGCATTTTCGTCATGAAGTCCTTGCCCATGCCTATGGCCTGAATGGTATTGCTTAGGTTTTCTTCTAGAGTTTCTATGATTTGGTTTTACTTTTAAGTCTTTAGTCCATATTTAGTTAATTTTTATATAAAGTGTAATGAAGGAGTCCAGTTTCAGTTTTCTGCATATGGCTAGCCAGTTTTCCCAGCACCATTTATTGAATAGGAGATCCTTTCCCCATCGCTTGTTTTTGTCAGGTTTTTCAAAGATCAGATGGTTGTAAACATGTGGTGTTATTTCTGAGGCCTCTGTTCTGTTCCACTGGTCTGTGTCTGTTTTGGTACCAATACCATGCTGTTTTGGTTACTGTGTGCTACCCACTTTCTAACAACCAGATCTTGTGAGAGCTAACTCACTATCACAAGAACAGCCAGGGGAAAATCTGCAACCAGATCTTTCTAACAACCAGATCTTGTGAGAGCTCACTCACGATCACAAGAAAAGCAAGGAGGAAAATCTGCCCCCATGATTCAATCACCTCCCATTACATCCCTCCTCCAACAATGGAGATTATAATTCAACATGAGATTTGGGCAGGGACACAAATCCAAACCTTATCAGAAGGATATCTGCACTTGTCCAGCACTCTTCAAAGGAGAGCATGTAGAGAGAAGACTTGTGTTCTGATCATACCTTATCAAGGAACAGAAATGGTTTATAAGCCTTTGCAACTTAAATGAATTATCCTTTAATATAGCCACTTTTATTTTACTGTACTAAACAATATTTTGATTACTAAGTTTATTTCCTTCCCCAAACCCACAGCACCAGAAATAGTATGTCCTAACACAAATGCATAAGAATGAAATAATGGACTTTGAGGATTCAGTTGGGGAAAGATTGGGAGGGGGCTGCAGGATGAAAGACTACATACTGTGTACAGTGTATAACGCTCGGGTGATGGGTACACTAAAATTTTAGAAATCACCACTAAAGAACTTATCTATGTAGCCAAAAAACACCTGTATCTAAAGAACTATTGAAAAAAGAAGCCTTTGTTTATGTACATATTAGCATTGTCAATTAAAACTTACAAATCACAATAAATAAAACAATATGCTTAACATATAAAAAAAAAAGTCCTGAAAAGAGGACCTGGATGAATCATTAAAAAGCATATTTACTATTGTATTTTAATCAATAGCAACTGTAATGTATGCATCAATTTCTTATTATTTTAGATAGCATGAATCAGTTCCCGAAATTTGACCAACTCTAGGTATATTCACCAAATTTTGTTTCTGGCCTGTGAAACTTACACCCAAGTCCAAATCTTGCTTTCCAGTAAGCATAATCTTACCTGAAAGATGAACAAGCCTGTCTCTCTGAGTTTGGTTAAGTAATCAAACATCTATTGAATATATTTTCCAGTTAGTATGCTGGGAACAGGAAGCAACACAGATTTTTTAAAAAGACATGGTTCTTTCCTTTGAGAAGTTTGCATTTCAATCTAGTTGAGAACACAGTAAAATAAACAGATTAATTTAATCTAATAGGTAATGAGAAAGAGGTATACCCTGAACTCTTAGAGTCCAGAGAAGAACCTAACCAGGAAGCTTAAGAAAGGCTCCCTAAAGAACAGAACAGCTGAGTTAACTCTAAGATGACCCATGTGTTGAAATTATTCCAAAAAGACTTTAAAGAAACTATAATAAGTGCACAATGTGGTAAAGAAAAACATGCTTGTAATGAGTAAAAACATAAGATATCTCATCAAAGAACTATAAAATATAAAAAATATAAATGAAAAATTTAGAGATGAAAACTATAATATCTGAAATTTTGAAATGCAGTAAACAGACTTAAGTATATATTGGAAATAATGAAGAGTTAACTTGAATGCACATTAGTAGATAACTGACCTGAAGAACAACAACAAAAAAATTATTTTAATGAACAGCACCCAAGAATCTATGGGACAACTTCAAGGGCTTGACATAAAGGTCATTGGAATCTTAAAAAACAGAGAGAGAGAAAGAGAGAGAGAGAAAACGGGGCAGCAAAATAATAAAGCCCAAACTTCCCAACAGCTTGGACAAAGTGTTGCTGTGTGATATGTCACCCAAAAACTTTATTAGAAAAAGTAGATAAAAGTCTTATCGTACAGTGAGTGACATTAGGAAGAATGCAGCAGTGAGAGGAAAGCCTCATTGTCTTACTATGTTAATGGCCAATGGCTTTTCCCCCTCAAAAACTGTAGGGATATTCACATTTGTCTCTCACTTTTATGTTAATGAAAAATCTTTTATAGGAAGAAAGTAGAGATAAGATAGCCAGAGACCTAAGTTTTATATTGCTTTAGCTGGTATTTTCATTTGTGCTGTAACAGAAATTCCATTTAGCGGTTTAAGCAGAAAATGTAGTTCTACCACTTCCTTTTTATTTTTTATATCACAAGATAATAACACATGAGAGCTATTTTAAAAGACCAAAGATTTATTTTAAAATATCTTATTTATTGCACAAGATCAAGTTAGTTGTTTACAGAATAAAATGCTATGGAAGATAGTGGGTGAGAAAAAATAATGTTTTAACAAATGTCTAGTACACTCTATGTATATTATATTTGCTCATCTTTAATGATGAAAGAATTAAAATAAATGCAAATACTAAACCTATATTGAAAAAAGTCAAATTGTCAAAACTTTCACTAGTTCAGTAACTTCATTGTATTCATCAATTATTAAGTTGGAGGTTACTGAACTCCAACAAGGATTTGTTACTATTTACATCATCTCAGATCAATATTTACTTCTTTTCATTGTCATTTAAAGATTTTTTATATTCACTCTCAAATATTCTTTATAAGATCACCATATGCTTTCAATTAGGCAAACTGTTACTCATATTTCAAAGAGAGACAAACTGAAGTATAATTAAGACAAAGAGATTGCCCCTAACCAAAAAGTAAATAGTAAATACACAAATAGCAAAGATGAATTAGAAGACAAATCTTAAAAGTGATTAAATTCATCTGGTGCAAACAGTCTCATGCCTACAATCACAGCTACTTGGGAGGTTGAGGCAGAAGGATCACTTTAGCCCAGGAGTTCAAGGCCAGCCTGGGTGACATAGCAAAACCCTATCTCAAAAAAAAAAAAAAAAGGTAAAAAAAGTGATTGAATATAACCATAATATTTATAGAGCTATGCAATGATAAACTAAAATTGCTTTGTTAAAAATGTGGATTAAACGTGGACTTTTGAAAAATAGGAGTAGAAATATTTTATATATTTAGTCAGAGGCATTTTATGACGCATTTTATTTACTAGACACACCTCATACTTTGGAACTCACATAAGACAAAACACAAATCTTTGAATCCATATAACCATTTTTAAATTTTTATTTTACTTTTTATTTTATTTTATTTTTTTGAGATGGAGTCTCACTCTGCCGCACAGGCTGGAGTGCAGTGGCGTGATCTCGGCCCACTGCAAGCTGCAATCTGCCCCCTGGGTTTACGCTATTCTCCTGCATTGGACTTGGGTGTAAGTTTCAAGGCCAGAAACAAAATTTGGTGAATATACCTAGAGTTGGTCAAATTTTGGGAACTGATTCATGCTATCTAAAATCATAAGAAATTGATGCATACATTACAGTTGCTATTGATTAAAATACAATAGTAAATATGCTTTTTAATGATTAATCCAGGTCCTCTTTTCAGGACTTTTTTTTATATGTTAAGCATATTGTTTTATTTATTGTGATTTGTAAGTTTTAATTGACAATGCTAATATGTGCATAAATGAAGACTTCTTTTCAATAGTTTTTTAGATACCGGTAGTTTTTAGATACAGGCTCCCGAGTAGCTGGGACTACAGGCGCCCACCACCACGCCCAGCTAATTTTTTGTATTTTTAGTAGAGACGGGGTTTCACCATGTTAGCCAGGATGGTTTCGATCTCCTGACCTCGTGATCCACCCGCCTCGGCCTCCTAAAGTGCTGGAATCACAGGTGTGAGCCACTGCGCCCGGTCCGTTCTTCAATTTTAATAGTGATTTAAGGTTGTATATAAACTTTGACCCATAAAATAATAACAGATTCACTTATTTAATGGCATTAACCATATTCAAAGAGGGTCTGTACAGCAATATAAAAACTCTGGAAAATAACATCCTTAATGGTTACATTACTTTTTAAGATTTGGATGACTTTTCTGAAAGGGTACCCAAATTAATTCTCAATTCTTTTAATAATTATCAATAAGTAAACAAATACTTAAAATGTGATGGAATTCTTACTCATATTTCACCATCCTCTTAAGATTTCAAGAGGCCTACTGATGCTCAGCAACGGTTTCAATAAAAGATAAGGAAAAGTAGAAATTTGATCATATCAGTCCATGTCCAATTAGTATCTAGAAATCACACGGTATTTTGAATAGGGAAAATTTACTATCATGAATTATCAACAGAAGATTAGAGTAATAAAAAATTGGCTAGGAAGAGTTAAAGAGAAGTATAAGCATTAGAGGAATAGGAGGAAGAGGAGATGGCCACTACACTACAGCTGAGATAGAGTGCCCAAGGAAGAGTCAACCATGACACTTCTGCCCAACCAGACGAAGACTGAGACCTCCTTGGAAAGGGCACAGCTAGAACTCTCTTGAAGGTGGATAAATGGCTGAGGAGCCCTGCTGGTGCAACCTGCTGAAAATCCACCCTCTGCAGATTTTCCTCTGCAGGGGAATCTATCCTCAGGAAGGTACCGCCCCTCAGAACTTTCTGTGAAAGTCACATAAGAAATGCCAAGAGAGGTCATTCAAAGGGAGGTACCTCACCAGCGATACTCGATCATGAAGGCACTGAAAGAGGTACTGGGGAAAGCTGCTGGCCACTGGTTCCTGTTGCAGGAACCAAGATCTGTAGAAGCAGTGCTTTGCGTGGCATATATGCTGGAGAACCCAGAGAAACTGGTGGGCAGGACCCTAGCACTAGAGAAACTACACTCTGTAGGAGCCAAATGACGGATAAAGTTGCATGTTGCAGGAAGCTGACCTGAAGGAACAATAGAACCAAGAAGAAAAACACCCCTTTCTCCTCCAGTGTCCCCCCAGCCTTTTCAATAGGCAAGACTATCATTCTAGCTGGCAAAAGAGAAATATTTATAAAGTTTACTTACATTATCACATAGCAGGCAAAGAAGCGTAGATTTGGGACAGACAATAAATTGAAACCTGGTATGTTTGTTTTCCTAACCTAATCAGATTTTACCCTGCTATGCTTTAACACCAAAACCAGGAATTATTATTATTATTTGAGATGGAGTCTCGCTCTGTCACCCAGGCTGGAGTGCAGTGGCGTGATCTTGGCTCACTGCAACCTCTGCCTTCTGGGTTCAAGCAATTCTCCTGCCTCAGCTTTCCGAGTAGCTGGGATTACAGGCGTGTGCCACCATGCCCGGATAATTTTTTTGTATTTTTAGTGCAGATGGGGTTTCACCAAGCTGGCCAGGCTGGTCTCAAACTCCTGACCTCATGATCTGCCCCCCTTGGCCTCCCAAAGTGCTGGGATTACAGGTGTGAGCCACCGCACCCAGCCTGGAATTATTTTATAATCTGTGTAAAAATTAAATATATAGCCCAGGTGCAGTGGCTCACGCCTGTAATCCCAGCACTTTAGGAGGTCAAAGCAGGCAGATCACCTGAGGTCAGGAGTTCAAGACCAGCCTGGCCAGCATGGTGAAATCCCGTTTCTACTAAAAATACAAAAAACAACCAGACATGGTGATGTGTGCCTATAATCCCAGCTATTCAGGAGGCTGTGACAGGGGAATCACTTGAACCCAGGAGGCAGACGTTGCAGTGAGCCGAGATCACGCCACTACACTCCAGCCTGGTCAACAGAGCAAGGCTGTGCCTCAAAGAAAAAAAAAAAAAAGAAATTCATAAAGTACTTTTTTTTTTCCAGAGATTTTCTTTCTCCTTTTTGCTTAGTTAGGACTTTGCCGATTAGTGTTCTTGCAGAAGGCTAAGCCACCTAGTGTGCATTGCCATGACAGAGTTCAGCCTCCATATTTGCACGGCTATATGCCTTCCCATTAGGTTTATTTGCTGGCCTTGCTCCAGGCTTTGCCAAATATTGAGTGCTCGGTAACCATGAATTGTATCGTTCTTTATTAGGTACAAAGTATTTTCACATTGGAACAACACTATTATTTTTCCAAAAGTAAGCTAGAGACACAGCTAATGTGACCAAGCTAATAAGAGTAAGAGTCGAAATTCCAACCAAAGTTGTGTATTTTAAAATTAGTACTTTTTGTAAGATCCTTGTTAGCTCTCAAATTAGTATGATACCTAATAAAGAAGTCAAAAAGTCAAAATATTTGCAAAATAGGGTATTTTAGAAAATGCAATGTAAATTACAATTTCCTCTGAGTACTCAAGTACAGGAAGGTTAGCCCAAGGTTATGATCAACATTTTTCCAATTTTGGTTTGGATAAAAAGCAAGAAAATTGGGACAAGAGTTTTGGCAGTGGTTTTAGCTACTCATGAGGAAGATGGATCTGATTTTCACTTCAGGTTGAATTCAGTAGTTCGACTGAAAATTTGAATTCACAGAAAGTGGTAAGTTACCATAACCTATTTTGGCTGATGTAGACCTACACACTGAAAGAATTTGTGTGTGTGTGTGTGTGTGTGTGTGTCACTTTTTTTCAAGTGAAGTGGCCTGATGAACAATATTAAGAGGTGCAATTTCATTTTACTGCTGTAATCATTTAAAAGACAAGGTTAGAGAAAGGACATGAAAACATCAGACAAAGGTGCTTTTAGGTTATTTTTCAATAATACGTTAAAGAAACATTTATAAAGAAAGAAAATTAAATTGAGTTTACCGGTGAATGGATAAATGTACTAACAATCTTGATAATTTAAATGACAAAAGAAAATAAATGTGAGTGTTGGTAATCATAATTAAAAGTGTACTATATTTACTAAGCATTAGCATGACTGGCATGTCTACCATGTAGTAATTGACCTAATTCATCATCTTATTTTGACTTGACGCTCAGGTTATAACATCTGTAAATATTCACTCTAAGCAGAAGATGCACAGCCAGATTTGCAGAGTGATGTCATAGTTCACCCTTTATGGCCTTTCAGCCTTGTTCAATCAGCATTTATCCCTGGACCTCAAATCATCATCACATAAGGCTATATTCCATCAGTGCTCCCATAATCCCGGGGCAAGGGAGCCTCTGTTAAAACCGGAAACAAATGCTTGGTGTGTTTGAGCTAATGAGGTACTGACTTTTACCCTGTGACAATTGACCGTCATAATGTACCGATCTGACTGGCCTGAGCACATTTTAGAGAAAGCCAGGATAAATTGGATTCTTAATAGCACATTTAACAGAAGTCAGTCAATAGAGGTTAACATAATTCTCAGCATGCAGTTTTAAATTGTAAACAGTTTTAGAGTGACCATTTCCGTAACAGACTGGACTGATGTGCCACACAATGGGCTTTTGGCCTTCCTAGCAGATGCGCCTCCTTTGGTTTTGGTCCTGAATACAGCATTAGTTGAAAGTGCATTCAGTTCAGAATAGAATGGCTTTTTTTTTTTTTTTTTTTTGGTGGAAAAGCTGGCTTATTGTTTGATTCAGACAAAGAATCCTTTATCTGTTGAGTGACTTGTCATCTCACGTAGATGTAAGCTATGTAAAGAATGACTTTTCATTAAAGCAAGTTTAGCATATTTGCGATTGTCTTTGGTCAGATGGGAAAGTTTCTGGCTGCAATAGTGGAATTATATCCTGTGGTTTATGCAATCCACAAGTTGATTCTATGTGGGAAAGCAAAAATAATAATAAGAGAAGAGTTTTGTTTTTTGTTTTCTGTTGTTTTTTTTTCCCCTTGGCTCCGCAGAATAACTGTGCCAAGCAGCAATTTTAGAACACATTGAGGAAAATCCACTACTTGTACAGGTGGCAAAATTCACCAAGTTATGTAGGGACAAACTCCTGAATTTGGCTCACTCTACATTTTAAAAAATTATTATTTTCTTGCCAAGCTTCTGCCATTTTCCTACGGACTAAGAGGTATCAGTCCTCATTAAACCCTCCCATGCTGCTTCTGACATCTTTCCCTGAATCTACTGCTTGCAAATAAACTTTATAGTGTTCCTGCATGCTCCAAATCATCTTGTATACAGCATTCTTGTTGCTTCCTTTTTCAGTGCCAACAATATGGTGTCCTCTGCAGGCCAAGAACTTCTACAATTGAACAAATCAACTGGAGAAGGTCTGACAAATGGTGGCACAGCCCTGTGGACAAGAACTATTTTTCCCAAGCACAACCCTAACCATTGAGAATCCTTCAAAATTCTCAGTATTTCTTGTCCTATGTGTGCTCCTTCACCATTGGTATCTGATATGGTTTGGCTGTGTCCCCACTCAAATCTCATCTTGAACTGTAGTTCCCATAATCCCCATGTGTCATGGGAGGGACCAGGTGGAGATAATTGAATCATGGGAGTGGTTCCCCCATCCTATTCTCATGATAGTGAGTTAGTTCTCATGAGATCTGATGGTTTTATAAGGGGCTTCCCCCTTGGCTGAGTACTTAGTTTTCTCTCTCCTGCTGCCATGTGAAGAAGGAAGTGTTTGCTTCCCCTTCTGCCATGATTGTAAGTTTCCTGAGGCCTCTCCAGCCATTTGGTACTGTGAGTCAGTTAAACCTCCTTCCTTTATAAATTACCCAGTTTCAGGTATGTCTTTATTAGCAGTGTGAGAATGAACAAATACAGTATCACTGGAGAATTGGAAAAGCCATTAAGAAACCATTCCAATTTGAACGAATCAAACCATTTTGCCAAATAGCCCCACTAAGGGCCATAGGAAGGTGGAAAGAGCTCAACAGAGCAGTCTTGAAACATATATCTCCTAGAAGGGGCCAAAGACCCAGAGATAACCTCATTCCTGCCCAGGGACCTCAAGCACCTCCATCCTTTCAAGCAGCTCAACCTACATCTCAGCTGTAGGTAATGTGCTACATGCCTCCATCAGGAGCTACACATTTCACATTGACACAATTTTGAACATCAGAACACCAGAAGTCATGGGGCAGGGTAAAAAAAAAAAATTATGGAAGAGAAATTATGGTAGAGAAATATGGCCTGTCCTGGTGGGATTTCTCCATGATTTCTGTATTGCTACAGAACAATTAGACTATTTCACACTTTACATAATGAACTTTGTTTTCTTTTACATTTTCTATTTGATGTCATTTCAGTTCCCCTTTTTCCCCTTTCCTGATGTTTAATGCTATGCTTTGAACTTATGTTGTGAGACACGTTATAAGGTAAGGATCATGTATTATGGAATACTCTTTCTCTTTGTGTCTCCCTATGCCTCAGAACTAAGCCACCCATGGGCCAGATTGATGTCTCTTTCTAGGAATAGAAAGAGGACCTGCAGCAAACAAGTTCTAGACTTTTCCTTCTGCTCCTCTTAATAGTTACCTATAGCGATGTCCTGTTCTCACATTGCGATCACCAGCTCGGTGCATCAACTCATTTGCTAAAACATATTCTCGGGCCGGGCGTGGTGGCTAACGCCTGTAATCCCAGCACTTTGGGAGGCCGAGGCGGGCGGATCACGAGGTCAGGAGATCGAGACCATCCTGGCTGACACGGTGAAACCCCGTCTCTACTAAAAATACAAGGAATGAGCCAGGTGTGGTGGTGGGCACCTGTGGTCCCAGCTACTCGGGAGGCTGAGGCAGGAGAATGGCGTGAACCTGGCAGGCGGAGCTTGCAGTGAGCCGAGATCGTGCTACTGCACTCCAGCTTGGGTGACAGAGCGAGACTCCGTCTGTTAAAAAAAAAAAAAAAAAAAAAAAAACTCATCCAAAAATGGAGTAATATAATTAAAATATACCTATCTCCATCAAAGAAATCCCTCACAAAAGTTTCTCTCTGAGGTGGATGACAGTGTCCATTATGATAGATGGATACTGGAGAGAGTTGTAGTTCAGGCATTTTCTTAGAACTCTGGATTAAATAATGTAAGAATCTACTAATCCCTGTTCTGATGCATATTTGTTTTTATCTGTCATAAAATTCTTCTATCTCCATGGCAAGAATATTTACTTCCTGAGTTAATTCACCAAGACACAATTAAAGCACAATTCACTAATCATCAGGCATAGCCTTTTAACCAGATCAGACTGAATTATTGTAGGAACTTTAAATTGTTTCTTCTAGTTCAATGGTTCTCAAGTTTAGTGCGCATCAGAATCACCTGGAAAGCTTATTAAAACACAGATTGCTGGGTCCTATTCCTAGAGATTTTAATTCAGTAGATCTGGGGTGGGTCCACATAATTTACAATTCTAACAATTCCCAGGTAATGATGCTGCTGGCCCCAGGTCCATAGTTCGATTACAGTTGGTTGACTACATAAGCAAAAAGGGTTAAGAGTGAAGAATTTAGTGGTATTATACTTGGTATGTTCAAATTCCACTATCAACCATGATAAACTTTGCATAGCTTAGTAACTTACTAACATAAACCACATATTACATTTAAGTTTGTATTGTTAACTGAAATTAAATTATTTTTGTTTGGATAATCTTAGATCTGTGTACACAAGTTCACAGGAAAATCACTGGATACTTCTTCCTATTGTTCTTTAAGGTACCCTCTATAAGGTGATTAATTTATTTTCAAATTTCTCCTCGTGTTCTATTTGAATTTGCCAACATAAGCTCTTTTTTTTTTCTTTATAAAGAATTCTGGTCACATGGGTGATTGTGAAATCATTTGGAAATGATGCCCTGTTTTCATCCTAGCTGTCAGCTATAATACTCTTAAGATAACACAGGCCCCTAAAAGGGAAAAAGACTGAGGGCAATTGGGCAATCAGTTACTCATCTTTGCACACCCCATCCCCACTCTGAAACTGTACACCACAGACAATTGTACACCACAGTTATTTTAATTATCATTTGAATTCCTTCTTGATGTTTTAAACATAATTTTTTTTTTTTTTTTGAGACAAGGTCTTGCCCTGTTGCCCAGTCTGGAGTGCAGTGGTGCAATCATGACTCAACTGAAGCCTCAACCTTCTGAGCACAAGTGATCCTCCCGAGCTCACGCAAACCTCACTTCAGCCTCCTGAGTAGCGAGGACTCTACATGCACAGTGTACCACCATGTCCAGCTAGTTTTTAAAATTTTTCGTAGTGATGGGGTCGTGCTGTGTTGCCCTGGCTATTTACATACTTTTTAATTCCAGTATTCATAATATTATACCTCATAAACATGATCCTCAGAACTCATGAGGTTCCTCCCTCCCTCCACCAAAGGAAAGTAGAATTAGGGAGGCCAAATGCTTTAACCTTTGGTGACAGCAGTTTCTTGCAAAAATGTCTACTAGAAGGCCTTTCACTCTGTCATAAAATGGATGAAGGAGGAATTCCATTCTGTTTCTCACTACTAATATTAGCACTTCTCTACAATGTTATTGATCAAATAAAATGCCAAGTTGAGATCACGTTACAACTTTCAAAACAACAGCACTGCAAAACTCATATAATTGTGTTGGATAAACAGGTAATGTTATTACATGTCATGTAGTAAGAAACTACATTTTCTGCCTTTGCAGGTGAGTGCTTAAAATCTGCAGCACCCATGTTAATCTTTATTTTGAGAATATTTAAAAATAGACATTTCATTCCAGAAAACTTGGAAAATATAAAAAAGCCAGGGAGTAAAAATAAAAATTACCTGTAAACTCTATACTCAGAGATAAGTATGCACTTTATACAAGGGTGTAAAAAAATTGCACCTTATACAAGGAATTCAAAAAAAAAAAAAAAGGACCAGAAGAGAATATTTCACTGAAAACAATTGCTGAGTTCAGATTACTACCCTGTTAGGGAAAAGGAAAAGAAGTATTTCCCTTCTTTTTCTTTTTCTTTTTTTTTGAGAAGGAGTCTCGCTCCATTGCCCAGGCTGAAGTACAGCCAGCAGCATAATCTGGGCTCACTGCAGCCTCTGCCTCCCAGGTTCAAGCGATTCTTCCACTTAGCCTCCCGAATAGCTAGGATTACAGGCACCTGCCACCATGCCCGGCTAACTTTTTTGTATTTTTGGTAGAGACAGCATTTCACTATGTTGGCCAGGCTGGTCTCGAACTCCTGACCTCAGGTGATCCTCCTGCCTCCATCTCCAAAAGTGCTGGGATTACAGGCACAAGCCACCGTGTCCAGCCCAAAGTATTTCCCTTCTATCTCAAGAAGTGAGAAGGCTTTAAAAGGACCTGGTGGTAATTGATATGTATTTTCTGAGATGTGAGAGCACACAGGGACTGGTGCTTGAAATTCACCAAGAATTGAGACGACTAAATGCAAGTCTGTGACAGGAGAAAATGAAGATGACAGTGGGAACTACTCCTCTGTTTCATATGGCAAGAGCACATGAACTCCCCTGAGGCCCAAGTGGATCCTACTAGAGGAAACTGGGATGGAGATGCCTTGAAGACATCTCAGCAATAAGTGGCTGTGGGATGTACCATCAGGGGCAGGAGCTAGGGGGACAGTGCTGTGCCATGTTAGAGACCTGTACCACCTAAACAACCCCGTAGTGAACATCCAGAGAACACCAACAGTTTCCAGGAAGCGATTATTCTAGATACCCACCTATCTAGATATCAAAGTGTGCCAATGCCAAGTTATGAAAATGTCTATGAAGTAACAACTTCCCTGCCTCTCACTTCTCCTTTTCCAGCCTTATTAAGAGATTTAAGAAGTCTTGGCTAAGGAGGTGGGTGGAGAAGAGAAAGAGAATGCCAGGGAAGGAGAAGGCTGACCACCCCTGGTTCCCACCAGAAGCCTCTAGACTCAGCAGAGGAAAATAAATATCTTCAATTCTACATGTAGTTCAGAGTTTTCACTGTGGAAATGGTCATTTTAATTATTAAAATTAGATGGCAGCTAAAAGTAATTATGGGCCTTTTTATTATCAAAATGTGACCAGAAAAATCATGGACCTCCCCTGGACTTCATCCAAGGAATGGGAGAAACCTGTTAGGCTGATGCAAAAGTAGCCGCGGTTTTTGCCATTGAAAGTAATGGCATTAAAAGTAATGGTAAAAAACCGCAATTACTTTTGTACCAACCTAATATCTTATCCAGAGGAAAGGGACAAAGCTGCTTTCTCTTAATCCCTGTGGAATCCTGCTCTTTGAGTGTAATGAGAATACATTACATTCCAAAATGTAGTTGTGCCAAAATATATTGAACTAGTCTTCTAATTTGTTTCTTGTTCACCATCTTTTCTTGAAAGTTCCCATAATTTAGACACTATTTCTTTTCTCTTCAATTCTTGTTTTATCACATTGAAAGTCATGAAATTATTTCTTATTTAAAACAAACATTAAAAATAACATTTAAACATAGTGCCTGAAACATAAATATAGTAGATGATCAATAAAGGTATGTCTGAATAAACAGAATGAACAAAAGCACATTTCTTTCTGCTTAACACTTGCTGCATGACAAAATTTAAAAAAGAAACAAAGTCCTTTCAGTATTACCTAATTTTAAAATAATCACTCAGTTATTCCTCATTTTTAAAGCCTTCCATTTTAATCTATCAAAAAGATTAAGGTACAAACTATTCTCTATGGATTCTAGAAGTATAATTATGCTGTATCATAGCCGTGTGATGAGATAGCACAGGCAGAAGCTTTCTGCACTAAAAGATAACTAAGAACCCAAAATAGGGACAGAATAGGGGTCAAACTGTTGAAGGCTAAGAACAGGTTAACAGCACTAGTTTCTAGAGTAAGTGGGTGAGGGGTCGTGGCTAGAGTGAGACACTTAGCTGCCAAGAGAAGTCACAGTTTGAACAAATCAAGAGCTTAAAGTCTTCGGTTATTCAGAGTCACAGAACTAATAGGCACAAAGCAAGGGATGAGGCCGTGGAACTAGAGTCAGTGCTCATCATGGTTATGGGTATCACACATCAATTCCTTAGGAGGACCCAAATGTATACTCTCATGACAGGTACTTTATCTATTTCAAGCGCTATTTTATGAGAACAATTGTCTGATACCAAGGCCTTCTCTAAGGACATTAAGAAGCTCTCACCTCTGTGGGGATTTTGATCTACCTTTATCATCATGCATTTGTGAAATCAATTTAAAAATTAGCTTAACACTGGACAGCAAAAGAGGAACGAAGCAGAGAAAGGTGATGTCTCAAGTATCAAGGGGTAAGTGACAGGGTATTGCTTTTGTGGCTAAGGAAATAGGAGGGGGAAGCTCCAAGGACAACTGCCTTGGCAACATCCTTGCTTCTTCCTTCCAGGCCAGATCACCCTCACATTCTAGCTTCCCTCCCTGGAAAGCTGAAGAGTCCCAGACTGAAGAGTTAGGCTAATTGCACTGGTTCAGGTGGTGATTAATTTATAATTCCTAATGGAAAATTGTTGCTACAAAATCATTCACATCACAAAAGAGCCACAGATAACCGTCTAAGATATACGAATAGGAAATGATTGCAGCCAAATTCGGATCATTTCCAACAGTATAACATTTTTTTCTTGGATTACAAAGAGAATTTTATGACACTGGCAGGCGCATAACTTTCTCCAGCATTCTAAGCGTCTTCCTGTCTTTCTTGTTCCCACACGTTAAATCAGCAGTGCATGACTTACAATTTGACTTGCTTCCTTTTTTGCAAAGTAGTCAGAACATGATTCCATTCATGAGTGACCTTTCTCCTCCCTCTCAGATGCTGATTTGGGCAACATTCAGATCACTTTTATTTCATCTTGAGAGATAAAAATTTGGTTGCCCCAGGAGTGGGAGAACTTAATGACTGTTTCAGTAAAGCATTTACCGAGTCAGTATTCAAAGCCATCTGAAATAGTTGGCAGAGTTAAACAATAAATGGCATTACTTTAATAAACTGGGAGGGAATAAGACTGTCCCATTGTGCCTAGCAACTGTTAAACATTATGTTCTTTCTTGGAATCTAACAATGCAATGTTTGTTTCATTCAGTACTCTGCATTGTCTCTTAAAAACAAATCTTAAGAAATTGTGTAAGTATATTAAGAACATAAATTATGTGTGTATGTGTATATATATATATTTGTACACACATGCATATTCACAGGCATATAAAACAAACGAATGTCACTTTTTAGATCCAATCACCTGTCTAACTCATAAATAGATAACCATGCATTGGAATAACCAGGTTTGTATCTGCTGTGATGAGTGTACAAAACAAAAGCAATATAAGAAGACAAAAAATGATGAAAAAGAAACAGAATAATAAATTGCTAAGACTCTAGGCTTTGGATTTACAGGTACCCCTGTCACGCACAAATAAGACTTTAACTTCTTTACTCTTTTTAGATATAAAATGGGGATGTACTAGGAGCTTCATCTGAGGGCTAGAGTGAGAATTCAATGAAGTAGGGCTTTCAAAATGTTTAGCAAGGAACTGAAAACTAGTAAGTACTCAAATGTTAGCTTTAACAATGGCTCAATCAAGGTTATAACTCTACTTGGTTTCAGACTTTTGATATGTTAAATTAGGTAACACGTCAACAATAAAAATATACAGAACAACCTGGGATAGTTATCCAATATCAGTCTCTATTAGCTCTCTAGTTTAGTATAAGTTACTAACTTTCTTCTTGGCTGTGTTTATTGGGAAGCAGATAGCGAATTTTTATGAGCTTAGACAATGCCAGAGATAGGACTGTATCTCTGGCATATGCAATTCATTCTACATAAAAGAAAAACAGCCCTGTACAGAAAGCATTTTCTTTGCCATGTGAACATGTGTATGTGTGCATGGAAGCTTTCATATGTGTGTTTGTGTGCACACATGTGCTCAGGAGATAAAGTCAAGGGAGGCGTATAAAGAAGCACGCTCATCATTAAGATTTGATGTGTTGCTACAATCCTGCAATATGTTTGACAATTAGCAATGGCTTAAATGCCTAATTTAATGACTCAATATATACCATTTAGTTGGTTCCTTGTACTAAAAGAAGATACAAATGAGATTGGTGGGGAGACAGTGATTAGCCAAGGGAAGTGAGAAAACAGAGCAGCTGCTCTTCCCTGGACATATCTTCTTTTGAGACTGTAAATAGAGGGGTGGATTTTATTGACTATTTTGCTTGTAGGATGTAGAATTTAAGCTCATCACACTGGAAAGAGCCCACATCTAACACTGCTTATACATTACATTAGAATCTTCAAAGACACTTAGTTACCTTGAAGAACAAGAAATCACAGACCAAGATTATTCCTGAAACCTATAATTATTGCAAGACAAATGATAAATGAAGCAGAGAGAGCTAACATCTCCTTTCCCTCTATGGAAGTCGAGAGATCTTCTTACTGCCCACATCTATCAGTAGCTCCTTCTCCAAAAAGGAAGACCTGATATTCTGACTGGTAGGCACCAGAGGTATTAATTGGGCTATATTTTACTAGTGCATAAGACTACTGTGGCCTAGTGGCAATAAACCATGCTCTTCCTGTTGTCTGTCTCATAGCCACAAACAGGTTGGCAGTCACAGGAGCAGGAAAATTGTTTTCTTCTCTCCTGTCCATCATGCAGCTGGTGAGTAAATGCACTTAAGAGGGCCCAATAACAGGTCTCTCTCCTCTCTCTTCTCTCTTCTCTCTCTCTGTGTTCTCAAATATAAGAGTTTCAAAATTTGGGGAAAGAAAGAGTCTCCATTTGGATTCCAAACCCAAGCTATACTCCTATATATCTACCAGAAAGCTTTGCCCTCAGACCAGATGGAGGGGGAGGTGAGGAAAGGGAGGGTTAGGGTAAGCAGTGTGTGTAAAGTGCTTCCTTAGCCATTACTGAAGCAGTAATGTGTTTTCCATGTAACTATTGCCCTTTAATCATGCATTTCCTTTATACAATATCCTGGGAAAAGAAATTGGAAGTTCACATCAATACTTTCACTTGATCATTTAATAAAAAATTCAATTAACTTTTATGTTATTCCTGCTATGTAGATACATGGCTTTATAGTAGTATTACTTACATTGAAGGGATAAATAGTAGGGTTAGAATAAAGTTCACCTTGATCTCTTAACAAGGATAAGGATATCTTAGTAAGTTCTCCAAAATGTGATAATACAGATTAAAGTTGAAGTTCACAACAAATAGAATGCGAGTGGGTGGGTGAAGTAGCTCAGGTCTATAATCCCAGCACTTTGGGAGGCTGAAGTAGGAGGCTCACTTGAGCCCAAAAGTTGGAGACCAGCCTGGGCAACATAGAGACACCCCATCTCAAAAAAAAAAAAAAAATTTATAGAAATAGAAAGTTAGGGTTGTTGGTTTTTTACACACACACACACACAAGACCCATGAATTTTTATGTATTCATATATTCATACTTTGTCTTATTCCAGAAAGGATATGAGGCAACAGAATATCATGACTAACTATCTGAGAGGAAGTTGTTTGTCCTGAGATTAATTAATTTGCCTTTCTCTCTCTCTTTTTTTAAGTATGTTTTAGAAGATCAGGGATTTTTTAAAAGTTTATCTTCTAGAATAGGGTAAAGAAATTGGAAGTTCACATTAATACTCTCGCTTGATCATTTAATAATAATTTAATTAACTTCTGTTTCATTCCTGCTATGTAGACACCTGGCTTTATAGTGGTGTTACTTACATTGATATATTTCAATGATTAATGTCTCATTTGCTCCTCCAAACTTTGAGTAGGTCATTTGTAGAAAATTATTACACACACACACACACACATTTTAATATTAGTAAAAACAAGCCTCAAAAATACAGTAAATTGTAGAATCACACTCTCCTGACTGCCAATCTAGCTTTCTTTTCGTTGCCCTGTCCTGTGCCCTCAAAGGTATAGGAACTGCCTCAACTCTGCTCTCTCTCCTATGTGAGATCTCTTTATTAAAAAAAAAAAAAATCCTATTATACTTGATCAACAGTGGAAAAGAGTTTAAGATCATTGAATAAAAGATACTAGAAATGTGTTCAATTTTCTGTCACCTAAGCCCCCAGGTTGCTAGGACACTGCCCTCTTCCAAGAACCTTCTCATAAATTTCACACGATCTCCTCTCTTTTCAAGATGTTTCATTCGACTGCCATCAGACTTGGGAGAATAGAATCATCTCCAGCAAGTAAAATAGCTCACCATTTAGTTATTACAACATGCAGTGCTTTTTGCTTATCACAGCCTTAAGCCCTTCCTGGAAGGTAAGATTTTTCTCAGATTGGCAATATGCAGACATGAGAAAAGAAAGCAACTGACAGAATTTGTGAGGAAAAGAAATGATGCCTGAGGTTGCTTCAGGATGGGAAAACATATCTTAATTTCTCTTTCTTTCTCTCTCTCTCTCTCTTTCTCTCCATCTCTCTCTCCCTGCTGCCACAAGAAGCAGAAACATAAAACCAAATAAAAAAATTTCTGTTTCTTAATATCTTAAGTCCAACAACAGTATAAAAGTATGACTGAGGAAAAGGAATTTGACAACTAACAGTTAAAACATGATACATGAAGATAACATTCTTGTATGAGAATTCTAGAGAACATCTGATTGATAAAAATTGTGGGGCTTTTGAGATTTTTAAAAAAATTAGAATGAATCATGGAATGGACCAGTCACATAAACTTGCCAAAGGGGAAAAAAAGACTTAGAATTAACCATAGTTAGGGCAATCACATGTCAATTTTGCTGGAACTGTCCTGGTTTAACCCTTAAAAGTGATATAATCCTAGTCACTTTCAAAGGAATACTTGTTTGGACAAAATACATCTGTGGTCGCCCTAGCCATAGAGGATGAAGCAATCTTATTTCTATGCATTTCAAAAAGAAAAAAAAAACACAGGAAGTGTGTCAGAAAGCTGGGGACATGCCATTATCTTTTTGACAGTTCATTACAAAAAGGCAAATGCAGTGACCTCAACCAATGTATGTTTATTTATAAAATTGAGTAAGAACTCACAAATCCATTTTGAATTACTTAGTGGAAATCAAGATCTTTCATCACAGAAATAAAAGAAAGCAGAGAAGGAGAGATAAAATTGGCAACATTCTCTGAAATTCAAGCTGAAAACCATGTTTCAGCAAAGGAAACACAGAATCCTCAACCAATGCCATGGCACACGAGAGCCTTTCCACATGCCAGACAAACCATTCTAGCAAGATTTCTAGTCCAAACTGGGATTGTGAGTATATTTGTATTTTCCCTACTTTAAGAGAAGACTAGCAGAATTTTTCTCGTAAATTTAGGGATGCATAATCACATGTTGTTTTACATAAACATGCATTCCAATTTACATAAATTTGCATAACACTTTCCCCAAAAACCTATCTCTGAATATGTAAAACAAATTAATCTGTGCTCTCTAATATTATTATATTCAAATATGACATCCAGGGCTACCACAAGAGATAGGCTTACGAGAGAGAGCAATGGCATCACTCCAAAACTCTGTACTAAAAATAGATAATAGTTATAGATTGAAGTTGAATATTTCCAGAAATTGATTAGAAACAGTCAAAAAACTGCTAATAAGATAATCCCAGATTGGAATAAGTAGATGGAATACTTGATATAACTCATTAAGAATTAATATTAGGGAGCTTGTTTGCCAAGTTCTGCATAGCCGTGTTTACTCTAGTTCTTCAAGTGTGTTTGCTCTAGCATAGAAGACTTTAAAAAAGAAAGGATTTTTCTCATTTGCATTTTAACAAAAAAAATAGGTAATTGTCGTTGCTGTTACTGTTACTGTTATAGCAAAAAAGCCATGGCATGAAGTTTACTTTTATTGGCATGAGTGCCAATAAAATGTTTCAGGATTGGTTCTTTCCTTCTATTATAAAAGGAAACACAAAAGGGGAGAAAATTAACCTTCTCTTTCCTCTCCTCTATAAATAAATGTATTTGGTAAATAATTATTTCTGTGCTGTAAGATAGTCTTACTATGGCTTGCTTTACAAATGTTTTTAAAAGAGGATTTCATAAATGAATATGAAAAACAAAAACACAGCAAAGTCTTAACTTAAAAACTTAAAACTCTTTCGTCTACTATATGGGTATAGGGTTCCTAGCTACTTAGGTTAGATTAATAGCTGGCAGCTCTTAGCATCATTAGCATCTTAACATACCAAAGAACCTTTCTCGGAGGGGCGGGGTGGGAGGGAGATGAGGAAATGATAAAGCTGAAGATTGTGAACCACTCAAAAAGGAGCACAGATTAAAGTAATTCCATTAACACCATTAACACATGAGTCAGATCATGGTACTTGCTTACTCAACAGCTTCTAATAGCTTCCCATCACCCTTAGAATAGAATCTAAATTTACCAGGACCCACAGATTCTACACAAACTAGCTTCTAGCATCAACTCTAGTCTCATTGGTATCTTCCTCTCACTTACTTCACTCCCTTAATGCAAGCTTTCTTGCTGTGCTCTAAACAGGACACGCAGGGCCTTTCCTTTGGTTTTCAATGCTACTGTGGACCTGGGGAGAGGGAAATTGGAATAAGTCAAGTTAAAACATCATAAAGTTCTCTGCCCTTACCAAGATTCAGCCATTTTTCTTGAGTGAATCATCCTTAGATTGTTGCATGGTTTTGGTTAACTTTCAGAGTTCTGAAAAAAAGTTGATTTTGACAACTCGTGCTAGTGTTCTCGTTGCTTTTATAAAATAATAGTTTGTTGGAAGTCTACATTTTGCAATTCTGGAAACTGCTTTCGGGTCAGTGCTTCCTTAAAACTCACTAAAACTTGACAAGTGGTAGGTTGTTAATAATTAGTTGCATGTGATTTCTCAAACTGTAGTAGTAGATTTTTTTTGTACTCTGTTTAACATTAAATCATAAAATTTATTTTTTTCTAGATAGATCACATTAAATTTTATTTATCCAACAAATACATATTGAGTCACTGAGTTGTATTAGTCACTGTCCCAGGCACCAGAAATATGGCATGGATGAGGAAATGACATTTGCCAAGAGGTCCTAATGACCTGAGGGAATAGGTCACAGGCTACCTAAGGAAAGATAATTCCAGGCTCTCTACAACAGATATGCTTTAGATTCAAGACAAAAATATATCAAAAGTAAAGTTATAAAACAGTATACCATGCAAATAGTACTCAAAAGAGAGCTGGAGTAGTTATACTAATATCATATGAAATAGACTTCAAGAAAAAAAGTTACTAGAGAAAGAGAAGGTCATTTTATAACAATAAAAGGATCAATCCATCAGGAAGGCAGAAAAAATTTTTAAAATATATGCACCTAAAAGCAGAGCTCCAAAATACATGAAGCAAAGTGGACTATACTGAAGGGAAAAATAGTTTAACAAGGTTCATTACCCTACTTTTAATAATTAATATAAACTTTGGGAGAAAATCAACAAGAAAATAAGTCTCCAACAACACTATAAACCAGCTAGACCTAACAGATACCTATAGCATAATAGAGACATTTTACCCAGCAGCAACAGAGTACATATTCTTTGAAGTGTACATGGAACATTCTCCAATATAAACCATATGGCAGGCCATAAAACAAGCCTCAAACAAATTAAAAGGATTAGAATCATATAATTTATAATAAGAGGAGGAAATTTGAAGAATTACCAATTGAGATGAAGAATTACAAACTGAGGCAAAATTTTTTGCCTTAGAATATTTACCGGCCATAATATATGTTATTAATGTTGCTATGTAATGGAAATATTACTATTAGTTTTAAATGAATATACAAACATAAAATTATTTTCAGTTTTAATTTTCACTGTGGTAAATATTGATTGATATAATCAAATAAATAAAAGCTCTTTAAGAGTTTTCAATAATTTTAAAGAGGTCTCTCTTACCAAAAGGTTTGAGAACCACTGATTTAGACCAATAATTTGGGAGATATGTTTGGGAGTCCACCACAATACCTATTACTCCGCATCACACAGGCAACTGTTTGCAATGGTTCCTTTGCAGGAAAGACAGAGAGGTAGTAGGAACAGGAGCTTAATCATTTTCTACATTTTTTGTATGGCTCTGAAGTCCCAGAAATGAAACATAACAAGTTGTGTTTGAGAAATTAAACGGAATACATTGTGAGTGGAGCATCAGAAGGGTGTATGATGGTGGGAGAGAGGAAATGGGTGTGCTGAAGGTATCTATCTTGTAGGGCAGATAGGATACTATTATTCTAATATCTGTAATACAAGGGAATAACAATTGCATTAAAAAGTGATCAACTAAGTGCTACCCAGAGAGGAATCACTTTATTGTCATCTGGAAATCAAACTCACTACAACATTCCCTCTTGAAATGCAAAACCAAGCCCACTGAAATGTTATTAACAATCTTAACAATTTCAAAATATGCACTCACTCATGTAATCTATGGATATTATTCACCTCCTTCAAAATGAAAACTCTAAGGCTACAGGTATATATTTTTTTAATCTAGGCAAGTGAAGAGAATTTATGAATGTGCAGTTCTATACCCAGAAAGCAATTGCCATGAGTTAGAAAAGGAAAAAAAAAAATCCACTTCAAATAAAGCAACGTGACTCCTCCACTCCCACCTCCAACTCTTTGGGTTTAGGAAGACCTAACCCCCACCATTTTCTAATCTTCGGCAGGGATTTCATATCTAACAGCTGCTATTTAGGTAGCCCCTTATGCTATGAAATTTAAACCCTCATTTTATCTCCTTTCCCTACAGCAAAAATTGCAATATCTCACACCCAAGCTCCAGCTGTCAGATTCACACACCATTTCTATTTCAATGGCTAGAATAATCCTTTGCTCCCTTGTTTTCATTGAACAAGAATGTGCCAGCTTAAAAAAAAAAAAAAAAAAAAAAAGGAACAGGGAAAAGGCATTTGTCTAAACTCAAATACTCAAAGGGGAGAAAACAGCTTGAAGAAATGTGATGCTTTGTTACAGGCATTTTGCATTTGAAGCACAGTTGTTTTTTAAGTACATATACACATTCAAACATATATAAATATAGGTAGATGGACATGAGACTCTACAGGCCTTTTTCAGAATGCACTATATAAGTCAGAGAAAATATACACACATAACTGTGCCAAAAAAACTAGACAATGTGACCATATCCATGGCAACCATTCTTAAGTTAAATTTTATTTTTTAAAACGAGGGAGAAAAATGTTTCTAAGTTTTCAATCTTTCACATCCATTGTGATACCAGCCACCTATAACATGGTGGTTATTGCTTAATATTTACAGTTAGAATCCCAAATTCCAAAGCAGCCTTAGAAGCATGGTGATCCTAGTGATAGTTAAAATAAGCAATCCCTGAAGACACCATTTGTAAATTAACACACAGATGCAATTTCAGCTGTCTCCAGTCTGAATGGGAAGAGTCAAATGATCTCTGTTGGGAGAACAGAGTTCTTAAAAGAGTTTGGTGTCTGATTCTGCATGAAGAAATACATGAAGAGAAAGGCTCTAGAAAAACCTCTTAAGTGCTTCCTAAGATCTGTGGCACTGGCATAACCACCTGAAATCAGGAATATCCTTTTAGCAATGACAAAGAACTTTATCTTGTAAATTCTTGCCTTCTTATCTAGTAAATTCTTCTCTCACGATGTTTTTGACCAATATCACTTTTTTGCTTAGTTCCATAACGTACTGCCCATGGAATCATTATAACGGCATTCTGACTGCTCTCCCTGGCTTAAATGTTTCCCTCCCCAGTCAACTGAATGGCTCATTTTCTCTTCTCACCACTCTTCTGTTCTAAAAACTTTGATTGGCTTCCTATAACTTCATTCTCATGTACTAAATCTTCTATAACTGGGCTCGGTCTTAGCTAATCCAAAATTTTCTCTTTAAGCTTTTGATGAATAACCAAGGATGTTTCCTCCCCATTTTTCCCCAAGCCACTTTCTAACTACCTTCCCAACACACCAAGCTCAACCTTAGCTGAGGATGTTAAGAAGAGAGCACCATTTTCTTTATACTAAATGTCGTTCACCTTCCATCCAGCCAAATCATACTCAGCTTCCAAGTTCCCCTTAAGGCCCATGAGGGATAGCCTGACATCAACAGCCTTCACTGATTTCTCTAACATCTGGGAGATTATTTTACTAGAGATAAGAACAAATAAGCATTAATACCAAAAAGTTAGTTACTAATAAGGAACTTTTTACTAAATATAGTACCTTAGATATTCAATTAAGACCTAAGAGTCTGAAATCATTCAGAAAGTAAAGATAACAATTACACTTAAAAACAAAATGGCAGCAATCACAGGAACCAATGTATCTAAAAATTAATAACAATCTCTCTGCCATTTCAAATATACATGACATTGTCTCTCCTTTTACAAAAAAAAAGAGTTGTTGGCCGGGCGCGGTGGCTCATGCCTGTAATCCCAGTACTTTGGGAGGCCGAGGCGGGCAGATCATGAGGTCAAGAGATCAAGACCATCCTGGATAACACAGTGAAACCCCATCTCTACTAAAAATACAAAAAAAAATTAGCCAGGCATGGTGGCAGGCACCTGTAGTCCCAGCTACTCGGGAGGCTATGGCAGGAGAATGGCGTGAACCCGGGAGGTGGAGCTTGCAGTGAGCCAAGATCGTGCCACTGCACTCCAGCCTGGGCAACAGAGTGAGACTCTGTCTGAAAAAAAAAAATAAATAAAAAGAGTTGTCTTCTTATAAAAAATGTTTATGAATAGAACCTTTTTTAAAAAACACATTGAGGACAGGAACTTATATATTGAGGACAGGAACTCTAGCCTTTATTTCTTTCTTTTTTTTTTTCCTTTACAGTGGAAACCCTTACCTTCATTAGAGCACACACATAATCTTTATTTGTAAAACTTAAAACTTCAAGCTAAATGAAAAACAGCGAATGTTTTTGCTGTAAGGTAGTTTGCCAACTTTAGAAAAATATCTTCAATTCTTCAAACAGATGGCAAGGCCACCTTTAAAAAATATTAAACATGCTAAAATAGATACAAACTGATAGTTCTACTTCTGATAAACGCTGCTGTGGACAACCGAACGCCTCCCATTCTGTTTCAGTAATAAATCACTTTCCTGACTTGAGTTAGTAATGAGATTTTTAATCATGTGGATTGAACATATCCTCCAGTTAATAAGAAACGTATCACCTCTTTTTTATCTTTAATAAAAGATTTGTACACTGCTCAAATGATTGGTATTACATTTTTAAAGAACCCGAGATTGATGTTTTTCAATTCTCCTTTCCATTTTTCTGGGCTTTTATAATTCAAAGGTAATATGCCCTGTAATTAATAATTCATAAGGTAATTTTAAGGCTTTTATTCAGAAACCTCTTTCCTATTGACTTTAGAATGTGTCATAAAATGCAGGTATTAATATCTTGGCAATTCCCAGCTCTGTACGGATGAGGTCCTTGAATTTAAACAACTCAAGATTGGTGCTTCAAAAATCAGGAGACATAATTTTGAACCTTAAGGTACAGAAAAGACAAATATCTTTTAAAAGTGCTATTTACACCATTATATTTCTTTCAGCTGACAATTAACCACAGGCAGATTTCTCTTGTTATTAGGGTAATTGTCAGGATTTATTTTTTTTAGCGTGACAATTATTTTGAGGAATAAATCAGAAGCAAACAGTTCTATCTGAAAACATTTTTAAAACTACTGTTCTAAATGTGCATTTAAGCATCTGGAATCACTAAAAGATTCATTCAAAGACATTTTTACCGGAAGGTAAAGCTTTGTTTTTCTCATTATTATCTTTCAGGCACAACAAACTAGTGTGTATTAGGAGGGCAGCACAGGAAAATCATCTACACTTTTTTCTCTTTTAAATATTTTTCCGTACACTGTTCTGAAAATCTATGTGATCAGAGAGTATCAGGGTGTCATTCACCAAGTTTGTTAGAAAGTGATCCTTACAAGGGCACACAAAAGAGTGTGCTAGCATTTACTGGCCAGTAAATTCCACTCTATTCTCATAAAACTGCCACGCATCAAATAAGTATAATTATGCATGGCAAAGAGCACTGTAAATATAAAGGGCTTCAGAAATACAAGAGGTGTTATCATCTGCCACATAGCCCACATTTGTCTCGTGGAAGCTTGGCTGAATGCAGATGGAAGAATATGAACCTATCCCTACCTATTGAAGAACAGTTCCAAGTACATCAGGATGCTGAATAAGCAATGACTCCCTTGTTTAAAAAATAAATCATGGCAACAAATGAACAACATATTACTGACTCCCCACCACTTTGTGAACAAGATCAGTGGTGGATTCACCCCTGCATTCCTTGAGCTAGTCACAGGACCTGACATTTATAATGAGGCTCAATAAGGATTAAACAATAATATGTGAAATATGAAGAGCAATATTCGACCCACTCGGGCACTTGGAGTCTCTGTTCCTCCAATCCTTCACCTATAAAAGAAAACAGTCATCTAATCCAGATGTTGTGAAAATAGTTTAGATAAGACTAATAAATCTGAGTCATTGCTCTACTATTACAAAATATGGCTTGTAATAAATTTCTTTCCTTCTATACAAAGAACACCTGAAACCACTGTAAATCAAAATTTATATGCAAGGAGGAAGCTGTGGTGCTTCAAGAGTTTTTTTCTGGCCAAGAACCAACAATCTAAGATCTACCATGCTTTGACCAAAGATTTCCTAAAGAACTCAAGACGGGCCTTAATTGTTAAAGGCAGAGGTACAGACTGTCATTAGCTAAAGGGAGCACCATGTTTTACTTTTGATTCAGATTTAGTATGACAAGACAAATAAAAATAGCTTTTAGAGCAAAATATGGAATACAAAAAATCCATATGTCAGAAAAGTTTCAGTTACACCTCTTGACTTCCATCCCTTTGGATCCGTCAGGGTGTCCGCTGTGCTCCTGATCCAGTGAGGTGCCCACTGCTGCTCCCGATCGGGCTAAAGACTTGCCATTGTTCCTGCACAGATAAGTGCCCAGGTTTGTCCTAATCAAGCTGAACACTAGTCACTGGGTTCCATGGTTCTCTTCTGTGACCCACGGCTTCTAATAGAGCTGTAACACTCACTACATGGCCCAAGATTGCATTCTTTGGAATCTGTAAGGCCAAGAACCCCAGGTCAGAGAACACGAGGCTTGCCGCCATCTTGGAAGCGGCCCATCACCATCTTTGGGAGCTCTGGGAGCAAGGACCCCCTGGTAACATTTTGGCGACCCAGATGGGACCTCCAAAGCAGTGAGTAATATTGGACCAGTCTCGCTTGCTATTCTGTCGTATCCTTCCTTAGAATTGGAGGAAAATACTGGGCACCTGTCGGCCAGTTAAAAACGATTAGCATGGCCGCCGGACTTGAGACTCAGGTGTGAGGCTGCCTGGGGAAAGGCTTTCTAACAACCCTTCTGGGTTGGGAGCATTCGTCTGCCTAGAACCAACTTCCACTTTCAATTTTCCTGGGGAAGCTGAGGGCCTACTAGAGGCAGAAAGCTGTCATCCTGAACTCCCGGCATTAGTCAGTTGAGACCATTGCACAACCAGAAGTCTCTATTCAACAGTCGCCCATGCGTGCACCCTACCTTTCCTTCTGACCCATACCACCTGGGTCCTGACCACGACTTTCTTGAAAGCGTAGCCCCAAAATTCTCCTTACCTCTGAATCTACTTCCTCTGATCCCTGCCTCCTAGGTAGTAACGGTTCAGACTTTCATTTCCTCTAGCAAGTTGTATCTCCAAAGGGATCTAAGGAAGCTCTATGCTGCGTCCTTAGGCATCTAGGATATAAACTCAGGGAGACTTGTCCCTGGTGTCCCTACCAATTTAGGTATATAGCTCTCGACATGGGCAGTTATGTGGGACCCGTTCCCCATCACCCTTGCCAGGGCCCCAAGTTTGTAAATGGCTAAGAGAGATAGAGGCAGACAGAGAGAGAGACAGAGAGACAGGGAGGAGAGAGACAGAGAGGACAGAGACAGAGAGGAGAGAGAGACAGAGAGGAGAAAGAGGCAGAGAGACAAAGAGGGAGTCAAAGAGAAAGAAAGATAGCTATAGTAAAAACAAAAAAACAAAAAAACAAACAAAAAAAAAGTGTGCCCTATTCCTTTAAAAGCCAGGATAAATTTAAAACCTATAATTGATAATTGAAGCTCTTCTCTGTGACCCTATAATACTCCAATAATACCTTGTTGTCAGTGTAAACGAGTGTCTGAAAACGCTGGGACCACTGACAACCCGTAGCCTTCCTATCAAAAATCCTTAACCCAGTGACCCACGGATGGCCCAAATGCATTCAATCTGTAGCGGCAACTGCTTTGATAACAGAAGAAAGTAGGAAAGTAATTTTTAGAGGAAGCTCATTGTGAGCACACCTCACCAGTTCAGAATTATTCTAAGTCAAAAAAAGCAAAAAAGTAGCTTACTAAATCAAAAATCTTAAAGTATGGGGCTATTCTGTTAGAAAGAGATAATTTAACACTAACCGCTGACAATTCCCTTAACCCAGCAGATTTCCTAACAGGGGATTTAAATCTTAATTACCACACAAAAGTCCGACCAGACCTAGGAGGAACTCCCTTCAGGACAGGATGATAGATGGTTCCTCCTAGGTGACTGAGAAGAAAAAAAAAAACCACAATGGGTATTCAGTAATTGACAGGGAGACTCTTGTGGAAGCAGAGTTAGGAGAATTGCCTCATAATTGGTCTACTCAAACGTTCTAACTGTTTGCACTCAGCCAAGCCTTAAAGTGCTCACGATATCAAAAAGACGATCTCAATCCTGACTCAAAAGGTTACCTACACCCTCTCTAAATGAATTTGCATAAGAACTGTTGTTTATGGGAATGCATCTTGATGGGGCAGCTGGGTTGTTATGAAATGCTCAGGAACTCAGCCCAGCTCTAGGACTCACCCCTGAGTGCAAAGGCAACGTTGGGCATGCTGGTAAAGGACCACTAAAATCCAGCAGCCCAGACCCCTTTCTTTGTGGTCAAGAAAGGCAGGAAAAGGGGTGCAGGACTGCTACATCGGTGAGCGCAACTAATCCAGTAAGCAGAGGTCCATGGGTGGTTACGCACTCTGGAAGGGAATAAGCATTAGGACCATAGAGGACGCTCTAGGACTAATGCTCATCAGAAAATGACTAGGGGTGCTGGCATCCTTATGGTCTTTTTTCAGATGGGAAACGGTCCCCCCAAGGCAAAAATGCCCCTAAGATGTATTCTGGAGAACTGGGAGCAATTTGACCCTCAGACGCTAAGAAAGAAATGACTTATATTCTTCCGCAGTATCGTCTGGCTACGATATCCTCTTCAAAGGGGAGAAACCTGGCTTCCTGAGGGAAGTATAAATTAATAACACCATCTTACAGCTAGACCTCTTTGGTAGAAAAGAAGGCAAATGGAGTGAAGTGCCATATGTACAAACTTTCTTTTCATTAAAAGACTTCATGAGATCACCTAGAAGGACTATTTCCCTGCATCAGAATCACCAAAGTTAATATTTAAAAGTTCGTATTTCTGGGCCTTTTCACAAATATATTGGGTCAGAATCTTGGGTTTGGATCCAGAAATCTACATTTCAACAAAATTTTTTAGGTATTCTTTGGCTTACTAAAAGTTGATAGGAAGAATATTTCTCTCCTATTCATTGCTAAATGTCTGGTTTTTTGAAGTGCCTGGCACACAGCAGGTTCTTATAAATAATTGCCAAATGAATGAATAAAAGAAAAAAAAGTAAAGAGCTAAGAACATTTTGAATACTTTTTATCTCCTACTTACTCCTTAAATAAACAATTTCTCTTTGGAATTCTAGAAATATATTCCTATAGGCTTATTTTGTTCTATGTACTGTATTCATTACAAAACTAAGCATACATTCCTCTTTTCCCAACATTACTTATGGATTACTAAGAAAAATGTGGAAACCCCTTTCATGTAGCTGTTTCAAAGTATGTACACAATTTTTACTTTTTAATGGATAAGTATGTGGAGACATGAAGCAGATCATTAACCCTGAAAATTCCTTTTAAGGCTTCAGTTATTATCTGCATAGCTTTTCTTTTCTGTATCTTTATATTCATTCTTCATTCCCTCTACCCTACATTAAAAAAATCACCTAAAATATTTCTTAAAACTTCAGTTACTAACCCCATTGCCCCTGACTGCAGTCTCCAAATTCCAACTACACTTTTTCTTACAACATTGCTTTTTATCTGTTTCCTTTTCTCTGATTTTTTTTTTTTCTTCTCCTTTCAAATGACCACCTGCTTTCTCGGCTCTTGAACTCGAATGGATTGTTAGCAGCAAAGAGATGAGAGACCTTTCTAGCTGCTGGAGAGAAGTTCTGAAGTGGTGTGGATCATCTGGCTCCAGTCTACAGGTCACCTCAGACCGGCAGGAAAAGAAATTAGACCCTCCATTCCATGTATGGAGGCATTTTGTCTGCAAGGCAGCACCCCAGTGATAGCCCAGGCACAGATTGGGGACATGCTGAAAACTTTCAACATGCCTGCTTCATATTTGATGGACACAAAGAGAAAAAAGACTGGCTTTGAAAGACAACTTAACCTTCTTGAAAAGTAAATCAAACTCAGAATCCTCCCAGACACCAGGTAACTCATTTTCCAACTTCATCCTGGCCAGGCTGTTTGACCCTGCTTATTTGGTGGGAGTCCTTGGGGCCATCTTCTCTGATTGAATCCAGCTGCAGTCTAATGGCCAGCTGTCCTCTCAGCCTCTGATCAGGACCTTTCAAAGGTCTAGTCAGAAACTCCTGGGGAGTGGTATATGGTATCAGAGACCTGAGTGTGCTCCAATTTGTCATGGTTCTGATTAAGTGGATACATAACAGATGGTGTCTTGTTTTAGATGGAGATGAGTAGGTGAGAAATTGTCTGGCTATGTTGAATTCTTTTAATTAAAAAAAGAATGGGAAAAATAATCTGCAGCTGGTATGTCATTTTTACCTCATAAGCACAGTTTTCTTTCCATTCAGTCATAAAAGGCAAGAAGAGAAAACGCAAACTCTCTCAATTTGGGACAAACCTAAGAAAGTCATTTCCTCTGTGGTATGAATATTGGATTAGCAAATGATTTCTTTAAAAAACAAAAAACAGTCAAGTGCATTTATTTTTCCTTTGAAATGGACAGCAACAGAATAAGGGCATTATTTATGAAACAGTTACAGGTCCCCAGACCAGCATTATCATCATCACTTGGGAAGGTTTTGTAGACAAAGTCAGGCTCTACACCAGACTTACTGAAATAAGAACTCTGGGTTGAAGAGTCAGTTAGGGCCCAGAAACATGTATTATAACAAGTCTGCTAAATGATTCTGATGTGCATTAGAATTTGAGAACCACTGTTTTAGAATATTGAAAACTCACTGTACTGGTAAGAAAGCTGTTAATTTTTAAAAGACTTTCAGCATCAATCCCCATTTTTTTATATACATATATATATATATTTTTTTAGTATTTATCAAATGCTTATACACGATGAGGAAACTGAAGCATAGAGAGGCTAAGTGACTAACCCGAGTAGTGCAACTAATAAGTGGCAGAGTTAGGATTTCGACCCAGCAAGTCAGGCTCTTGAGTGCAGGCTGCTCAGTTTTCCCATGTGCTCTTCAGGAAGCCGGCTTCGTCTCCAGACCTAGAGGTACTGTGTATGGCTTAGATACCACACAGTCCATGTCACTCTCAAAAGTTTCAACATCTCCTGTCAACACCTCGTATCCTTTTCTCCTCCAACTCTGTAAACTCTACATTTAGTTACTTCATTACTTCATTCTCTTCTATTAAAATGTAAGTTCCATGCAAAAAGACATTCAAATTTTTTTCTTACTGTGGAAATATTCAAACATATGTGAAAGTAGAGAAACAGTATAATTAATCCAATTTATCTGTTACCACTTTCAAAAATACCAATATATGGTCATTCTTGTTTCATCTCTGTTTCTACCCACTCCCTATACCCTGGACTATTTTAAAGTAAATCCTGAACATCGATCATATCATTTCTTCTGTAAACATTTCAGAATAAACACCTAAGAGATTAGAGCTCTTAAAAATATAACTTTAATATCATAGCTTTAAAAAACACCTATAATTTCTTAAAGTCTTCGATGTCCAAGCAATATTTAGATTTTTCTGATTTTCTTAAAAGTTGCTTTAAAATACATTTGTTTAAATCAAGATCCAAATAACATCCATATATTGTGATTGGTTGGCAAGACTCTTCAAGTGGCACTAGGTCTATAGGTTTCCCCATCATCATTCTATAAATATTTCTCCAGTTTTTTTTCTTGAAGTATTTTGTTGTTATTATTATTGATAAAATCAGGTAATTTTGTCATGTTAAGTAGAGGTTAGCAAACTTTTTTCTATATAGGGCCAGATAGTAAATATTTTATGTTTTGAGAGTCATATGAGCTCTGTTTCAACTATTGAACTTTGTTGTTCAATCATAAAACAGCATAAACAATATGTAAACAAATGAGCAAGGCTGTGTTGCAATAAAACAGCATTAACAAAAATAGGTAAGGAACCAGATCTGGCCCACAGGTCATAGTTGCTGATCCTTCCTATGGAATGCCACAGTCAGATTTCATTAATTACCCACCTATGGAATCCTTTATCAGGTCTTCTTTTCCTTCTAGTTTCTGTAAATTGGTAGTTAAATCTAAAGGCTTGATCAGATGTAGGTTTTTGTTTTCTTGTTCATATATTTTTATTTTATGAGACAACTTATATACATACATGCATATAAGTATACATATTTTATGTATACAAAATATGTATATATGTATACATGTAGTATATAAGTTCTCATAAAATAAAAATATATGAAAAAATGTGTGTGTGTGTGTGTGTATATACATATATATATATATTATTTTCATTAGGGGGTTATTACAGCAAATAAAACAAAAGAAAACCAACAAAGAAGCAGTGCATATTCATCATAGGGTACTTCTGTCACATTTTGAGATGTATTTATTCATTAATGATCATTGCCCAGATCTATTAATAATAATATCTCAAGAGCTAGAAGATAGTAATATTCTTATTTCATTATTACTTCTTTATTTATTAGATAGAACAGTGTTACAAAGAGAAATTATCTTTGGTCACCCTGCGGTACAGTTCATACAGGAAAGACAGAATAATTGCTTGATGATTTAGCTTATCATAATGAGTTTGTTCTCTAGCATCCTTAAAAGATATCTAAACTTTTAAAGTATCAGTATAAACCTATGATATAAAGATTTTGAAGTTTTTTAATCAATTGTCCTTGTTATTCATATGGCACACACATTTTTCCATCTTTGTTCAGTAGAAGTTTTTCCAAATTGTGTCTGATTCTTTTTGGCACAATCCTACTAGTCTTTGAAAGCATCCCTATTTTAAATTATGGCAAGATGTTTCAGATTTATCTTATAAATTATCTGCCCCAGATGCTGAATTATCCATTTCTCCAATGAGTCCTGGTTCCTTTTACTGACAAAAGGCATTTAGAGACCATAATCTGAGCATTAGGGTTGTACTTGCTAATGGGTTAGTCATTATTTCTAGGGCTATTCATTGAACAGAGTTGGAAATTATTTTCTTAAGAACACATATATAACAAATTCATACAGAAGCCTCAAAAATTTTTGGCCAGGTAGAGGGGCTCAGGCCTGTAATGTCAGAACTTTGGGAGGCTGAAGTGGGAAGATTGCTTGAGTCCAGGGGTTTGAGACAAACCTGGGCAACACAGTCTCTACAAAAAAACAAAAAAAATCAACCTTATCAACCTTCAATCTGTATCTTCTTACAATCATGCCAAAAATCTCAGTTCTCAAGGACATGGACATAATTACTTATTTGATTTATTAAATATCTCACAGTATAGACCTAACAGACTCAGAATAACAATAACAATATTACTTTCAAAAGTATTATAACTTAAAATCATTTAACATTATTTTTAAGTTCTTTTTGTCATTTTAAGTTCTTTTTGTCTGAGGGATATACAATCAAATTCCTGAATTTTAAAATCACCTGGAGTAGTTCCTTCCTATGTGACTATTCTGTTTCTGTGCTGCCTAGTATGGTAGTCATTAGCCACATATGGCTAGTAAAAATATAATTTAAGTTACTTAACTATAACTTAAAACTAAGTTTCTCAGCATACCAGCTGCATTGTAAGTGTCCACTAGCCATATGTAGCTAGAGGCTACTATTAAATGGTGGAGATATAGAACATTTTCACCATCACATAAAGTTCTATTGGGTACATGGTTAAATTTATTTTCTTTCCTTTTAAAACATTTTTAGAAATTCTTTTTGTATGTATTTTATTCTGTTTTGTTATTAGGTGAAAACCTACATAATTCCAAAGACAAATCAAGAAACAATATACACTCAAAGAAGTCTAGTTTCTATTCCTGTTCCCTCTACCCCGTTATCTCCTTCCCATGATAGATCAAGTTTTAACATTTCTGTGCTTTATCTTTCTATTGGTTTTATTCTTAATGTGAACAAATATATATATATATATATATATATACATATATACTTACATACATATATATAATTCCCAATTTTCTTAGATAAAGGGCAGCATACTATTTGTTATTTAATTGAATACTATTTTTCTATTACTTGCAAAGAAAAAATGCAGTATAATATAACCACTAATTCTTTAGAAATAAATCAGTGCTGACTCACCATTAAAGCCTTTTTTAAAAATGAACCTGGAGATGTGGAGAAATCAATGAGACACTAAATCCCAGGGAAACTTAAAGTTTTGGACAGTTATTAACACAGTAACTTAAAGCTCAAGTTCATGATCAAAAGTAAATTCTGAAATCCCAAGTGGTGAGTGAAGGGTGCCATATGTGTTGGAACACAAGAATGACCAGAATGACCAGATCAGCCCAAGAGGATGACAGAGAGTGATACTGACTTGCTCTCCAATAAGAAAATTTCAAATCCATCTGAGTTGGTTGCCAGCAAATGCAATTTTTTTTGAAAGGGTGGAACATGTTCATATTTCCTTAGTTTTTGTCAACAACTTAACAGCTGTGTTCCAAATGGACTGAAGTTGAGCCAAAATATTGTCTGGCAGCCCTGAAAACAAAATCTGACAATAATTGATTTTCAGAGCATTCACAGTACGAATCCCAACATTCCACAGTCTGGGGATGTTGGGGAGATAAGGGGGTGGTGAACATAGGTCTTTATTTTCTTAATTCTAGATAATACATGACCAAAGAAAATCTAAACAAGAGATTAGCCCAATCATTGTGTTCTGTTTCTTAAGATAGAGTGAATTATCTATGAGATATGCAAAAAACAGCATCTTTTTCTGCCTGAATGCTTCATACTAATCTAGAAGGAGCCTTGGCTACCATTATGCCACTTTAATGACCCAAAATAGTGTGCCTGTAAGCATCATATCCCCCATTTGAAAATAAGAGAAACATCAAGTATTACATGCAATGCTGAGGAATATATGGAAGGCAACTCTCACAAGTTCTCAGAAACCTGTGATTCCTACAAGAAGAAATAAATGAAATATAAAGTACTGAACATATTTCCCTTTGAGACATTCTCCAAAGCTAGTGGAAGGCATTGCAGAAATGTAAAGTATTCCATGATATTGTTCAGCAATTCCATCTGTGGGGGAGAGAAAATGCAGCTAAGATCAACCTTGGGACACCCCCCTAAACAATATCAATGCCTGCTTTTCATCTTATATTTTGTTTGAGATCAAGTCATCTGACAGTACACTCGAATTTTCACCTGAAATATTTACTCAGTTTTTAATGAAAATAAAAATAAAAAACTTTTCTCTATTAAAGAGAAAAGATTTTATATCCTCAGTAAACAACCTGGGACAAATTAATATATCATTGTCACCTCTGGTTTTCAAAATTTGTAGTTTTCCTCAGCTTTTCTGAGCTAGCCATATGTAGATATTTTCACTCAGCCTGACCATATTCACTAACCATATATGTCTACCTTTTTGGAAAATATTCCCTATATAAATGTGAATGAAATTATAAATTTGAATCCTGCATACTCATTTTTTGAACTTTATTTACTCACTAGCCAATATTCACTTAATTTGGAAACCTGTATGGTGAATCTCCTACTCATACCTTTGATGCTCATCTGGGTCAACCAATGAAAAAGGGGAAAAATGAATTATGCTTTTTAAAATCATTAATAAGGTATAAATCTCTAATAAAAATGCATGAATCACAAATGTGCTGTCACAGAGAAAAATAATAAGCTGAAGAAACCTCAAGGTCCTCTGGTTCAATCCTTTTTCTTAGTAGAAGGAAGTGAGGCTCCAAGAGTTTATGAGTGTGTTTATCTTGCCATACTTTTCTAGCACATCAGGAGCAAAATTAAGCTAGATGGGGCTCCTGCCTACCTGTCCAGAACTATTCTCTCATAGCATCAGGTTGTGTATTATCATGTATGAGCAGGTACCAGGATTATTCTTGTTCAAAATAAACACTACCAGTGATCATCAGAATGAGGGTGTTCCCTGCCAGGATCACATCCTTTCTCTGATTCACATTTCCTGACTTAGAGAGCACCTGCCCTCACTGCTGGCACCTCACAAATCTGGGATGATTTAGCTGACCTGGGCTGGAGGTGGTTGGTTTCCAGAACTTTGGCTCCAAGAACCCATTGATGGGCTGTGATCTTGGGGCATATTTGCTCTGCTTGCTGCAGCCAAAAATGTGCTTGTGTCCGGTCAGCATTCTTGAAAGGTTTGCCTTTGAGTCACACTTTCCCTATGGACTTTTTGTTCATACACTGCACTTTTAATCATTATTTAACATTTATTTAATACCTCCAATATTTCATCTCACCACATACCACTAAGATATTCTACAGAACAATGATTTTACTTAGATGCTTAGAAACAACAGTAATAAACACAGTGGGAACTACAATAATTTGAGTACTTATTATATGTTAGGCAACTTACACACCTTTTGTCACTTAATCCTGAGAACCTTCCTTTAACACACACTGTGAGACAGGTATTATTAAATTGATGTTACAGATGAAGAAACTGTTTCAGAGAGCTTAAGTAAATTGTCTAAGGTAAATGGGAGAAGCAGGGCTGTCTAACCCCTAAGGTTCTCTTCCTGATTACCATTGTCTTGAAATTAAGAAGTACCACCTTGCCCATTTCATGGCCTACAGCTGGATCACAGTTTATTAGCGCACAGTTGGGAAATCAAGACTGTGTTGGAACATAGTCAATAAGGGGAAAAAAATCAGTCATTACTTCAATAATTACACTTCACCCTTTTAAGGAACCCCTCCCTCTCAGGATAACTTAAGATCTTTTAGTTATTCTTGAACATTGAATGTAAAGCCCTTTATCAATCATACTGCACATACTCCTACTCCCTCCTCCTAAATCCTCCTTCTTCAATACTCCAAAACTTTTTTCTCTTCTAATAGCAGCTCTTTCAAGCTGGTCTTCACCAAACAAACTTACCCCAGTCCCTTTAACATTTTTAATGATTTGTTTTCCTCAAGTTTACTTGTTTTTTTGTTTTTGTTTTTGTCTTTTTTTTGAGACAGAGTCTCCCTCTGGTGCCCAGGCTGGAATGTAGTGGCGCGATCTCGACTCACTGCAACCTCCGCCTCCCGGGTTCAAGCAATTCTTCTGCCTCGGCCTCCTGAGTAGCTGGGATTACAGGTGTGCACCACCATGCCCGAATAATTTTTGTATTTTTAATAGAGACGGGTTTCACCACATTGGCCAGGCTGGTCTCAAACTCCTGATCTCCCCGCCTCGGCCTACCAAAGTGCTGGGATTACAGCTGTGAGCCACCTTGCCCGGCCAAATTTGCTTCTTTTTAAGATCATCTTCTAAAACTATATATCTAAGTTGTTGGCCACTATTGACAGAAACTTTCAGATTATATTTTTTTAGTAAAAATAAAAAAAAAATTTTATAAAGTAGTTAATAGTTTTATTGAAGTAAAAAATTGTAAACCAGCATCTTGTTGATCCATATTATTCAGACATTTCCTTTTTTTCTAGCTCATCTTTCCACTGCCTCTTTGTACCCCAAAAGGAGACAAAAGCTCAAGTGTTTCACAGCTCATTAAGAAATTGAACAAAAGATGAGAAATGCCTCCTAGAAAATTTAGCTACACTAAAACTGCCATTAAATCTAAATGCACAGCTAGATGAATGTTCTTTATTCTGTCATTATTTCAGTATCATGATACTGAATGTGAATGAACTTTGTTCAAACAAACATACCTCAAGGGATTCAAAGAGTATCCCTTATCACATAATCATGCCATTATTATTCATAGCTTTAAAAACATCAAGCTGAAATATATTTCTATCATAAATGTAGTAAGAGCATAGAACTTGATAGATTTGGGAATCAACACAGAACATTCTCTCTTCTTCAGATGCATCTATTGCTCCTAGACTGATAGGAATCAAGCCTATTATAAATATATAGATTCAAAATGACCTCTCTCAAACATAACTTGGGACTCAGACAGCTTAGTTGGATGCAATCTGTCCCTGGATCACTTCCATCTTGTCTTCTTCTCAAGGGAGTTGGGCCATAATGTGTAACTATTCTCAGAAATGGGTAATCCTCAACCCCTGGGCATCTCTCATGAATGTTTTTTCCAGCCAAAACTACTTCAGACTTTGTAGCTTTTTTTTTTGATAGGTCAGCTTACCATCTCTATACAAATAGTTATGTCACTATTAATATCATGCCTCCCTTCCAAAGCCCTGAAATCTAGAAAATACTACACAAGCACAAGTCCTTATAATAGCCATGAGTTAGTTACACAGGTAAGAAGCAATAGGAAGATAAGGAGATTCCCAGAATCACCCTTAAAAATCAGTAAGCTACAGATTGAATCTCCACACTCTGATTCACAGACATTTTTTTCCTCCTCAAAGAAACAACATAAACTCTTAGGAAAAAAAAGAAATATTGATGAAAAAATTTAAGTTCCAGAAAAATGCCAACAGCCTCTTGAATCAAATGATACAAAATTATAAATGAAATTGAGCATGATCTCCAGGTACTGAGCCTATTTGATGCTAAACGAATGAATGTGATCATACCAGCAGATGTGGTGGGGGCAAAACCAACTGAGCCAAATGGACCAAGATGATGCCAAGAGCCTTAAAGAAATCAGAAAAAGGAATTCAAGAATCAATCCTGGCAATATAACAGAGAGCCGATGTGAAGATTGCAAATGTGATGAATATGCTGTGGCCACCTGTAAGAACACATGCTGCTCTGTTCTGGGGAGGAAAAGTAGGATTTTGTCATTCCATGGCAAATAGAGGCTCTCGAAAGGCAGTACCTTCAAAGTAGAGAGCTGAGTCCTCAAAGTAGGGAAAAACATGAACGCTGGTCCCTGATTAACCCCAAGCCCTAAGTACAAAGAAAGAGTATATGCCCTAAGTACAAAGAAAGAGTTGGTTATCAACTAAATTCTGATAACCAACACTTGGCCTAGGCTACGTTACCTGGGCTGTTTCTTACACTGTCCTTCAATGTAGGCCAATTATGTAATATCAAAGCACAATACAGTTAAGCAATTCTACAGAGGGGCAAAGGATCAAGTCCATTTATGCAACGCCTTCTACTAATCTGCTTAATCTGGGAATTGATTTTAAAGTAACTTGAGAAATGTAGGAATTGAATATCTTTCTGAAATTTTTTCAAAAATACTGCTTTTGCAGCTGAGCTTCTACAAAGAGTTGGACAAGAGTAAGTTCAAGATTTTACTCCTGGGAAGTTACCTAGAGAAATATGGTCATATATAGTCTGTAAATAGCAGAGAGTAATAGCATACAGGTAGTAACAATGGTGGTAACAATTTAAGAATGGATATAGCAAATATAGTCACGAATGTGCTGAAAGAGGGAGGCAGAAGATTTGATCACAGAAGAAGGCAATGTGACAATGGAAGCAAAGTGCACCACTGTCTGAGGATGGAGGAGAGGGCCAGGAGAGAAGGATGCAGGCGGCCTCCAAAAACAGGATAAGGCAAGAAATGGAGTCTATCCTGCAGCCTCCAGAAGGAATCATCTCTGCCAACACCTTGATTTTAACTCACTGAAACTTATTTTGGGTTGCTGACCTCCAAAACCATGAGAGAATACATTTGTGTCATTGAAGCCACTAAGTCTATGGTAATTTGTTAAAGACACAACAGAAAGTAAATACACATGATGATCAAGAACATGGTCTTCAGTGTCAGGGACATCTAAATTAGAAAACTCTCTCTGACACTTAACAACCTGGTGACCTGGAACTTAATTTAATTTCCCAAAGCTTCAGCTTCCTCATGTTTTGAGCAATTGATGAGATGATTCATATTAAGAGTTGAAGCACAGATTATGACACAGAATGTGTACAACTAATGGAAGCTAATATCATTAGGGAGGAAAGGAATTGATGATTATTGAAGCCAGCTAAATCCCAAGCACTTCATGGCTCCTGTCTCATTTAAGTCCCATGACTCTCCTAAAGGTAAGGATTTCTGTCTTAGATATTTTACAAAATAGGAAACTGAGATTCACAGATGAAGTCAGTTATGTAGCTTATATTAGTTTATATTTATCCCAGTAACATTCACTATCTCTCTGTTGATACTCTGACAATAAAATCCTTCATAGAAGTTTTTTCAAACCAAAGCAAAATCAAGATGAATGTACCAAATCCAGTTGGTGGAAAGAGTGTAGTTCAGGTATGAGGCCAACCTAGTCCTTTGCCCTCCTCCCTGTGATCAACTAGTCATAGACTTGGCTATGCCTATGTTTCTTCACAAGTGAAAATAAACTGGTTGAAAGATTAATAATGAGATAAACAAGTGACTTTTTAATTTTCTAGACAAATCTTATAGTTGAATTGTTATCAACTATTTTTATACATAATGTCTCTAGACTAACCAGCAATTTTTTGCCAACTTGATTTTGCAGAATAAAAGATACTATAAACTCGAATTGAATTGTAGCATTCTAACTAAAATGCAACTATATCATTTCAATAAGACAACATGGAATTTCCACTATATTCTTAGAATCAGTAATATTCTTTCTTTTAAAAATATACATTAATAGGTCGGGCATGGTGGCTCACTCCTATAATCCCAGAACTTTGGGGGCCGAAGTGGGAGGATCACTTGAGGCCAGGAATTCAAGACTAGCCTAGGGAACATAGAGATATCCTGTCTCTACAAAAAATTTAAAAAATTAGCCAGGCATAGTGGTGCATCCCTGTGGTCCTAGCTCCTTTGGAAGCTGAGATGAGAGGATAGCTTGAGCCCAGGAGGTTGAGGCTGTAGTGAGCCATGATCGCACCACTGCACTCCAGCCTGGGTGACAGAGCAAGATCCCATCTCAGAATGTATATGTATGAACATACACATTAATAAAGGTTTGGGAATTTAAAAAAAAATGCTATTCCCTGGTGTTTATACTAAATCAAGTAAAATCCTTTATGATGACCACAGAGACATTGTTAGAGAATAACAAATTAATTGGTTATAAAAGTTTATTCAAGGACTTGCTAACACCATGTCTGTTTCTGTGGCAGCACAGAGAACACTGTAGAATATGAATCTTTGTTCATAATTAGCCCTCAATATAGACACAATTTTTATCTTCAGAATTTTCTCTACCATGGCAACAGAGACTATTTAGACTCTACTTACTTTCTAGGGACACTGAAGGCTTTAAACTCCTCAAACAGCAGAGTGTCTTAGGATCAGAGGACTCAGGCTCAGAAGACCAGATCTAAAGATGACTTACATTTCACTTTTAATTTCCAAAAGCTGTTTTCTATGTTTTCTTATTCATCAGCTACTCTGCTTATGCGACATTGATGGAGTGCTTAGTAATTACACAATGTTCCAGATATCTATTTTCTAGATTAAAAAAAAACAAAGTTCTGAAGGGCTGAAAGGTGAAGTGATATATTTCAAGTCATACAGCTGACCACCTGTAGAACAAATATTAGAACTCAGGCACCCCAAATCTTACACCCACTCTTCTCTTCCCACACCATCCACAAACTATAGCAACCTCTGTGGAAAGACAGCAATATGTAGATACTTTATGTGCTGCCTGAACTGAAAAATGTCATGCTTGTAAAAACTGTCATGGCTGGTTACCCAGAGGAAGTACTACTTATCTTTCCATTTCATTAGCCCAGTTTATTTTTAATAAAAGAAAACAAATGGTTCTCAAAAGTATTCTATACCTTGTAGGCCCTGCAAAGAATTGGAATGAATGGAAGGACACAACCACAGTAACCAACCCTGACACTGTCATTTCTAAGCTGTACAGCTTCTTCCTAGAAACTTCATTCTCTGAACTATAGTTTTTCTCATTGGCAAAAAAAAAAAAAAAAAAAAAAAAGCCTGGATAGTAACATTCTAAATAGTTAATACAATAAAATAGAAACCTATGTCACAGGATTGTTTATGTGGGGGAGGAAAAAATAATTTTCCCTGTAACCTTCTGAGTTCCTAGCTTAGATCTCTATAACGTAGAACATATTAACAAGAAAAACAAACATGTTTACTAACATGTGAGTTTTATATATATGGGGGAGAATACTCAGATAAAAAATATTTCTCAAAGAGGTAGCTTAGAATTCCAGCTTACATACCATCTTCACCAAAAAACAACATATTTTTTGAGAAGTGACAAGACAAAGGAAAAGGACCTTGAATCTCTAGGGGCAGGAAATGTAGGAACGTGGACACAGTTGACCCTTGAACAACAGTCTGAATTTTGTGGGTCTACTTATACATGGATTTTCTTCTGTGTCTGCCACCCGTGAGAAAGCAAGACCAATCCCACCTCTTCCTCCTCCTCCTCAACCTGCTCAATGTGAAGACGATGAGAATGAAAACCTTTATGATCATCTACTTCCAATTAATAATAGTAAATATATTTTCTCTTCCTTATGATTTTCTTAATATTTTATATCTTTAGCTTACTTATTGTAAAAATACAGTATATAATACATATTACATACAGAATATGTGTTAATTGACTGTGTTATTGGTAAGGCTTTCAACAGTGGGTTAATAGTAGTTAAGTTTTTGGAGAGTCAAGTTATACAAAGGCCAGGTGCAGTGGCTCACACCTGTAATCCCAGCACTTTGGGAGGCCAAGATGGGTGGACCATTTGAGCCCAGGAGTTTAAGATCAGTCTGTAAAACACGACAAAACCCCATCTCTGAAAAAAAAAATACAGAAATTAGCTAGGTGTGGTGGTGTGCACGTATAGTTCCAGCTACTGGAAAGGCTGAGGTGGGAGGATCACTTGAGCCCAGGAGGTTGAAGCTGCAGTGAGCCATGTTCACACCATTGCACTCCAGCCTGGGCAACAGAGAGACACCCTGTCTCCAGAAAAAGAAATGAAGAAGGGAAGAAAGGAAGGAAGAAAGGAAGAAAAGAAAGAAAGAAAAGAAAGAAGAAAAGAAGGAAGGAAGGAAGGAAGGAAGGAAGGAAGGAAGGAAGGAAGGAAAGAAGGGAGGGAGGGAGAGATGGCAGAAAGAAAGAAAGGAAAGAGAGAAAGAGAGAAAAAAAAAGTTACACATGGATTTTCAACTGGAGTGGAAGGAGGGGGCAGTGCCCCTAACCCCCACATTGTTTAAGGGTCTACGGTATATGGGAAACTGTTAGTAGATAAAGGCCAGTTAGAAAACTTTGTGATGTAGATTCCTCTGGTGCAGTCTCTAGGCCGATCAGGGTCTAAAGTTATCATTGATAATGAACAAACTCTGTCCTTTCTGACGGAGCTGGTTTGGACAAACAACTTTGCAGATTTATGTCCTGTTTCTATGCAAATAGGAAAAGGGCAAAGAACTTTTCTGACACCTGCTTCTTCTCAATTGCCTTCAGCTCAAAATAACCCTTATGACGAGGTAGGTTATATTTTGGGGTGGTGTATTCTGCTACCTTTCATTTTTCAAGTCAAATAGTAATGACAGCACTAGTTAATATCACTTTTTAAAATTATTGTAAATTAAGCATTCTGCTCAGCAGTGTATTCATTTAATTTTATTTGATCCTTGCAATCACTCTAAGAGGTAGATTCTAGTATTATTTCCATTTTGTAGATCAGGAATTAACCTTGAGTGTTCAAGTCATTTGCTCAAAGTCACAAAGCTAATTTTAACTCCTCTTCACCAGTATGGGTAAGAACTTTTAAAAATATAAAGCACTATAAGATATAAATCACATATTCCTCGGTTTTGTCTCTAAGACTGCTATAGTGGATAAATTGATATACATGCTTATTGCTGGAGCCACCTCTGGGATAGCAAATTAGGATAATTGCTTGCCTTTCTCTCCTTTCTTATTCCCATACTGTCAGCAGCTTAGGGATGAATTAAGAAAGCTGATGAGAAAGACAATAGATGTGTCAGTTAGTAGGACACTGTAAGCTCCTGAAGGCAGGAACTGTGTTATTTCTGTGTTCTATTCTCTGCTCAGTGTTACATACTGAGTGCCTTGCCCAAAGTCCTGCTCATAGTGGAGGTTCAATAATATTTGTTGAGTGAATAAACAAAATGATAAATACATGCCTACTAGGACAGATTTGAGTGTTGTCTACATTCAAAGTACCCATAAAGCTGACAACTATCATTAAGAACAAATTGATGTAGATGGCCAGGAAAATGCAATGTGTTCACCAAATTCTGGTTCTGTTTCCCCCAGGGCGTACAACCAGACCATATTTCCTAACCTTTCCTGCGGTTACTTGTGGTTCATGCAACCTAGATCTGCCCAATAGAATATGAACAAAATGAGCTATACCATATTGAGGCCTGGACCCCCAAACCTTGTAAGCAATTCTTCAACTCTTCCTTCTCTTGACTTCTGGAGACACAGAATCCAGTGGTAGATTCCAGAGCCCTGGGATATGGTGAAGCCACTTGGTAGAGGGATTGTGGGTCCCTGAGTACGTGGAGCAGGACACCACCACTACCACCACCACCATCATTGCCACCAACTCACAATGGCATGTGAGGGAAACAAACTTTTAATTTATTAAGCGTTTTAGTCCATGTGGACTACAGTAACAGAATACCATAAATCAAGCAACTCATAAGCAACAGATATTTATTCCTCACAGTTCTGGATACTGGGATGGCCAGTATCAAGCAGATTTTGTGTCTGGCGAAGGCTGCTTTCTGGTTCACACCTTCTAGCTGTGTCCCCACATGGTGGAAGGGGCAAGGCACCTCTCTGGGGCCTCTTTTATAAGGGCACTAATCCTATCACCTGATCTAATCACCTTTCAAATGCCCCACATCCTAATAAAATCACACTGGTGATTAGGTTTCAATGTTTGAATTTTGGGGAACACAAACATTCTGACCATAGCATTAAACCACTGAGATTTGGGGAGCTCTTGTTACAGCACTGTGTTTCTCTACATTTTTTCTCCTTTTCATACACTTTTTCCTATACTCTTAGATTGCCTTCATTTCTCCTCCCCATGTATTGCCTATGGTTGTTGTTGATCTTAACATAATTTGTATAAAAATACTTATACCACGGAGAGGAACAAAGAGAACATCCTAGGCCCCAGAAATTCAAGGATGAGAGCTCAAGAAATAAATCCTTCTAGTTATCATGTCTGATCTGCTCTTACAAAAAAGCTAGGGTGACACAACACTTGGGAACTCCTTGGCCTAGAAATACATACAGGTTTATAAAGAGAATATGCAAAGCTAAAACTTCCACCTAGGCAGCAAATATTGAAGAGATGTACAAAGTGAGCCTGAGCCCAGAGTTAAAATCCATTCGTTTTGTTTGTGTAAAAACTTGGACTATAAGAGCCTATGGTTCCATACAGCCTTTAGCTAAAAAGAATTTGGATTTCAACTTGATGGCCTGGGAGGGTGACATGAAAACACCTTTAAACACTCTGAGTGTGCGTAAATCCCTGCCACAGGAAAGAATATGTTTCTTTCTATCCTTTATTATATTTTCTGATTGCTCTTCTAATAATTTGTGTGATATTTCCCAGTTGTGAAATGTCTCTGATTGCCAGTGATTAAGATTAAATGAGAAGACTGCACTCCTCCCCCAGGTGGTTGTTAGGAAACATCTGAATCCTAGTGATTTGTTGGATGAACTAAGAGAGTGCCTCTCCCTAGCCATCTCGGGTTTACATAAATAAACATTCAATATATGCCACACCAATACATTTATTTGCAATGCAGGCTTCTGACCTGCAGTATCCAGTTTCTTTATGGCTTAGCAAATCATAAGCATGTTTGAAAATACAACCGCCTGGATGTCAAGACTCACGGTTTTACACATATTAAATACACCAGGTCTGAGTTTCAAAAGAATGCGGGCATTTGAGCTTCATAAATATAAAGGCAATATAATTCTCAATTGATGATGACATCATCCACAGTTCTGTTATACCCAGGGAAATATTCAGACTTGTCTTATTCTTTGGTCCTGTGAAAACACTGAAACAAAAACAAGAGGAAATAAAACAAAAATGATGTTCCCAGAAATGATAAAGATGTGGCCACCAGGAGGAAAAATGTACGGGCCACAATGAAAGGCTGTGTCTGTGGTGCAGCTGACACGGAGGTGCGGTGCCATCCGGCGGTCTCCTTACATTGGGTAATAGCGTGGACATCAAACTTCTAAAAAGAATAACCAAAACCTTTTGGAAACTTTGGCATAGTTACATGATATTTTTTACTGTTTTTTAGATAGATAGTAGTATAAGCACACCACGCACTGCCATATTTTTATAGTTATTTGTTCCTTCCTCCAAGAATATCTACCTCCTGTATTTGGGGTCAAGCCGTTTCTCAGTCTTCAAATCTTGCCTCAAGAATCACCTCCCTGCTGTGGTCACCTCTGAGCCTTACAGACAGAACCATGATGTCCTTTCTCTCTGCCCCTGTAGCACAGTCCACTAACTCTAATCCAACTATTTAATAACCTGTGTCTCCTTTAGAAAAGCCAGGGCTCTTCAAGGATATGCAGTTTGTGATAGTCATCCTCAGGCCCTACAGAGATGTACTGTACTCATGGAGTGTTCAATCAGTGTTTGATTTCTTCATGAAATGGTTCTCAAAATATGGCACGTGAACCCCTGGGTGTTCCTAAGAATTTTCAGAGGGTCTGTGAGGCCAAAACTAGTTTTATATTAATATTAGGGAGTCATTTGGCTTTCCCACTGTGTTGGCATGTGCACTGATGGAGCAAAACCAGTGGTGGGTGAAATGACTGGGGTCAGAGCATGAATCACATCAATGGCAATAAACACCACTAGCAGTCATTGTATTTTTCACTGCCATGCACTTGCAGGAAACATAGCGCTCATTCCACTTACAAATGTCCTTTATGAAGCAGTAAAAACATATGAGTTTTTTAGATCTTAACCATTGACTACAAGTCTTTTAAATATTCTGCATGATGAAATGGACCAGATGGATGAAAGGCACTTCTGCTGCATTCTGCAGTACAATGAGTTTCTCATGAAAAATTCCTTGTCTGATTTTCTGAGTTGCGAGCTGAACTAGCTGCTATTTGTTTAGAGTGCTACCTTTACTTGAAAGAGCCACTGACTGGTAAGCTATGGTTATTCAGACTGGCAGTTTGGTAGAGATTTTTACATCATTGAATGGAGTAAGCCTGCCATTTCAAGGAAAACAACTGGCAATTATGTTGCTAATGATGCAATTTAAGTTTTTGAATGAAAATTAGAATTTTGGAAAATGTATATCCTCTACTTTTTGCCTGACAACTTCACACTACTTACAACTTTTCCAATGGGATCAGTGGTGATATTTACAAAAGTGAGCTTTTGGTATTTTACAATGAAATGTGTCAACCTTTGGAGATGTGTGTATTTGTTCTAGTTCTCTGAAAAGTAGGTGCTAAGATCACAGCAGACATTCAAGAAAGCTGCTGATGGGAATACCTGTGAAGGATAAAGGGAGAGAGCCAGAGAAGGCAGAGACAGCCTTTGAACCACAATGCAGGTCTGACACCGAAGAAGGAAGGAAGAAGGAAAGTGCATGGGGTAAGAAGAGTTCTATACTGCAGCAGTCCCTGGAATGTTTCAACTAGACCAATGCCAAGTTCTGGAGTCAAATTCACCAGTTTAAGGAGGTCTGCATCTCAGTGGGGTGGGATTGCCTTAGTACTTCTGTTATGTGCAGCCCCTGGCTGGGAGCAGCCATGGGAAGCGTGACCTCGGTACAAACATGATGGTGGTTCCAGAAGGACAGTCGCAGGTGCTGTCAGTCAATCATATTCCCTGCAGAGAAGATCTAAATAGTGCATTTTCTTACCCACCACAATCTGTATAACTCAGACTATATTTTCCAAAGGAGCAATGCATATTGTTATACAGACATGCATGAGTAAAATATTCACTAAAACTGAGTTTTTCAAAGTTATTCGTATTAACTATGGTTTCTGATTCCACATTGACACTAATATTTAAGTAGTATTTAAGAAACCACCAGTTGTTGAGTTTGATGTAGTATCAAAGAATAGCCATAATGATTTGAAAAGGCTATTAAAATACTCCTTCTTTTAAAACTATACATATGTGTGAGGCCAGATTTTCTTCATATACTGTATTTCAACAAAAAGACCATATCCCAGCAGATTGAATAAGAGCAGAATGAGCATACAGGTATCTTATATTAAGCCAGATAATAAAGAGAGTTACAAAAATGTAAAACAATGTCACTATTCTCACTATTTTTCTGAAAAATAGTTATTTTTTATTAAAATATTTATGTTAACATGCAATGGAGTCATTACTGTTATTTTAAAAAATAAGTTGATACATTTTTCAAAAGTTCTGTTTTAATTTTGAATGCAATAAAACTAGATATTACCTATATATTGGATTGGTACAAAGGTAATTGCAGTTTTTGCCATTATGTTCAATGGTAAAAGCTGCAACTTCTTTTGCGCCAACCTAATAACACAAACTCTCTTTGAGGTCTTCAATAATTGTAAGGGCATAAAGTTTACCTGAGACAAATGTCTGAGAACAATTGCATTAAAGAATCATTACATTTAGTTGTGAGCAGTGAAAAAAAAAATCTGTACCCCACTGAAGAAGGCAGAGAACCTGGTAGTTACGAGAGCGTCTCTGGTGTCAGAAAACCAAAGTTTGGATTTTTCCTTCTATATATGCTAAAGAGAGTCTTTGGACAATGAATTAAGCTCTCTGAGCCTCTGTGTCCTTATATACAGAAAATAATATCTATTCGTAGGATTTGGGTAAATATTAAATTAGATACAAAGTATTTATTATAATTAAGATGATGCAGCAAAAGCTCAATAAAGTTTAGTTTTTCCTAGTAATTATTGATAATATTATTACTCAACTGCTAGTAATTTTCTCCGATTGGAAATCAAAATAAACACCCACTCACCCTTCCTCCACAGCAGTACATAGTAAATAATCCTTGAATGCTCTGCATCAGAATCATATAAAGCTCTTATTAAAAATGCATAAAACCAAGGTGTTAGGTTAATTCAAGTCTAAATGCTACTAGAACAACTAAATATCTGTATAAAACAAAAATGAATCTCAACTCCCTGCCTCATTACACACACATAAATACACATACACACTCAAATTTATAAGATACCTAAACATAAATGCCAGAACTATAAAGCTTCTAGAAAATAATATAGGAGAATATCTTTGCAATTTTGTGGAAGGAAAGATTGAAACAGACCAAACAGGCACCAACCATAAAAGAAAATATTAACAAATTAAACAATTAAAATTAAAATTTTCTGCTTGAATGAAAACACAAATAATTTTTTAAATGACAAGCTACAGGCTGGAAAAAATATTCTGAACACATATATCTGACAAAAATGTGTATTCAAAAAATGCAAAGGACTCATACAAGTGAATGATAAAAAGGCAAAAAAATTTTTTAAATATTCAAATAATCCGAATAGACCTATCATTAAAGAAAACATTACAAATCATCAATAGATACATGAAAAGGAGCTCCACATTTTTAATTATTTTTTTAAAAATTTAACAACACCAAAGTTTGTGAGGACATGGAAAAGCAATTCTCCTGCATTGCTATTGAGAGTGTAAAATGCACCCTTTTTGGAGAAATGTTTGGTGGTTTCTTAAAAAGTTAAACATACATCTATCTTTTGAGCTAGCAATTTCTCTCCTAGATATTTACCTAAGAGAAAGAAAAACTTATATTCACAAAAAGAAATGTATAAGAATATTTATAGCAGAATTATATACAATAGTCAAAAACGGAAAACAATCTACTTTAGTCCATTTTCACACTGCTACAAAGACATATCTGAGACTGGATAATTTATAAAGGAAAGAGGTTTAATTGACTGACAGTTCCACAGGGATGTGGAGGCCTCAGCAAACTTACAATCATGGTGGAAGGGGAAGCAAACACATCCATCTTTACATGGCATCAGGAAAGAAAACAGCATGGGGGAATCTCCATCCAATCACTTCCCATGATGTCCCTCCCTCAACACATGAAGATTACAATTTAAGATGAGATTTGGGTGGGGGTGCTGCCAAACCACATCATTCTGACACTGGCCTCTCACAAATTTCATGTCCTCATATTTCAAAACAAAATCATGCCTTCCTAAAGTCTTAACTCATTCCATATTAGGGGAACCCACCCCGAATATTTCAACATAGGTTCTTTCTATTTTCCATAAGTGTCGGTCGGCTGAGAAATAAAGAGAAAGAGTACAAAGAGGAATTTTACAGCTGGGCCTCCAGGGGTGACATCACATATCGGTAGGACCATGATGCCCACGATGCCCATCTGAGCCACAAAACCAGCAAGTTTTATTAAGGATTTCAAAAGGGGAGGGGGTGCAAGAACAGGTAGTAGGTCACAAGATCACATGCTTCAAAGGGCAAAAAGGAGAATAAAGATCACATGCTTCTGAGGAAACAGGACAAGGGCAAAATCACAAACTCCTGAGAAGGGTCCAACAAAGATCACAAGGCAAAGGGCAAAAGCAAAGATCACAAGGCAAAGGGCAAAAGCAGAATTACTGATAAGGGTCTATGTTCAGCGGTGCACATATGTCTTGATAAACATCTTAAACAACAGAAAACAGGGTTCGAGAGCAGAGAACTGGTCTGACCTCAAATTTACCAATTTGAGGGTGGAGTTTCCCAATCCTAGTAAGCCTGAGGGTACTGCAGCAGACCAGGGCGTATTTCAGTCCTTATCTCAACTGCATAGGACAGACACTCCCAGAATGGCCATTTACAGACCTCTCCCCAGGAATGCATTCATTCCCCAGGGTATTAATTATTAATATTCCTTGCTGGGAAAGAATTTAGTGATATCTTCCCTACTTGCATGTCCATTTATAGGCTCTCTGCAAGAAGCAAAATATGGCTGTATTTTGCCTTTGCAGGCAGTCAGACCTTATGGTTGTCTTCCATTGTTCCCTGAAAATCACTGTTATTCTGTTCTTTTTCAAGGTGTAGTGATTTCATGTTGTGCAAACACACATGTTTTACAATCAATTTGTACATTTAACACAAATATCATAGTGATCCTGAGTACATCCTCAGCTTAAGAAGATAACAGGATTAAGACATTAAAGTAACATAGGTGTAAGAAATTATAAGAGTAGTATTTGGGAACTGATAAACGTCCATATTAAAATGAAATATTGACAATTTATGTTCAGAGATTAAAGTAAAGACAAGCATAAGAAATTATAAAAGTATTATTTGGGAACTGATAAATGTCCATATTAAAATGAAATCTTCACAGTTTATGTTCCTTTGCCACGGCTCCAGCTGGTTCCTCCACTCGGGGTCCCTGACTTCCTGCAACAATTCCAGCATTAACGCATAAGTCCAAGTCCAAAGTCTCATCAGAGACAAGACAGGTCCCTTCTGCCTATGAGCCAGTAAAATCAAAATCAAGTTACTTACTTCCAAGATACAATGGGGATACAGGCATTGGATAAGTGCTCCCATTCCAAAAGGGAGAAATTGGCTGAAACAAAGGGGTTACAGGCCCCATGGAAGTGTGAAATCCAGCAGGACAGTTATTAAACCTTAAAGCTCCAAAATGATTCCCTTTGACTCTACGTCTCACATCTGGGACATGCTGATGCAAGGAGTGGGCTCCCACAGCCTTGGGTAGCTTCTTCACAGGCAGGTGTTTAGTGCCTGAAGCTTTTGCAGGTGTACAGTGCAAGCTGTCAGTGTATCTCCATTCTGAGGTCTGGAGGATGGTAGCCCTCTTCTCACAGCTCCACTAGGCAGTATCCCAGTAGGGACTCTATGTGGGGACTCCAACCCCACATTTCCTTCCATCGACTCATGGGGAATATAAGGATTACAATTCAAGTTGAGATATGGCTGGGGACACAGCCAAACCATATCACAGTCCAAATGCCCATTAAAATGAAAATAACAAAGAATGTGTGGTTTGTCCAAACAGTGAGATATTAGACAGCACTAAAAAGAGAATTACTAAAGCACACAACAATATGGATAAATATGAAAAAATATATTATGTTGAACAAAAGCCAGAAATGCAAAACTGTATATAGTATATAACTCAATTTACATAAAATCCAAGAAGAGACTGTGGCTGGAAATCAGAAATTGGAGGGGAAGGGCAGTAGAGGTTAGAGGAAATAAAATTGTTTTGAAAGGGGGACAAGGGAACTCCCTGTAGTAATGGAAATATTCTATATCTTGTTTTGTATGCATGAAATTGTTAACACTCAATGAACTAGATCCCAAAAACATGTACATATTATATATGTTAATTATATGTCAATACAATATGTAAAGGAGAAGGAGGAAGAGGGAGAGGAGGAGGAAGAGGAAGAAGGTTATAGTAGTTGTTTGTCCTGCGCTGCAGATCTAATAAATGAGAAATTCTGAGGGTGGGGACTTGGAATCTGTCTGTTTTGCAAGCCTCTGAAGGGGTTTTGATGAACTCAGGGGTCTTGACAAGAATTGTCCTCATCATTGATCCACAGCTGTAAAAAACACTAGCTTTAAGTGGAAGTAAGTCAAACACGACCTCCTGTGGCTTAGACCTTTCCTTCAGGAATCCTCTATCCTTGGGTCTCCTGAAGCAAGATTTCTATCATATCATTTATCAGATTCTTATAATTTTTTACCTTGATCTGTAGATTATCTTTTAAAAGTCATACTCTATTTCCTCAATGGATTATAAACCCCTCAAGCTCTGGTCCTCTCTCACACATCTGTGTTGATTCCCCACAAACATTGTTGTGATGAGGTTTCTGAGGAAGGATATCCTCTGTTAACTCTCTCTACCATGAAGCTTGCCCTTAGAGAATTTCCCTAGGCGCAGCCCCAGCCCCTTAAATACATGAGACCCCATGGTATGATTGTTTCCAGCAGAGGGAAAGCCTAGGCAAATAAAGGTTAGGTGCCATCTAGCCCCAGCCTCAGAATGAGTCTGAAGGATCACCAGAGTGAGCAGAGGGCAGCCCAGGGCCATACCTAGGCTATAGAAGTGTGGGGAGATCCTGGACTTTTCTAAGAAAGCCCATAAAGCCAGGAGCTTAGGGAAGCAAATTGGACCATTGTTCCCAGCATGCCTAGCTTAATGCCCAGGATTAGCCCTCCTCTCAAGCAAATGGGTGTAATTTCACTTCCACAAAACCTCTTCCCAAAATATCTCACACATGGCCCTTCTGGCACCAACTATTAAATTAGGTGAAACGAAAGGTTCAGCAGCCTGTAGCCAGATCTCCAAAAAGAAAACCACATTACTGGCAATGGCAGTGAAAGCAAAGGCATTCTATAAAACCTGAACATGTTTTTGTCACATTTCCTATTGAAGGGCAATTGTGCAATGTCTAAAAACTGAAATACAAGATTCTGGACAGATTTAATGAAGAGCTGAGTCACTTGTTTCATTGATTGCATGTCTTAAATGGATGGGCACATTTCCACTGAGAAGAGCACAATTGTGTTGTAACTATGCATTTTATCCATGGCTAGCAGAGTCAACAGTTCTCAAGATGTTTGAAAGCCCATTATAAGTCAGGCATCTATGAAGCAATGTATGTGAATAATCATACTTAATGTTCACAGTAAACTAATAATGAGGCAAAGACCATTATAATTGTCATTTTACAGATGTGAAAACTGAGGCCAAGAGTACCTAAATAGGGGACCCAATGTTATTTAAGAAATAGTCAAGCTACATTAAGATCCAAGTGGTCTTACCCCATGAGTCATTCATGTTTTAAAACATTTTTGCCACTGAGTAAATATTTATTAAACCCTTATTATATGCCAGATACTGTTCTAGGCATTGGGAACATGATGACTGTCAAACAAAGTTTCTATACTCACAGAACTTACATTCTGGTGAAAAAGAAAATGAGTGACTGAAATATTTATAATGTAATAAGCAATGATGAGGCATAAAAAGCAATTATGTGTGTTGGAATGCTTCTTAGTGAGATAGAATGGTCCCAAATGCCTCTTTGCAGAGGTGTCTTTGCAATGAGACTGGACCAACTGAAGGTAGGAAGGAAGCCAGGCACATTTGCAAGGAAAGAATCCCAGGCAGTAGCAAATTTCTTGCAAGGAAAGCTACTCACATTAAAAGGATTGAAAGGAGGCAACTGGGGCTGAAGACATAAGCTAAGGAAGGAATGGTTAAAAAAAAAAGTACTAAAAAGGCTCTTAGAGGCATATTTTGTAGGACATTGTGGAACACTTTATTTTGAGGAAGGTCAGAGCCTGTGAAGGCTTTGAGTAGGGGAGGGGCATGGTCTGCTGGCTGTGGAGAGTTCAGACTTGGGAGGGGTTACAGCAATAAAGGACTCTGGAAGATCAGTCAGGGGACCATAAGAATGTAAACCAGAATGGTGTAGTGGCAGGAGTGGTGATAAATGGTTGTATTTAGAATAGACTGTGGATATATGGCCATGAGATTTTCTTAAGGATTGCATGTAAGATGTGAGTCAAGGATGACAAGGATCCTCTTTCACTATTATGGTGTATCCTTCATGATAGTTACTCACCAATGAGGAGTAAAAGTTAGTATTTTCCCTTCCAGGAAAAGGGAATGAGATATGAGAGAAAGCCTTTCCCTAGAGATGAGCAAACTTTTATCTCTACAAAACAAAACAGTAAGTGAGTGGTTTTCCTGGTAGTGAGTTACTAGCTTCGTGAGAAGGAAACTCCAGGCTGTTACAAAACAAGGAAAATTAGACTAAGTGTCAGAAGAAGTGGATTCCATTTCTGATTCAACCATTTAAGGAGAGTGTGATGCCAGCAAGATGCCTAAGCCTGCTGGTTTTATTTGCTTTAAATATTAAATGGGCATAAAAATTCATGCCCTCCCTACTAATGAGATTGTTGTAAAGAACAAGTAAAATAAAGTAAAGGAATATATCCTAAAAATTCTAAACTGAAGCATATCTGCAAAGCATAATAAAAATTCTATCTTTCCAGGTTTAGTATGTCTATGTAATGCTGGCAGTGCAGTTAAGTCTTGTTACATATACTTTATAAGCTGAGTGTTAATACATCTCTGATTAAGACTTGTCTAGAAGCTGAGAGATTTTCCTTTTATCCACAGAAAAAAAAAAAGCCATGCCAATGTTTCCCCATGCACATGTAGCTTTCTCTCCCTTCCCAAGCCAGGCCAATTGCTGTGTTCTAATATCAGCTCTGCTGTCTTTATTTTCTTTGTACCGTGCAGCTGTTTTTGCTTATATGGAAAATATGGTTGGAAACTCAAAACTAAATACACTTGCAATGAAAAAGAAGATAAAATAAACAAAAGGCATAACATGTTCAAGCTTTAAAAGTGAATCTAGAAGTTTTAAAACAATTTGAGGAATTGCAGCCTCAACATTCGAAGAACGTTGAGGCTACATAAATCCACAATGAAGACACAATAAATAGTTTAGAGGAATGCTCAGTGTATTAGCATACTTGAGACTATCAGAGACCGGGTAATTCATGAAGAAATGAGGTTCAATTGGCTCACAGTTCTGCAGGCTGCAGGCTGTAGAGGAAGCAGGGCTGGGGAGCCTCAGGAAATTTACAATCATGGCAGAAAGGCAAAGGGAAACCAAGTGCATCTTCACACGGCAGCAGGAGAGAGAGAAAAGGGGGAATTGCTATGCACTTTTAAACAACCAGATCTCATGAGAACTCAACTCACTATCATGAGAACAGCAAGGGGGAAGTCCGCCGCCTTGATTCAAACACCTCCCACCAAGCCCTTCCTCCAACACCTGGGGATTACAATTTGACATGAGATTTGAGTGCGGACACAGAGCCAAACTATATTATTCTGTCCCTGGCCCCTCTCAAATCTCATGTCCATCTCACATTTCAGAACACAATCATGCCTTCCCAACAGTCTCCCAAAGCCTTAACTCCTTCCAGCATTAACTCAAAAATCCAAGTATGGTCTTATCTGAGACAAGGCAAATCCCTTCCGTCTATCAGCCTATAAAATCAAAAACAAGTTGGTTACTTCAAAGATACAATGGGGATACAGGCATTGGGTAAATGCTCCCATTCCAAAAGGGAGAAATTGGCCAAAACCAAGAGGCTACAGGCCCCATGTAAGTGGGAAACCCAGCAGGGCAGTCATGAAATCCTAAAGATTCCAAGCAGAAATCTTAATGTTTCTTGATTTGTAAAACTAAACTCAGAACCTACTGTGTAAACCCATTAATGTATCAGGTACTATTCACTTTCCATTTCTCAAGTAAATGACATTCATAGAAACTTCCAGGAAGTCTACACCAGCACATAAGGGAAGTTAAGTGGAGTGGCTTCCTTCTTCATAATTCTCAAGGATGTACGTATCTTGTGCTGTGTGAACAGTTGTCTGAATATTTGGGGTTGGTCAGTACAGTCACCCTAAAACTTAAAGGGTTGGAGATAATCATCTTGAACTCTAGACTTTTAGTCTTACTATTTGTATTTGAACAATCAGATGAAGAGGTATCTAGCGAGTAAAAAAGAAGTGATTTTAACAAGCTGCTATTAAAACAAGCAGATGAGGACTAGAGAGAGGCCCTGACTTATGAACCAAGACACAAAACCCCACCAGGCTTTTCCTGCTTCTACCTGTATTGCTCATTTCCACTTTCAAAATACCCCACTAGTCTCTTCCACCTTCCTTCCTTGTCATTTCACTGCCATAAATTACATCACACACTAACCAGGTTAAAGCACATGCATGTACACACACACACACACACACACACACACACACACACACGTCATAGACGCCACTGTATTGGGGCTGAAGAGAAGAAACTTTGGAACTTCAAATAAGTTCTGGTTTCAGGTGGGAAAAAAAAACATGAAAAAGATGAACAGCTTAGCCCAGGAACAAATAAATGCCCACTAGTAACAGTGGGGCAGAAAGTATTAATATTCACGCTATTCACGTGCTCCTCTACACGTCTGGATGTCCTTGCAGTTGGTTCAGACCTGTAATGGAGCTCTGGCCAATGTAAAACAGGCTGAGAAGTGCTATGTCACTTGTCCAGTCTGTCCCTCTTATGTGGTATTTCTTTAACAGCTGGAATTGAAGGACTCTGAGGTGACAGTGCAACCTGCTTCCCCTGTTGGAGAAGAGCTGCCCAACTTTCACAGGACCTTGTGTGAACAGAAATAAACTTGTATCTTGTACTTCCACTGAGATTTTAGCATTGTTTGTTTCGGTAGGTAATGTTAATTACTTTAAAACAAAACGCTTTGAAAACTAATTACATGTTTTCTGGAGCTGTTGGAGCCAGAGCCAAGTGCTGAAGCGTACGAATCTGTAGCGTAAATTCAAAAAGTTCAGGATGTGAGGCTCCACAAGCTATATGGTGGGAATTGGAAGTTGACCTGCTTCTCTGGTGCTGCCCACACTTTCACATACCAACACCTCCAGCTTCCATCACTGCATCATTTACCTAAACTTATACACTTGGGTCAACAAGTCCACTTTTAGTAAAAAAAGTAGTTATGAAGAAATTGTCAGTTTTCTACACCATAATGAGATTTAGTTGGTTCTGATTGATTTGTTCTTAGCAAATGTGCTGAGAAAATTGAAAACTGAGGGATGAAAGAGCATAGATCCTTAAAAACAGCATGGTGCTGGGTGCCTGGGGACAAATGCCTTAGGGAAGGAGAAATGTATGTTGGCATGGGGAGAGTCACAGAGTGAAGGAAGAGAAAGCAGGGAGGGTTGTAGAAGGATACCCGGGTGCCAATCTCACAGATTTTACATTTTTGCTTAAGGCCATCTCTAGGAAACCGGAAAACCCATTCTCCTGTTTAACTGTCAAGGCGGCTTGACTCCTATTCCCAGGTGGTCTGACAGCACACACTGCAGTTCTGCTTCACGAATTGAGTAAGCTTTTGTTCGTTAGCCTGACACCCTAATCCCCAGTCAATACACTGTCTCTAGGAAAGAACATTTTCCAAATTCCAGACGAACAGTTTCAGAATACAAGCCATACAACCTATTCATAAAATTTGAAATTGTGCAAGAATCAATCCATATACTTCCTTGCCAACACCAAGACTAAATGGTTTGTCTTCACTGCACATCTTTTTGGATGACCTTTTGAAAGCTTATAAGTTTTTTTCTTTGGGTTAGCCCTAGATCTTTAATTTTAACCTGATTTCATCTAGTTGAATGCATTTTAAAATTTAAATACTAAAAAAATTAAATTCTAAAAAAGGGATTATGAAGAAAACGTCCTGCATCATGGATCAGAACATTATATAAGTAAGAAAAAAATAATAATCAATTGTTGATGCCTATCAAATATCTGTTGGAGGTGAAAGAGTTTATCCTTTAAGAGGGGAAAACCCATGCCAACATTTCTCTAGGAAGAGCTGCTAACAGATACAGATTATAGTGAAAATGTTCTTTGGGAGTTTCAGGGAGGAGTGAGGTAATTCACATACTGAGGAGGCAAATGGATAACTGGGTCTCGATAAATAAGAAGGCTGCACACTACAGCAACTGAAGAAAGCTTCCTTTTCTACGGTTCCTTCATCCAGAATCACCAGCAAGAGCTGCTTTCTATAACTAATGTCAAATTCATACTAAAAGATAAAGAAATGTTGCGGGAGGTGGCAGGTTGATGTGGGGATTCCCCGTTTCAAAGCCTTCAATTTAATCCGAGTGCTACAAATATGTCATAACAGTAGCAAGGACCTTATCTCCTTATTGGCAGGAACTCAAGTCGTGTAGTGGAGAACACACACCTCTGAGAGAGGATATCACAAATGAAGTGTTCACGTCGTTTCTAAATACCAGGCTCAGATGCACAAAGGCAGGGCTGGCCCTCAGCAAAGTCAGTCAATTCTGCTTTTCCAACAATTTTTACCACCATCCCATCTTCTCTGAGCCTGACATAGCACTACTACTTCTCTAACCTAACTGTAAAGTACTCAGAGATCCCAGGTCATCTGGGAAACATACAACTGTATTTGGGTAAAATTTGCCACATGTAATTAAACATGGGCAGTGTACTGAAAGAGCCAACCTAGGAAGGTTGTCAAAGTTTTACAATTGCCCTGAGAGTGAACTCAGGTTCCTGAAACCTGACACTTAACTGAGTTCTTTATTAGTCAGCTTTAGCTTCTTCCCTGGATTATTGTTTTAAGAACACCCAAGAAAGACTTCTGAGAGCTTCCCTTTGTAGCCAAGCTCTGCTTCTCAAAATAAACCATTTCTTGCAAGCATAATATTGATGTAGCAACTGTTGATGTCTCTCTGTTCCTTCCTTTGGAATTAAATCTCTCATATCCCTGGTCTCATTTATTCAGAATCCTAGTCTTTGACAAGTTATTGTAGAAAATGAGTCATTCTAATACCTGCATGTATCCAGTTGAAAGCCATACATCTTCTGAATGTTATTTCAATTAAACTAAATTAGTTAGGTAGGCATTAATTGCTTACTACAAGTCAGGAACTGATTTGGGAAAGTGGGGGAATATAAAAAAATTATAAGTTTATCTATGCCTCCAAACAGTTTATATTTGTGGTAACCAGTCACATTCTAGGCAAATAATTTATTAACGTGGATTAACTTGAATGGGTCAAAGTACTCCAAGCATATTTCTGGAATGAATGAACAAATAACAAATAACTGCTCGAATGAGCAACCCTGATAACACGGTTAGCAAGGAAGTATCTAAGATTATGTTATCGCAGGATGGGTAAACAAAGTTATCTGAAATTAAGAAAGTTCATTCCACTTACACGGCACAACTTTCTGCCCCAGGAAGTGACTGTGAATCCTTCATGGCTGCTTCTGTCTACAGGAACTTAAAATTGAACACAGAAAGTCACATTTGCCCATCCTTGGCATAGTCCCCCACCCTTGATCTACTGCTGCCTGCTGAGCAAGGTCTTTGAAATCCTTGCCATCCCAGACCACTTTTGGGTCCAGAGAAGTAGCTTTGTAGTGCATCAGAAAATTATGACTATAACTTAAAGACTAGATCAAATAGTTAAAAATATAGTTTACCTGGGCACTGGATAAATTAAACTCCCCTCAGTTACTAAAAGAACATGTTGCATTGGGTTGCATCATTGGAGATGCTATCTACTCTCTTCGTGGTGAATAGAGTTCAATGTGCTCCTTAAATAATACAAATGCTTAGCTCTTCCTCATTCCAGAGTAGTAATACTATGTTCAAAATCTTGTCTTCATCTTCATACTGACCTGAGCTTAGCAGCTCATCTTTTGTCTGATTCTATTGATTTTTGAAAAGTTCAAATTAGGTCCAATTGCTACGTAAATACATAATCATTACATAATTTGGGTTGGAATCATTCTAGTTGAAGGTGCTGGCCAGACACAGCACGTGGCTGAATACCTTCTCGTCTGTCTACCAACATACTTTTCCTTGGTGCCTTGCCTCTCTTAGAGGGTTTTCTTAATGCTAAAGGTTTGTGGGATTTTTTCATCACCTCCTTAATTTGTTAATCATTTAAGTTCCCCATGTTGCCTTTTCATTCAAACAGGATTTTCCTATATGCATCCTCTTAATTCTTCACGCTGTTACTGTTGATAAAGTGCTTTGCGCTGTTTCTTTCTCTGTATATCTAATTAATGACTTTTTTTCTTAGCACAGCTTCTGGGCCTGTTTAATAATTTTCTTCAAACAAGTCCAGTGGTCTCATTCACCACTGCCATTCTGACATTTCTTCACAAATCCTTTAGCCCTATTTCTAAATCAGTCATCAAAATCAACGAATACATCTTAGGGTCTTTCCCAAGGCCTGGGATTCAAGATTCCTACAACATAATCTGTCTGAACTTTTGCCCACATTTTCTGTTGATGAATCATCACAACGGTTTTATAGTTCCATAGGAAGTTTCTGTAGCTCTTCTAGATTTTCTTATTTGCATTGAGGACCTTAGGAAAATCAATTTAACATACTTAATGTATCAAGCTAGGGCCACCTATCTAATATAAAATTGCCATAAACCAGGAAATAATTTCTGGGTTTTAGAAGTATGCAAATAAAAACTTCACACATTTTGATCTATAAAAAGATTAAGTGTTCACATAACTTCTTGGAGTCTTCAACATGTAAGGAATTTTGATTCAAGTTGTGCCCCAAGGGAAAGAGGATTAGACTATGTAGGGCAAGGGCCACCCTGGGCAAAGTTGCTGAAAAATATCCAATGAACTTGGTGTGTCTCATGGCCCTGAGACCTCGCTCTCTCTACCAGCCCTACCCATTGACAAAAGGGAGAAGGATATTTGGTATCAGAGATCATGCCTAACCAGAATCTCTTCCATTAAGAAGCCAACTATTTGCTTAATTCATCACCTTACTATGAGAAAAATGAAAATACTAAGGATGAAGCAGCTAAAGATATTTTTATTCTTCTCTTACTCTCCCTACATGTGGACTAAGAGATGACCAGGCAAGTCACAACATTTAAGTTTGTAGAATTATAGGAATCACATTGTTCTTTGGAATATATGGGGATACTGTGACTACCCAAAGAGAAAAATGAATGTAAGGTAGCATCAAACACTATTTGAACATTAGCATGTACATGCATGTGAAAATAAGATATTGTTTTTATGAATGCTAATATAACTGCAGGAAAATGTATCTTAAGATTTTTTTTAGTAGGATGGATAGACAACAATCATCTAAGATCTTCATGAATCTCTCATTTGACACAGTTCATCCAGGTCTCAAAGGCAGGAAGGGAGAGCTGCAGTTGGAAGAGGAGAAGAAAGAAATAACCCACGCAGGTGTGTTCAGAGACAAATCAACAAAATCAACCAAATCAGGGTATTTGTTAGGTGCAGGGTTGTAATATACAGGTAGGCACCTAAGAAAATAACAAACAAAAGTTCAAAATAGCAAATTAACACTGTTTGGGTTTTGATGGGAAGTAAGTTTAGAAGGGAATGGAGAGAACTTTTTAGTGTTCAGAAACCTAGTTTACAACATGCAGACGAAAATTGAGCCTATCAATTGGAATTCACTCTGACCATGCTGGAAATGGATATTATGATACTTATTTCATCATACTCAAAATTTCCAAAAGAATTCTACCACACTAAGCAGCACACTGAAGAAAATGTGACAAAATGGACAATATGATTTACTTTGCTTGTATTCATAGGATATTGGCTACCTTATTCTGTTTCCTACTGGTTGCCATTTAGATAAAATTTACAGGTTGATTCAGCTGACAAAAATTATAAGCAAAAGTTGGGAGAGCAAGGAATAATAACTATGACAGAAAATACTGTTTTATAAGAAATATGAAGTTTCATTTCTTCAGAGCTAGATCTGTGAGAATCAGCAGAACTTAGAATGGGAAAATTCCCATTGATATAATAGGAAATTATCTAGAAAGCCTTTCTAGAGAAGCAGATTGGGGGTAGGGGGATGGATACCAAACTCCAGACTGATGAGGAAAAACACGAGGTCATTCTAGCAATACGTTCTGCACCCACACATGTAGCACATACAGTCAAGTTCAGTAGGAAAAAAAGATTCTCCCATTGTCATTTAAGAAACTCAGACTCTCGGCTGGGTGCGGTGGCTCACTCCTGTAATCCCAGCACTTTTGGAGGCCAAGCCAGGCAGATTGCCTGAGGTCAGGAGTTCGAGACCAGCCTGCCCAACATGGTAAAACCCCAGCTCTACTAAAAATACAAAAAATTAGCCAGGTGTGGTGGTGGGTGCTTGTAATACTCGGGAGGCTGAGGCAGGAGAATCGCTTGAACCCAAGAGGTGGAGGTTGCAGTGAGCCGAGATTGTGCCACTGCACTCCAGCCTGGGTGACAAGAGCAAAACTCCATCTAAGAAAGAAGAAAGAAAGAAAGAAAGAAAGAGAGAGAGAGACAGAAAGAAAGAAAGAAAGAAAGAGACAGACAGAAAGAAAGAGAAAGAAAGAAAGAGAGAGGGAGATAGAGAGGGAGGGAGGGAGGGAGGGAGGGAGGGAGGAAGGAAGGAAGGAAGGAAGGAAGGAAGGAAGGAAGGAAGGAAGGAAGGAAGGAAGGGAAGGAAAACTAACTCAGACTCTCAGGGTAAATTCTCGAGTTTTTTTTTTGTTTGCTTGTTTGTTTTGTTTTTTTTTTTTTTTTTATGTCTATCACAGACAGAATAGAAACACTTGAAACATACTGAAATTTGGCCATGTCCAGTTCATTCAGTTGCCCCAAAGTTGTATCTCCTTGGGGCCAAAACAGCTGTTGTTGTTTATTTATTTACTGTAAAAAATACAGTAAATAAATGAATTTAAATGGTCTCTTGTCAGTAAGCAATCAGTTTGATTCACATTTAAAGTGAGTTGACTCAATTTTCTGACAATATGGAGATGTTCATTTATATTTTTTATAGCGACAAAGGTATGCTCATGTTTTCCATGTGATCCCATCTAGAGTGTTACAAAGTATGAAAGATGATGTAGTAAGGTAAGGCTTATGGCATTCCTACTGCCATACAAAGGACCATGGAGTAAACTATTTGTATTAGTTTGTTTTCACACTGCTATAAAGACACTACCCAAGACAGGGCAATTTATAAAGAAAAGAGGTACTCACAGTTCTGCATGGCTGGGGAGGCCTCAGGAAACTTACAAACATGGTGGAAGGGGAAGCAGGCACCTTCTTCACAAGGCAGCAAGAGACAAAGAAGTGCAAGCAGGAGAAATGCCAGGCACTTATAAAACCATCAGATCTCATGAGAACTCACTATCACGAAAACAGCACGGGGAAACTGCCCCCATGATCCAGTCACCTCCCACCAGGTCTCTCCCTCAGCACTTGGGGATTACAATTCAAGATGAGATTTGGGTGGGGACACAGAGCCTAACCATATCACTGTTTAACACCTGAAAGAAAATCAATCAGATATAAAGGGAAATGCAATATATATAGAAATGTGGGAATTAATGATAGAGCAAAGTAATCAAGCCACCTACATTTTGCTGATGTTTACTGTCATCTTATACATGACTTTCTCTACTGGAAAATGTTACTTCAAAATTAAAACATCATAGTACTATGTTACTGAAAGACTTTTTTGAGAGTGGAAAAATTCTAGATTTCATTCTCTCTCTCTCTTTTTTTTTTTTAAATTGAGACAGAGTCTCACTCTGTTGCCCAGGCTGGAGTGCAGTGGCGCAATCTCGGCTCACTGCAACCTCCACCTCCTGGGTTCAAGCAATTCTCCTGCCTCAGCCTCCTGAGTAGCTGGGACTACAGGCACACACCGCCACACCTGGCTAACTTTTTTTATTTTAGTAGAGGTGAGGTTTCACCATGTTGCCCAGGCTGGTCTGGAACTCCTGAGCTGAGGCAATCCGCCTGCCTCGGCCTCCCAAAGGGCTGGGATTACAGGCATGAGCCACTGCGCCCGGCCCTAGGTTTCATTCTCATCTCAATTCTTCCCCCTTTGGCTAGAAGCTTAAAAAGCAGAGCTAGGTATGTCTTCAAGGTAGAGGAAATACGTGTTTATAATCACATGCAAGCTCAGTAGTGGTTGAGACTATTGTGGTCAGAATAAAAAGATGGCTAAAGAAGGGAGTGGTTGATAATGTCAAGTTAAAAGAGGATACAGGAGGCCTAGTCTCTAGTTCAACTGCAAAGGTTCACATATATTGAAAACAAAACAGTGAGCAAGATAATTGCTAGGTTTTTTATTAATCTAAAATCATAGAAAAATGGAGATTTGAGAAATCACATGAGTTTCTTTGGATTTAATGCACTTACTAATTTTTAAATATTTTTAATGAATGAACAATCATCTTACCAACATTGAGTATCTCCAATATTGAGAATGTTGGGCATTTATTAGAACAAAGAGTGTATGTTTGTATATATATATACACACAAAGATGTGATAAGTAGAAAAATTTAAAAATGTATCCATTTTAGTGTAGTGCAGTACACCTCAAATTTGGGTTCTGTAACCAACCAGCAGGAGGACATTGAGCAATTTACTTAACCATATGGCGATTCAGTTTCCTTGTCTGTGAAATGGGTAAATATCAACCTCACAAGATTATTATGAAGATTAAATGAATTAATATATGTAAACCAATGGGAATAGAGCCTCATATATAGTAGGCACTGTAGACGGTTAGCTTATTTTTATTAGAACTGTAACATGGATGAGGAGCTTAAGTATCCCTAGGAGCTTTGTTAAAGAGAGCTAAAGTGTAAAGATGTGACACATGGGCTAAGAGGAGAGGTAGAAAGCAGAGAGCAAGGAGTTGGAAAAAATATTACAGGTACTGAGAACAGCTTTTGTCAGATGCAAAGATGAAAGTATAAACTCCTGGTAAGTTTGGTATTTCTAGAACTAAAGTGAAGAGACAGGGGAAAAATGCTAAAAAATTAGGCCAAAAAGGATAGGACCTCATCATCAAAGGCCTTGTGTGCCAACTAACACACTATTTTATTTTGTGTGGATGGAGAGATCCTAAATAGCTCTAATCAGGGAAATGACGTGATCACACTGGATTTATTTCTGGAAATGAAAAGATTGATTTTAGAATATCTTAACTGGAAGATTGAAAGACCATAGGCCTATGATTATTTCTGAAGTTAAATGACTATTAAAGGTTAATGTATAAATAAAAAATTAATTCACCAAGATTAGCTTCTTATCAATAAATGATAATTTAATGCCTTTATCTAAGTGCTTCCTATAGCAAGACTCTATGGTAAAAGATCCTGGGAGCCACTGTGACCATAGTTTGTTCAAATCTAATGAAAAGGTTTAGTAAAATAGAATCTATATGAAAAATAGCAATGCAGACCAAATACTAAGCAGAGTGCTTAATCATTCAATAAAATTTATAGACCACCCACAAAATGTATATCTAAACTCTTTTCATGGAATGTAAATCATAAGCAATGTCATCTTACATTGGCATAATGCTGTATAAGCTACTTTCACTGCCACTCCTCCTTTTCCTGCTAAGATTAAAATTTCCATCTTATTAGAGAGGATTGAACATTTCATTTACTAAGAAAACATTTTTAAGGTGCTTGGTATATGGCAGGCAGCATTCTGGTTGTTTTACAAATAGTTGCTTTTTTAATTCACATAACAACCTTATGAGGTGGATGGTATTTTTAACCCTATTATAATATTAGGAAATTGAGCTATAGATAAAGAAGCTTGCCCAAGGTCATTATACAAAGGCAAAATTTGAATCTACATAATCTAGCCTCTAAGCCAGGCTCTTAATCACTAGACTGTACCCTCTCTCATACATGGAAAAATTTTATTCTAAAGGGAATTCTAGGTAACTTTAACAATTCAAAAAAGGCAACATTTTCCCCTTTTGTTTAATACTACTCTGACACTGCTAAAGATGTCTATGAGATGAAAATAATTCCACTTGTTTGTTCATAGATTTCCAAACTAAATGAGATCGTCTCTCAGCTCTCTCTTCCATTTGCTTCTTTATAAGCAAAGAGACGACAAACTGACTTGAAAAGAAGAGGCCGGGCGCGGTGGCTCACGCTTGTAATCCCAGCACTTTGGGAGGCCGAGGCGGGAGGATCACGAGGTCAGGAGATCGAGACCACGGTGAAACCCCGTCTCTACTAAAAAATACAAAAAATTAACCGGGCGTGGTGGCGGGCGCCTGTAGTCCCAGCTACTCGGAGAGGCTGAGGCAGGAGAATGGCGTGAACCCGGGAGGTGGAGCTTGCAGTGAGCCGAGATTGCGCCACTGCACTCCAGCGTGGGCGACAGAGCGAGACTCCGTCTCAAAAAAAAAAAAAGAAAAAGAAAAAAGAAAAGAAGACTATTTGCTGTTTCCTTCTCCTTGTGTTCCAACAAATATCATCCCTACCCTGGCCTTGACACTTAATTCCAAAAATCCAAGCTTCTGTCTACTGAAGAAAGAACCTAGCCTTTCCTCGGGTAATTAAAACTGAATTGTAAGCCTGTTTTTTATAGTGGTCATCTCAGACTCTGCTTTCTTAAGACTCCAGTGATCTCTCTATGTTGGTATCTAAAGGGCCCATGGAAGGTTTAGTCACTGAAGCAATGTCCACCTTCAAAATAAGACAGTGAGGCCACACATGATTTAAAAAACGACTGGGTGCGGTGGCTCACGCTTGTAATCCCAGCACTTTGGGAGGCCAAGGCAGGCGGATCACCTGAGGTCAGGAGTTCGAGACCAGCCTGGTCAACATGGTACCCTGTGTCTACTAAAAATACAAAAATTAGCCGGGCATGGTGGCATGCACCTGTAGTCCCAGCTACTCCAGAGACTGAGGCAGGAGAATCACTTGAACCCGGGAGGGAGAGGTTGCAGTGAGCCGAGATCATGCCACTGCACTCCAGCCTATAAGCCAAGCTAGGCTCCTGGCCAGAAAGGAACTACACATAAATACATACAATAGAAGAAGAAAGGAAGGAAGAAAGGAAAGAAGGGAAAAAAAGAAAATGTACACCTACCAAGAGAGTGTGAAAAAATGGCTAACTGCACAGTAAATTTAAATAAAAAATCCAACCTGTTTTTAGAGCCAGCCTCAGGCTCTTTAGGGAGCCCAAACTGGATCCTTATGCATAAAGTTCTCCGCGAGAGATAATCCTGCTTCTTGGCTTCATTCAAATAGGAAGCAGAAAGACCAGAGCCAGATACTGCTTCCATAGAGGGGCCTTATGGGAAAGAGCCTCTAAGAGACTCAGGTATAATGGCTATGGATATCCCAAAAAGATAATTTTCAACTGGCCTATTGTCAGCCAGCACAGAAGGCAAATGATGAGTCCTTAAAATTGTCCTACCCACTGTAGCAATAGTAGTTTGCTCTTTAAGTAAATTTTAAGGGAAGCCTAATTAGAACACACAAACTGCCTATAGGTGGCAATTACCTCAGAGACCTGGGAGGGAGCTGTGTAAACGAGCTAAGACTAAAGTTTCTAAGCATTCTTATAAACACCATAAAAAGCAAGGTGATAGCAAGCGCTGAGGCTTAACATCCTTAGCACCCTCTTTCCTTTACAGCCTTTTAGGTGCAAAGATGGCAAAAAAAATAAATAAATAAAAGAGGCCCATAAAATTCTCCTTAATAGGCTCTGGGTAGAGTGCATATCACTATCAGCAATTACTATAACTGCTGTAATCTGAGATCACAGAAATGGCAAGAACATTTTTTAATTACTTTATTAATGATTTCTGAGAATTTATTTCAGGGCTGAGACACCAAGTTCAATAAAAAAGAGGAAGAGGAAGCTTCTATGTCATCCAGATCCACAAAATGCAGCAATATCTGATGCAACTATCCAAAATCATTCTCCTGTGCAGCCATATTTAGGGAGAAATGTAGCCTAAGGAGCCAGTGACGTCACTGCCTATCATGTTAATAACTGTGACTTCACCCAATTTAAACATACTGAAGGCACCAGGAGTATAGAGGTATTTTCCAGCACATCTAATTATTGACAGGTTGAGGAGCTTGGAGTTCTAGTTCTAACACGCCCTTAAATAAAGTAGTTAACAAGAACAGCTCTTCTCAAATTATTGTAATCATGCGGGGTTCTGAACCTATCTAATCTTTCCCTTAGGAGAAGCACAAAGTCCACTTCCATTATGAGCTCATTAAATCCTATAATATCTCTCTCTATTGAGAGAGTAAAGATTGTTATGTTTATCATAAAAAAAGATGAAATGGAAAAAGAGACAACTCTCTTGTGGAGAGTTGTGTTTGCCGAGAGACGTCATAGTTCTCTAAAATTTTTTATCATAGAGTTCTGTGTCTTCCTTTGCATTTCAAGGGACAGGGATATCAGGAGAAGAGAAGGAAGGGGGTGGGAAGAGAGAGAGACTATACCTATGTGCATAATAATAAAACACTTCTGCAGCACTGAGTAATCAAAAAGGATATTGTATGTGTGCCCGTGTGTGTGTACTTCTTACTGGAATGATCTGATTGCCTAAGTACCTGACTGATTTCATCTAAAATTGTCTGAATACTTCTGAAATTATGAGTATACCTCTACAAAATACAGTAGAAAGGGGACATTACATAACAGCGCAATGCACTCAATATCTATAATTAACTTTCACATACAGCTTTTATACAATTTGAATCTTATTATCCTCTCTATTCTCCATCATGACCAGGCAGAGAAGACACAAAGAATTACATGGAATTCAAACGCTGAACATAACTTTCAGCTACACTCAAAAATACCTAAGAAAATGTGAAAAGGAGAAAAAGAAAAATAACACAAACAGCACTTTTAAAGAAATTTGTGAAGCTATTTCTTTTTTGAGAATATTTTACATGGTAGAGAGAATGAACAGAGTGAACATTTCTTTTTTAATGTTTTGCCCTATAGAGAATATCACACAGAATTATTTTTACCAACGTTTGTAAGATATTTGAGAATGTTGGATAGAGAATGGAAATATAATACCATATTTTTTCATCTTTAATCTCAGTTTCTTAGGCTGTGTCATGGTAGCCCTCTTTAGGATTAAACAAAAAAAAAAGCCCTTTGTCTTCTTGGACAGGAATATTCCTGAACAGGAAATAGTACTCAGAAAAGCAGTGCATTCAGAGGCATAAGGCATAAGGTTAGAGAAACAGAAGTCTCTTTGCTGTATTCTTTCTTGCAAGGTCACAGCCACTTAACATTTAAGGAAGGCAGAGCTAGATATTATGTGTCCACAGACCATAGTGCATTTTAAATTTCTTGATTTAGAAGCATGAACAGTTAGGAAAATGTAATTTATTCCATTTCTCTGATTAAACAGCTATTTTCTAACTATGTTAAGAGGAACGTTCTGCATTGGTCATCTGTAGGGCAAAAAGTTAAAAGAAAACTGTATTTTAAAAGCATGCTCTTCAAGAAAATGAGAAGACAAGCCACAGACTAGGAGAAAATATTTGCCAAAGACACATCTGACTAAGGACTGTTGTACGAAATATAAAAACAACTGAAAATATGAAAACAAACTCAACAATAAGAAAATGAACAACCCAATTTTTTAAATGGACCGAAAACCCTAAACAGGTCGCTCACCAAAAAGATATACAGATAGCCAGTAAGCCTATGAGAAGATGTTCAAGGTCAGATGTCACTGGGGAATTTTAAGTTAAAACAACAAGGAGATAGCATGACACATTAGAATGGCCAAGATCTAAAACACCATATGCTGCTGAGAATGTGGAGAACTAGGAATACTCATTCATTTCTGGTGGATATGCAAAATGGTACAACCACTTTGGAAGACAATTTGGCAGTTTTTACAAAACTAAACTTACTCTTACCACGCGATCTAACTATTGTACTCCTTGGTTTTTACGCAAATTAATTGAAAACTTTTGTCCATACAAAACCATGCAAACAAATGTTTATAGCCAAATGTTTTATTTATAATAGCCAAAACTTGGAAGCAACCAAGATGTCCTTCAGTAGTAGTGAATAAATAAACCATGGTACACCCAGACAATAGAATATTATTCTGTGCTAAAAAGAAATGAGCTAGCATGCCATGAAAACACATGGAAGAATCTTAAATGCATATAGCTAAGTGAAAGAAGTGAGTCTAAAGAGGCTACACACTGTATGATTGCACTATATGACACCCGGAAAAGGCAAACCTGTGGAAACAGTAAAAAGATTAATGGTTGCCTGAGATTATGGGGAAGGAGGGATAAACAGGCAGTGCACGGAGGATTTTTAGGGCAGTGAAACTATTCTGTACGATATTACAGGCTGGATATATGTCATTATATTCATCAAAACCCACAGAATGTACAACACCAAGAGCAAACTTTAATGTAAACTATGGACTCCAGGTGATGATGTGCCAATGTAGGTTCATGGATTGCACCAAGTGTACTACTTTTGGTGCAGAATATTGATAGCAAGTTCCATCAATATCATAGCAGGTTCTATGTGTGTGGGAATGCGGAGTATGTCAGAAATCTGTACTTGCCACTCAATTTTGCTGCAAACCTAAAACTGCTTTAAACAATAAAGTTTGCTGATTAGAAAAAAAAGCATGTTTATGTACTCTGCTTTTTAAACGTGAATGAGTTCATGTAAGTATTTAAATATAAAAAAGTTAACATAAATTCAATGTTTTCTTCAGTCGGTCATCACCGATTTAACATTTTGTTTCTTGTATTTAACCAAGAGAAGGAGATAGAGAGGCCTCTCCCACATCAAGCCAGAGGCCTGCATTAGCTGAGAATAGAACTGTCCAAAGATTCTCCTTCAAGCTTTGAGGGATTATTAGACCTCATCAACTTCTATAAATTAGAAGCATTAGCAAGAAATATACATAGCATCAGGGCTGGTAATTTTGAGCATTCCTTTGGTATGCAGCATTGATTTTGAACCTATTTAAGACTTTCTAGCTCACAGAAGAGTATACCTATAAATTATCTTCACTATGAGCAGAGAGCAAGCAAGATGGACAGGCAAATTATTGGCAATAAGGTTATCAGAGGGTAAATGCTCCCCCAAATGCCCTTCATATTAGAATAATTCTTCTATATTTAGTTACTTCCCCAAACTCCATTCACATATATTGTATTTTTCTCTTAAGCTCTAATTAGTTGTGAGGTAATTCAATCATGAGGCATATAATTTGGAAACATATGGGCAAAAGGGGGCTGGAAAGAGATTCATACCTTATTGTGACTTAGTTGAAATTTATGGTTAAATAGTTTTGATCATCAAAATGATAATTTATGATGTCCCTGGTACTAGGAATTTAGTAGCTGAGAATAACTTAACATTTCATTACCATTTTTATTGCCATTTTGGAAAACACATCATGAACTTGGAACAGCCAGTCAGCCACATTTATTGAGCGTCACAGCATAAGAGCCCAATATTGCATAGTATGGGGAGAATACAAAAGAATCTTCTGCTCATAGGTCCAAAATCCAGCTTGCAGAAGCTTAAATCTTAAATAATTGAATAAAAGTTTATGTAATCTTATATAATGTAATTTGAGCCCCCCAAAAAGTGGTAAGTATGAATGCCTGCAAAAAGAGGCTCTGAGTGTTTAAAAGGACTAAAATAGGTAATGACACATTGCTAAGAGGAAGAGCAGACGATGAAACCATGCATAAAGAGTCACATGAAAAACATATACAGGACCAGGCACGGTGGCTCATGCCTGTAATCCCAGCACTTTGGGAGGCTGAGACAGGTGGGTCATGAGGTCAAGAGATCGAGATTATCCTGGCCAACATAGTGAAATCCTGTCTCTACTAAAAATACAAAAATTAGCCAGGCATGGTGGCGGGCGCCTGTAATTCCAGCTACTCTGGAGGCTGAGGCAAGAGAATCACTTGAACCCGGAGGTGGAGGTTGCAGTGAGCCGAGATTGCGCCACTGCACTCCAGCCTGGACAACAGAGCAAGACTCCGCCAAAAACAAACAAACAAACAAACAAAAAAAAACCCCACAAAAAATAGACACGAAAGGTCATCATGTAAATGGTGCTTATCTATTACAGCTGAATTACAGATGATGTTTGCTCTCTCTATGCCTTTCAGTGTTTTCCAAATTTTCAATATTAGGCTTGTATACTATATTAATAAAGATAACAGATTTTATGTTAAAAAAATAAGCCAAAGAAAAAGCTCTTATTATTATGGATCTAAGAAGAAAGTGTATAACAAAGAGAGAGAGACAGAGAGAGAGGGAGAATAATTATCTTTTCTCTCCCCCAAGTAGCAAAACTATGGGACTGAAGCAGAGTTCAGTTTATCTAATGGCAAGGTTTGGCTCTCAACTTTGGTTTGCAAAACGAAGGCTTGATTACAATTTGAGCCAGGAGGGGGCAGCAAGGAGCTGCTCATGAAAACAAAACAAAACACAAAGGCCCACGCCAGGGACCTTTGGACTGGAAAGAGGAAGGTAGTGGAGCCAAGCAGAGGTGGATGTGATACAGCATAAGTCAGGGAAAACACCCAATGGAGGTGAGTCCAAACACAGCCAATAAAACGGAACCAATGAGGAAAGACATCACTCCAGAAGCTGAGAGCTGAAAGCAGTCATGGCGGCATAGGCCAGAGCTGAGTTCTGTGGCAGGTTTAGGTACCAAGAGAGAAATAAACATCGAAAGAAACAAACACCTCCAAAAGATTGCTCTACGGGGTGGAATCCAGAACAAGAAACCCAGTGATCTTCATTGGTTCCAATGTCAGGAGCTGAGGGGTCCCATCTAAAATGCTGATAAACAGAGCTATAAAGGATGCCTTCTAGGCTCAAACACAAAACTCCTGTCCTTACCTTTTCTGCTCTTATCTATGTGCCCAAGGAACCATGTAATCCCCAGTACAAGAGTAGATCATATAATTTACACATATATAGTGGATCAGAGACCTAATGTAGAGACGACAGCCATGCCCAGTCTTACCCAGCCACACTCACAAATCAAATCCTCCTGCTTATCAGCTTTGGGCTAGATTTTGAACTTGGCTTAATTTTAACCCTTTTTCCGGCACCTACAATTTTGTTTGGGAACTAGGCTTGCACTAGTACAACAGGCTTGCATTAGATAGATTTAGAATATTCCTATTTTACTCTTCATCCTTGGACAGAATTTAGCTCTCTTTCTCTCCCTTGCCCTTTCTGCCTATTGATTCCAAAGGCAGTGTTGCCTCTAGATTGGGGGCCCAGAGATAGGATTCAAATCAAAGTATGTCGAATTGCAAAGCAATTCTCACTGTTGCATAACCTCTCCAAGTCAGTTACCCTATCTTAAAACTAATCAAAATGTCAAAGAGCTATAAAGAATAATTTATATAATTAACTTACATAAAGCACTTTGTAAAATGCCCTGAATGGTATAGGCACTTAATAAATACTGGCCATAATTTTTTATCCTTTGCTATATTCCCTAACAAACCAAACAAAAATCAAAGCACAGTCTTTTCATGGGGCTCATTGAATGGTCATCATACCCTCTTTCCCCCTATTGTTCCTGGGACATATTTTAAGTATTTATAATTGCTGTTCAGATTGGTGACAATTTTCATTTCACAAAATGACTCTTCTTACAATTATGCTTAAAGTCCTCTCTAAATGGTTCTTAAATATATTAATTATGCAAAATTTATCACCTGACATATGAAAGGCTAACTTTTCAAATGATTTCAGAGTAAATGGAATGCTGAGCCTTCTCCCAACCAGTAATAGCAATGTGTTCATTTGAACCAGGTCATGAGCCTGCCTGCCTAGAGAAGTGAAGCCCCTGGAATGTCTCTGAAGCAAATGGGCAGGTGTGTCTGCATGAAAAAAGGCAAAATCGACCATGGAGCGTTGGGTTAAATGCAGGATGATAGGCAACTCTGCAACTCACTTTACAATCACTTAACCTCTTTTGGTCCTTTGAGACCTAAAGGTGGTGCTGACAAGAAATGCAAGCCTGTCTGTACAGATATTATGAGTCCAGGATAATGGTCGTATAGTACTTTGGAAATAAAAAGTATTTAACCCTTCTAGCATGTTCCTCAGTCAAGAATGAAAAAATGTAACTTTTAAAAGCTCAAATAAGTATGTATTCCCCTGCAGGGGGGAAAAAGCTTCTGGCTGAATTTAATATTACTAACAAAACTACAGCTGTAATAGGAGAACTTGAAGGAACAATTTGAGCTTACTTGAATTTGTGTCCTTAGAAGGCAGTAAATAAGTTTATCGTTTTGACAGGGAAGACCGCCTGAGGTGCTTTGAACAAAAATAAGACACTGTCTTTCTGATCGAATGCTTTCATCTGAAGACTTCTTCCCATATCCACAACAGTACTTTGAACTCAAATGACGTTTGTTTTATATATTAAATGAAGGGTTCCATTTTCTTGTCTTTGTTTTCACTAGTGTCCAAAAAATTGTTTCTACATGAAGTAGTAGGACCCCCAAAAAACTCAATAAATTATTACAGCCCTAATAGAACAAGCAAAGGTAAAGAAATGGACCCCAAATTCAAGATCGAAATCCATTAAAAAGCTACAGCCATGCATTAATGGCTTTGTTAAGAACCAAACAGAAACATCCTTTTTCCTCACTCCACCCCCTTCAGCTTTACTAAAATAAGCCCAAGGAGCACCATGTCATTGATACTTTTCTTTGAGAATATCAGGGACAATTTAATTGAACACAGAATAGAATCATTTACCTTTGTGGACCGCTGTATACACTTTCCAAAGTATTTTCACATATATTATTACATATTAGCATAAATCTTTTACAATCAGGGAAACTGATGTATACAGAAGTTAAACGTCTAGCTCTCAGTTATTAGGCTTATTCATGTGAACTCATGAAGAGACACATCCAGCCAGTGGCCACAGATATCATCCAAAAATTATTTTCAAGTTGGAAATATAAAACTTGAAGGTAACTGAAGCTGGACAGGATTCTCATTTCTACAGTATTTCAAAGGAACCTTTATTTTCAAGAGCAAGAGCCAAAGATAGGGTATTTGACAATCCAATAATGTGTTTGTAAAGCTTTGAATTAACTGCAATTTCTGGATTTTCTGTACTGAAGACCATCTCCCCTTTTTGGCCCTGTGAATTCTTTCTCTGGTAAAGTGGGTGTATTTGATGACAGTGTAATGAACAATATAGGAGGTAGGATATAGAATTTACATGGTATTTTTGTTAAATATTTATGTCACTTTATTCCTACCAGAAGTAACCCATGTCTTTTACACAAGAACATCAAATTTGATGTAGAAAACAGGTGGCAAAAACAAGCCAGTTAGGAAGATTCCAGGAGAACTCCAGGCACCTAAAAACTCGGGAACATTATCTGCCAGTGACCACAGTCGTGCCAAAATTAATATTTTAAGTATTCATTTCCCCTCAGATATGCCAAATGTCTAATATGATTTGCATGTGTGTGATATTAGCTACTTAAACTGCAATTTCAAAAGTATTATGTCAAGGACTGAGAAGAGGCTTTGTGGAGCGTAATGGTGTCCAATTTGTAAGACCTGCTATGGAGATGTCTTGCTTATGAATCTCCCATGGTGGAGGCCACTTTGGCCACATTCTATCAATCTAAATAAAAAGCTATGAAATGAGGACTGGCAGTATTCCATAAAATGTTCCAATTTACCCAGCATTTATTTCAAAGTGGGTGCCTCTGAGCTCCTTTAAACTATTCTCTCAGAAAGACCATTAGTGGTGTTTTTTTTGTACACAACACACAGTGTCTCTATATCAAATATGAAAATGATTCTACTCAGTACATCCATGGGTATGGAAATGACAAACTGTGATTTGATGTAATCTGTAATGAATGAGTAATGGAGTCAAACAACTAAGGGAAGGAGTCTATTTTAGAATTCTCACTGTAATATACAACATGGTTGTTAGACAAATCATAGATAGAACGATCTCTTGGCTTAGAGTCCTTTCTAGGTTTTATGGCTTGCTTGGGGGGAGAAGAGTTCTGGTTTCTATGACCTGCTGTGGGGGAGAAATGGGAAAAGGAGAAAGGAGAGTGGGAGAAAGTCAGGGAGAACTTCTTTTTTTCTGAAGCCCTTCCAGGCTCCTTCAGTCCAAAGTACTCAGCAGGCAAGTGCTGTACTTTGGGGTATTGTGTTCTGAACCCCAATACAGTTTGCTGGGAAGTGCCCTTAGAATACCTGTAGGGAGGTTAAGACAGTGCCATTGGGCAGAGAAGAGTGGAGCTGCACAATAAAACTCCAGATGATTCTAAATTGAGTTCTGGAACTAGACAGACCTTTAATACTTCCCCACCTTGAGGCAAGAGGGCTGGGCTCTTCATTAACCCCCTTGTCCATTAACAATTCCTTCAATGCTGGTATCTCTGTATTAGTTCAGGCTGCTATAAAAATTACTGTAGGGCTGGATAGCTTAAATGAGAACTACTCCTTTCTGTCAGCTCTGGAGTCTGGAAGTTTGAGGTCAGCATGTCAGCATGGTCACTCTATAATAACATGACTCTCAAGCATTTGCATTTCAATATGTTCACTTCAGTGGGAGGGAAGCAAGGAGGTTACATCTACAGAAATAGGGCACACACAGTATCAAAGCTTATTTTATCTGTGCTGTAGCCTGTAATAAACAACTTCTCATACTTGTGGTGATTGCAATTTATTCATGATATTTCAATGTTCCATAAAATGCTTGTGAATTTCAGGGGAGTATACTGTGCACATGAACATCAGCCTTCCCTCTTATCACAGAATCCCAAAGCATGAAGCATGCTAGTACTTTGCTGTTACCCAGTAGTTTTAACATTCTATTTCGAGGCTTTCATGAAAGCATAAAAGATGTTTTACTTTTTCTTCCCTTGTCCCCTCTTGATGGAAATGATTTCCTCAAGCAAGAAAAAAAAGGTTATGACAGCACCGTGAGGAAGACACTATTCCAGGAGCTCAGAAATCTGGTCCTTTTCCATTTTCCCAAAGCAACATAGAGAAAGGATAAAACAAAGTTGTGCTGTTTATTCGAAAACAAATAGTTGAAGGCAAAACTTCTTACAGGAAATGTAGTCTAGAAGGAAAATGAATTTAGAGAAAAGGAGAGCTTTGCTTGAAATGTGTGAGTTTTCTTTTTGGCTGAGCTTCAGCTGCTTCCTGGGTCAGTTGGCTAACGGCACATACCCCATCTCTCTCTAAGTGGGCAATGACAATTCCAGTTAGTTTTTCTTCAACTGACTGTTTAGACAGAAGAAGAGAAGGAACGATGTAATTATAAATGTTTAAAGGCCTTATGAGCTTCTTTGCTTTTCCAAGAAAATAAACAAAGTTGAGAGTTCTCAAGTGGGATCCTTGAAATCAAGATTTACTTCCTGGCTTGGGGCTAACTTGCTATGGTTTATGGACAGTTTTTCAGCTCTCCGAGCCTCAGTTTCTTCATCTATAAAAGTAGACAGCTGGACTTGATGAGTTTTAATTTGCCTTTCAGGTTCTGTGACTCAAGAGAGGCTGTGTTGAGTACCGGGACCCTGAGCTCAGCCCTGCCTGGGCTCAAATCCAAAAGTACCACGTCCAACTGTGTGACCTTGGGCAAGTCACTTCCCCTCCATGTCCAGCGTCTTTAACATATGGTACTAATAGTACTCACCTTGTGGGTGTATTGTATTAAATATGTTAATATGTAAATAATGTAAACAGTTCATAGCCTATAATAAATATTTAATTTTTGTATTATTAACTTGTATAAAGAACATTGTAATACCTTAGATTTGTTTTAATCTTGGATCAGATCAGGTGTTTCTTTCACTACAATGTAAAATGTCAATATATTTTATCCTTGGTCCTGTGTATTCAAATTGTGAAAAAAAAAATTCACCAAAAGTGAAATTTTTATTTTATTTATTTGTTTATTTTTTTGAGACAGGGTCTCCCTTCATTACCCAGGTTGGAATGTAGTGGCATAATCAGAGTTCACTGCAGTCTCGAACTCCCTGCCTCAAGCAATCTTCTCGCCTCAGTACCACCCCCAACGCCCACCCCAAGTAGCTGGGACTACAGGTGCACGTTTACCATGCCCAGCTAAGTTTTTGTATTTTTAGTAGAGATGGAGTTTCGCCATTTTGCCCAGGCTGGTCTCAAACTCCTGGGCTCAAGCAATCTGCCCGCCTTGGCCTCTCAAAGTGCCACCTACACATTCTCTAAGGAGTCTGCATACAATTTCCAAAATAAGTTAACCTGTGGATTTCACAATCTCCCTCCTGTGCCACATTCTAGTTCCTCTTTAAAGGTTAATGACTTAGGAAATTGCTTTTCTTAACTTGCTTTTTCTAAAAAATTGTCCATTTCTTTTTGAATCCTTCCAAATATATTAATCAATTGGTATAGGCTGCTAGATTACTTGTAAAATATTGATACACATTTTTAAAGTAATTGTTTATTTTGTTACCAAAAAAGATGGATAATAGTGAAAAATTACCAGAAATGTCTAACATTCCCGGATTATAGCCTTTAACTGTAACAGACCCAACATATATAGAAATCATATTACTGGAAGGATTGCACAACCTACAGTAGCCAATTGTTAGCAGGGCTGCCAGAAAGCAATGTGTTCCATTCTGAAATTACATGCTTATTGTTCATGTTGTTTTATTTGTTCTAAAGGTTAAACTTGTTGCTGGCCTTAAAATGTCATGTGTAATTCTTTGAAAATCATATTTTTAAAATGCTGAACTTAGGATTGTATTTCCATATAACTTACCAGTGGAAAAAGAAAGACATTCTTTATAGTCTGTTCTTCGGTGAAAAAGGATCATTTAGAAACAATAGCATCTACTTTTCTGAAACAAGGGAGTTATTTCCAACCTGGGGCTCATATGTTTGAGAATAAGCCAAAAATTTAATGGTTTTTCATAGAGCCAATAACCATTTGAAGTGCAGTCTAAAACCAAAGGACAAGAGAATGGAGTAAAAGAGAACTTCGGCGATTGACTTTAACTGGAGAGAAAAAAAAATAAGGTGCCCAAACTGTGGCCTTTTAAGAGTTATTTCAAACCTACCTAAACAAATGTTTTTGAGCTAACATGTAAGAACCTGCTGAATTCTGAATTTATCCAAACAGCCCTCTGGGCTGAAACAAATGGGTAAACTCGTTTCAACTCGTCCTTCTTGTGAGCATTTCTGAAAACATACCTCCCGAAATAATGATATATCTTAGCAAGCAACATCCTTCCCTTTTCTGAAACTATTAAGTTATTATAAGCTAAGTGCGTCCTCTCTGAATTAATAATATGTTATTTTCAAAGTCAACAGTCTTGTTAATTTGCATGAGTTTCTGTTTTTCCTTGGAATAAACATATTCTGGATGTGTCCCAGCACTGTCCTGCAAACATATCTCCTTCTAATTACTCTTACTATAGAATTGGTGGTTTAGCAGACTAGATGCAAGGAAAAGAAAGCTGCTGTTATTCCAGGGTTGGGGTGGTGGGGGAACTATTGGAGCTTGCCTTCAGATATTTCTGCTTTTGTGAATACAATATTCAGCTGAGCCACAGCTCATTTGTTTTTCCTCCCCTTGGAAAATTGGGAATTACAATATTTTATATCAAGACTATATAAGCTACACCATTACAATATAGAATTATAGAATACTAATGCTTAAAAAAGCTTCTCATACTCTAGTTCATGTATCTGATTTTATAGGCAAGAAAATTGTATTAGTTCATGTATCTGATTTTATAGGCAAGAAAACTGTATTATAAATGACTAAACATTTTAGAGCTTCATAAAGAACAAGATCAGAAATTTGGGTCTCTTGACTTTCTCTCCTGTCATCTTTCAATATGTCATTTGGCCACGAATGCCTTGATGTTTATCATATAGTTTAATTATATGTAATATCTAATTATGTCCCTCTTTTATCCAGGTAAAACAAATACCCTATGTTTTAATATGATTAATCTATTAGCTATGGTGATTCAGTTTTTCTAACAAACAGGATTACCACAGGGGTATTTTATGACATATTTTACTCTTTTAACTTAAATGTGACTCTACCAATTGGCATTATGATCTGGCAGTTCAAATATCAATGAAAGATTAACATCATTTTGGACAACTTTTAGTTTTGGGATTTGATCAAATGGAATCCTGTTTGGGGAGATGAATAGAGTAAAGCAGTCTGCAGTGACCTCTGAATTAATCAAAATGAAGGGGTCATGTAGATAATAAAACAGAGGTCCACATGTAGATCAGAAGCAGAAAACATGCACCAAAAGAATAAGGCAAACAAAATGAAAGTGGTACTTTTCTCATCTTTTTTTCTTCCTGGGAGCAAGATGCTGATCAGTCCCCAGAACTCTGTGTCCATCCTTGCCTCTTTTCCAAATGTCATGGCACCTATTCCAATAACCATCATTTGGTCATTTACAGGCATATCCCCAACCCCAAATACAGAAATATTGCTCCAGGAAAAACTCAAGAAACTGTCAGGAACTTTATAGATCAGCTCCTCTTCTGTGTTGAAGGCAAAAATAGCTATGGCCTCTTAATGAAACACTTGGATGGTGACGTCAGGGGACCACAGCTTGGATAGAGGAAGAAGGGAATCTGTCATACATCTCTTCTAACCATTTCAAACTTGGAACCTCTTGTGGCCACATCTGTGCCTGATACTTTAACATGTGGAATTGAGGGGAGCCCCGTCTTCCTCTCCAGACATACATCTGAGACCTGTTTTTCTCCATGGTGATACAGATGGGAGACAGGGAAATACCTGATGGAAGAGGGTGGTTCCCTGGCAAAGACCCCACCCTCAAGCCTGGATACCCACGGTCCTAAGTGAGAATAGGCATTCCTGTTTTTGCACCCAGAAAGTTGCCTTTTGGCCTGCCACATCCCCTATCCTGTACCCATATAAACCCTGAACCCCAGGCTCCAGAAAGAGACAAGAGCAGATGAGCAGATGAGGAGACAAATGGCAGAATGGCACTGCAGAGAAAGAGACAAGAGGAGGAATGTCTGAACACCGAGAGGAGTCAGGCTGGGGGCAGTCAGAGAGGAGTTCAGGCACTGGACAGCCAAAATTCCAGAAGAAGATCATCTTTCCACTCCATCCCACTTCCAGTTCCTCATTCGTCCTGCTGAGAGCCACCTCCACCACTCACTAAAACCCTGCATTCATCCTTCAAGTCCATGTGTGACCTGATTCTTCTTGGACACTGGGTAAGAACTTGGGATACAGAAAGTTGTCATACTGGCCCTCTGCCCTTGTGAAAAGGCAGAAGGTCCACTGAGCTGGTTAACACTTAAGCCATCTGCAACGGCAAGGCTAAAAGAGCACACTGTAACATGCACCCACTTGGGCTTTGGGAGTTGCAGACCCCCACCCCTAGATGCTGCTGTGGGGCCGGAGCCCAAAAGTGCTTGCCCTGGCTCCTGCACCTGCCCACCTGCATGCTCCCCCTCCCATCAGGGCTTTGAGCAGTGGCGGCAACCGAATAGGCAAGCCACAACCCTGTTGCACATACTACAAGGGCAACCAGGGAACTCTCCCATTTCAATGGCCCTTTCTCAACATCCTACCCATGCTTCCAATCCTCCTTGCTCTGAATTGCATGAGAGACTTTAACATTAATGATAGATTCTGCCCTTTTGCACTCTTATAGCATGACTCCTACCTGTTGTAATATTGAACCAGAGTGGCCATTTATTTGTTTGAAATTGAGTTCTACCTTCCAAACTCTCCTTAATACCCCTGTATTCATGTCCATGTCTACACCAAACCCCTCCTTACTCCACTATCTTTCACACTCAGCACGATGTGGAGCCAGCGTGTAAACACCTGGTGAGAGTCTGGGGGTGGAAAACTGGCTTTGCTTCAAGCTTACCCAGATGTGGTTTAGACATTCACAGATTAAGACTATTCCTTGTTTGAGATCATTACCTCCCTTGGAAAAGCTGGCTATTGTCCAAAAGTCTACCTTTATTACCTGTCAAGAACCATCCAATGTCTTTGGACCAGTGGTCTTCAAAATAAAGTGCGAGCATCACAGTGGATGGCCAAGATGACCTATTGGGCCAGATGTGTAAAGAAATATAAAAACTGACATTAACATCTATTTTTATCTTGACAATAAAAAGTTGACTTTTTATTGTCAACTTTTGCAAATACTGAAATATATATATATATAATGCTACTATAGTACTTTTTATAATACATAAATAAATAGCATATATTAGGGGTGAAGGCAAAAATCATTTTTACTGATAGAGGTGCATGACCAAAACATTTGTATACTACAACCTCTTTCTACTACCTGGAACAAGCACTGTCTGACCCAAAGTAAATAATCTATAAATTATTTTTGAGCGATCAGTTAGGTAATGGGTAAACAAAGCAGATGAAACTACTGTTATGTACGATGGCACACTCTTAAAGTCTATCTTCATACTATCTCATTTACCCCCAATTCAGTTTTTGGTATCATCCATTCATACAAGTGTCCAGGAAAGAGAAAATCTGTCATCAAAAGTGGGGGGTATGGCGGTAGACGGACATCTCATGGGATTGTAAAGTGTCATGGATAAAACTAATGGAAAAGTCAAATTTGATGAGCAATGGTATCAGCTGTGAGCCTCAGAATGTGTTTTCCTTGATCCCATGGGCTTTGATTTTCTTATCTTAGAATTACTGAGAAATGCAATATTCCAGCACTCAGTCAAACTAGCTATACCTTGTTGGTTAAAAAAAAAAAATTATATGTGTGTGTGTGTGTGTGTGTGTGTGTGTGTGTGTGTGTGTGTATGTATGTATAAGCAGAATAGCTTATTTCTGTTCTGGGGATCTAATGCACAGTAGTAGCAAACAACACTGTATTGTCTAGTTGAAATTTGCTAACAGAGTAGATCTTAAATATTCTCACCGCAAACACACACACAAAAGTTAACTATGTGAGGTGATGGGTAGGTTAACTAACTTGATTGTGGTAATAATTTTACAATATATAGATATATCAGATAAAAAAGAATAGCATATTTTTGCCATGATATTTTGGAATATGCAGCTTGATTTAGAAATATTCAAACATATTCAGGGGTAAACCATAAAAAATTCTGAGTCCAGAATTTAAAAGGGGTTTAAAATGACAGAGTCATTGTCCAGTGTAGGTGTAGGTTAGAGTGTTTGAAGTTGTCTTATACATTTCTATACCCAATGCAGACTATACTCATGGGACTCACATATTTAAGTGACATGATTATTAATAATTTATTCCAGGCCAAAGGTAATTCATGTAAAATAATTTGGAATTTGGCTGGGGCCCTTGTGTTTCAAACACAAAGTCTATGGCCCCAAGTGAGTGAATGCTACATAACCAGCCAAATCTTTTAAGTCAACATTGCTTTCTTTTCACCATTTTGATCAGAGTAATTAATTTTATTGTGAGAAGCAATCATCCAATAAGAGATAAAATTTTAATGATAGGCATTAATAGAAAAATTTGGAGAAAAACAAGTGTCTATGGGAATATTCTTGATATGAGGATTTGGGAACTCTTGTCAGTCTCTGGAAAATATCTCACTTTTTGAACTAACAGTGATAATTCCACATATGGAGTGCCTACTATGCGTTAGGCTTTGTACTAGGAGCTTTAATTGATTTTTCTCATTAAATTCTGACAATAATCAAATGGGATTGGGAACTGAAATTTTGTGAGATTAAGGGCTTGCTCAAGGTCACAAAGCTTGGAAGTGGTGAGACCAGACTGTAAAGCTTAGTTCATCTGATCCCAAAACCCCCGCCCCTCCTTGTCCTGCTAGGATATAGCATATATCCTGGCCTTTGTGCAGCCAGTCGGATGCCCTGCCAGGACTTCACATCTTCAAAGACAGATAAAAATGGATGGGATTAGAGATTACTCACAATGGTTTCAAATTAATTCATTTTCCAAGGGCAATAAAACTCCCAGTGGCATCCTCAAATACACCAGTTTTGTGGCAGGTGTTTGCCTGTATCTGCCACCTTTGGGTCCAGGCAGTCCTGGCTCTATACCCTTCCCCTTGACATCCTTCCAAAAAATCCCTTAGCCAAAATTGGTTTCCGTTGCTTGCAACAAAAGCCATGATTATTATATACCAGAATGGACATCCGTGGCAAAAATGATGCTGGGGAGAGATAAAAATAAAACTTTCACTGAGAAATATTTGGGGTAATGGGTGAAGACTGAATCATGTGTCCCAAAGCACTATTTGAACAAAGGTCATCCAGGGTCTACGTAGTGGAAAGGAAGTGGGCACGTTAGAGCCCTGCCAAACATCCCACTGAAACTAAGGAAATAGAGACTATCTAACATATGTATCCAAGAAGTCTATACCAATGATATTGATGTGGGAAGCACAGGCACCCCTTCCCTCGGTGGCCCAGTGACTCATTTAGGGTCATCACTGGTAGCTCAGTCAATACCTTACCAGACTCTTCCATATCATATCTGTGTATGGGGATAGTCCCAAGCTCCCCTGTAAGACTGAAATCTACACAGATCTAGAGAGATGGAGACTGATACAGGCCCAAGGTTAATCCTGCTACTTCCTCAGCATCATTCATGACATGCTCCAGTGAAGACTGTCTTGGGAAATTACCATAGTCACATTGACTCTGTAGAAATCCATAACTCAGATCTCCAAAATAAGAACACACAACTGAATTCTATAATTAATTCACATTGTGGCAGTTTGTGAATGATAAGTTATAAACTCAATATAGAGTACAGTAGTCCTGCTGTTCCCAGAATGTTAATTTCCATGGCTCAATCCCTATAGCAACCTTTCCATTTGCCGAATGTTCGTATTCCTCACAACCAAGCCTTGCTTGGCAATGTAAAACTTTGTAAGCCAGAATTTCATTTGACCCTCAGAATAACTCTGTAGGGTAAAAATGATTCTCATTTGAAGGTCAGGAAACTGGGGCTCAGGGTGACTAAGTGTCTTCTTCAACAACACACAGCTAGTAAATGGCAGCTCAAGGGAAGAAATTTACCATAAGAGCTTAGTGATATCGTCAGAAGATGTTTGTTTCTTTGTAATCTGTACATCATGAATATTGTCTTTTTAAAGCAAGTCTAGGGCATTATTTTGGTAGGCAGGGCATTAGTATTTTCTACTGACTAAACTATCTCTCTGACTGAGGACTGAAAGGCATTGCTTTGTGTTAAGCATGTTTTCTTTCTCTGCCAACCTTCTTTTAAAATGCATATGCCTCTGGAAGGATAACACGTTGTATCAATGATTTTTATGCTAATACTCTTTTCAATATCCGATTAGTCAGTAACAATGACAACAACAACGCAAAGGTTTTAAAAATGCTTAAGGGGTAAAAGGGAAAGGAAGAAATTAGAAGACAAGCATGTGCTGTTCGCAACTTCCTGGATCACAAGGGGCTTCTTCACCCTCCATTTCCTTCCCTAAGAGTTCCCAGAGCCCAGGCTCAGTTTCATGCAAAGAAACAGCAACAGAGATGCTAGGGCCCAACCGGTTTCAGAACTCACTGCCTCCCGTAAAACTATGTCTCTTAATTCTGGTGCAGATAATAACAAAGGCAGATGACCAAGCCAACAAACATTTTCCCCATGCCGCCTTCCTTATATTAGTTGAATAAATGTAAGCATATTAGGTTCATTGCCTGATGCACACAGCAAGTCACAATGCCGAGACACCAGGTTGCAGCAGAGAAAAATGTTTAATCGTAGGGTCACTGAGGGAGGAGACAAGAGAAAACCTCAAATTCATGTCCCTGAGGAATTTAGGGGTAGGGTTTTTAAGGATTTTGGAGTGGGCTAAAGTGTGGAGACCCTCAACTGGTCACAGAGCGCAAGGTGAAGTCATTTTCCTGAAGACAGGAAAACGAAGAAGCTGTATTTTCATGCTGATCCTGTTCCTCTGTGAGGGTCTTCAAACTGGTTGTTGGAATTCAGGGTCTGAAAAACATCTCGTGCAACTCTTAAAAAAAATGTCACAGATCCTGTCTATATGAACCATGGGTATGCAAATCAATTCTTAAACAGCCTTAAAATCCTAATGTCAGAAATCCCATCAACAGAAACGATGGAGATGCAAATAGTCAGTATCTAGTGCTGCCTGACCCTTAGCAACAAGGAAGTGGGCCAAAGTGTAGCCTAATTAATCTTTAATTATAACTATATTTCTGACCAGTACCTGGCATGCAATTCTTGTCAACCCTGTAAGGATGGTTTCCTAAAGGTATGGAGTGGTCCATCCATCATGTGAACCCTCCACAGACCCTGAAACTACCGTGGAAGATCAGATGAAGCTGATTCACATGCACTAGCCTCAGAAAATTCTACCAGGACACAATTGACCCTCTACAAAACAATGATGTATGGAGCCTACACAAGTCCTTATTCTTTACAAAGCTGAAACCTGAGAGATAAAGCTACTTTCACTGAGCTCTGAAACATTTCAGACTCACTTAGTGGAACCCTAAAACATCAGTTACTCTGAGTCCACTGAATATTTTAAGTATTCAAATGCATCCTCCCTCTAAGCAACCCATAATAGACATTCATTATAATGGTTTTTGCATGTTAGTAAGATATCTTTTCTGAGATAGAGGTTTCTGGTAGTAGTTTATTAAAATATTAGATATTAGACCACCTTGTAATTCTTACAGATTTGTTTATATTTTCCCTTTGTCCTCTGTAGTAAAAGGAATAAAGATTTTGAAGTTTTTTCCCTAAAAATAGAAGTAATTTATTTAAAGAAAAAATAATTTAGACCTCGGTTGAAATTATTAGACAATAAGAATTATATTTAACAATGTATTTTCAATTAATTTTTAATCAATCCAGATAAAATTATGAGAAGGGTGTATTTGCCAAATATAAAAATGAATGATAACAGTATAAATACAATTAGTCAAACAGACTGAGAAGCCAAAAATGAAATTACATCTAATACTTTTGTTAATGCAAAAGAACAAATGGTATCACATTTGGAAGGTTTTCTTTTGTAAAACTGCTTAATCAAGAGCCTGAGGCTTCAGTACTGCTGGACAGTAAAGTTAGACTACTCCCCTCCCTAACATCCATTTGTATTGTAGCTTAGATCTTTAGCTAATTCTGTTAAATATTGATTTTCAACCACTGATTTACACAGGAGACCTGGAAGTGAAGCTATTTTTAATACTCTCTTCTCATTCCTCCAGGAGTCAGGCCATGGCTCAAGACTCCATGGAGATACACATGTGTAGAAATACATGTCCAATGGAATAGTTGTTGGATGGAAGTGAGATTTCAGGAAAATAGTAATGGACTCCTAAGAAGGAGCACACATTACGGGGTAAGGAGTAGGGACCAATGAGTTAAAAATAGCCCTCCAGGATGAGGGAGGTGGAGGAGTATAGGCTCTGAGCCTACCATGTGGCTTAAAGAGAACCCCATAATTCTGTCACCCTGGAGTATCAGATGTGCCTTTGGAAAAAAAGGTGTGTGTGCGTGTGTGTGTGCACACATGCATGATCTGGAGAGCAGTGTCACGAAAAAACTATAGCTGTCTGCACTCTAGACAGGTTCACCGTGGGACATGTCTTAATAAAAAGACAGAAGTAACAAACAGCCTTTTATTTTGTCAAAACTGAATGAGCAAAGTATTGGAATATCTCTTATAAAATTTGCATTGCAATGGCAATGGCAGGAAATAACCCAAGACGCAAGAACCACTCCACAGAGCTGTCAGTAAAAGGCAGCATTGGCTCTTGCCAGCAGAAGAAGAGAGGATTTTGATGCTACAACCAGGGTTAACAGGTTTTGGCCACTTAAGGTTCTGGCACCTCCACGTGGCTTTCAGAAAGGTCAGTGTTGTTGCAGCTGTCTTTGACTACAGTTCAGCTTCTACTTTGGCTGTAGAGAAAATGCACAGAATTACTATGTAGGCACCAATCTCAAGCCCTGGAGGTTTTGAAAAAATTGGAGGAGAAAAATTCCAGAAAGAACTGGAGATCAAATTTGTAAAGCAGATGAGGATTTTGGACCATCATTATTTCAACATACATGTAAATGTGGCCGTATTATTTATACATACTTTCTTTAAGGCTTATTACATGGTAGGTAATCACTAATCTGGTTTTCTAATTTGTCCCACTTCCCTACTACAAGGAGGCCAAAAGAGTGAATGATACAGCTCAGACATACAAATCCTATATTATTCAAATGGGTGTTTTCATATACATCTATATGCTGAACATTTCTCCATTCATTGCAGTGTTTCTAGGGACAGGCTACAGCTCCTATTAATAGTTCTTTGAGACTAGAATATTTAATCATATGACTCAATATACATCAATACCTTTTGATATTTTTTAGATCATTAGAGCCTTTTAAAAAGGTTATGAAAGATACAGACATTCTCCCTAGAAAAAGGCACATGTGTGCATAACTTTAGGGTATCCCCATTTATAATCCCCTTTGACATTTCTCCTCCAATATCTCTTTCATACCTACAATCTCTCATTGGAGTCCTCCAAAAATCTTCCTGGCATCCAGCCTCCCCAGCTTTCCTGCCTCTTTCATCCCACCCTCACCCTTCTCACACAGCAGGAACTTTCTCTGGCTTATTATTCACACTCCTCTGGACTTGACATTTCACCGGGATTCTCCACGACAAAGGAGAGCCCAGCAATGTTGACTTAGCTCTTAAGAATCCTTTTTTTCCTTCAATCTGTTCAGCCTTGTTTTTCTCTTTATGTTTGTTTGATTCCATATTCTAAGATTAGGTACAAGGCTGAAAAAGAAAAACCTCTCTTGGGAGAGTAGAGGAAGAAAAGCAGCCAAGCAGGCAGATGCCTAACTACCTTATGGGAGTGAAGAAACATCAGGTCATTACCAGATGACAATGCATTTGTCCCCATCCTATTTTCATGCACATAAACCTTTAAAAACAAAGCTGAAGATGATGTCTCTTCTGGGGTTGTGGGAGGAGAGAAACAGGTGAAGAAGCCCTCACACCAAGATTGAGATATTTTTTGTCTTTGATTTTCTCTAATTGACTGTTGAGCAAAAGATTAATTTTATTCAAGACAAAATGATTTGGAAAAATGTTCATAGCATCTCAAGTAATCATATCTATAGTTTACCTTGAAACTCTAGAATGCTGCAAAGATATCTCCTAGACTCCTGGAATACAATTCATAAATATTTTTAAAAATCAATTGTGTATTAATTGCCATCTCAAAGGCAGGAATAAAACCAGAAAATGCTACACATTCCAGGTGGCCTGGATTGACATCCCATAGAGCAAACATTGAAGTCAAGCACAGTGTCCTTCTAACTATGGAGCCAGATATATTTTCTCTCTGTTTTCTTCTTCACGGAAACTATTTGACTGAGTTACTATTTCACAGGATCCTTTTCCCCTTAGAGATTTGTATTGCTGACTGTGCTATTTTACTTAATAATTGGGTGTCCATTAATTATTTATCCTTTCACTTAGCAAACACTTATTAAACGTCTTTAGGCACAATATAAGCATAAAAATCAACATGATTTGGACTCTGGAGGCAAGATAATCTAAAAGAAGTTATATCCAGTAAAAAGGCAATTATGTAAACCCCTAAGAGGTGTTCCTAACGCTGCCTTGGGGCATCAAGAAAGGCTTCCTGGAAGAAGTTCATCTAAATCAAGAGCTGTAGTATAATTAAGAGTTAGCCGCAGAGCTATAGGATAATAAGAAGTTAGTTGGAGAGCTATAGGATAATTAGGAGTTAGCTGGGTAAAGGTAAGAAGAGAGTGCCAGGCAGACTTCCTCACTAGAACGATGAATTTGAAGCAGAGAATACTGGATGAGAAAGTTTAGCCTCAAATCGTTTGTAAAGCAAGATTATTCAGGATGGAGAGGAAAACAGATGTGTATTAAATCAGGGTGCTTTAATTATGAGCTAACATTTGACCCCTTGAAATTAAAGCTTGTTATGGTCATAAAATTCTCCCAGTGTGTGGGAGAGATGGTAGTGTAGAGTGAGCATTCAGCACATCCTTGTTGAACTGATGTAAGAAGGAATAAGGAACAGAGATTTATTTTCTGCGAAGTTGATTTCCAAACAGTTTTGGGTAGTATGCCATAATTGGAAAGTTACCAATGCTGGTACGTATAAAGCTTTAGAATTTTGCTTGAAATATTATAAATTCCATGATTCAAATTAAAAGTGTTAATTTAGACTCCAACGCTAAGGAGAAGTTACATCTAAATTATTGACAGCCTTAAATTATCCATTCTATTCTTTGAATTTCCTCCATTAGTGCATGTAATGACAGTCATCTATATGATTGATGATATGGTTTGGCTGTGTCCCCTCACAAATATCATCCTGAATTGTAGTTCCCATAATCCCAACATGTCCTGGGAGGGATTAGGTTGGAGGTAATTGAATCCGGGGGGTGGCTACCCCCATGCTGTTCTTATGACAGTGAGTGAGTTTTCATGAGAGCTAATGGTTTTATAAGGGGCTTTTCCCTCTTTGCTTGGCACTTCTCTCTCCTGCCACCATGTGAAAAAGGACATGTTTGCTTCCCTTTCCACCATAATTGTAAATTTTTTGAGCCACCCCTCTCCCCCAGCCCTGCGAAACTGTCAATCAATTAAACCTCTTTCCTTTATAAAGTACCCAATCTCAGGGAATTCTTTATAGCAGTGTGAGAATGAACTAATACAGTGATTTTGTATCAAGGGTGTGGGGCGCTATTATAAAGATACCCAAAAATTAGAAGCAACTTTGGAACTGGATAATAGGCAGAGGTTGGAACAGCTTGGAGGGCTCAGAAGAAGACAGTAAAATGTGGGAAAGTTTGGAATTTCCTAGAAACTTGGAGGACTCAGAAGACAGGAAGATGTGGGAAAGTTTGGAACTTCCTAGAGACTTGATGAATGGTTTTGACAAAAAGGCTGATAGTGATATGGACAATGAAGTCCAGGTTGAGGTGAGTGCAGATGGAGATAAGAAACTTACTGGTAACTGGAATAAAGGTGACTCTTGCAATGCTTTAGCAAAGACCCTGGCAGCATTTTGTCCCTGCCTGGAAGATCTGTGGAAGTTTGAACTTGAGGGAGATGACTTAGGGTATCTGGCAGAAGAAATTTCTAAGTGTCAAAGTGTTCAAGAGGAAGCAGAGCATAGGAGTTTGAAAAATTTGCAGACTGACAATGCAATGGAAAAGAAAAACCCATTTTCTGGGAAGAAATTCAAGTGGCTGCAGGAATTTGCATAAGTAATGAGGAGCCAAATATTAACCACCAAGACAAGGAGGAACATGTCTCCAGGACATGTCACAGACCTTCACAGCAGCCCCTCCCATCACAGGCATGGAGGCCTAGAAGGGAAAAATACTTTACTGGACCCAGCCCAGGAACCCCCTGCTGTGTGCAACCTCGGGACTCGGTGCCTTGCACCCCAGCCACTCCAGCCATGACTAAAATGGGCCAAGGTACAGTTTAGACCATTGCTTCAGAAGGTGCAATCCCATAGCCTTGGCAGCTTTCATGTAGTGTTGCTCCTGCAGGTGTGCAGAAGACAGGAATTGAAATTTGGGAACCTCCGCCTAGATTTCAGAGGATGTATAGAAATGCCTGGATGTTCAGGCAGAAGTTTGCTGCAGGGGTAGGGTCCTCATGGAGAACCTCTGCTAGGGCAGTGAGGAGGGGAGACATGTGTTTGAAGCCCCCACACAGAGCCTAGTGGAGCTGTGAGAAGAGGGTCATCATGCTCCAGACCCCAGAATGGCAGATCCACCGGCAGCTTGCACCATGAGCCTGGTAAAGCCACAGACACGCAATGCCAGCCTGTGAAAGTAGCCAGGAGGTGAGGGCTATATCCTGCAAAGCCACAGGAGTGGAGCTGCCCAAGGCCATAGGAGCCCACCTTTTGCATCAGCATGACCTGCATTTGAGACAGGGAGTCAAAGAAGATTATTTTGAAACTTTAAGGTTTAATGAGTGCCCTATTGGATTTCAGACTTTCATGGAGCCTGTAGCCCATAGCCCCTTTGTTTCTGCCAATTTCTCACATTTGGAATGAGTATATTTACCCAATGCCTGTGCCCCCATTGTATCCAGGAAGTAACTAACTTGCTTTTGATTTACAGGCTCACAGGTGGAAGGGACTTGCCTTGTCTCAGATGAGACTTTGAACTTGGACTTTTGGGTTAATGCTGGAATGAGCCAAGACTTTTGGGAACTGTTGGAAAGGCATGATTGTATTTTGAAATGTGAGGACGTGAGATTTGGGAAGGCCCAGGGTGGAATCACGTGGTTTGGCTCTGTCCCCACCCAAATCTCATCTTGAATTGTAGTTCCCATAATCCCCAGGTGTCATGGGAGAGACCTGGTGGGAGGTAATTGAATCATGTGTGTGGTTACCCACATACTGCTCTCATGATAGTGAGTGAGTGAGTTCTCACAAGATCTGATGGTTTCATAAGGTGCTTTTCCCCCTTTGCTTGGCACTTCTCTCCCCTGCTTCCATGTGAAGAAGGACATGTTTGCTTCCCCTTTGCCATGATTATAAGTTTCCTGAGGCCTCCCCAGCCCTGTGGAACCACGAGTCAATTAAACCTCTTTCCTTTATGAATTACCCAGTCTCGGGCAGTTCTTTATAGCATTGTGAGAACAGACTACTACAATTAAAAAGTATCGTGGAGACCAGGCACTGTGCCTCATGCCTGTAATCTCAGCACTTTGGGAGGCAGAGGTTGGGGGATTGCTTTACCTTGGAGTTGGAGACCACACTGGGCAACATAGTGAGACCCTGCCTCTATTAATTTTTTAAAAAAGTATCTTGAAGAAGAAATCGAACATTTTATTCCAAAAGTACTCCACATACCAACCATAACATCTTCCAGGATGATCATCAAGGGAATACTGCCCACTGAGGAAGTCAAAGTCCAGTATTCAGAACTCAATAGTTCTATAGGTAGTTTGCTGCTCAGCCTCAGAAAAATTATCTCCATCTTTTTTGGTGTTTTTTTTCTTTTGTTTGTCTGTCTGTTTTAAGAAAACCACCACTCTTTTCCAGAAATATATTTGTTCTAGTCAGTACTAGAATAATTTATAGTCCTCAGATTTACGTATATTCTACAATTGGAGTTTCTCTGCTATTGCATTATTTTTCTATGCTGGAATCATGATGGGAAAACTAAGATAGTATATAAGTTTATTAATTTGTTCTAAAACTGAGACCTTTCTAAGCAGTATCATAATAAGTGCCAGGTTGTTGTTGGGTGTTTCTTTTTTCCTACTTCTTAAAGTTAAAAAAAAGTCACTTTGAAACATGTTTGTTAAGTAAAAGCCCCCAGAGAGTGAGAGTAATAATGAATGGTGTTTCTGTACACTCTCCAAAGATTCTGGATTATTTCACAGTTTCACAACTTGAAATGTGAAATAGGTCCAGACAAAATTCAGGCCTTGATTTTTTATATTATTTTGCCTGGCACAAAGTCTTCTGCCAATGGCTATGTTCTGACCTTACAGGCTCATTAAGGCAAGAGTATCTCTAGCCAACACTTTCACTAAAGTAGAGCAGAGTATACGTCTAAACCCTTATATGAGGGCCCAGAGCATATAACCTTCCACTTTCCTTAACCTCAGTGCTTTCATCTAGAAAAAGTTAGAGAATTTTGGGGAAGCAAACTCAAATATAGGAAACTCATGCTGAGTCTTTGTTCTGCAGCTTAACTACCATAAATTTTTTAAAACATTATTTACCCTAAGTCTTATTATCCCAGTTGTACTTATGGGGAAGCTAATACCTACATATGTAGGTATTACATTATCTCATTAAACCTATGTAAGGTTTAACGAGATTAAATTTTTTTTAAAAAGTTTTTTAAAGTATTTCATAAAATAGTCATATGCACTTCTATCAGATAGTTCCCTTTACCAAGGCCGGAATATGTAAATATGTTTTCAAATGAACAATGGGAGGCTTGAAATTATTTAATTGGTCCTTTAGCTTTTCAAAACACGCATATTTTGTTTAATTATTTCATTGAACAAATATGCATTAACAGCACATTTCTAATTTTTAATCGCCGGGGACAATTTTAGGTTTTGGGAATATTGTGAGGCTCAAGTCACATGGGCGACATTATTGGTGATTGGATATGGCTCCTCAGAAACAGACAGTGAGCCAAGCATCATCATGACAGCAAGGCACAAGGTATACATAAATCTTTCATTCATGTAAGCCTCTCAAACTATACATTAAACCCAAATTCCAAGTTAACTGATATACTAGAACTGTTATGCTGCTCCAAGAATGCTTTGTAGAGTAGCACTGTTCTGTAAAAATAACTTTGTCTTATATTAAAAAAAAAAAAAAAAACCCTGAAAGATCCTGGAATGCCATTTCTTTCCAAAAGAGTAGCCATATTTGAATTTTCTTAGCAGCTTGCTGAGAGAGTGCAAAGCTAACAAGAATCAAAACAGACTCTTTACATAGTTTGTTTGGGTCTAGAGGAAATCTGTCCATGAGCTTTTGTGAAGGGGCCAACATGTCAGCATATGCCTGACTACAGTGAGTTTATCTTTCAATTGATTTAGTCCATTCTGGGGAATCGAGATGATGCAAGAGTATGGCACATAACCAAGAGCTTTCTCTTTTCATTGACAGAAGTGACAGAAATATCCTTACTCTTACAGATCACTTGATCAGAAATAATAGAGTCAGATACTCTATTGTTTAGATTCCTATTACTGTTATTTTGTTCATATTTTAAGATGTTATTAACATATGATGTAATCTTTGTAACAGTAATGTTACAAAATCAGTGGTGAAGAATGGGATGGACCCCATAATTCTGTTGTTCTGAAGTTTACATATAATTTCATGGAACATCTGTCCTATTAATAGAGGCTTTGGATGACTAGAAATGCTCAAAACTGAGCTGCAAAGGTGGTGGACATATTTTCTGTGTGTCACACATACAGAAACACACATACTTTTTGTGTGTCACACACAAAAAAATTTCAAATTGGGTGTTCCAAGAAAGTTTTGTTCTCTATTCAAATTTTTTATTTCTTTGAAATCTAATGGTAAACATACAGAACAGGAGTATGAATTAAGGTTAACCTGAGATTAGGCAGCTGACTTGAGGACACCTTAGGCTTCTATTTCTTCATGTTATCTTATAATTTCTCCAGGTTATTTTTGCAAACCAAAGACACAGAACTCTAGAGAACATGACAGCAGGTGTCAGAGGGGTTCAGCTCACATCTGACTAGAGCAGCCATGCCCAGCAGGCTTTTCCTCATATAGAAACATAAGTGAAACACCTCTAGGACCACAGAAACTTGTGGAGTTGGGGGAAATGTGGAGAGTGCCAAGATCTCACAGAAGCAATAGAAGAATGTTGAGACACGGACTGACATTCCAATGCAAGGTAGTATAAATCCCAATGCAATCTTATTCCTATCCACAGGCTGGTGAAACCTGATAGCATATGGTTATATGTAGAGTCAACAAATATTACTTGAGAAGTTAATAATTAATGTGTTCAAGATATATGTGTGTGTGTGTCTGTGTGTGTGTATATATATATATACACATACATATGCTGTCAATTCTAGGAGATACTCATTTTAAAATGAGAGACTAGGGTCTAACCACTTTGCATATACTAATCTTGTTTCTAGTTGAGCTTCAACTGAATGATATTGAGTCTCTGAATAAAATATATAGAATGCCTCAGGTTTTTAAATTATTATTATTTAATTTAATTAATTTATTTATTTTCTTTTTAGAGACAGAGTCTTGACCTGTTGTCCAGGTTGGAGTGCAGTGGCATAATCATGGCTCACTGCAGCCTCGAACTCCAGGGCTCAAGCAATACTCCCACTTCAGCCTCCCAAGTAGCTGGGACTATAGGCACGCCCCACTATACCCAGCTAATTTTTTTTTTTTTTTTTTTGGTAGAGACAGGATTTCATTATGTTGCCAAAGCTGGGAAAGCCCCAGGTTTTAATTCTGGCTTTCTTAACCTTTCTTGGGTATGATTGTGTTTTTCCACTTATGTCAGGTATATTCCTCAGCTATAGAATACAATAACTCGAGAAAAAAGACACTGAAGGAAACCTGCGCACCTTCATTTTGAATACCAGGAAACAAAACATATCCCAGGCCCATCACAATCAATATGGTTCCCTCTCCCTTTCTACCTTGTTGCTTCCAGCTGTTTGTCTTCAAGCAAATGCTACGCCCGATCATCAGGATTAAGGAAGTCAAGTATCAATTAGCAAAACCTTAACTAACTGCTCTCCCTTTAGCACCTGGAAACTCTTGGCTCTCCACCATGTCTTCTGCTTATTGCCCCCAAAAGTACTCTTCCCACATCTTCTTTATCCCTAAGTCACTCTTGCTATCAGCTTTGCCTGAGATGCAGCCTTCCCTGACCTCTTTCTGTTTCCTCCATCACATTATTCTAATGATCTTTTCTCTCCCTGATACTCAAGTAGAGTCTTGTGCCAAAGTTATGAGGTGGAAAGAAACATAACACGTTCCATACCTCTAGAAACTAAATGTAGCTGGTGCATGGCCATGCAGTTTTACTCAGGATGAATTAGAGAAATAGGGTTTAGTTAGATAACATCTTACAGTTCAACAGTTAAAAAAAATAAAAATAAAAACTAAACTTTTATCCCAAGCACAATTCAATGTCATTGTAAAATGAGAGGCATACACAATATATGCTGAACATTAATCAAGGAAAGAGACCATATGAGCTGTGTAAGGGAAGATTTCACAGAGAAAAGAGCCTTTAAGGACGGGTAGGATATGCATTGCCAAAAAAGAGGCAGAGATGTCATGGATATAAAAGTCATGTCTGGATGATGCTAAATCAGTAATTCTGGCTGGAATGATGTTTGGGGAGAGTAGTGAAGAATAGGAGTAAAAAGCCAGAGTGGAGCCATACTATGAAAGGCTTTGAAGCTTGGACTGATGAATTTGTGCTTGATCCTCAGAACCAGGCTTCTCCCATGCCTTTTACTTATTTGTCTCCCAGAATCAGCTCTGGGTCCTATTCGCTCTCCTTATCCATCTGCCTCATGGTGAAGAGGTGCATGCATCTGTTCTGAGATTCCTGTCAATTTCTCCATGAGGCAGATGGTCTATTTCTGATTCCAGACTTTGCCAGACCCCCCTGAGTTTTTCATCCTCTAGCCCCGGGGATTTATTGCCAGTGTAGCAACAGATACCATGTGGCAGATGAGTGTAGAGAATAAGTTTCAGTAGATGTATTCACCAAGGGGCCATTCCAGCTCATTAGCTCATGTCCTTTTCAAAAGGTAGTGTCTTCTTATTATAAGATGGAATGGCTAAGAGGAAGATTAATGCAATTTAAATTGGGATTAATGTAAATTATTTTATTGATTCTCCTTAGATTATTTTAATCACTTAGTTTCTCTCCCCTGCAATGATTTTATTGTTATATTCATCCATTTTTGGTGGACCAAGAGACAAAGAAAGTTATTAGATGTGTCCATTTTTGAAATTGGCACCTATTATACATCTAAATCAAATATCATTAACATCAGACCCCAAATTTTCTAGTCTGTCTCTTCAATAATAATCAAATCAATGTGGGTCAGCCAGAGCTAGAATCTCCTCTTGTCTAGCTGCGTTATGAACTTTAACCAGATCTCTCCTATACCAATATGATACATCGTGTCTTGCTAAGTTGTTCATCATCTAAACCAGCTATGATATTTCCTTAAGTTCCATAGCAACGAACTGCTTTTGGGTCTCTAACCTACCATCACAAACTGTATACCAATAGTTGCTGGCCAAGGAGAACCAACCAAAACTGGGCTGAAATCAGTATAAATTAATTATTTGCTTGAAAATATAAAATCCCTAAATGCTTTCCCTAGAGATGGTAAGCCAATGACAGTTCTATGTGCAAAAGAGTTGTAGATGTATTTAGTGCCCAGAACTAGATTTTCTCCAGCTACAGGAAACCATATGACTTGACCACCAAGTATAATGTCAATGGTCACTTTTATTTTGAAGTCCACACTTACTAAAAATCACTTAATTAGAATGCATTCAAACTTGGTCTGAAAAACACTGCTCTCATAGACGCGACAGGACAGATTTCTCTCCAGTTGGAATGGGATTTTTGCTGGTAACCAGGCACAGGAGTTTCAAGACTTGTAACAGTATTGAGAGTGAATGAATGATGCCCCTGATCATTTTTTTTAGACAACCCCAAGCCTTGGCCTTTCTTTCATTAATGGGTTCAGTTGGGAAGCAGACCTGGGAAAGGCAAGGGGAAAAGAAAGGAATGGGAGGAGAGGAGTATTCTACTTAGAAATAAAATCTATACCCATTTACAACTGAGAATATCATCTTTCTTTGGTAAAGGATTAAAAAAAAATTCTCTTCTTTTTAAAAGATTATAATATTTCCTCTTTTCAGAGTTCAATAAGATATCCACCAGTTTCTTCTAAAGCTTTTGAGACCTTGCTTCAAACACACCACTGAAGAACTAAGTATTCTTAAATATCATAATGCTATTTTTAAAACTAAGAAAAGTTTTTTATTTGAAGATTATTTTTTTAAAAGCAGAACAAAAACTTGGCCTAGAGTCCTGAAAATTCACTTTTTATAATACTCAACTCCCAGAGCAGATCTTCGTCTCATTTCACATTCAATATTAGAATCTCACCATTTCCATTTAAGCAAGATTTAATAAAACGCATGCTGATTTTACAGTTAAAATAGTGGGAAAAAAATAGTTGAAACAGCGGCAGAGTTCCCCCTTTTGTCATTTTCATTCTTCCTTAAAAAGGAATCAGGCAGAGAATCTACACATGGGTGTACACATGTACACACACACAAACATTTTCCTTTTGAGTCCCTGACGCTCATGGTCTAAGGAAGTTTATTTAACATTTTACATAGCTCAAGAGGTATCTCTTCTCAGTGTTTGAATTCTACTGAGGAGAACATAAGAATGCTTTTCTTAAAAAAATAGATTTAGGGAGTACAAGTGCAGTTTTCTTACACGGGTACATTGTTTAGTGGTGAAGTCTGGGCTTTTAGGGTATCCATCCTCCGTACAGCAAACATTGTACCCAAGATGTAATTTTTTAATTCTTGTCTCCCTCTCATCTTCCCACCATTTGGAGTCTTCAGTGTCTAATTTTTCCCCCTTGTATGTTCATGTGCACCCATTATTTAGCTCCTACTTATAAGTGACAACATACATTATTTGGCTGTCTGTTTCTGGGTTATTTCACCTAAAATAATCGCCTCCAGTTCTGTTGCTGTAAAGGACATGATTTTATCCTTTTCTATGGTGGAGTGCTATAGATAGATAGATAGATAGATAGATAGATAGATAGATAGATAGAGAGTGTATATATATACACATATACATATATATATGTATATATAAGTATACATATATGTGTATATATGTATATATATCCTTTTCTATAGCTGAGTGTATATATATATAAATATGACTTTGCTATTGTGAATAGTGCTGTGATAAACATACAAGTGCAGGTACTTTTCTATATAATGATTTCTTTTTTTTTTTTTGAGATGGAGTCTCGCTCTGTCACCCAGGCTGGAGTTTAGTGGCATGATCTCGGCTGACTGCAACCTCCGCCTCCCAGGTTCAAGCGATTATCCTGCCTCAGACTCCTGAGTAGCTGGAATTACAGGCTCCCGCCACCACACCCGGCAAATTTTTTGTATTTTTAGTACAGATGGGGTTTAATCATGTTGACCAGGCTGATCTTGAACCCCTGACCTCAAGTAATCTGCCTGCCATGGCCTCCCAAAGTGCTGGGATTACAGGCAGGAGCCACCGTGCCTCGCCAACAAAATGATTTCTTTTCGGGATCCAAAGGAATCCCAGTAGTGGGACTGCTGGATCAAGTAGTGATTCTATTTTTAGTTCTTTGAGAAATCTCCATACTGTTTTCCATAGAGGTTGTACTAATTTACATTCCCACCAACAACATATAAGCATTCCCTTCTCTCCACATCCTTGCTAACATCTGTTGTTTTTTGACTTTTTTGTAACAGACATTCTGACTGGTGTAAGATGGTACCTCATTGTAGTTTTAATTTGCATTTCTCTGATTTTGAGCATGTTTTCATATTTTTGTTGGCCGCTTATATGCCTTCTTTTGAAAAATGTCTATTCACGTTTTTGGTCCACTTTTTAATTGGATTATTTGGTTGTTGTTATTGTTAAGCTAATTGAGTTCCTTGTAAGTTCTGGATATTAGCTCTTGTCAGATGCATAGTTTACAAATATTTTCTCACATTCTGTAGGTTTTCTGTTTACTCTGTTGATTGTTTATTTTGCTGTGCAGAATCTTCTTAATTAAATCCTATTTATCCATTTTTGTTTTTGTCGTAATTGTTTTTGAGAACTTAGACATAAATTCTTTGCCTAGACTAATGCCCAGAAGAGTTTTTTCTAGGTTTTCTTCCAGGATTTTTTTAAATTTCAGGTCTTCCCTTTAAGTTTTTAATTAATCTTTAGATAACTTTTGTATATAGTGAGAGATAGGGGTCCAGTTTAACTCTTCTGCATATGGCTATCCAATTTTCCCACACCATTTACTAAAGAGGGTGTCCTTTCCCCAGTGTATGTTTTTGTTAACTTCATTAAAGATCACTTGGTTGTAGATATGTGGCTTTATTTGTGGGTTCTCTATTGTGTTCATGGATCTGTGTGTCAGTTTTCACACCAGTACCATGCTGTTTTGGTTACTGTAGCCTTGTAGTATAATATGAAGTCAGGTAACGTGATGCCTCTAGCTTTTTCTTTTTGCTTAGATTCACTTTGGCTATTTGGGCTCTTTTTTGGTTCCATATGAACATTAGAATTGTTTTTTTTCTAATTCTGTGGAGACTGACATTGGTAATTTGATAGGACTTTCATTGAATCTCCAGACTGCTTTGGCAGTATGGTCATTTTAACAATATTCATTCTTCAATTCATTAGCATGGGATGTTTTTTCATTTGTGTTCACCATCTATGATTTCTTTCAGCAGTGTTTTATAGTTTTCCTTGTAGAGATCTTTCACCTCCTTAGTTAAATGTGTTTCTAGTTATTTTATTTTATATTTGTAGCTATTGTAAATGGAACTGAGTTCCTGATTTGGGTCTTGCTTGTTATTAGTATATAGAAATGCTATCAATTTTTGTACATTGATTTTGTATTCTGAAATTTTACTGAAGTCATTTATCAAATCTAGGACACTTTAGGGCTCTCCATGTATAAGATCATATCACTAGTGAACAGAGATAATTTGACTTACTCTTTTCCAGTGTGGAGGCCTTTTATTTCTTTCTCTTGCCTGATTGCTCTAAGTAGGACTTCCAGTACTACGTTGAATAGGAGTGGTGAAAATGAGTATCTTCATTTTGTTCCAATTCTTAAAGGGAATGCTTTGAACTCTTCTCCATTCAGTATAATGTTTGCTGTGGGCCTATCATATATGACTTTTATTATGTTGAAGCATGTTCTTTGTATGCTCAGTTTGTTGAGGGTTTTTATCATAAAGGAATGCTGAATTTTATTTAATGCTTTTTTGTGTGTCTTTTAAAATGACCATATGGATTTTGTGTTTAATTCTGCTTATGTGATGAATAACATTTATTGACTTGCATATGGTGAACCATTCTTGCATCCCTGGAATAAAATCCACTTTATCATGGTATATTATCTTTTTGATGTGCTGTTGAATTCAGTCTGGTATTTTTTTTTTTTTTTGAGGATTTCTGCATCTATGTTTATCCAGGATATTGGCCTGTAGTTTTCTTTTTTTGTTATGTCTTTGCCTAGCTTCGGTATCAGGGTGATACTGGCTTCATAGAGTGAGTAAAGAAGGATTCTCTCCTCCTCAACTTTCTGGAACAGTTTCAGTAAGATTGGTACCAATTAGAAGACAGAATTTAAAGGACAAGAAAGGAGACAAAAAAACTACAGAAAGCCAAATTAATAAACACTAGCCTGGAGATATACATGTAACTATAGTGCTTTGAATGAAAATGGTAGCCTTAATTTTAGTCCCTTAGCTTAGCCAAATATCTTGGTCATCCAAGACCTGGCAAAATGCCTTCCAGAAATATTTCTAACTAGTTCATCAATCAGGACAGTATTATCAGTGTCTAGACAAGACCTCTCCAGAGAGTGAAATGAGGCTTTTTCTTACCAGAAGCAGAGAAATTTCTGTCTCACCTTTGCCAAACTCTAGTCTCTCTCCCTGTTGTATGTCTTTCAAGTTAGGCTTCAACCAGAATGTTTGAGAAGCGGATTCCGGTTTGATTTTGAAGTCTTGTTTGTTTTTTTGTTTTGTTTTGTGAGAGTGAATATAAAGGCAGTAAATTGGTTTAATATTTCCTGTCCCCAGCAAAACAAGAAGCCCAGTGGGGAGAGTGGGCTGAGGCCAGCATGAACCACCAGAAAAATCTGTTCTAGATTTAATCTCAATGTTTATGGGTCCAGGAAATATTCAAAATGAAGACACTTTGGGTTCTTTGGCAACTAATGTCTAAAGTAGCTTATAATGCTGTTCTTTTATGATACCTTGCATTGAGTACTGAAAGCCAGAGTATTAAGGCCTCCAATAAGCAAAACTAGCAGAAAAAAACAATGTCCTTGCTCTTGTCATCCTACATTTTTAGAACTAAGCAGCTGATTTTATTTTCTAATGAAAAAATCTGTGAGTAAGTTTTAATTGTGCTGTGAGGAAAAAACCCATTTGCAATTGAATCCAATTACAACTCATTTGTGATTAAGATTCAGTATTTAATATTGATGGGTTGGTATTGTTTTCTTATTGCTGTCTATGGAGAATTCAATATGAACAATATGTTGAACACAAAATACACAAATGCCCATTTTTTTTTACTCTATAAATATTGGATTGGATTTATATCACAAAAATAAAAGAATCATTTGTTAAGAGTATTTTAAATAAAAACATGAATATGCATAAATGAAGAGTATCAGAGTTCCCTTCTAATGAAATTTCATAAGAAACATTACACAGCATTCAACATAGAGACTAAAAATGAAAATTAGAGTTACCTTCAGATACTAAACCACTCCAATTTCCAAACATCCTCTTGGCAAAACATTTAAAGAAAGATAATTTTCTATGTGATTTGTTTACAATTGAGCTTGACAGCAGATGCTTGATTTAATAGCTAAGCAGATCATTGCCCAACTTTGAACTTTATCATGGACAGGCAAACTTTTGTTGTCTCAGTCCTTCCTGTATAATTTTCACTCCAAGTTAATGACCTCACAGGATGGGAGAATCTACCTTTAGTTTTTGAAGTTACACTTAGTTTCTATTATATAAGGGAGACAAAATAAAACATAATTGCAAACAATCATAACCACTGAGGGTAACACAGGGAGATGATTAAGTAAATTGCAGTTTATTTATATAAGCAAAATAATAAAGACATGCAATATATCCAAAATATACTTTAAAAGCATTTAAAAATGAATCAAAAACATTTGTATTGCATTTTAAGTAATAAAAAGCAGAATAGCATGATTATAAATAGGTGAAAAGATATATAAAGAAATGATCGAAAAGATATATACCAAAGATTTAATAATTATTTTATCGACTTCGGGTATTGTAATTTTCTTCTTTATACTTTTGAAGTTCCCAACTTCTAGAATGGGTATGTACTATTTTTAAACTAGAAAAATACAGTGCTTTTGTGAGAATAAATGTGAATTAATAGTTTCTGCTGTACAACAGAAGGTGCCCTCAACCCTAAGGAAAAAGGCGGCTTTCAGGTCTTCATATTATAATGCCTTTCCTTGAAAATCTAGAGGACAGTGAAACCAAAGGGAGAGAATCAGGCTAATTAAGATTTTGCTCCAACAAAGTTGAATGCACGGATATTGCACTCCCTCTGTCCAACACCAGTGTGTTTTCTGGCCAAGGCTCATTCCATAGGAATTGCCTCACTCCACTCAAATGTTCTCAGCCAATCCCTAGTGCCCATGATTCAGCTGAAAGAAATGGCCTTTCCCTACTCTCTTCCCAGCAACCTTCGCCACTTGAGTCTTCAAATCAGATCGATCACTCTTGGGAACCATCTTCTCATAATATTTTGGCATAAGACATATTTTGAATGAACGGATTTTGTAAATCTCAAATTTACTGAACTCCCAACAGTGAACTTCCTAGGGTACCCTGCAAAAAATAAGATGACAGTTTTTCAAACCTCATAAAACACGTTTTCATTCTATTAACAAGGTTAGAACAGAGAAGCTGTTTTTGTGTGACTCCTTCTTAGATCTGGAATGGGAACTGGGTTTGCACAAGGTTGAAGGTTGTGAGGATGTTAGAATATGTCTTTAAAAACTGGGAACAGTTAGAACAGAATGGTAGAACCTACGCCGGAGTTTTGCATGGAGAAAACTAATATTTCAGACTCAAACATCGGAGAACTTAATATCAGTGCCAGAAAAGACCAAAGATCAAACCTGACTTGAAGGATAGTATACCTAAGAGTCCAGAACAAGGTGAAGTTGACGTTAATGCAAAAATATTTCCTACAGGGAATAGTGCTAGTGAAGAGTCATTACTCAGTCATAGTTCGAAATAACATCTGGCATGTTGGGCCTCATTTATGAGATAGCAAAAATGAGAAGTCAGAAAAGATTAAAGGGTCAGAGTGGTGCAAGGTGTACTACATGAACCATTTAGAAAATCCTGAGTACAATAATCAAAAAGAATGGTAATGGCATGAAAACAGACACAAAGACCAATGGAACAAACTAGAGAACAGAGAAATACATCCATACCCTTACAGCCAGCTCATTTTCAACAATGGCATCATGGACATACATTGGGAAAAGGACAGTCTCTTTAATAAATGGTGCTTGGAAAACTGGATAGCCATAAGCAGAAGCAGAATACTAGACCCCGATCTATACCCATACACAAAAATCAACTCAAAAATGGATTAATGACTTAAATGTAAGACTTGAAACTATAACACCAGTAAAAGAAAACATTGAAGAAATGCTACAGGATATTGATGTGGGCAAAGACTTTTTTGGTAAGACCTCAAAAGCACAGGCAACAAAAGCAAAATTAGACAAATGGGATTACATCAAGCTGAAAAGTTTCTGCATGGCAAAGGAACCAATCAACAGAGTAAAGAGATAACCTACAGAATGGGAGAAAATATTTTCCAACTATTCAACTCACGAGGGATTAATAATCAGTATATATAAGGAACTCAAACAATTCAATAGAAAAAAAATAAAAATCTGATTTAAAAATGGGCAAAAGACCTAAATGGACATTTCTCAGAAGAAGACAAACAAATGGCCAACAGGTGAATAAAAAATGTTCAACATCATCAATCACTGGAGAAATGCAAATCAAAACCACAGTGAGATATCATCTCACCTCAGTTAATATGGTTATTATCAAAAAGAAAAAAACTAACAAATATTGGCAAGGATGATCTTACATTGTTGGTGGGAATGTAAAGTAGAACAGCAATTATGGAAAACAGTATGGAAGTTCCTCAAAAACCTAAAAATAGAACTACCATTTGATCCGCCAATCTAATTACTGGGTAAATAGCCAAAATAAAGGAAATCAGTGTACAGAAGAGATATCTATACTCTCACGTTTATTATAGTATTATGTACAATAACAAATATTTGGAATCAATCTAAATGTCCATCAACAGATGAATGGATAATGAAAATATGGTATATATACACAATGGAATATTACTCAGCATAAAACAGAGGAAAATCTTGTCATTTGCAGCAACATGGATGGAACTGGAGGTTCTTATGTGAAGGAAATAAGCCAGGAAAGAAAGACAAACCTTGCATGTCTCCACTCACGTGTGAGAACTGAAAAAGTGAATTTCATGGATGTAGACAGTAGAATGTTGGTTACCAAAGGCAGAGAAAAGAAGTGGAGGGAAAATGAAATTGGTTAAGGGGTATAAAAATACAGTTAGATAAAAGGAAAAAGTTCTAGTATTTGATAGTATAGTAGGCAAAGTATAGTTAATAATTTATTATATATTTCAAAGTAACTAGAAGAATTGTAATGTTCCCAAAACAAAGAAATAATAACCATGTCAGGTGATTGATATTCCAGTTACCTTGATTTGATAATAATCATAACACATTGTATACAGGTATCAAAATATCACATGTTCCCCCAATATATGTACAACTATTATACATCAATAAAAATAAATGCATAAATCTGAAAGACAAGTACTAAAAAAATTCCTGACTAGATTAGACATTGAAGATACTCATTTCTAATTATAGTTGACCCTTGGGCAATGTGGGGGTTAGGGGGACCAAATCCCTGCGTGGTAAAAAGTCCATGTGTAACTTTTGACTACTATTAGTAGTCAACTTTTAACTACTTAACTACTTACTGTTGACCAAAGCCTTATCAATACCATATACTGTGGGTTAACCAATGTTTTGTATGTTATCTGCACTATATATTGTATTCTCACAATAAAGTAAGCTAGAGAAAAGGAAATGTTATTAAGAAAATCATAGAGAAGAGAAAATATATTTACAATTCACTAAGTGAAAGTGCATCGTCATAAAGGTCTTCATCCTCATTGTCGTCATATTGAGAAGGCTGAGGAGGAGGCAGAAGAGGAGGGGTTGGTCTTGCTGTCTCAGAGATGGCAGAAGTGACAGAGGTGGAGAAGATGGAAGGGGCAGCAAGAGAGGCAGGCACACTTGGTCTAACTTGTACTGAAAAATATCTGCATATAAGTGGACCTCTGCAGTTCAAACCGATGTTGTTCAAGGGTCAACTGAATATGCTTTAAAATCTACCCAATTGGGCCAGGTGCGGTGGCTCACACCTGTAATCCCAGCACTTTGGGAGTCTGAGGTGGGTGGATCACCTGAGGTCAAGAGTTCGAAACCTGCCTGGCCAACATGGCAAAACCCTATCTCTACTAAAAATACAAAAATTGGTCAGGCATGGTGGAGGGCACCTGTAATCCCAGCTACGCAGGAGGCTGAGGCAGGAGAATCGCTTGAACCCAGGAGGTGGTGGTTGCAGTGAGCCAAGATCGTGCCACTGCACTCCAGCCTGAGTGACAGAGCAAGACTCCATAGCAAAACCAAACAAAAAAACTACCCAATTGTCCCATTTAAGTATTAAAGAAAAAGATTAATAATTTAACTTTAGCTAGGCTACTTGCTAACTACTTCAATATGCTACTAAGTAAGCAATACTAAATCTCATAGAACGGTCAACACAAGCATAGAATTCATTTATTTGGTAAACATTAGCTCATTGATTTCTATATTTTACTAAGATTGTAATGCTTTGCCATCAGTGAACCCTAACCTCTATATAGAAGAATATCAATTTACAACAAAAAGAATATGATATGCAATACACGTATTAATCATCTGAGGTGCCAAGGCTAACATTTATAATAAAACTAAGTGGCATCATATTCATTTATTCACTTGCCACTCATTTTCTGAAAACCTTTTACATATATAACTTGACATGGGATACAGCAGAATACTGTAAAGGAAAAAGACATAGTTCTTGCCTTTAAGATCACATTTAATGGGCAAGAAATGAATATAAAATATACAGATGTAACTATATACATATTTGAGACAGGGTCTCACTCTGTCACCCAGACTGGAGCACAGTGGAGTGATCACAGCTTACTGCAGCCTTGACCTCCTGGGCTCAAGTGATTCTCTCACCTCAGCCTCCCAAGTAGCTGAGAATACAGGCATGTGCCACCATGCTCAGCTAATTTTTGTATTTTTTTGTAGGGAAGGGCTTTTGCTATGTAGCCCAGGCTGGTCTTGAACTCCTGGGCTCAAGTGATCCATCCACCTCAGCCTCTCAAAGCGCTGGGATTGCAGGTGAGAGCCACTGTGCCTGGCTGAAATATTTTAATAATGATAATAATAATGGTTAGACCAGTCCTTTAGCTAGAATGGCTCAACACTATTGTTTTCTCCTTCTTCAATGCCTGATGAAGCGTGGGGTGTCCACCTCCACAAAACACCAGGGACACCACATACAAGGAGGTAGATCTGACCTTTGCTAGCTCCTGCGGCACCATAGAGTCCCAAACTGCTTCTTATAAAGTACAGAAGAGTTGCTCTTCTGGCAGTCCTTAAATGAGAATAATAATTACCTATACTTATTGAAGACACCACATGCCCAATACCTTACTAAGTTCTCGATATGTATTGGGCTTTGGACAAGTAAGTGTTTCCTGAACTGAGGATCCAGTTCTATGAAAGAAACATTGACTAAGGGGTAAGTCCACATTGGCTATTAAGATGCGACATTTTGATCTGCAAGATGCTAATAAGTCATGAAAGGCATCATTAGAAAGTGTCTGGATCAGGCATTCATCTGCCTCAAGGCTAGGGAATGGTGTTCTCCCAGGCTCTGTGAGCCTATGAAAGGGGCAAACCACACACAGTGGCTCATGCCTGTAATCCGAGCACTTTGGGAGGCAGAAGCAGGCAGATCACCTGAGGTAGGTCAGGAGTTCAAGACCAGCCTGGCCAACATGATGAAACCCTGTCTCTACTAAAAACAAGAAATTAGCCAGGTGTGATGGCGGACACCTGTAATCCCAGCTACTCAGGAGCCTAAGGCAGGAGAATCACTTGAACCTGGGAGGCAGAAGTTGCAGTGAGCCGAGATTGCACCACTGCACTCCAGCCTAGGTGAGAGAATGAGACTGCAACTCAAGAAAAAAAAAGAAAAGAGGGGGGCAAACTGGCAAACCCGTATTACTTAGATGAACTACATCTATAGAAATCATTCAAAATAGTGGGGTAAGAGCAACGGACTCTGACGAGTATAGGAAAAGTATGAAAACAACAACTTCAAATCTAAAATGTCCTTAGGAGGAAAAAAGCACATTTTAATTGGGTTCACTCATAGCCAAATATCTCTTATGTCTTTCATTATTCCTTACGTTTTCTTCAGGTTTGAATTCTAATGAAGTGCTAGCTGTTCCTTTTCTTTATTTGCCTAAGAAACATAAACGTGTCTTGATAATCACGTGAAAGCACCTTTCAAACGCTGTCCCTCTGAAGCCACTTGTCATTGGTGTGAGCTTGTCTCCAACTCGAGGGCTTGGAATATTAGAAACTGCGGTTTGACAAAATTGGACAGCTGCCTTTATCTCAGGGCTGTACAGGCAATGATTTGGCTATGGATTCAGTGAATTTTAGCCTTAGAACTACTTGGCCAGAAATAATAGAAAGATTGGACAATATCTGTGATTTAATACACTCCATTGCCATGTACAGCTAAAACAATCTATGCATATTAATTAAAGTATGAGAGCACTTATTTCTCAAAGGATTTGTGTTCCAAATGATTCCAGTAACTGTGGGATTTACTGCTGTATTCTCATTGTGTTGCCTTGGATTATGAGAAACCTACAATCACAAATGGTGGCTCTTAGACCTAGGTCATATCTGGACCATGGATGTATTTATGGGTCTGAACAAACATTTACAAAATAAGGAAATATACAGAAGAGTACAGATTTTGGACTTTCATTGGGCATTATTGCTTGACAACAACCAGCTGTTGCTGATTATCACTCATTGAACCCAGGGAATATGATTTCCACTTTGCCAAGACAGCCTACTTACTCCACCACATTGTCTTCCCTTTTAACTTAAATTACCTCCGTACTCATGTTTGCATTTGAGTCTACAATTCCAGGTGTATATTCTGACATAAAATTCATGACATTCACAGTTTTTGAATGTGGTAAACACGTTGAAAATTAAATTACATTGTACCTGTAGCATAGACGTGACAAAGAAATACAGCACAAACTTGGAAATGAATGCTTACTTAAAAAAATAAAACCTGGAGTATTTTGGATCTTGGTTTGGCAAATCATATGAGTTCACTCCATTGTCTGTTACTAAATGCACTATGAATGGATACATTGTATTTTAATATATTTGCATGGTGAAATCATAATACCCTAGGCATGTTTGAATTGTGTACACTATACAACCGAGAGCCAATTCCCCCAAGCCATTACATTTAGAGGCTGGTATCTGATCTACTACCTTCTATAGCTTTCATCTATTCTGCATTGATCTGTGCTGAAGAATTTGAAGCTCTTGTCCTCCAAAGCAAGCTGCAGTTTGCATTGTTTCCATTAGATGGCGCAGAAGATTTTTGAGGTACCAAACAAACAAGACCTTCAGAGAGTTCTGCATGTCAACTATGGCGTAAACACCAGCAATTTCAGCTCCACCACGCACATCTTTGTAGAAGGAATCTAATTTAAAGTATTTCCAGGGAGGAGTTATTTTATAACTAATGAACCATTTCTCCTAAATGTACTAATAAGGAGACTATTTCTTTCATAACTGAATTCTACTGTTTTGTGGTTTATTACCCTATTCCTTTCCAAACTTGAGAAAAATAAATAGTTAGACCAAGTATTGCAAAAGATATTTGGGGAGGACACTTACACAACAATGAGCCACATTCAAAGCTAACGCTTAGGATATACGAACCAAATATTTCTTAAAACTTTCCAGTTTTGTATAATTACCAGTTTGCTGTCAGTCCATTACTAGTCATTTTTGTCCAACTGCCTTCTGAGGCTTTGTACTCCCACTAACACTTCATCCTTTTGATAATTTAAGATGGAAAATAGTTTTCAATATCTTAAATACATCTAAACCTAGTCATATCTATGTTCTTCTCTTAATTCGAGTGCCAACCATTCTGACCATTACACATACTCATTTGTGTTTTTCACGGCTTCAGGGTTTGAAGGGCTTTTGGCATTGTTGTTGTTTTAGATTCTAGGGGAAAGTGTCCCACATTCATTTCATTGGAACTTAAAAAAAAAATCAACAGAGCCCTGCATTTGGTTTTGGTCCATACATGGAGAACGAATTTGAGACAGAACCATTAAGATGTGTGTTGACCTGGCTTGGGTATTCTTAATTCTTCACTTTGCATGTGTTGAAAGACTTGGGAGTCCCACAAGACTTCATGCACTGGCCAGAATGCAAGCCAATGTTTTACATAAACAGGAAGAAAATTTGCTACCAGAGCACAGAGCTCAGCACACTTGAACTAAATTCTGTTGAGCTGATAATAGAAGTGCATGATATTTATAAATTGCCCATATTGTCTAATGTCAGTAATTAACCCAATTGCTTGCCCAAGTGGTTCATTTCTATTATTCTTTTCTATACAGTAGTCTAAATGTTAATGCTTCAAAGTCGGGCCCTTCTTGGAAAACCACAACTTGAACTTAACATACAGCCCTGGTGACAGTGCTAAAAACTAGACTGCTTCAACCATCTCTTCATGGAGAACTGAGCACAGGAAACAAAAGGAAATGATGAGAAAAAAAATGGAGGCAGAGGGGCTACATTTAAGTCTGAGTCATTTCCATCTCTTTTAAGGTAGCTTATCAGTGATAAAGAATATGAAGTTCTTGTTTATATACTATGCAGTCCCCTTTCAAAAGAAATGAAGTTATTCTAAGGTGAATTAAGGACTCAAGGTAAAACATCATGAAAAAAATAGTGCAGTGAACAATGAGTCATTGTTCCAGAGCATGTCTTGGATACAGAACAATTAGAAATAAGGGGACTGCAAAGTTAGCTGAGAGGTAGCTCACTGGAATTGGGAAAACAGAAGGAGCAAACTCCATGAGAAAGTTATAATATAACTTTAATTTGTGTAAGGCTGTGGATATTAGAACTCTCTTATGACAATGACAAAAGCAGATTTCACTGAGCACAATTAACATAGCCTATCAGTTTAGAGGAACTGAAAATATAACATTAAAGAAATAAGACTAGGAGAAAGAAGACTATTAACATTCATCCCGAGCACCGGACAGGGCATCAGGAGATCTAGGTTCAGTTCTTATTCTTACTTACATTGCATTAAAATTCGTCTCACTGAAGCCGAATTTTATTGATTCTGTTTACAGTCTAATATACAGCTGAAGAACAGGTACACAGCATGGTGGCTTTTCTGTCCTTGAGGAAGCTATCAGCAATTTTGTTTCCATTATCCTTCCTTCAGATTCATAGCATGTGAGTACATGTGCACGTGCGCACACACACACACACACACACACACCCCTATACTGAGAACTCACTTCTCTTGCACAGCATGGATATTCTGGGCTCATCTTTCTAAAATTCTTTGACCTTTTGATTTTTTATTTTAACAATACTTGATCATTGTGATTGAATACTTTTGACCACATACTATCTGAATAGCATGTGTTCACTTCTAGGTAATAAAAGCTGCGAACTTGATATGACAACAGCACTCATACCAATCCAACCAAACAAAACAATATATCAAAAAATAAAAATGCTGATTTCCAAGGAAATGATCAAGAAGCAAAAAGGCAGGAGTATCAACATAAGTAACGCAAAGTTTGAAAATAAATGAAAACTTTGTTATGGGAACCAAGCAATCTAATTTTCACATTTCGTCAATTTGTTATTATTTTCTGTTTAAATCTGAAAGAAAAATGGATTTGATTGGATCAACAAAACCAGGTATTGCTCTTTATGCCTCACTCTAAATTATTTGGTAGATTCTGCTCTTTTTTCATTCTGGGTTGAAAAACTAATTGTGGAGGGAGAAATTTGGGAGAAAAACTGATCTTTCTCTTGGTTGGTGGAAGGAAATCTCTTGGATAAGAAAGGTATTGTTACCAACCCCATTTGGGTTTGGGTTTTGCTGTGAATTGTCTTGCTTAGTACTGGAGATAGGTTTGGACTGCTAGGAAGCACCATCACCTCTGATCTCATTTTGTGAACTGTGGGGAAAAGGTGGAAAAGAGCCAGACAGAAGCTCAACTTTTTGGAGAAGAGCAAAGTAGTGACAATAGCACAGTTTTCCTTTTGCTATTAAAGAAAATATCTCCAATTATTTTTTGAGAAACACTTATGTCATATATGTTATAACTGGGTGTTCTGGAAGAAATAAAAAGATTATCTATGGGTTTAGAAATCTCTGGATACACCATATCCCTCTATGACATTCTGAGATTCACAATGTACATTCACACAGTAAAGATCTTGAGAAAAGCTACTGCAAAGAACCCTGGTTAACGGAATGCCTCCAGACTGAATTGGCCAACTAATATCCAACATGATATTTGAGTAACACTGGCTTGAGGCATTAAGGAGGAAGTTGACAAGGTTAAAATGTTAAAAGTTAATTATCTAAAGAATAGTTTTCAATGTAAAAATTGTAAGCGGGTTCTAAGGACAAATCTACTTTCCCTCCATCAGTTCTTATCCTGCATTAGGCAATACTTAGGAGAGCATAGAGCAACCACCACAAAATACTGGAAACAAATTTGACTATCCTCTCAGTCCTTGACAAATGATTTCTGTTGGAAAAAAATAGTCACAGTTCAATTTGTTGTCATAAGATAAAGTATAAAAAATAATTTTACTATCAGAACTGAAATTTGTTTCAAACTTCTGGAAGACTCCCTTTTCCATATTTTTGTACTTATTTCTGTGGGTCTTCATCATCACACCCATTATTAAGCTTTCTTTAAAGGAAAGGAATTTTAACTGCCATTAAACCTTACTTTAAAGAGGTCTGTATTTGTGTTACCTTCTTCATAGCTATATGTACTTTAAGTATTTTATCAGTTATTGTAAACTAAATATTTCTCTCCCTCATAAAGAAGCGTTTTGAAGTAGAAAGTTAGAACACATATGGGTCTACTATCAATCTAATTTGTTTTTATTTTATAGTTTCCTTTTAATATAAAGTCATATCTTGTTTCTTATATTTCATAATTTAAAAGAAATGGACTTACGCCATAAATAAGAAATTTTTTGTATGGAATGTGTACAATTCACATGTGTAAACACACATACTCTCATGAAGTGACATTGACAGTAAATGAACAAGGTTCTGTCATAAATAGATTTTTACCTAGTGAGAAAACTTGCCTAGACAAGCTTTGGCAGCTTGTTCAAATATGTGTATGAGTGACACAGATTTCTCAATTCGCCTCTCTGGATTACTTCAGGGCAAATTGTCAGGTGGATGTGCAACAGGAGATCAAGATTACCTTTTGTTTTTATTTTCAGCTAGTACTAGCACATTTGAGATTTTTCACTCACCATTTTGCAAAATCTGCTGTGGAAGTGAGAAGGAGAAATATATCAGGTAGAAAGATGGATGCAGGACAAATGCAAGGACAGAGGATGAATTGAATAGCTCAAAACATAAAAGCCCACATAGAAGGTGGGCATGGCAGCTCATGCCTGTAATCCCAGCACTTTGGGAGGGTTAGGCAGGAGGATTTCTTGAGCCCAGGAGTTCAAGAACAGCCTGGGCAACATGGCAAGACCCCATCTCTACAATAAACACAAAAATTAGCTGGGCGTGGTGGCACATGCCTGTAGTCCTAGGTACTTGGGAGGCCGAGGTGGGAGGATCACCTGAGCCCAGGAGGTTGAGGCTGCAGTGAGCCATGACAGAGTGAGACCCTGTCTCAAAAAAGAGAAAAAGACCAGCTAGAAGTGCAGCCCCACCAAATGAGAAGTCTGCCAAACAGTTTATTCTCCTCAGTAGTTCGTCTTCATTTCTCATCAACTTTCTCTGAATAATCACTTGAGAATCATTGTGTAAAGAAAAAAGTATATCACTTACAAACAAAATTCATGATCAAAGAAGAAAGCAAGTACTAAAAAGAATGAGCAAAATAAATATATGAGATTCTCACTATCTCACAGCATTGTTTACTCAGAGAAAAGTTGCTCTTGGGAGGGAATTACAACTTGGATTCTGATACTAGATGAAGCAAAATGTTAAAAGGGGCATACAGTCCTAGCTAGTCCTGGACAACACGTAGCAGTAAGAGATGTGTATTTTCTACTCTGATCTTTCCCTTGGCCTTCTGCAATTTAGAGATGTTAGTTGCAAGCAACAGAAAACCCAACCCAGACAAATTTAATTTTACAAAGAATAAAAAACTTACTTACTGATTCATTTACTAGAGTCCAGGGGCACAATAGACTTCATCCAGAGGCCAAACAGTGCTCAGGATGCTGTTTCTGCATTTTTGTTGTCTCCACTCCACATCCTTGATGCTTGATGCTGGCCCTAATCACAAGCAGGTTCTCACTCTGTGGTCCTAAAATGAGTGCTGGCAACAATGGGACTGCATGCTTCTTTGTTTGTATTTGCAAAGAAGAGAGGAGTCTATGTTCCAGAATGTCAGCAAAATCCTCTAGGTTCACTCCAACTTGACTAATTTAGAATATGGACAAATATCCTTGGACCAATTCAGGACAATGTAATATGATGAGCTGATTGACAGGGGCCTGAGTTATGGACCCACTCTGAAACCATTCACTGTGGTCCTAAGTAGATAACAGAGGAGTCCATACTCTAACGCTGTCAGCAAAATCCTCTAGGTTCACTCTAACTGGACTGACTTAGAACATTGACCAATATCCTTGGACCAATTCAGGGCAATGTAATATGATGAGCTGATTGACAGGGGACTGAGTTATGGACCCACTCCTAAACCATTCACTGTGGTCACAAGTAAGTAGTTTTCAGATTGGCCTAATACAATCAAGGTCCATCCCTGGAAGTAGAGGTGGATTCAGTCCCACCCAAACCATATGACTAAGGGTAAAATCTGTACATGGGGTCTGTAGAAGGTAGGTGTTGCTAAAACAAATAAAGATTCTGTATTAGGAAGAAGGAGAGACAGTGTTGGACAGCAAGCCAAGGATGTCCATTGTAGACTCTCTTTCTAGATCCCCAATCCTTGACCCCAGTTATCCAGCTAGAATCCCATTTCAAGAAGCCTTAAATCCAGTTAGCCTCTCAATTCACCTGAATGGATTTAATTAAGAAATAACTCAGAACTCACTTGAAGGCCCACTTGAGCGGGCAGGGGGGATGAATTCTTTTGGAAACTTGTTTGTATATATACACTTTTATATACATACATACACACATATGTATATATGCATACATCTATATCTATGTATCTATATACACAGTATCTATAATTAAGTGGGTGTATTACTGAGGGTTTTCTACAGGGACAGAACGAATAGGATATATGTACATATGAAAGGGAGTTTATTAAAGAGAACTGGCTCACATGATCACAAGGTGAAATTCCACCACAGGCTGTCTGCAAGCTGAGGAAGAAAGAAGCCAGTAGTGGCTCAGTTTGAGTTCCAAAGCCTCAAAAGTAGGGAAGCTCACAGTGCAGTCTTCAGTCTGTGGTGGAAGGCCCAGGAGCCCCCTGTAAACCACTGGTGTAAATCCAAGAGTCCAAAAGCTGAGGAACCTGGGGTCTGATGTCCAAAGGCAGGAGGAACAGAAGAAATCATCCAGCATGGGAGAAAAATGAGAGCCAGAAGACCCAGCAAGCCAGCTTATCCCACCTTCTTCCACCTGCTTTGTTCTAGTTGCACTGACAGCCGATTAGATGGTGCCCATCCACATTGAGAGTGTGTCTTCCTCTCCCAGTTCACTAACTGAAATGTTAATCTCCTATAACAACACCCTCACAGACACACTCAGCAACAATTCTTTACCAGCTATCTAGGTATCCTTCAATTCAATCAAGCTGACATCTAATATTAACCATCACGACGGGGTTTATCAAAACAGTAGTCTATAGCTTCTACGATGAAAGGACAATAAATTACACAAGGCCACTTTAAATGTAAGATAATAATTTTGTATAAAATCTGGATGTATCAGTTTTTGCTGCTGCCATAACAAATCACCACAATATTAGCAGCTAAAAACAACACCTGCTTATTCGATCACAGGTCAGAACTCTAGCCTGTATAGCTGGATTCTCATTTAGAATGTCACTGACATACAATTAACGTATCAGGGGCTGTGGATTTTATCCAGAGCTTAGGATCCTCTTCCAAGCCCATTGCTTATTGACAGAATCTAGTTCCTTGTTGTTGTAGGACCAAGGTCCTCATTTTCCTGACATACGGCCCCCTTCATCTTGAAACTAATATTGAAACTGATCTTAAATGGACATTGAATCTTTTCTATACATTTTAATCTCTGTGACTTCCTTCTCTGTTTCTGAGGTTCATGTGATTATATTGGGTCCACATGCATAATCCAGGATACTCCCTGTTTTAAGATTCGCTCTTTAGTAAGCATAATTACATCTGCAAACTTGCAAACTTGCCATGTTACATGACCACAGGTATAACACCAAGGAGTGAAGACCATGGGGGCCAAAATCCTGCCCCCCACAATGGATGAATCTTATTTTCCACACTGATGAAATCAAGTAGAAATAGAGGAAGCCTACCATAGGGAGGAACCCAAATGTGAGTTTTTCAGCTTTCACATTTTGGTAAATAACATTCTTATATCTATTGATATACGTACATATATATGTAAATTACAGAAAGATAAAAGATGCTGAAACTTTTCATTTGTTCTGATTTAGGCTTATAAAACCTCTGTTCTGCAACCTCGGAATCAGTAATAAGGACACCTTTGAAAGAATCCGCCTGCATGTATCTTGTGTGTTTTTTTTTGTCAGACAGTACAAAGAAAATTAAGGTTTTTCTTCTTTGCTATACATATAATACTCAGAAGTGAAAGCTAAATTAACTTGTCAGAATCGTGGCATCTCTTTTCTTGAACTGCTGTATCCACCTTCCCAAAAGATTTGAAAAAGAAAGAATAAGCCTCCAGCACCTTAACTGGTGGAACAGCACATCCACAGCAATCCTGCCCTCTGACATTGCTTCCTGTCATTACTGGTGGTGTTTTTATCCATCTGGGTGAGCACACACTTTCACCATTTGTCAAGAAATGTCTACAGTGCAGAACATCAATTGTTCCATAAGGTAGGGCCCATCAGGTTGCAAAGAGGAAGCAAAGCAGAGTGGCTAATTACCATGTACCAAATTCATCTTTTTCAGGAAGACAAAAAAAAAAAATTAAAAGAGGCAAAGTAGTTGGCAATTCCAGTGTCTCCTGTAAGTTAATTTTCACTTTCCCACAATTGGCTTGTTAGTATTCTACTGTCTAAGAAAGTGATGTTCCCAGAAGCATCTCAAACATTGGAGCAGATCCTCTCAATGTGTAAGCTTTCCCTTGGGTCTAAATTATTTACCTTTGAAAGCTGCATAAACTCCTTCCAGAGGCTAAGAGACTGAGTGTAAATTGCAAAGTGCTTCTTTCACTTACTAAGTATAATTCGAGGGATTTGAGATACTTCTACCGACTGAAAAAGACTGACGTTCACTTTCTTAAGCCCCCTCTTCCTCCCCCTGCAAATACACACACTAGAGCTTAGCTTTTCTAGCTAAGTTACACTTCGTGTACAATCCCACACCTCCCTGTTAACTCCTTTATTCTGGAATGCCATGGATTTGATTTTTCCAGTACTTCTTGCTTGTGTTGCTGAATTATTTGGTAAAGTTCCTTAGGTTGCCCTATGCCAGTGTTTTCCATCTTTCCAACTGAACCCACAAATTGCACAGAAATAGAGATCACACTTTTTATTACTAATTATTGTCAATTAATGTAATTGGATCAATCACTGTTTTAGCATCTTTTAAAAATAAAAGACAAAATCACTGAATTATGAGTTCTAAGGTTCTTCAAACAAAATTAGTAAGAAAACTGGAGAAGCCACTTCCTCATTATGAATTCATAGTTTCTGAATGTCTTCTGGGTTTCAGATACTCCTCCAGATTCCCTTGGCTTCTGCTTTATCCAGCTAAACCATTGTTTAACCCTGTTTGGCTAGTTTCATTTTTTTGTCTTCTAGACTGTTAAATCAGCCCACATTCTGCTCTAAAAAGTAAATTCTCCTGTAAAAATGGCTTACTTGCTCGTCTGGCTTTGCACTAGAAGGAACCTTATGGTTTATCAGTGTATAAAATACCTCCTTCCAAAGGATAAATTCTTCCTTAGAGCAACATTTTATCATGATTTCAGCAGTAGGAAGAGAGGAAAAAACAATGAGTATCAAAAAACCTGGAGAGAGGTTCATGTCTTAGTAGGAAAGAAATATTAGCTAATTTATAAAATAATTTGGGTTTATATGTCTACTATGAAGAAAGGAAATCTATGGCCGGGTGTGGTGGCTCATGCCTGTAATCCCAGCACTTTGGGAGGCCGAGGCGGGCAGATCACAAGGTCAAGAGATCGAGACCATCCTGGCCAACATGGTGAAACCCCGTCTGTACTAAAAATACAAAAATTAGCTGGACATGGTGGCGGGTGCCTGTAGTCCCAGCTACTCACTCAGGAGGCTGAGGCAGGAGAATCACTTGAACACGGGAGGCGGAGGTTGCAGTGAGCCAAGATCACGCCACTGTACTCGAGCCTGGAGACAGGGCAAGACTCTGTCTCAAAAAAAAGAAAAAAGAAAAAAGAAAAGAGGAAATCTTGGCTAACTTAGGAGGGACCACACAAACAGACTGTCTTCTGAAAGGCTACCTATAAATTTATGTGTCGGTAGGTTCAATAAGCTACTATACGCTGGGCATAGTACACTACCTGTTGGTAGAAAGCAAAGTTGACACATTTTTTCTTTGGAATGTAGCATTTCATTTATCTAGGTACATTTTTAAGTGAGAGTTTCATAACAAGAGGGGCTTCTGTATCATGATTGAAAGTGTCAACACATGAAAATATTTACTTTATCATTTATCTTTGCCACAACAACGTTATGTAATAAGCAAACACAAACCTCAGGGACACCCACACCATTCAGTTTTGTTCAGGAGTCTGTGGGCTGGCTGGGTGCTTCTAAATTGGCTGATGTGGACTGAGCTTACGCATGTGTCTGTGATCAGGTACAGGTTGGCTAGGAGTTGGCCAGTTAAGGAAGGCCTCAGTTGGGTTGACTAACTCTGCTCCATTTGGTCTCTTGCCCTCCAGCAGACAGGCCTGGGCTTATTCTCATGGTGGATATAAATGTCCAAGAAGAAGAGTAGAGGCACACAAAGATTCTTGAGGTTTAAGGTCAGAATCAGCACATCATCATTTCTGCCATATCCTATTGGCCAAAGCAAACCATGAGGCCATCTCAGTTTAAAAGTGAAGAAAGAAATCATGTTCTGATGAGAGGAACTGCAAAGTCACTTTGCAAGAGGTGAATATATGGGAGTGAGGGGAATAATTGTAATCATTTTTTGCAATCAGTCTGCCATACCAATCTTCCGATATTCTTGAAGCAATTCAAACACATTTTCCTTTACTACATCAAATGAGGTAAAAAAAATATTTAATTCAAACAAATAATTCATCATGACTAAAGAAAAAAATGCCGTACATTTGCCAGTGGGTAATGTTTGGTACACAATGCTAGCCCAATTTTCTCTTTTCCTAACATAAATAAATTTCAAAACCTCATGAAGTTCGACCAAGTAAGATTTTTGCATCTTACTTACAAATACATGTCTGTGCCTTGCTCATTTGTTTTTGAAGCTAATAGCAACAAAATCTTCATGGAGGGAAAATAAAAACATTCTTTCTATAAGATACGTATATATATATATCCTCCTCTAACTAAAGGTAGTAATACCTAAGTCTGTCTTGACTTTCACTGAGTCTTGGGACTAACCATATAACTGCAACTGCTCATAAACTCTAGGGCTATTCTATATAATTGCAGGCTTACAGACCCCTACTCCTGTTCCCTATTGAGAAATTCGATTCCCTATTCTCATTATAAAAAGTGCACAAAGATCTTAAATTACTGAGTCCCACATTTATTTCTACATGTGTAACTAATTAGACTTAGCATGATATTTTGAATGCAGTACATCAGGGCAATGGGCTGGAAATATTTTATTCCAGACATTTTCTTAACTATATAAATATTTGAGATCTAGAGGGTTTTGAGAGAGCATCTTTTGTTGCTAGCAAACATGTCCTCCCTAAAGAAGAAAACCTTTTACAGGGACTAAGAATAGATTATACCACTTATACTGAAATTGAGAAAGACATAACCTTTCAAGTCACTGGGGCTCTTATTTAGTACATTAAAGAGTAACTTATGAAACAAATGTTGCCTTTAACATGTCCACATGGTGCCATATGGGCTCATGCAGAACGCTGCCCTTGTAAACAAGAATGAACTGTGACTTATCCACACTGGGTATATACCTTAAGAATAGTGTTTCATCCCAGATTCCCAATAAAAAGTTCCTTTAGGGAAATGAGTGCTAACAGAAAATGCCTTTCTTTAAAATATACTATAATAAAAAGCTTTCTTATGTCAAGCAAATAGCTATGCCAGTTAGACAAAGACTCCAATTGAGAAAGAATTCACAATGCCTTAGGTGGTCCCGTTTCCAGCTTCCTGACTTTTAACTCCCACGACATTTACGTGAAAAAAAGAACATTGATAAGTCACCCACATTAGTAGAATCCCTCTAGGGAGAGCTCTAACTTTTTTCTACAATTGTGGAAAGAGTAAATAACAATTCAAGCAGTGATCAGCATACTCTTACAGGTTTTTGCCTGTTGTTTTGATAACCATGTCAAATAGCTCACAATGTCTACTAAATGACAGGATGGTCTGGTAGTAAAAGCATAAGCACAAGTTAGAGCATCTTTCAATGACTGGCTTTGAGACTTGGAAAAATTCACTTAACCACCTCAATTCAGGAATCTTTAAAAGGAGGCAATGAGGTCCCCTCTATGAACTTCAGATTAATGGTGTAAACATCAAATAAGTGAATCAATGTCTAAATGTTTCTAAAGGTGCTATGAAATGTAGAAGATCACTATGATCATTAGAGGGAAGGTAGAACAATGTGGTAGGAAAAGTACTGAATTAGAAACCAGGTGACCTGGATTTCTAATCTCAGCTCTGCTCCAAACTAGCTGGATATCTTTGGGCATTTTCACACTCCGGGATAAAGTATACTAATTGAGCAGCCACATAAAATTGCAGCAAGAATAAAATGGGGTACTGGGAAGGAAGAATGAATAAAGCAGTCTTTGCCCTGGAGGAATTCAGTGTTTAGTGGGAGAGAGGGAGGTGTAAAGAGATGAAGATGATATAGTGTGATGGATTATAAGGGGCACTATGAACTCCAATTGCTGAACATGGAGGAGGAGTGATTCATGCTGCCTGCGGGGGGCTAGGTGAGTTCCACAGAGAAGGTGACATTTTAGCTGGGTCTTGAAGGATGAATAGGCATTTCCCAGACAGCAGGGAGGAAAGAGACAGGAGATGGGAACGGAAAGGTTGAGCTGTGAAGGACTTTTCATGTCATGCTGAGGAATTTGGATACAAAGCGACAGGTGACAGCAATAATGTCTGTTGATTGCATGGAGCAGCCATCTACAGATTTGATACTGTTAACGGCTCATTCCCAGATCTGGCTTCCCATTGCCACATGTGGAAGGTAGAAGTATTTTAGGCCTAGTGTGACTCCCAACCTCTGGAGCTTTCTTGCCTCTGCATTCAATTGCCTGCCTTCTATTTGCAGGGTTCCTATGTGCTAAGAGCAAATATGCTAGGACCAGTAATGACCTTAGGTTTGTATTCATGTTTGGAATCAAGGGAATGTGGGAGGGAGGATGGGCTTTCAAGAGCTCCAACACTATTCTTAGCGTCTTGTCATTCTTGTTACAAAATCAGCTCTGACCCTCAGCTTCAATTGTATCTTGTGATAAGATCGTGTCTCCCTCTCTCCCTAATCTGATTTCTCATAGACAAGTTTTTGTCCTGACTTTGTAGAGTTTGCACCTTAGAACTTATAAGAATTTTGAGTTCTTTCTTAAGGCTTATCAGCCACTTGGATCCAAAAGCTTGTCTTCTGCTGATAAACTATCCTGAAAATAGCCACTGAGCCATCTGATTAAATGCTGAACACTGCCCTCTGGGATTTCTGCTACGGATCACTACCATGCTCCATCCGCCAAGGCAATGTTGCACTTCCTGTTGGGCCTCCATGACCTGGGCTGTAGACCAAGAGTCTTTTGCTGCACACCTCAAATATTGTTCTACCTTCTAGGCTAGATTCTGTCCCCATACCTAAAAGTAACTTTATCCCCATAACCTGCTTCACTCCTTCAGGTAAGTCAAGTTTCAGGTCTTAGACCCTGCAGTTTCTCCTTCCACCTTACCAGTTAGCCACGCCCTGCCTACAAGATATGACATGCACTGCAAAACAAAAACAGACAAAACAAACAAAACTCTCTCACAATAGCTAAGAAGTTCTTCAAACTCAAGCACTTGAGACCCCTAATAAAGTTGAAAAGGTTTCCCAGCAGGAAAATTGATATAAATAATCATTACCATGAATACATTTGCCAATACCTGCTTACAGTTTAGATTACCCATCACAGTTAATCTATCACATGCCAAGACCTTGGGAACAAGAATAATATATCTTTTGAGGGGTCTACAACAGCCTTACAAGGTAAATGTTATTATACCTATTCACAGATGTGGAAGCTGAAACAGAATCTAATGGGCCCAAGTAAAGCAACCAGTTAATAAATGAAAAAACTAATCATCCTCCCATCTTCCACTCATTCTTTGTGTGTGTGTCTAATAACTAGTGCTGATGATGATATGAATCATTTTATAGCACAGAAAGCTAAACAACTCAACATATAACATCACTCTTCTGATTTTACATGAGGAAATTCTTCCTGATCTTGTCCTTCCATAGGTTCTAGTCTCATTGTATATTTCTTAGGCAACCCTATTCTCTATAAACTCTTCCTCATGTCCTCTCCTTTTTTTTTTTCAGAGTAACTGGCTCCTCAACCCAGTACTATTTTATAAACAGGTTGGTTTCAATAGAAGCATCAGAAGATATGAAGAAGAAAGTGAGAAATGGTACAGCACGAGGCATACCAAGATCATAGGCCACACATACATCCTCAGCTGTGAGCGAATGTGCATTGTAGGGGTGGGGGTAGAGTTAAAAAATAACACAAGAGTTTCACAACTGTAAGGACAGTCAGTGCCTGGCTATCTATGAGTGGGTGTGTAGATGATTGAATAACTAAACTGGTATAAGAGAACTGTGCAATTGGAAAGACAGGGTCACAGCCCATGAGCTAGATTCTGTCACTAGAATAATTTAGGTGAGAGGGAAAAAGAATAGTGCCATCTTTCAGTGCCTCTACCCAATTAACCCTATATCAATCTGCTTTTTGAAACCCCCTTCCTTTTTTTTTCTTTTGCCTGTCTGGCATCTCTGAAGAAAATGACAAGGTTATCCTGTTTGGAATAGTAAAATTATATGCTTCTCATCCTCTATGGCCTTTTTCCTTTCACTTAGTCCCTCACTTTCCCATTACCACACTGCATGCCCATCACCACTCCTGGCAATCTCCCTTCCCTTCCACAGTCTCACCTCCTCATGCTTGGCAGAAGCCTTGCTTCTGCTGCCAAGGTTGTATTGTTATGCAAGAATCCATCAAAGTCCCTCCTGTTCACCCTACTGCATTTGTCCATATATTTATCTCTTCCAGCTCAGGGAAAGCCTTGTCTCTTCTCCTTTCCAAGGCTGACACTTCCATCTACACTCAAGCTTTCTATCCTTCTCTATGGCCTAAAAACTTGATTTTCAAGAACTTGTTTTTGTAGTTTGAATCTTTCTCTCGTTAACCACTCATTCTTTCCAACCAACAAACATATTCAAGTATCTCTGACCTCCAAAACAATGTCTTCGTTTCTTGTTTCCCTTTGAGCTGTCACAGTATTTTCTTATTTTCCTTTACCTATATTGTTTGAAAAAGTAATTTATATTCTCAGCCACTGCTTCATTAGTTTTCATTCACTTCTCAACCTGGTTACTTTTTTTCTCCAATCTGAGTTTTATTTCTATTTATTTTTTATTCATATATAATACTTGTACATATTGGGGGGGTACATGTGATATTTTGATACCTGTGATATTTTGATACGTGTGATATTTTGATACCATTTTTCTTTTTTAAATCCAGTTTCTGTTCCCATTATAGTGTTGCTAAAATTGCTCTTGATGATGTCATCACTTGTTTAAACTCAGGTAGAATCTCAGGCTTGCTTCATCCTCAGAAACACAAAGCTAGAGAAGGCTAGGAGCCCATTTCTCAGTCTGGACTAAGAGGATTAGCAAAATGGCCTAGACACAAACACAAATAGTAGTCAATATTAGAAGAATATGTCTGTAAGATAGAAGTTGTGCATATATATATTCAAAAAATACTTTTGAGGAATTTAAATCAAATTCAAAAATACATGTAACATGTTGAGTGAGAAAAGAACACTACAAACTAGAGATGAAGTTCAAGTCCGTTATCTATATATATGTACATAATAGAGAAACTCTAGAAAAAAAATTAAAAGAACATTTAGCAAAATGTTAATTTTAACAGTCTCTTTACATGTGGAATTATAAGTGGCCTTGATTTTATATTTATAAATCTTTTGTTATTTTTAAGTATTGTCTAATCAATCTGCATTAATCTTTTTTTCAGCAAAACATGTTATAAAGAAGATAGCATTTTTAACTTTCTCAACCTCTCATTTTTTAAATAGTCCAGTTTCCACTCTAGGTTTATTTTCTTCTTGCTTTAAATCTGTTCACAAATTTAAGATTGTGCATTAGAATCATCATGGTGCTAGGAAAAAAATAAAACAGCAGACTCTGGACTTCGCCTCCCAGAGATTCCATATTCTTTAGATCTTTCTTTCTTTCTTTCTTTCTTTTCTTTCTTTCTTTCTTTCTTTCTCTTTCTTTTCTTTCTTTCTTTCCTTCCTTCTTTCTTTCCTTTCTTTCTCTTTCTTTTCCTCTCTCTCTCCCTCCCTCCTTCCCTCCCCTCCCCTCTCTCTCTCCTTCCTTCCTTCCTTCCTTCCTTCCTTCCTTCCTTCCTTCCTTCCTTCCTTCTTTCTTAACAAGCTCTCCTGTTGGTTCTGATGCAGTAGGTGACCCATATATCCCACTAGAAACACTCATGGGACTTCAATTATTATTCTCAATATATAATATTAGCTATTGTTCCCTTACTCATGGAAGCCTAGGAAAAATAATGGATGGTAAAAAAAGGTAGAATAATAGTCATCTTTGTGATGATTTTGGCCATTGATCAGATTTTAAAAATAGAATCTACAGAAGATCAAGGTCCAATCCAGGAGCTGAGAAAAAGGCTAGGTGGCTAAATCCAAGGAATAAGCAAAGAATTGCAACATAACACTGAGTGGCTAATGCAAAAGCTGTGGTTCAGATCCAGGATGAGAGATTATCATACAGATATTTCCATACTAAATTAAAGGTGCATGAGTAGTCAGGACGGCTAATGAATAAAAAATGTATGCTGTAAATAGTCAGAGGAAATAGGTCTAGAGAAATTCTCAAGCTTTATAATGAGCAATTACAGTGGTTTTTTTGAGCTCCCAGGGATAAGCAAAAGAAAAGTGGATGGAAAATTTCTGAAATACTTCTCTAAGAGCTAGATTCATATTTCTAGCTGCCAATTAAACACTGCCACTTGATTATCACAGAGGCATCACAAACTAAAATTTTGCAAATCTGAAATGACTACCTTCCCTGATAATCAGATGCCTATTCTTTTAATCTCTGCTCCCATTAAAAATATTACTCTCCAACCTCTTTCCCCAACAAGAAGCCTTAATCATCCTGCATCCTTCTTTTGAATATCTAACCTCAACTTCTGGCTTTACCATAGCCAGGGTTATGGTATATATAAAACAAGACAGAGACTTAAAGTACCTAGAGTAGTGCCTGGACAGTGTGTATTTCAATAAATGTTATTAGGTTGGTGCAAAAGTAATTGCGGAATAGTTCAACCTTTTCCTCTTTAGCCACACTGAGCTACTTGCTACTTGCTCTCTGAAATTCACATCCCTTTGCACATACTGTTTTATCTGCCTAAGGACTTTTCCTGATTGACCTTCTAGGTAACTGTTCCAGAAGACCCAACCCAAACACCATCTTCTCTGTTACACCTTCTAAGATCTCACCATATGACTCCATTATGGCACCTAAACTTGATTGAATTATAGCTGTTTATCTGTGTTTCTACCCATTAGACTAAGCGAAACAGATTGCACTTTGTGAGAGCCCCAGCCACATTCATCTCTGTGTCACAGGTATTTCTCCAAACTTCTTTAGCATGAGGCTATATGCAAGGATTTCAAAATCACAAATCTGAAATTGTTGCTAGACTTCCCTGTGACTTCAGGCTTTGTCCAAGGCCCCTTTCCTAGTTTTAGTGTATGTGCGTGATCTCAAAAACAGCTCACAACATGCAGCCAGTCTCTATTTTATATTTGAGTTCTTGGCCCACGCACCTACTGAGGTACTGCCCAACCATGCCAAATGATGTTGCATTTTTAGTGCTGGTGACACTGCCCAAGATGCCACATCCGTCCTTCTGCTAGCAGCACCAGTGCTACTTCTCCACCACCATCTCACTGAAGCAGACATCTATTGTCTTTGTCCAGAACCTTAGCCACTCTTCTGGTAACAGAAACCCTTTTTCCAGCTCAGAATCCACTCCCTGTGGCCACCTAGATTTGCTAAACAGAATTCTCTATTCTCATTTCATCCTCAAGAAGTCATTCAGGAATGAGTATGTGAACCATGCCAAGCCCTCACTAAGACTATTCTAAACAAAACAGCTGTGAGCCTGAGGCTGGCAACCATCTGACCTGCCACATGCAAACAGCATGCTTGCAAAATGAAGTTACACAGATCAGCAAGGCCTGGAGGGTGAGCTCTAGCCCCTGAAACCTGACATATGAGACAATACATTTTCTTGTGGTTTAGAGCAGGATTTCTATCACTTGTCACTAAAGAATTCCAATAACTTCTATTACCGTTTTAGCATAAAACACAGACTGCTTGTCACTCGAGGAAGTAGCATCCATGCATTGCCAGGACTGAGCCCCAGAATGCTTCACCCCTCTCCTTTCATGGCCAGCTGCGTCATTTCCCTTTCCTTTCTTCTGACCAGCTATGAATCCAATCTACAAACCCGCGAGCCTTAGTTCTCTGTCATACACTAGAGCCTGCTGCTCTACAGTTGCTATTTTGTTTCAGTTTCTAAAGGATGAATGCAGAGTTCAATCCTCTTTCTTAATCCTTTTTCAGAGGCCAGGGGTTGGATAACTTTTTCTATAAAGGGCAAGATAATAAATATTTTATACTTTGCAGGCCCCAACTACCTGTGTCACTACTACTCAACTCTACCAGTGTAGACAGAGAGAATACAATAAATGAGCATTATTGTGTTCCAAAACAACCTTATATATGGACACCGAAATTTGAATTTCATAAAATTTTCATGTGTCACAAAATTTTTATTATTGCTTCTTTTTTCTAATTATTTAAAAATGCAAAACATTCTTAACTTATGAGTCATATAGAGACTATAGTTTGGCCACTCCTGCTATAGGTCCAAGAGTTCTCCCCCTGTCTCCCCAAAACCATTTTCTCTTCCCTCATGCCTAGCCAACTCTCTTCACCATATTCCAGTCAACAAATTGAAACTATTTGAACCTTGTGTTAGTCTATTTGCATTGCTATAAAGGAATACATGGGGTTGGGTAATCTATAAATAGAAGAGTTTTATTTGGCTCATGGTTCTACAGGCTGTACAAGCATGGCACCAGCATCTGTAGGCTTCTGGTGAAGCCTCAGGAAGCTTACAGTCATGGCAGAAGACAAAGGAAAACCAGTATATGACATGGTAACAGGGAGCAAGAAAGAAAGGAAGGAGGTGCCAGGCTCTTTTAAACAACCAGATCTCACATAATCTTATAGAGTGAGAACTCACTCATGACAGTGAGGACAGCACCAAGCCATCCATGAGGGATCTATCTGCCCCCATGACCCAAACACCTCCCATCAGGCCCACCTCCAACATTGGAGGTCACATTTTAACATGAGATTTGGAGGATTCAAATCACCCAAACCGTACCAAACCTATTCCCAAATCTGTCTCTCAGATGTATAGCTCATGTCTGTCATCTAGGAAAACATTCAACCCAGGTTTGTTAAATGACTTGATGAATAAGAACCAGTAGAAGAAGTAACAAAATTAGAGAAGAGAGAGAAAAAATTCATGATTTTTTTTCTTAAGTAATCCTATGGATTCCCAATGTCAAGTTCTTTTTTTCTGCATAATTTCATCAGAAGGTGAAAAGGCCATGCAGAACAATAATTGTGGAGGGCACTCAAAGCTGTTGACTCAGTCAGGGAAAAGGTTTTTATGTTCAACCGCTAGAAACAGCCAGACAGGGATAGATGTTTAGCCAGCTGGACCCCTGTACTTTGAATGTGAACTCTGAAAGTTCACTCTGGAGAAGAAGAGAAAAGTTCTAAACTGGCAACGTATCCATGGTTGAGTGAAGCCAAACACAAGGCTGAAAAAGCACTAATTTATCATTTTCAATTAATCTAAAGTTTTCTCATAGTCAAATATTATCATAATTACCAAATCAATTTCCCTATGGAGTTTAGGCATTCATGTAGGAAATGAAGTAATTTCTCATATTTAAGTTTAAATATCTTGTGTTTAAATGTAATAAAGATAAAATGATAATGTTATTGCTAAGAAAGAAAAAAATCCATGGATTCCATCCCAAGCCTCATTGTTCCCAGCTGCCCCTGTGAACATGCCACATCTACTAGAACTCCTATTACAGGCACAAATATGTGACTGTAGGTACAAGCAAACCTCTGAGGGTATCTGGTTTGTTAAGCAATTACAGCTCCAAGAGCCTGGAAAACCACATCTGGCACCCAAGTGTGACAGTCTTGGTACTGGCAATAGTAACAAAGGTGGAAAAATTTCTATTTTCAGTTTTTGTGAAAGAAAAAGTCAGAGGCTCCCATGCAGATGGCTTTGAGCATTCTCTTACTCTCACCAAACCATGATCCCTCCCCGGCTCTCCCTCTTTTCTTGTCTCCTTCCTCTCTTACTTCCTGATTCTTTCCCCTTCAAAGATGAAAACGAATCACAAGCACTTCTTTATATTACCATATAACCAAATTGAAAGGATTCAGAAACTTTTCTTCCAAATGCAACAAGCAAACATCTAAGTTTCTTCAAGTAAAACTTCTAGCTCAGGTGTTCACTGTTGCATGTTCACTGATCTCTACTATGTGCCAGGAAGGAATTGTTCTTGGTGCTTGGGAAGTGTTGTAGAAAGAATGTGGGGCCATGACCTGCTCTTCCTGATGTTATTCCTGTGCACATGTTATATGACATGGCAAAAGGGACTTTGCAGACGCAATTAAGGTCACTAGTCAATTGACCTTAAAATAGGGAGATTATTTTATATTATTCAGGTGGACTCAATGTAATCACATGAGCCCTGAAAAACAGAAGCTGGGGAAGAACTGGAAGTTGAAGGGTCTCAAAGTTTAAGAAGGATTCAGTGTAGCATTGCAGGCTAGAAGATGGAGGAGCCCCTTGTGAGAAGGAATGCAGGAGCCTTTGGAGAGCTGAGAGAGAGGACTCTGTCTGACAGCCAGCAAGGAACAGAGACCTCAGCCCTACAACTGCAAGGAGGGAGGAACTGAATTCTGTCAACATGCTGATGAGCTTAGAAGTGGATTCTTCCCTAGGGTCCTCAAATAAGAGCCCAGCCTATCCAAAACCTTGATGTCAACCTTGTCAGACCCTATGCAGAAACCCCAGCTGAATCATGTCAGACTTCTGACCCATGGAGAACTGTGAACCAATAAGTGTGTGCTGTTTTAAGCTACTAAATAAATTTGTTGATAATTTGCTATTCGGCGACAGAGAACTAACATAGGGAGCATCAGGGAATAAAATGGAGAGAGATCTCTAACTGCATATAGCTTATATTCCATCAAGTAAAGATAGATAGTGAACAATAATTGTGTTAAAAATTACAGGCTGGACGTGCTGACTCACACCTGTAATTCCACACTTTGGGAGGCTAAGGCAGGAAGATTGCTTAAGCCCAAGAGTTTGAGACCAGCCTGGAAAACAGAGTGAGACCCCATCTCTACAAAAAATCAAAAAGTTAGCCAGGCGAATGGCATGTGCCTGTAGTCCCAGCTACTTGTGAGGCTGACATGGGAGAATAGCTTGGGCCCAAGAGGTCAAGGCTGCAGTGAGCTGTGATTGCACCACTGCACTCCAGCTTGGGTGACAGAGTGAGACCCCATCTCAAAAAAGAAAAAAAAAGTACAGCTGTCCCTCAGCAAATATGAGGGATTGATTTTAGGACCTCCTGAAGACACTAAAATCTGTGAGGCTCAAGTCCTTTATATAAAGTGGTGGAGTATTTGCATACAACCTATGCAAATGCTCCTGTATATGTTAAATCATATCTACATTACTTACAATGCCTAATACAATGTATATGTAATATAAATAGTTATGATATGTATTGTTGAGGGATAATAACAGGAAAAAAGTCTGTACATGTTAGTACAGGTGCAATTTTTTTTCCCACAGTTATTTGAATCCAAGTATGCAGAACCCACAGATATGAAGGGCCTACTATACATGATATAGTATGTTAGAAGTTGATGAGTGCTATGAAAGAAGGAAACTTCAAGAGCAATATAGATAAGTGGAAATGCAGGGAAAACTAAAATGTAGAGGAAGGTTGAAAAATGTCAAAAAGAGGAAATCAGAATGCCATTTTGGTTGGCATGATGCAGATCGCCATGGGTTAAATAGGTGCTCAGGGCCTTGTTGAGAAAGTGATACTTGAATGAAGAACTGAAGGAGCTAAGAGACTGAGTGAAACAAATCCTTGGAGTAAGAACATGAAAGGCAGAACAAATAGTATGTGTGAATGTCTTAAACTAGACCAGAATGCTGGTCAGGCTGGTCAGGCTCTAGGAAGATCAAGAGACTGTGATCTGAAGCAGGCTAATCAAGGGAAGAGCAGAAGGAGAGGGACAGGAGGCCAAGGGCTAAATTACATGGGCCTTGTAGGCAACTCCAAATCTTTGATTTTTACTTTAAAAGAAATGGAGGGGCCATTGCAAGGTTTTGAACAAGAGAGTAACATCACTTACCAGGTTATAGAAAGATTATCAATAGTCTCAGTATACAAGGGTAAAAACTGAAAACCAGTAGAAGGCTAATGCAATATCCAGGTGGGTGATGATGGCTTGGGCCTGGATGTTAGCAATGAAAATGGTAAGAATTGGTCTGTATGCATATTGAGTATAGAGCCAAGAGGATTTCACATTGGATTGAATATGTGGTTATAAGAGGAAAGAAAATGTAAGAATGATTCCAAGGTTTTTGGACTGAGCACAAGATGAGTTACTATCGACTGAGATGATAAAGGCTATAGGTAGAACAAGTTTCACGGGGAAGAATGGTAATTTGTGGGTCACTAAGTGGGAGCTGTCAATTAGACATCCAAATGGAGATTTTGTATTAAGCAGTTGTATAAATTCAGTCTGCAGCTCATGAAAAAGCTCTGGAGTGAAGGGCTAATTGGGGAGTCACCACAGAGAGATGATATTGAAAGACACTTGGATTAATGAGATTACTAAGGCTACAGTTAAAGGAAATGAACCTTGAACAGAACTGATGCATATGCTGGTAGAGAGGCTTCCACCTGAGAATATTAGTTGAAAGGGTTAGGTAAGCCCAGTGCTGCTGATGGCCTTACTGTCTGCACTTAGAGACAAACTACCTACAAATAAAACCACCATAGAGGGAAAGAAGGGAGACAGAGAGAGAGAGAGAGAGAGAGAGAGAGAGAGAGAGAGAGAGAGAGAGAGAGGCAGAGCCCTGGAGACATTACCTGTGATCCTAGATCTAGCTATGTCTAAATGAAATCTCCCTTTTCTCTCTCTTTTTAAAAATTTTTTAATATGAGTTTGAGTTGGTATTCAGTCATGTGCATCCGAAAAAGTTCTGACTAATATAAATTTATGAGCATTTGGGCAAATGGATACTTTTATTAAATATTGTTTATCTGAGTAATACCCAAATCATATGCAAGGGCACGTAACAATTAAGAGTGCAGTTTCAATAAATTAATATAATTTTTATGTCAATCTTTTTTGTACATTTTTTATTTATTCAGAAGACATTGATAGTGAAACCAAAAAGTACTACTATGTATTGACTTTCTGATAAGATGTAATGTTCATGTTATATTCATATATTAAGCTACCTAATCCTCACAGAGACTCAAATTCTGTTTGTCCAGGATCCCACAGCTAATTAATACGTTGAAGGGGTTGGCATTTAAACCCAAGTGTCCCTGACTTCCTTCCTGTATTAGTCAGGGTTCTCCACAGAAACAGATCCAATAGAATATGTGTAGATATACAGAAAAAGATTTATTCTGAGGAATTTGCTCATGCAATTATGGAGCCTGAGAAATTCCACAATATGCCTTACACAAGCTGCAGGCCCAGGAAAGCCAGTGGTGTAGTTCCTTTTCAGACTCAAAGACCTGAGAACCAGGAGAGCCAGTGATGTAAGCCCCAGTCCAAAGGCCCAAGAATTAGAAGTGCCAATGTCTAAAGGCAGAAGAGAACAGAAGTTGGATTTCCCAGCTCAAAGAGAGCAAATTTGCCCTTTCTCTGCCTTTCTGTTCTATCGAGGTTCTCAACTGACTAGATAATGCCCCACATTGGGGAGAGCCATCTATACTAAGTATACTGATTCAAATGCTAATCTCTTCCAGAAACACCCCCACAGACACACCCATGATTATGCTATCTGAGTGTCCCTTAGACAAGTCAAGTTGACACATAAAATTAACCATCACACTTCCCTGTATCACCTTTCTACTAGGTCCCTTTCTACTTTATGGAAAGTACTATGAGGAAGGAAGGTAAAGAAATGTAAATGAGGAAGTGTTTGATCACAAGGTGAATAGAAGGGAAAATATACATCAACAAATATCCTCTAAAAGAGTAACTATTCAGTGCCATATCAGTGTATGAATAAAGATATTAAGAAGAGGGCCAACTGGGAAAGGTTTTGTGAAGGGGGCACCACTAAACAGGATTTCAGCAAGAAATGGAGCAAGGTGAACAGTTTGGATGGAAAAGGTAGCACAGAAGCACAAAGACTGTTCAATTAAATATAGTATGGAGACTCAGAGAGCAGTTGGCAGAACTATAATCCGGTGTGCTCAAAGATGGCATTTCCTCAACTTTATTTGAATGCATCCTCAAAATATTCTTTCATATCCATGGGCCACCTGTACTACCATTTCAATAACAGGGTATTTGAAAACAACTTTGAATCAACTCACTTATTTTTGTTAAATTAAGGAATAGTGTCTATAAAATCACATTTGCTGTACTATATTTTAAAATATATATTACAATAAATACACAATTACTAAAATTTTTGAAAGTCAGCTTAACCATCACCTGAAATAATCTCACATACTAGTTTACTGGGAAGGAGAAGGACTTCAGAGCAAGCCTCATCTGGTTTCTAACCCAGCTCTGCCCTGTAATTTTGACCTTGGATACTAAACCTCTCCAAGACTTCATTTGCTTATTGGAGTGTTGAGAAGGTTAAAAAGAAATAATGTACATGTGACTCACAATAAAATGATTTGTTGTTTGTACCACCACTCCTACCGCCCGTCCCCACCTAGCATGGATGCTGAGGCAGATGCTCTGTTTTGCTGAACTAGAAAATGAAGTGAGAATGCAATGGAGAAAAGACAAGAAAGTTCTCTAAGTAAGAATAAGAAAGGATGAAGCAGTGCCTTGGAAGAGGAATTTTGGGAGAAGAGCAGAGATGCTTCAAGCGCTTGTGGAGGCGGTTTGACTATATGGATCCGATAGAACTTGACACTATCTTCATGAAACAAAGCTTCAGTTAAATCATTCTTATTTATCAATATTTTAAGAGGCAGGTTATGTTGTAATGGAAACACAAGAATGCACTGAAACTGACCCAAGAATAAGAACAGACTCCTGGAGGCTGCTGGTGGTGTTTTAAAGGAGATCTACACGAGAAGGAGACAAATGCATTGACAGGAGTAATCCAGTTGGCTACAAAGGCCATAGCTGTGGAGGCACAGAGGAGTCTTAAATCTGTTAGTCCAGGTAGTGGCAATAGGGTCTTAGCTATAGAGGAAAGAAGAGATAAAAATGGGGAAAAAAAATGTGAAAGCAAGTGAGAATACCAATTTGTTGCCAAGTTTTGTCCTGCTGATTACATTACTGCAGAAATAGAGACAAAAAATAAAAATAAAAATAAAGGAACAAAGAAAAGAATGACAACACTTTCATGAGAGTCATGAACAGTATTGACCAAACAATCTACAAACTGAGTTTCTGTACTGTCTCTAAGAGCCTATTTTATCAGATGGTTGAAAAGTTTAAACCAACCCCATAAGACCTTCCATTCTCCTCCTTTGAACTGTTATTGATCTAGATTTCCCACTGGTGATGTGAACGTGCCTAAGGGTCAAGTGAAAAACAAGAACTAAAAATAATGCACACCAGCTTCCTCCTCTTCCAGCCGTGCCCATGCCTGGGGGTGTATCCAGTGCTGTTTTTAGGATTATTCTTGGAAAAGCAGGTCAATTTAAGACACTTTGGAACCTCAGGGCTCCATTTGGCTTTCCTGTATTAATAACCCAGCTGTAGTTAATTATGTTAATAGAAACCTAGCAAAATGTGTTGGCAAAACTTTGGAAAATTGTCTCTAAAACCTTGGCGATTAATAATGAATGCTGTGCTTGGCCAGTTCCTTTGACACAGAGTGACTCACTGTGGATAATGATAAAATGAAATGTATCACATTGGAACACAAAATGATAAATGCAAGTCTAATTAAATTATTGTAAGTGATAGCTGGACCTAACTAAGCCATCTGACTCATGGACACTAATGGGTGACATGGTATCCAACATTGCTAGTTATCAAATGTTTACTAGTTCTGTTATTGGAGCCAGTACCAGTGGGGATTCACCAGAAACAGGGTAATGTGCAGTGAAGGGAGGAAAGGAGTTCCTTAGTCATGCCTTTCAATATTATCAAGAATGCATTTAGCATTCAGTAGCTTTCTAGCTGTACACTTGCAGAGTCAAGTGGAGAGATTTTCATATATTCTCAGCATTTGTAAGTATTCAAGTTTCAGATTTGAAATGTCTACATTTCTCAGACCTTTTATGAATTCACCTCACAGAGGCCAAGGAACTGGCATTACTCAGAAATGTTAGCTTGAGTTTTTTGGAACTTGATTGAATTTAATTTACTGATTGTATATTCACATTTCCTATGAAGAAAGGAAAGTGAGCATAAAAAAAAAAATCTCACATTCACTCAAAGTCAGATACCACATACTGAAATTCAGGAACTCAAGTAAATGCCTTAAAGCAATGCGCTTCAATAATTAGTGATGATTCCTCCAGTTTCATGACATAAAATGGATATTTATGTAATAATGCCTGATATTGGATACATAGTGACAAAAACAGAGATATGAATTCAGAGCAAGCCTCAGTGAGATCTAGAAAAACTGGTGAAAAAGAAAAGCACTGTGTTGAGTGTTTACTCCGTCTCCTACCCTGTGCCATACCCCTCATCATGTGCTATGAAGGTATTTTTATTCCCTTTTTCAGAAGAGAAAAAACCGAGGTTCGAAAAAATTAAATAACTCCCAAGGAGTTAATTTAATTATTAGACTGTGGCAAAGCCAGGATTCAAGCTCAAATCTGTCTCCAAAACTCATATTCATTGTATAATTCCCAGAAAAAGAAAAAAGCAAATCTCACATTGAATAAACAAGATAAATCAAGTTTGGGGACAAAAATAATACAGTAAACAAACACTTTATTATTAAATACGTTTTAATTTACTTGAAACATCTTCTTACTAAGTGCTGCTTCTTCCAGTATGCATTTTTTAACTACTTCATTTTGAATGCACAATTAGATATTCAGACCACCAGCAAGCAAAGAATGACATCTTATGGATATGATATCTAGCATAATTGATGCTTATGATATGTCACAGAATGACATAATCCAATCTGGAACATCTTTGTCTTGATTTTGGTTCTTTAAATGTGAAGCTTAATCTTTCTTAACCTCAGGTTTTATTTAAAGGACAATTATCCTTTGATAATGTTCTGCTCCATGTTAAGTAGCATTTCTTTTTAATGTCCATTCATAAAGAAGCCTAAGAGCAGAATAACTCTGTGGAGGAGATAAATAACATTTCCCCTTTTGGAGAAGGCAAGAAATAGCCCAGGTAGAATCTGTGGAAACAGTTCTTGTTATTTCTAACTGCAAACCTGGTTTATTACATACTTAAAGAGGACAAATGCTTTTAAGACATATGAGGAACAGGTAAAGCTTTTTAAGTTCATTATTTACTATGGGCTCTTAAAGAAACGTGCAGTTCATGAGGGCTTATTGGAGCCAGTTTCAGAATTCTGAACGAAGCTTTACCAACAGCTTTCTAATTGAATCTCAAAAGACTGTAATTGTGTTCCACTCTGTAGTCAGCCTCCATTCCATGCGGCTACAGTCGGTTGTAGGTAATCAGATTACTCATGGGTTACTGCCTGCAGCCTGCAGGAGAGTGCCAAGAGTAAGAAGGCAACGTGTTGTAGGGTTAATGAAGCTTAATACGGTGCCAATATCACACTGAGCCATTGCCTACAGAGTGAGAAAGGATTATATCCCATGTTAATATGCCATTTGACCCGTGCCAGAGAAGCAGTCTAAATCACTGAATAAGTATGTAAGTCACCACAGAGAAGTGTTTGCAATGCCAGCTCTCATTGCTGTGAAAACAAGTTGTTCCCTAGCTTGTGAATTTTAACTTTGGTGCTCTTTAAAGTACAGTTTCAACATTGGCTCCTAACATCCCTGGAAAGGCCATACAGGCATACGATTCTCTTAGCTGGAGCCAGTGCAAGGAAACTCACATGCTTTTCTTCAATTTGATCTAAACTTATCTGGAGAATACATCTAAGGTCAATGTACAGCAATTTCCCAACAACCATCAATGATTTCGACTCTTTGAATTTGCCTCTAACAGATATTTAGGCCATCTTGAGCCTTGGGATTCTTACTACTAATTAAGTTTTTGGCCAAATGAAGTCCCAAATTATGCCTCCGCAAAAAGTGAAGAAGGCTCAAAGAATTGGTAGAGAAAACAGAAAAGCTCATCTGACATGCACTGCAAAACTCAGCCTCCTAATAATGAGAGGAGAAGCACGCTGCAGCACTTCCTCGATTAATGAGACCAATATTCCTAAGACTTCTTTTCCCTTACTTGACATCTTAGGATGAAGAAGAAGGGACTCTCAATGGTATTATGAATGTACTGGGAAATAATTCTATCAGCAAACCTTGACTGTGTTCTTGTATTTATAAGGATTTATGGTAAAAACCTATTCCACACATCAGGAAATTCTATAAGATTTTCTACATGTAAAATTAGGTCATTTAAACATTTTCTGAATTATGTCAATCACTAGATTATAGAAGCAAGAGATTAATACAAGGTAAGCAGACACTAGGGGATAGGTGTACTATTTTGTGAATATTGTCTTCCTGCTGCTCCCCTTTATTTCTTGTTTAGAACAGAAAATATACGTGCAGGATAGAAATTTCAAAAGATGCAAAAGGGTATGACTTGAAAAGCCTGAACAGTTCCCATTTTTACTGTGATCAATGGTTTGTGTATCCTTTCAGAAATATTCTATTTGCACACCTGCAAGTATCTGCTTTTTTATCCATAAGTTTATATGTGCCTATATGTATGTACGTGTGTATATATTTATTTAAATTCAGTTTTTTGAGGAGTTGACACCTGTAGGGATTTAAACATATTAGTTCTTTTTTAAAATGAAATAACTTACATAAAATAAAAAGCATTAAAAAACCTCAAAAGTACCATTTGATGATGTTTTACATAATACACAGTCATGTAACTAGATTATTTCCAGGTCCCATAAAGTTTCCTTTTGCCTCTTTTAATCAATAGTTCTCAAAAACTCCATATGAATGGCTGACATTGTTTGAATAAATGCCCCTGCCAAATCTCATGTTAAATTGTAATTTCCAGTGTTGGAGGTGGGGACTGGTAGGAGATGCTGGGGTCATGGGGGTGGATCCCTCGTGGCTTGGTGCTAACCTCACAATAGTCAGTGCGTTCTCCTGAAATCTGGTTGTTGTAAAGTTTGCCACCTGGCTCTCACCCCTGCTCTCTCTCTCTTGCTCCTGCTCCTGCCTTGTGGGATGCCTGCTCCCCCTTTGCCTTCCACCATGACTGTAAGCCTCCTGAGACCCTTACCAGAAGCTGAGAAGATGCTGGTGCTAGGCTTCCTATACAATCTGCGGAATCATAAGCCAATTAAAGACGGCTTATGATTTTCTTATAAATTACCCAGTTTCAGATATTTACAACAATGCAAGAATGGACTAACACAATAGCATAACCTTGTATGCACATTTTTATCTCTATCTTTTTTTATCCAACATGTCTATAAAATTTATTCATGCCCTTGTGTGAACAGTGGTTGATTCTTTTCTGTTAGCATGTAAATTTTTATTACATGCTTATCCTAAAATCAATTGAGTTTTTGATTATTTATAGACTAGTGCTGTGATGAATAAAACTACTATAGACACTACTTACAAGTCTCTGGGTAGACATCAACAATCATTTCTGTTGGCTAATACCCAGAACTGAAATTACAGGGTTGTGGGGTATATAGATGTATGTTCGACTTAGTAGATATTGCCAAACAATTTTCCAAAGTGATTATAACAATAAACATAAAACCAGCACTAGATAAAGGCTCCAATTGTCCCACATCCTTGCCCAGACTTGGTGGTGTTAGTTCTTTTAATTTTAGCTGTCTTGATGGGTATCTCTTTGTAGTTTTAGTTTGTATTTCCCTGATGATAAACAGTGCTGAGCAACTTTTTGTATTTATTAAATATTTGCATATCTTCTTTTGTGGAGTACCTATATAAATATTTGTCCAATCAAAAAAGGGGTCCCCTGTATGTTTTCTTATTTATTTATAGGAACACATTGTATATTCTACTTATAAGCTCATGGTAAACTATACGTGTAGCAAACACCTTCATTCAGTCTGTAGCTTACCTTTTAACTGAATTTTGTCCTTTGATAAACAAAACTTAGTCACTGCAAATAACAAACTTATTGAGATACAATAATCTGCACATAAAAAAGTACAATTTGATACACTTTGATATATTTTAACACTAATAAAGCCATAAGTACAATCAAAATAATAAACCCATCCATCACTCCCAAAAGTTTCCTGGTAGTTCTTTGTAAACCATCCTTCCCTCCTGTTACCCACATCCACAGGCAAATACTGATGTGCTTCCTCTCATAATAGTTTATGTTTTCTAGAATATTATATAAATGGAACAGTAGAGTGTGTACTCCTTTATGTTTGGCTTCTGTCACCTATCACAATTACTTTGAGATTCATCCATGTTAATGCATGTAAAAATTGTTCTTTCACTATTATGGCTGAGTAGTATTCCACATTAAGGATACACTACAATTTGTTTAATCATTCACCTGTTGATGGACATTTAGGTTGTTTTCAGTTTCTGACTATGAACGTTCATGAACAAGTCTTTGTGGACATATGTTCTCATTCATGATGGTTAACATCTAGGAATAGAATGGCTGGGTTATATGGCATATTTTAACTTTAGAAAAAAGGCAACCTGTTTTCCAAAGTAGTTACGCCATTTCGTATTCCTAGAACTGGTGTATACGAGTTCCAGTTGCTCCACAGCCAGGCTGACATTCAATATGGTCGATCTTTTTACAGTTTCAGCCTTTCTAATGAGTATCAAGAAATATCTCAGTAGGACTTAATTTGCATTTGCTAATGACAATTGATGTTGAGCACATATACATGTTATTTGCCATCTGTATATTTGGTGAAGGGTCTGTTTAAATATGTTGTCCATTTTTCAATGAGTTATTTGTGTTTTTATTATCAATTTCTGAGTTCTTTGCACATTCTAGAAACAAGTCCTTTGTCAGATATATGATTTGCAATTATTTTGTTCCAGTCTGTTGCCTGCTGTTTCATTTTTCATAACAGGGACTTTAAAAGAGCAAAGGTTTTAAACTTGCTCGAGATAAATTTATTGATTTTATTATTTAATAGTTCATGCTCTTTGCATTATATTTAAGAAATGTTTGCCAAACCCAAGATCTTTAAGATATTTTCCAATGTTTCATTCCAGTAATTGTATATGTAGCTCTTACATTTTGGTATACGATCCAATTCAAGTTAATTATGGTATGGCATGTGGTGTGAAGTAAGGTCCAAGGTGGTTTTGTAGTGGGAGGGTTATTTTTGTTTTTTGTTTTTCTACATCTGTCAAGTTGTTCTAATTGTTGAAGAGAATGATAATTTCCCTCCAATTAAATTGCTTTTGTTCCTTTGTAAAAAGTCAATTGACTGTATGTGTGATCCTATTTTGAGTATCTTATCAGGTTCTAATGATCCATACTTGCATACTGTAGTTTTCTAACAAGTCTTGAAATCAAATGGTGTTTACGTCATTCAACTTTATTGCTCTTTTTCAAAGTTGTTTTGGCTATTCTAGGTCTTTTGTATTTTTACATAAATTTTAAAATCATTTTGTGATTTCTACAAAAAGATAGCTTGAGTAGTTTTGACTGGGATCATATTAAAGCTGCAGATGAATATGGATAAAGTTGCCATGTTAATATTATTGAGTCTACTCATTGATTAACAAGGTGTATATCTTTAATTCAGTTAGTTCATCCTTAATTCTCTCAGCAGTATTTTGTACTTCTTAGTGTAGAGTTCATTCACATTTTTGCCAGATTTAAACCTAGAACTTCCTATTTTTGATGCTACTATCAATGGTATTTTCAAAATTTAAATACCTGATTGCTTGTTACCAGTATATAGAAAAATAATATATTTTCTATAACGGCCTAGTATCCTGTGATTCTGCTAACTCTATTCATTCTAGTTGCATTTACAATTCATTCCATAAGATTTTCCTTATACACAATTATGCCATTACAAGTAAATAATGCTTTTCTTTTTCTTTTTCAATCAGGATGCCTTTAAATTCTTTCTATTGCCTTATTATACTTGTTAGACCCTCCTGTACAGTGTTGAATAGAAATTATGGGAGTGGACATCCTTGCTTTGGTCCTAGTCTTAGGGGGAAACACTCAGTTTTCCACCACTAAAATGATATCTACTATTGGGTTTTTCATAGAGGCTTTTCATCAGCTTGAGGGAATTTCTATTTGCAGTTTTCAGAATTAAAAAAATGATTGTATATTGTGGAATGCTTTTCTACACCTATTTAGATGACCATACAGCATTTCTTTTTTAGTCCATTACTATGATGAATTACACTGATTGATTTTCAAATGTTTAGCTAAACTTGCATCCCTAGAATAAATACTATTTGGTCATGATGTATTATTATTTTTATGTATTGTTGAATTTGATATAGTAAAAGTTTGTTAAGAATGCAATCATCTGTGTCTATGAGAGATATTGGTCTGTATTTCTTTCCTTGTTATGTCTTTTTCTGTCTTTTGTTTGTTTTTATCAAGATAGTGCTGGCTTCATAAAATAAATTGGGAAAGCTTTCTACCCCTCCAGTTTCTTGAAAGAGTTTGTGGATTTAGTAATATTCCTTTATTAATTCTTCTGTATAATTCACTACTGAAACCATAAAGACTTGCAGCGTTATTTGCATGCATATTTTTACTTAAAAATTCACCTTCTTTAATGGATTTAGGACTATTCAGGTTACCTACTTCTTTTCTGAGTGAGCTTTGGTTAATACGTGCCCTTCAAGAATATGTGTTTGCTTCTTCTAAGTTATTAAATGTATGAACATAAAGTTTGTGTGGTATTTCTTTATTGTCTTTTGATTTCTACAAGGTGTGTAGAAACTACCATGTTCTCATTTTTGATCTTGGCAATTTTTATCTTTTCTTTTTCTTTCCTGATCATTCTGGCTAGAGTGTTTATCAATCTTATTGATCCTATAAAGAGTAACTTGGGATATCATTGTTTTTGTCTGTCTTCTGTTTGTTTTCTAGTTTGTTGATTTATGCTCTTATTTTTTCTAATTTCCTTTTTTCTGTTTACTTTTGGTTTAATTTGTTCTTTTTTCCTAGTTTCTTGTGGAACAAGCTTAGATCTTCAAATTAAGACCTTTCTTCTTTTGTAACATAGGCACATAATGCTAGAAAAGTTTTCTCTAAGTTTTAGCTGCATCTCACAAATTTTCATATATCATACTTTCATTTCTGTTCAGTTAAAAATAGGTTCTAATTTTCCTTTCGTTTTGTTCTTAATTCTGTAGGTATTTGGAAGTGTGTTGTTTATTTTACAAATAAACACTTGGGGAATTTTTCTGATATCATACTCTTCTTGATTTATAACTTAATTCCATTGTGATTAGAGAGTATACTTTGTACTACTTAAAAGGTTTTTTTTTTTAATTTACTAAGTCATGTCTTAATGGTCCAGAATATGATACATCTTGAAAAAAGTTTTGTATGCATTTGGAAAAGATGTATATTCTGCTGCTATTGGGTAGAATGGTCTATAAACGTCAATTAAGTCAAGCTAGTTGATAATGCTGTTTGTGTTCTCAATATCTTTACTAATTTTCTGTCTACTTGCATTTTAACAATTATTAAGAGGGTTTGAAACTTTCCAACTATAATTGTAGATATGTTTATTTCTCTTTGCAGTTCTACCAAATATTCTACCAAATATTTTGTAACTGTGTTATTATTAGATAGATAAAATATTAGAATTTGTCCTCTTGATAAATTGACCCATTTATAATTATTAAATGACCTATCTTATTCCTGGAAATATTTTTTGCCCTGAGACACATTTTGTCTGATATTAATATAGATACTCCAATTTTCTTTTCATTAGTATGCCATGTCAATTTTTTCCTACCAGAGATTGACAATGACTTTCTGCAAAGAGCCAGATAGTAAATATTTTTAGCTGTTTCTGTTTCTCTAGCTTCACTGGCTGGCTAAGTTCTGGATATAGCAAATGCATCTACCAGTGATATTTTTAGGGGTACATTTTTTATTTGTGTGTGCATGTGGTAGGGAGTTCCAGGTTTTACGGCAAGAAGTGGCAATATCTCTTCCCTTCTTTCAGTGTGGATATGGCCTCAATCACAATTCTTCCACATCTTCTTTACCAACATCCCACAATATATCTCATATTATCTTACTGTTGGAGACCTCTTTTTCAGTGATGGTGCACCAGCAAGATAGTTCAACATTCCACATGTCCATGTTACCCATCCTTTCCAGGATAAACACTAGAGAACTGACTATCTCACTGCCATTCTCTCTCCCCAGTTGTCTGCCTCTCTCCAAAACTCTTCTGCTCTCACTTACATGGATACAGAGGGCAGGTCAGAAACTCCTTTGCATAAGCAGATTGCCCAGTTCAAGAAAACATGCCAATCATCCTTCTTGCTTGCCATTCAATGTTTAAAAGCAAATCTTTTTGAGTCCTTCTCATTTGGAATGGGAAAGGGATTTGGGATTTGAGAAGTAGTCCTCTTCTTTCTCCCATAGGAAAGAAGAAAAAAGGTCCAATATTTTACTTCTAACTTTATGATTCAAGGCTGTCAATTTTTTTAATGCCTGCCCAAACCCTCCCAATCATTGCCATATAAGGGGAAGTTGGCTGGCATAGCAGAGTCCTTCAGCTTTTAGTAGATAAGCCCTCAGAAGGATATAATCCAAATTGTTTTCAGCTCTATTCTGAATGTGGAATAATTAAAGCCCCTTCATTCTCAGCTTTACATCCTAGTTACCAATTTTGAGGCGAGAGGAAAAGTCTCAAGTGACATATTTAAAAAACACAACAAAATAATAACAGTTGCATACTATGCACTCGCCTCTGTGCCTTCTTTTATTTTAATACTATATGTTGAAGACTGCTCTGGACCAGTTCATATATATCAGCCCCTGTTAGTTACCTACAGCTGTAAAAAAAGTTATCCCCAACTTAATGGCATCATTATTGTTTTTATCTCTTTCAGTTCCAGAGATTGACAGGACTCAATTAGATGGTTCTTTCTTGAGGCCTCTTATGTCTCTCTCAGATGGTAACTATGACTAGAGTCACCCTGAATATTTTCTTACTCACTTGCCTGGTGGGTCATATTAGTTGTTAACTGAGAGTTAAGCTGGAGTGATCAGCTAGAATATCTACAAATGACTTCTCTGAATGGCCTGAATTTCCTTACAACATGGCACGAGTTGGATTCCAAGAGCAAGTATCTCAAGAGAGACTTGGGACAAAAGAGTGACCTAGCCTTGAAAATCTTGCAACTCACCCTGCAACTTTCTATTTGTTACAAATGAGTCATTAAGCCTAGCCATTTTTAAGGAAAAGAAAATTAGGTCCACCTTCTGGACCAAGATTATTTACATTATCCCACATGCAAAATTCACTTGCTTCCTATAAAATTTAATCTATCAGACCTTCAGTCTCAAGAGTAATATCTAGGATGTTATCTAAACTGGATTCAGGTGACCTTAAGTATGTTTTCTCAGGTGCTGGATCTGAATACATGTGAACTAAGAAATAAACTGTGTACCTCTCACACACCAAAAATACAGTGTTGGGAGAGACATAAGATATATGCGCCTGTATCAAAAAAAAAAAAAAGAAAAAGAAAAAAAAGAAAGAAAAAGGAAAATGGGAAATGCCTAATAGTCACGATCAACTGTAATTTTGAAATCCAGCCAAGCACATATTCCCAGCTCCTTGACCAGGGCTTATTCCTAGTGCCGTAATGATTCTCCACGGCTCCTTGTTCCATCTTCTGGGTCTTAGTTCCACCCTTTGAATTGTCTTTCATCAAAAATGTAACTTATTATTACAGCTGAATATTCTTCTTCACTTGTTTCCTTCCCAAGAAGTTTGGGGGCACCGAGATCTTTTTTCATTTCTCATTGTTACTTTTCCTTTTAGTCCATGCTGGCAGTGTTTCTGTTAGTACTATTATCTTAAAATTGTTATGGATTTTCTATGAATCCCTTTTAGGGTTCACTCCATTTAGCAAAAACCATTTATACAAATAGTTTTGATGTAACTTTTCTCTACTTTGAGCTCCTGGTAACGTTTTTAGGGGACAATGCCTTAAAATTATTAGAAGCCCTAATTTTTAATGAAAAGAAAGAAACTGTGGTGCATGGTCTTAAAATTCTTAGATAGCCTTTTTATCTGTCTGAAAAGGTATATGAGGCACCACCTTAAATCTTTCTGAAGTCTTAGAAAGTGTTTTAAAGTCATTTTTAGATTGTGTTTTCCTGACAGTGCCCTGGATTTGATCTTTGCCTGAAAGCTATTTCCTAATTTGAGAATAGTTTACCATCTGGAGAGGTTGGGAATGAGAAACTGTTTTATTTCGAAACCCAAGTCCTGGCTTCTTTATATTTAACAGTTTATTTTTAAGCTCTTATTTCTTTGGTTCTTTACTCATTTTATTATAGGCAGCTAGAAGAAATCAGGAGAATCTTCAACACTATGCCTAGAAATCTGCTTAAACAGATCATCCAGTTCATTAACTACATTTATTTTCCAAATTATAATGGGTGATAGTGTTGCTAAACTTCCCAGCACTACATAACAAGGGTCTCTTTTCCATCTCGGAACAAGGGTTCCAAGAGTAAGTATGTGGAGAGACAGCCAGGCTGAAGCAGCACTGCCATTTAAGACTTCATCTCAGAATTTATGGAGCATCACTTCCACCACATTCTACTACTATTCAAAGGAAAAGGAATTAGACTTTGCTCCAGCTACTAATAACTGTTTACTCACTTGTATTTAAATTCTCACTGACAAATTCCTCAAGACCCTTTAAACTATACCAACAAACTTTAGCCTCTTCCAACTATTGCTTATGTCTTATTTCCAAAGTTAATACCCCATGTTTTCGGTCTAGTTATGGCATTTTCCTATGTGGCACTAAAATATTTTCTGGTTATCTATAGTGGCATAGCAATCTACTCCAAACTTAGCCTCATATGTAAGCAACAGTCATCTATTGGTGTTATCTTTTAGGGTTCTGAGGGGTGCCTGGTCTCAGCTAGTTATTTCTCACTGGGGTCTCTCATAGGTTGCAGTCAGATAGTGTCTGGGGCAGAAGCTATCTCAAAGGCTTCCTCACATGCCTGGTGGCTAATGCTGGTTGCTGCCTGGGACTTCAGCTAGCAGCTGTATCTTAGAACATCTACCTGACTCCTCTTCATACGTTCAAAGATTTTGTCTTTGAAGTATGGTGTCAGGTTTTCACGAGCAAGTGTCCCAAGAGGGAGTCAGGCTGAGCCAATACTTTTTAGACCCTCGTCTCAGAATTCACAGAGCAGCACTTCTACTGCATTCCATTTTCATTCCAAGGTAAAGGAATTAGACTTCACCGTTGAAGGGAATAGCATGAAAGAATTTGCAGATGTGTTTTGAAACCTCTGCAGTCCCTTTCTCCTTAATGACTATGTGGATATATCATATTTTTAGTAATGCTACATTTTTAAATTTTGTAAATTTTAATAAAATTAAAAAACAAGAAGATGAAGAAGAAAATTGGAATGTTTTAACAGTCTTAAGAAGAACTTCTTAGTTAATCTCCAATAAAATGCCAAGGGAGCACATCTATATTCATACAACTGGAACAGAACACTAATTAAGAGATGGAATGTCACTGACCTAAAAATGTGAAAACACAAGAAAATGTCATTTCATATTGCTGTATATAAAGAAGATCCAAACAGGGTGATGATATTTCATGAAATTTCAGAGACCAGGAAAAGGGTTATCGCTTGATTCACTGCCATCCTTACTGTAGCAAGTCACATAATATTTTAAGACATTTTCAGAAGGAAGTAAGAAAATGTATGTTACACTTGCATGACTACAGAGAGGAAACAAAGGTGTGGAGATTAGAGAGAGACAAATCTGGGCTCCATAAAGCTGCTTTTTGTTGGAGCAGGTTTTCTACCATTAAAAGTGTTCATGCAAAATATAGATAAAATTACCTACAGAGGTTCATTCATTAGCAAAACATTATTTATAACTCAGAGCTTCAATGATAATATGGTTATATAAGGATAAAGGAAACAATTATGGAATTATAAAGGTTTCCAACAAAATGTCTACGATTTATTCTATGTAGATTGTCCTCAAAATATGTCTGACTAGAATTCTACAGCACCTAGGAGATCCCACTGTCTGCTCTGAAGCCCATATAGGACCCTAATTAAGTCAGTTACAAGATGACATAAGAAGAACTTTTATCCACTGTCATAGAAACTACCAGAATTAACATAACCAACTGAGAAAAGAGACAAACAATGACAGATGTTTCAGTGATTTTGGATAGCTTGCTTTACTAATCCACTAACATACATCTCTATCAGAAATATAGCCAAGAAATAGCTGGGAGAAGGATGCTCCTACTGAACACATTTCTGGAATAACAGTGCATCTTTTATGCTAATACCTTGATTGATGTGACTTTTTTTTTTTCAATTGATGATGAAAAAAAGAAGCATTCTGAAATCAAGTTCATCCTCTTCGTGTTAGAACCTGACTACTTTCTTGGGTATTTTTCTATTTTTCTATGCATACTTACCAAGTACCTAGGGAATACAAAGATGAGTAAGACATTGCCCATTTTCATATGGAACCTAGAGGCTAATATGAAAAATATAATATCTACATTGACAAGTAACTGTAATACAAAAAGAAAAGCAGTGGGCGCCACCTGCAATACTTAAAGTAACTATATCTCACTGTAATACAACTTATAATGTAACATTATGACAAACATCACTTCCAATTTTACAACAAAGAGTTGTTTTGTACATACTTTAAGTCCTAATGGATATTTTCTGTAACTAGAAATCAGATACCATAGTCTGAAAAATGCTTTTTGTCTCAGAGATGTAAAAGCATCTGGGAGATGTAGTTCAGATGCTGAAAAATTGAATTTTTAGGATAGTCTGTTGGCTTAGAAGAAAATGCAAACTAGTATTTGAAAATGAGAACAATTGTTTGAAATTGGGATGAAATTATTCAGAAAATTGAGTATGCTATGGTACCTATAACCATCAAAAATATAAAATAAAATGGTGAAGTACTTCAAAGAAGATACTCATATTCAAAGCACAAACATAATTTATTGAATGTCTTAAAGGTGCTGGGAGCTGTACTATATGCTTTCAGTTGCCTTCAGCTATGAAAGCTAATAAATTAGCTTTCATAATTATATGTGGGGTAGGTATCGTCATAAATGAAACCAAGAATTCAGAGAAAAGAGAAGTCAGATAATTTAAGAGGACTAAATTTTGAAATTAATTTAGAGTAAAAATAGGCAAAGTTATGTAAAAGAAGAAATGGATTCCTGGATTTAGAGATATGATGACAACTTGAATAACTGGTTTATTTAAGCTAAATAATAAAGTCACATAATATACTGTCAGACTTCATTGATGAACTGTTCCTGAAGGAGGATAATCAAAAGCCTTAGCCACAGCTCAGTCCTACTGAAAAAGCCTTAATATGGAGATCAGCACAAAGGATCATGCCAGTATCTGCAATATTCCCTTTTTACTACATCCCTGCCAATATGTATTGTTTTTAGACTTTTGAACTATGGCCACTCCTGCAGGAGTTAGGTGGTATCTCACTGTGGCTTTGATTTGCATTTCCCTGATGATTAGTGAAGCTGAGCATTTTTTTCATAGGTTTGTTAGCTGCTTGTATATCTCCTTTTCAGAAATGTCCAGTCATGTTTTTTGCCCACTTTTTGATGGGCTTTTTTTTTTTTTCTTGCTGATATGTTTGGATTCCTTGTAGATTCTGGACTCTAGTCCCTTGTCAGATGCATGGTTTGCAAATATTTTCTCCCACTCTGTGGGCTGTCTGTTTACTCTGCTGATTATTTCTTTTGCTGTATGGAAGCTTTTTAGTTTAATCAGGTCCCATTTATTTTATTTTTGTTTCTATTGCATTTGCTTTTGGGGTCAGACATGGTTTGGCTGTGTCCCTACCTGTATTAGTCTGTTCTCACACTGCTACACATAACTACCTGAGACTGGGTAATTTATAAAGAAAAGAGGTTTAATTGACTCACAGTTCTGCATGGCTGGGGAGGCCTGGGGAAACGTACAATCATAGCAGAAGGTGAAGGGGGAGCAAGGCAAGTCTTACGTGGCGGTGGGAGTAGAGGAGGAAAGAAATGGGGGAAGTGCCACACTTTGAAAACATATCTCATGAGAATTCACTCACTATCATAGAACAACATGGGGGAAACCACCCCCATGATCCAATGACCTCCCAGTAGGTCCCTCCCTCAACATGTGGGCATTACAATTCAAGATGAGATTTGGGTGGGGACTCGGAGCCAAACCATATCACCACCCAAATCTCATGTTGAATTGTAAATTCCAATACTGGGGGAGAAACTTGGTAGGAGGTAATTGGATCATAGGGGCAGATTTTTCTCTTGCTGTTCTTTTGATAGTGAGTTCTCATGATATCTTGTTTAAAAGTGAATACCTTCCCCCTTTGTTCTCTCTCTCCTGCTGCCATGTTAAGAGGTGCTTGCTTCCCGTTTGTCCTTCTGCCATGATTATAAGTTTCCTGAGGCTTCTCCAGCCATGTCACCTGTACAGCCTATGGAACTGTGAACCAATTAAACCTCTTTTCTTTTCTTTATAAATTCCCCAGTCCCAGGTAGTTCTTTATAGCAGTATGAGAACAGACTAATACAAAAATTGGTACCAGAGAAGTGGGGCATTGCTAAAAAGATACCTAAAAATGTAGAAGTGACTTTGGAACTGGGTAATGGCCAGAGGTTGGAATAGTTTGTAGGAATCAGAAGAAGATAGGAAGATGAGGAAATGTTTGGAACTTCCTAGAGACTTGTTAAATGGTTGTGACCAAAATGCTGATAGTGATATGGACAGTGAAGTCCAGGCTGAGGTGGTCTCAAATGGAGATGAGGAACTTACTGGGAACTGGAGCAAAGGTCACTCTTGCTATGCTTTAGCAAAGAGAATGGGGACATTGTGCCTATGCTCTAGAGATATGTGAAACTTTGAACTTGAGAGAGATGATTCAGGGTATCTGGCAGAAGAAATTTCTAAGCAGCAAAGCATTCAATAAGTGACCTGGCTGCTTCTAAAAGCCTATATTCATGTGCCCAAACAAAGAAATGACCAGAAACTGGAGCTTATATTTAAATGGGATGCAGAGCATAAAGGTGTGGAAAATTTGCAGCTCAACCAATGTGTTAAAAAAGGAAAACCCATTTTCTGAGGAGGAATTCAGGGCTGCAGGAATTTCCATAAGTAAAGAGGAGCCTAATGTTAATAGCCAAGACAATGCGGAAAATGCCTCCAGGGCACTTCAGAGACCTTTCTAACAGCCCCTACCATGACAGGCCCAGAGACCTAGGAGGGAAAAAAACATGGTTCTGTGGGCCAGGCCTAGGGCCCTGCTGCTCCGTGTAGCCTCAGAACATGGCATTCTGTGTCACAGTGCCTTCAGCTCCAGCCATGGGTAAAAGTGGCCAAAGTACAGCTTGGGCCATTGCTTCACAGGGTGTAAACCCCAAGCCTTGGCAGCTTCCATGTGGTGTTGGGCCTGTGGGTATGCAGAAGACAAGAGTTAAGGCTTGGGAGTCTCCACCTAGATTTCAGAGTATGCATGGGAATGCCTGGGTGTCCAGGCAGAAGTTTGCTGACAGGGCATAGCTCTCATGGAAAACCTTTACCAGGGCAGTGTGGAGGGGAAATGTGTGGTTGGAGCCCCCACACAGAGTCCCCACTAGGGCACTGCCTAGTGGAGCTGTAAAAAGAGGGCCACCGTCCTCCAGACCCCAGAATGGTAGAACCACCGACTCCTTGTACCATGAGCCTGGAAAAACTGCAGGCACTCAATTCCAGCCTGTAAAAGCAGCAGTGAGGACTATATCCTGCAGAGTCACCAGGGTGGAGCTGCCCAAGGCCTTGGGAGCCCACTCCTCACATCGGTGTGACCTGAATATGATACATGGAGTCAAAGAGGTTATTTTGGAAACTTAAGACTTAATGATTGCCCTGATGGGTTTTGAACATGCATGGGGCCTGTAGCCCCTTTGTTTTGGCTGATTTCTCCCTCTTGGAACACGTCTATTTACCTAATGTCTGTACCTCCATCATATCTTGGAAATATCTAACTTGTTTTTGATTTTACAGACTCATAGCTGGAAGGAACTTGCCTTGTCTCAGATGAGACTTTGGACTTGAATTTCTGAGTTAATGCTGGAATGAGTTAAGACTTTGGCAGATTGTTGGGAAGGCATGATTGTTTTGAATGTGAAAAACATGAGATTTGGGAGGGGACGGGGCAGAATGATATGTTTTGGCTCTGTGTCCCCACCCAAATCTCATATTGAATTATAATTCCTCATGTTGGGGGAGGCACCTGGTGGGAGGTGATTGGATCATAGGGCAATATTTCCCCCTTTCTCTTCTCGTGATATTAAGTGCTTATGAGATCTGGTTTTTTAAAAGTGTGTAGCACTTCCCCCTTTGCTCTCTCTCCTGCTGCCATGTGAAGAAGTACTTGCTCCTCATTAGTCTTTCTGCCATGATTGTAAGTTCCCTGAGGCCTCCCCAGACATGCCTCCTCTAGAGCCTGTATAACTGTGAGTCAATTAAACCTATTTTCTTTATAAATTACCTAGTTGCAGGTAGTTCTTTATAGCAGTGTGAGAATGATCTAATACAGGGTCTTAGTTATTAATTTCTTTATCTAAGCCAATGTCCAGAAGAGATTTCCCAATATTGTCTCCTAGAATTTTTATGGTTTCAGGTCTTAAATTTAAAGTGTTTGATCCATCTTGAGTTGATTTTTATATAAAGTGAGAAATGGAGATCCAGTTTCATTCTACTTGTGACTTGCCAGTTCTTCCAGCACCATTTATTAAACAGGGTATCGTTTCCCCAATTTATGTTTCGTATGATTTATCAAAGATCAGCTGTAAGTATTTGGCTTTATTTCCGGGTTCTGGATTCTGTTCCATTGGCCTACATGCCTATTTTTATACCAGTACCACGCTATTTTGGTAACTATAGCCTTGTAAGATAATTTGAAGTCAAGTAATGTGATGTCTCCAGATTTGTTATTTTTGCTTAGTATTGCTTTTGATATGTGGGCTCCTTTTTGGTTCCATATGAATTTTGGAATTGTTTTTATCTCATTCTGTGAAGAATGATGATGGTATTTTGATAAGAATTCCATTAAATCTGTAGATTGCTTTAGACAGTGTGGTCTTTTTCACAATATTGATTTTCCCCATCCATGAGCATGGGATGTGTTTTCATTTGTATCATCTACAATTTCGTTCAGCAGTGTTTTGTAGTTTTCCTTGCAGAGATCTTTCATCTCTTTGGTTAAACATATGCCTAACTATTTTATATTTTTTGCAGACATTGTAAAAAAGATAGACACAGAAAAAGCATTTTATAAAACCCAGCATCCCTTTATGATAAAAAAAAAACCCTCAACAAAATAGGCATAGAAGACACTTCTCTCAAAGTAATAAAGGCCATATGTGACAAGCCCACAGCCAACATTATATTGAATTGGGAAATGTTTAAAGCATTCCCCCTGACAAGCAGAAAAAGATAAAGATGCCCACTTTTGCCACTTCTATTCAACACAGTACTGGAAGTCCTAGCTAGAGCAATCAGATAAGAGAAAGAAATAAAGAGCATCCAAATTGGGCAAGAGAAAGTCAAACTGTTGCTGTTCACCAATGATATGATCATCTATCTAGAAAACCCTAAAGACACATCCAAATAGTTCCTAGATCTGATAAATAAATTTAGTAAAGTCTCGGGATACAAAATCAACGTACACAAATCAATAGCAGTGCTAAACACCAACAACGACCAAGCTGAGAATAAAATCAAGAATTCAATCCCTTTTACAATAGCTACAAAAAATATTAGCAATTCACAGTTTGTCATAGCACTCATTATTGCATAAAATTAAAGGATGTTACTCTTTTCTCCCAATTCTTCATCAAAAGAATTTCATGTGTGATGGTAGAAATAAGTCATGGCAGGCTGAATGTAGAAAGTATATTATATAGTTGCTGCTGCAATTTTAAAGATACTGGGGATATCTTTTCTTTCTAGGGTCAAGCTTCTATTAAAAACACACACATGCTAAAAAAGGATAACTCCATAAATACTGTCCCTCAAAGCTAATATGAAGTACTATTAATACCACAACCAGATATTGTACTGCTACAACCACCTTACTTCTTTGGCCACTGACTACTCGTTTCAACTGAATGCAGCAGACACTTGCAGGAAAGGGATAAATTTAAAGTGCAGTTGCACTGTGCAAGTTCCATTTTATATGATTCTGTTGGGGATTGGTATTATTTACATTTTTAAATTCTATATTCTCTTTGCTATTCAGACAATGAGTCTGGTATACTCCAAGATATCAATCACAAAAGAGAACAGTCAAAAAGTTTCATGGTAACATCATAAGATTGAAATAAAGAGCATAATGGATAATCTTGAAGTTGCCAGGAGAGTCCATTAACAAGCACTTTCTCCATCCCTCAAGTCGTCTAGTTCATTAAAATGTTACTATTTGTAAATAATATTGAATGTACAGCCTCTATCTTTGAGTCAGAAGTTTTCATGGCCTTGTCTTTTTTCTTATACATCCAAAGTAGCAAAAGAATTAAAAACCTATTGCTAAATTGTAATCTTACTCTCTTGTAATCCAATTGTCATCTAGTGCTATTTCCAGTCACACCATCATGAAAACTAACTGAAAAAATAGAGGAGCTTCCAGGATACATCCACTTGTCACATTTCAAATGAAGATAGATGTGGATATATTCACTTTTTCTTCTGTGAAATATCTACTTGAAGAGATAATATAATTAAAAAAATAAGAAGGGAACAGCTACTTAAAAGAATCGATATTTGTACTTTAAAACTATGCAAATTAGTTGCTCTAAATGTGACTGATGAGTGGTCATATATATCAAATGAAGATGTGAATGAATGAGGAACACACTGGATTTTGAACAGGTATTAAGAAGCCTTATTTCTTTGCTTGGTTTCCTCAAAATTTAAGGTATGAAGCAAGAACTGGTGAGTTATGTAGAATATGGAGCCAAACAATGTGAAAAAAGGTAGGCAGGGGAGGGTAAATTCACATTATTTTCTATTTCTTAAATAGTCAAGGCTGAGAAGAGTTAGATCAAAAGAGAGAAGGAAACATTTAGGGGCAAGCTATGACATGATAGTGCAATAGTTAAGGGCATAATTAAAAGCACCAGCTTTAGAGCCAGATATTCTGGGTTCAAATTCAGGTTTTACCACATTAACTCTGTGACCATGGGGAAGTTATTTAACCTCCTGGATCCTTTGTTTTCTTGATATAAAAAGAGAGCTAAGAATAGGCCTTGTAGAGAATTGTAAGAATTAAGTTAAATAATGTATGCCCAATACCTAGCAGATTGCAAATAGCCACTAATTGTACCATCATTATTAATTCTTCCTTATGGAGGGGTCCATGAAGGATCAAGAAGGCAAGGTGCTTTATTTTTTAATACCGTAAATTCTTATTTCAGCCATAGAATTACTTAATCCCTTCTAAAAGTAAATTTCCCCAAGAAACTTAAGAAGAAAACTTTTTCAAATACAACCAAATTAAAAGCATTCAATATCTCAGTCTTCACTAAGACTAATGCAACCTTCATTTCAGTTTTTTTTTGCCCATTTTCTCTTATTATTTTTTCAGTAAAAAGGAAAAGCAATTATATTTATCAAAATCTTACAGGTCCTCTTCAAAACGGTTAAGTCATGGGAGGACTCAATTAAGGGAAAAAAAAACAGCCTTCCCTCGTTCAATCCAAGAAGAGGAGCTCACCCAGGATTTCTGCCTCTTCTGGAGTTTAAGGCCCCTGTCTTGCCATTCTCTCAGTAGCAAGCTTCTCTACGGGGTATTTTAAATGTAAGAAGCAGAAGGGCTGTTATACCAACCGCTGTCATACAAATAAAACTTCAGCCATCCACATCACTGACACCAGCTGTTTCTGTTAAGAGAAAAAGCGTAATCATTTTTCTTGTAAGGATTCTTGCATGAATTCATGAATCTGATGTTGATTTTGTCTCTGCTCAATCTAGTTGACCAGAGTCATGACTACCAGAATTTTTAAAAAATATGTAAAGTCAGTTCTCCCTCTTGTATAACTTGACCATCCTCCACAATTGCTCACAGCCTGAGGCAGCCTGAAGATGTTTTACAAAAACTCTGTGAGCCAAAAAGTAATCAATCAAAACATATTTAAGAAGCATTATGATCGACCTCAAAGGGAAAAGTAAAGGATGTACAGGCAGACTCCATCTGTGACTAGGTTATCAATAATAGTTGTTTGACCTTTTGTGAGTTAGCAAGCATATTATACAATGTTATTGGGGCAAACCGTCAGCCAACTCTAGAAAGTCATTTTATCCAATTACGTATCTGAAAAGAAAGTTGATAATCTAAAAGAAACTGATCATGACACAGAAAAGTGTTTCCACATTAAAATTGGTTTCCAGTTCCAAGTTGGTATGCCTGAGCCAGTGTCTTCCTTATGTCTCCTTCTTCCCTCACCTTCCAACAGGAGCTGAACAGCCCTGCCTCAACACAGCAAAGGCTGATATTTCAGAGACTTGAGGGCTATTGAGAGCTCAGAACATGGCATCAAGTCCCAAGGAGGAAAAATTATGGATCCTGGAACCTTGCTGTTATCATACTTGGGGGCCCGTCTCAAAAGTCTCACTTGGTGATATGGGCTGAGTCGTGTCCCTCCCCAAAATTCTTATGTTGAAGTCCTAATCCCTAGTACCTCAGAATGTGATTAGATTTGGAGATAGGGTCTTTAGTGAGATAAATTAAGGCAAAAGGAGGTCATACGGGTGGGGCCTCCTTACAGAAGAGACTGGTGTCTCTGTAAGAAGAGGAATGAGGACAGAGACACGTACAGACGAAGGGACCATCATGTAAGGACACAGAAAAAAGGGATCCATCTTCAAGTGAAGAAAACAGGCTTCAGGAGAAACCAAACTTGCCAACATCTTGATCTGGAACTTCTAGCTTCCAGAATTTAAAGAAAATAAGTTTCTGTTGTTTAAGCCTCCCAATCTGTGGTTTTTTTGCTATGGCAGTCCTAGCAAACTAATACATCTGGCTACCTGTCACCTCTTGCTTTTCTTCTAAGGGCTCTAAAGACTAACAAGTTCCCACTGGTTGTTTCAAATAGAATTTCTCCCTTCCCCTAGAAGCAAAATGCAGTCCAGATCTTTCCTTAATGATGCCACTGGATCATGTACAGCCTTTTAAAAATGTGTTTATTAAGAGTTTTGAGCAGTAGAAAAATTATGGAAAACTCATATGAAGTTTAAGGTTGTTTGCTTGCTACTCCTCTTAATTCAGTAATTCCTTGTGATAATGGGAATCCCTTATTTATATTGATAAACTTTCAATTCCCATGGGGTATCTGCTGATTCATAAAATACAAAATTCCAAAGGACTATTATGTATTCAATAGTGTGCTTAAATAATGTTGAATATTTCAAATCATGGTAGTCTGCATATTCAAGTAGTGTTACCCACTTTATAAGCTTGGGATACAAATACAGTAATAACTCTTTTTCAATTTATCATCAAATTTCCATAGGCTTCTATTAGCAAAATTTCCATGAATCCTATTAGATAATATTGGGGCTTACTTGGAAAAAATATGCCATGTCCTTCTAAACACCAAGTGGAGAAAGAACTATAAAATCCTGCCAGTTCATGACCACTGCCATATTGGTGTTGAATGATTGCTACTGAACAATAATACCCTGTGGCACAAGGAACACGAATGTAGTGTGCAGTGATGCCTTTGTCATTCTGTTTCCTGTCAGCACCTCCACAGTTCCTCAAACAAGATTCCTAGTACCTTCAGTCATTCTTCTCCAAAGGGTAGCAGGACCTGCAGGTACATCTTGGCTCAGACACATGCCACACTAGCTCGAATCTCCTATAAAAGCACCAGAATCTATATTGAGATGAGGTTGCCAGCCATTTAATTCATAGTCAGAGCCTCTCTAGGACTTCAGGCATCCTTTAGCACCAACTAGCTTTGGCCACCCAGGTAGGTTTCCCTTACTCCTCATCTCAGAGATAAGAGGTTAGAATCTTACCCCCATCCTTCATAAACAGTATCGTGGCTTTTCTTCATCTTTCTCCCCAAAGACTAACTCTGAAAACCGAAAGGCCAGGGACCAAAATTGTTTCTATTATAAGATTCTCCCAGCACAATGGCACTTTCTTGCCTAGCAACTGCTTAACTAAGAAGAATTGCTCAAGTAAATCCTCCTATAATGAGAGAACTCTGCTGCAAGATGATTTGCAATTTCCATTTCTGTGTATAGAAGTGATTAACTGGTAATATATTGTTTCACCTACTGCAAACATGCATTTGAAAAGGATATATGAGGAAATAATTTTATATCATATTATATGTAAACAAACATAATGTACTGTGTATTGACAGATGTATTATTCAGGTTTCACTCACCACTTTGTGCACTTGTGCTATTCCCTGTGAGAACCACTAGCTTAGATCCTGTAAGTTAAAATGCAGGTGACAATGGTAGACATTTGAGTTGGCACTTCAGAGGGAATCCTCAATCTGCATCTTTTGCATATTTGACTAAAGTAACAGGATGGGAGGGGTAAATACAAAAAGGATTTATGAAAATATAATGGGACTATGGGACCAGCTGCTAGGCAACCTTGGAGCAGGAGACTGGTGATAGCGTTGGGGGGGAAAAAAGGAATATTCACTGACCTTTCACCATCTCTGCCATACATTTTTCCTATAATTTAGAAGACCGTCTAGTCTTAGAGAAGAGTAGGGTCACTCAAAAGCAGAGGAAAGGATTACAGAATATGAGGAAAATCCAGAGAGATGCTCCTTTGGCTCAGGAGTCACCACACGGAGTTACTGTGGTGGGGTGGCCATTCCTTTATAATTTTGAGACCACCAGTATGGTATCTGTACCCTGCCCCAAAGAGCTGTATCTAGTCAAATGAATAACACAAACACACACAGAAGAGAGGGGAATTAAGTGCTGTTCTCAGTTCTTATCAAAAGTGCAATGGAGAATAGAGTAATGTGTTATGTCACTTTTCTCCCCTGCAATTTGCTATTTCCCTCAAGTATTTCTTCCCTTTGCGAGCTTCCCAGTATTTTACAGAATAAGATGGCATTTTATCTGAAAGCATTTGGTAAATGTTCTTTGAGTCTAGGAGGCTGCAATTTAACAAATGGCTTCCTCACACAAACTATAAGGTTGATACAGAATGATTGACAACGATGCCAACATTTGAAAAGCAGCTAAGAGCTTCAAAGCCTACAGTAGCTGAGGCCAGCACTGGAGTTTATCACCAGCCTTGGAGATTGTGGTTTATGCTGGCAACATAAAATATCTGTCATTTTAATACAGCTCTTACAAAGATTTTTAAACATGTCATTAAACAAACATACCAGAAGGATGGGCCCAGAAGAAACCAGTTTTAAGATAACAATAGAATCAAAATACATTATCACCAGATAATAGTCTCCTACTGTTTGATAAAGGACTCAGCTTCTGAAGCCAAAACAAACACAGAGGCACAGCCAAGATGTTTGTTTTAGACGTAGGAGACATTGATCTTACGACACGTTTCTATTACAATGGCTCTATTTCTGTTACACTCAGGGCGGGCTCTATGTAAAATTACGCTGTCTAATTTTGGAGGTGTTCAACGGAAGGAAAGTTACCTGTAGTTCAGCTTAGCAAATTTATCCCTTGGGTGGTGTGCCCCCTTCTCCCCTATGCGCTATCCCTTCCCAGCACCCCCAAAACAGGATTTGAACTATAATAAGGCAAAAACAAGAGGTCCCTGGGTCAAAAAGTAGAGGGGATGTATGAGAGGTGGGGGAATGTTCAGAAGCAGGATTTTTTACTACAGTGTTTTGAAAACTAATGTGTAAAGTTGAAATCCTGTACCTATCTCTTCAGCAGAGCTCAGGATGTGCAAAGCTGAGATGCTATACCTATCTCCTCAGCAGGACTCAGGACTTGCATAGAGATGCCATTAAAAGTGACTAAAGGCCATCTTCACTTCCACTGCTTTAGAAATGTATGTGTATTTACATTATTGAAAAGGTTCATCCTGTGTATTTGGGATATAGCAATGAGTATTAGGTTGGTGCAAAAGTAATTGCGGTTTTTGCCATTAAAAGGAATGTATTAGGTAGGAATGTATTGCGGTTTCTGCCATTAAAAGGAATGTAGGAATGAGTATTAGGTAGGTACAAATGTAATCGCGGTTTTTGCCATCTTAAAAGGAATGGCAAAAACAGCAATTACTTTTGTACCTACCTAATATAATGTCCGATTAAAACCTTGGGCATTAGAATCACTTTCTTGCTCTGCAATCATAATAACTCTCTCCTCCTCTCTGACCTCCATGCTTTACTCAGTGTTACACTGTAGATGCCACTCTTTTCTTTCAATCAAACCTCAATGAATTCTGGTTCCTGCTCCAGCCAGGGTAAACCTTTGTATTTTCCTAATTTGTGCAATCAGACCCAATCTTAAGAGTGGGTGGGTAGAATTTTTGAAGGGCTGATAGATGAATTAACCTGCTCAAAAATCCCTTCCTCAGTCTAACATTTCCACTGCCTGTCAGGCCTTTGCACAAATTTTATTCAATTCAACTATGTGACCAGCACTGGTCCTCCCAAATCATTTAGTCTTTCAACAGATATCAGGTAGCAAATATACTGTAAGCAATAACACGGGCTAAGCATTATGTAAGACAACAGTATTATGAAGATGGTTGAGGCAGAGACTCAGACATAAAGAACTACACCGCCAAGATAGGGAGACAGACAGGCAGACAAATTTAAAACTATAATGCTGCAACACAACTCTCCCAAAGAGTACTGAATTACATTGAAGAAAAGTCCCTCGGATTGGCAGTTAGAACTTTTTTTTTTTTTTTTTTTTTTGAGACGGAGTCTCGCTCTGTCGCCCAGGCTGGAGTGCAGTGGCGCAATCTCGGCTCACTGCAAGCTCTGCCTCCCGGGTTCACGCCATTCTCCTGTCTCAGCCTCTCCGAGTAGCTGGGACTACAGGTGCCCACCACCACGCCCGGCTAATTTTTTGTATTTTTAGTAGAGACGGGGTTTCACCGTGGTTTCGATCTCCTGACCTCGTGATCCGCCCGCCTCGGCCTCCCAAAGTGCTGGGATTACAAGCGTGAGCCACCGCGCCCGGCCTAGATCTTAACAATGGTGATCTTAAAGAGCGCAATTTGAGGGGAGAAGATGAAAGCTCGATTTCATTAGCGTTGTAATGATTGGACAGTTAGTAGAAGAGACAATGAAATTTCCTATTGAAAATTTTGCTTGAAAATTGATAAACATGGGATGGTAGCTAATGGCATCTCCAGGGTCGAGGGATCCTTTGTTTATTTGCCTCGAAGATGGTAGAGCTGTGATCCTATTTATGAGCTGTAGTGGAAAAACTTTATGCCTTGACTCTCAGAGGACTTTTTTTTTTTTTAAGTTTTTAAGTCAACTTTTGAAGTGAAAATACTACTGGGAAGAGTAGGCTCTTAGTAAAATCTGTCAGTTGTCAGTTAACACCTTAGCAGGGCACAGGATGCTAGGGGGTGCCAAGAGCAGGCAGGAGAACGCTGCTCCTGACGAGGTGGGAGAGCACCCAATATCCGCTTCTTCACAGTCGCATCTGGGAGTGAGCCAAAGAATCCCAGCTGGTCCTGCTTTGACAAACAACCCTCATTCTCCTTTAATAGACTGAAATATAGGAACACAAACAGGGCTCAAATTAATGCTTTTGCACATTGCTCTTCCTTGCTGAGATTCTTTTTTAAGTAAATGAGAATATAGATTATAGAAGCAAACCAAGGATTACATAAGTAGGTTTGAGTATCTCAAATGGTACCAAAACAATGCATATTTGTGAAAAGTTAAAATACAACAGGCAGAACAAAAACAGAGGCCACCTTTCTCCCCTCCCTACTCTGTATGCTCCCACACAATGGCAATCCGGTTACCAACTTGGTGAGGACTTTCTATATCTATACTGTGCATTTACACCCACATGTAAACATATCACACATATGTAATCTAGTTGTTGGGCACCGTTTTCCCTTTTCTAATAGATACACATTGGCAGAAATGTGATTTGGGACATGCCTACCTATCCTTAATAACAGCTAAAAGTTAGTAAGTACTCATTATATTACAGACACAGTACTAAGCACTTTATTATTTTTTAGTTTCACTAACAGTAATTACGCAAGTATATTTTCATAACTAGCCAAAAACCACAAATAAAGCAAAAGCTCCCATAATCAATTATCGTAATTCTCCTCTGACATGACCATTGTTGTCAGTTAGGTGGATATCCTTCTAGACATGTTTAAATGCACATAAATACTTACATGCACATGCAAAAACACAGTAAGTTTGCTTTTTTGTAATTATCACAATAATGTAGATATTGTATAGAACTCACGTTTTTCATTTTGGTCATGCAGATCTTTCCATTTCAAACCATGTTAATATAATTTATTATTTTTAACATTTGCATAGAAGGCATGCTAATCCATTCTGTGGTTTTATCATAGATTAGCCAGTCATTATTTTACTGGCAGTCATTGAGGTTGATTCCAGTTTTACGCAGTAACAAAGAATAGCGTAATAAAAAGCTCACATGGGCCCTTTGGACACATATGTTGGCATTTCCTTCAGTTAGTGAGAAGAGTGGTTGCAGGTCAAAGAACAGAGAAGACATTCACCTGGCATCCATTCTTTGCTTCCCATTTGCAATAACCCTCATATTCCACTCAAAACTTCTTTTCATCTGGGAATCAGATTCTAATAGAAGTAGAGCTTGTGAATTAAGGCAATGAGCCCATTTAATATCTCTGATAAGACTGATGGATTTAGAAGGTGGTGCACACCTTAAAACTGTTCTAATCAAATGAAACTCAGGAATTTTGATGAGAATTCCGAGATACTTACTCTTTTTTGCACATATATAGGAAAAATGTAGCCCTGGGAGATGTCAAATACCATCTGTAACGGTTTGCCAGGGCTGCCACTAACAAAGAACCACAAACTGAGTTGCTTAAGCAACATCAATTTATTTTCTCACAGTTCCGGAAGCTAGAAACCAAGGTGTCAGCAGGGTTAGTTTCATCTAAGGGGCATGAGGGGAGGACGTGTGCCAGGCCTCCTTCCTTATCTTAAAGATGACTATGTTCTCCCTGTGTCTTCACATCGTCTTCCCTCTGTGTGTATCCCTTTGTGTGCTTCCCTCTGTGTGTATCTGTGTCCGAATTTTCTCATTTATTAGTTATCCTTACAAGGTCACCAGTCATATTGGATTAAGTCCCACCTTAAGGACCTTATTTTAATTTAATGTCCTCCTTAAAGACCCTATCTCCAAATACAGTTATGTTCTGAGGTCCTAGGTGTTAGGACTTCAATATATGACTTTTGAAGGGGACATAACTCAGCTCATAGGATCGTCTCCAGATCACAGGTGGAGGCAAGCATAGGATAAAAGGGAGAACAGAGAATCAGCAGGAAACTGGGTGCTTGCTTATCAAGACTCACTTGAAGCTAATGTGTCTTTGCTGAATTTCTTTCAATTGAATTTTTCAGTTGAGTCAATAATTTCCTTCAATTGCATAAGCAAACTCACATAGGATGTTTTTCTTATGACCAAAGGAATCCAGGGAGTGAATAAGTTAAACTGTGATTAACACTATTCAATTGAACTCCTAAAAAAAAAAAAAAAACCATGCTTTTAAGGAGTTAAAAGCTTTAAACATGCTTTCTCATCAACAGTATATAAAAGTGCTCAGTTCCTCATACTGTCATCAATAAGAATTATTTATAAATTTGCTTAAAAATTGGCCTCCTTGTGAGTAAAAACCAAAATATCATCAGTTTTTTATTTTATTTTTTCTGATTAGTAGGAGGCTGGGTATCTTTTCCTCTGTTTATTGGTCATTTCAGTTCTTTTGTAAACTGCTAATTTACATCTTTGGTCAAAAATTTTATTTGGCTATGTAGTAATGTTTGTATTAACTTGTGGAGTCATATAGACAAGACAAATATTTTCCCTTGTCCTGTCACTGTTTTAAAACTCTATTTATGGTGTTTTGTGTTATACAGAGGTTTTAAAATTTGGATTATTAGTTGGTTCAAATGCTCAATCCTTTTCTTTGTAGCGTCTAGGTTTTGTACCTTCTTTAGAAAGGTTGTCCCTATGCCAAAATTACATAAGCACTGTCTTATAATTTCATACATACAATATCTTTATTCTTAGTTTTCCTTATAATTAGATCTTTAGTATATTTGGAATATATTGTGAATATTACAATATAGAAAATATGATTTATTTTAATGGATAGTCAATTGTTTCTAAATCTTTTAGTAAATAATTTGTGTCTTTTGTGATTTGAATTATCTCATTTATCATATCTCACATTATCATATTTATAGGGCCTGTTTCTGAAAAATCAATCCTGTTCTATTGATCTGTTGTGCTTATTTCTGTACCAAAATCATACTGTTTCAATTAAGGTAGCTGTATCACATAAAATAATATTATTGAAAATATAATAAGGTAACTTTGTAATACAATGTTTGAAATACAAATCTTGCTTTATTTTTCTTTTTAAACATTTCTTGGCTACTCTTCTCCATTTACTAGAAATCAGCTATTCTAGTTTCTTAAAAATCCCAAAGATATAATTCCAGCTTCTTCCCAGAACCATAGAAAAGGAGATCACTTTTGCCCTTGCAATGACAAGGAGCCAGACTTCAAATTTGTGCTTTTTCTTGAACCCATTAGAGAGGTGAGACACAACAAATAGTCCCAAACATCTCAGGAAAGATGAGATTTGCAGGAAGAAGGGAGATGCGAGCATTCACTCACCTGGAGTAGGCAGCAAACATGGTGGGAAAACTTAAGCTAGAATAGCTGAAAAAAATAGTAAAAGCTGAGTGTGGGCTGGCAGGGCAAAATGAAACCCATTGAGGGCCACAGGTCTTGCAGGCTATCGCTTCATGAACCCCACATGGTGCACTGACAGAAATGATTGGAAAGAGCTGAAGAAGTGTGGGGATAACAGCTGTGCAGGAGGAGCAGGAAACACTGCCTGATCCCCTCCCCTGTCTCCACTAAGGAACACAAGCCTTCATTAAAAACCCTAGGAAAAAACCCACATGGCATTGGGTTAGGCAGAATTTTTTTATATGAGACCAAAAATATAATTCACAAAAGAAAATAAGTGATAAATGTGGACTTTCTAAAAATGAAAAATCTTTTATACCTGAAGGATCTTGCAAAAAGAATGAAATGACAAGCCATGGGCTAAGAATATATATACATATGCAAATTACATTTCTGAGAGAAAAGACTTAATGTCCAGAATATATAAAATCTCTAAAAGTGCAATAATAAAAGCTGGAGCATTCTAATAAAAAATGGGCAGAATATCTGAAAAGAAAAACAATTCAGTAAAGATGATTACTAGATGACAACTAAGCGCCGCGATGAGATACCATCTCATACCAATCAGAATGACTATTACTAAAAATTCAAAAAATAACAGATGTTGGCAAGATTGTGAAGAAAAGGGAAGCCTTATACACTGTTGGTGGGAGTGTAAATCAGTTCAACCATTGTGGAAGACAGTGTGGCAATTCTCAAAGACTAAAGACAGAAATACCATTCAAGCCAGCAATCTCATTACAGGGTATCTACCCAAAGGAATATAAATCATTCTATTACAAAGACACATGCATGCATGTGTTCATTGAAGCACTACTCACAATAGCAAAGACATGGAATCAGCCTAAATGCCCATCAATGATAGACTGGATAAAGAAAATGTACATACACACCATGAAATACTATGCAGCCATAAAAAGAATGAGATAATGTCCTTTGCAGGGACAAGGATGGATAATGGCTAAAGGCCATTATCTTAGCAAACTAACAATGAAACAGAAAACCAAATACTGCATGTTTTCATTCATAAGTGGAAGTTAAATGATGAGAGCACATGAGCACAGAGGGGAACAACACACACTGGGGCTTATTGGAGGGCAGAGGGTGGGATGAGGGAGAGAATCAGGAAAAATAACTAATGGGTATTCTGCTTAATAACTGGGTGATGAAATAATCTGTACGACAAACCCCCAAGACACAAGTTTACTTACATAACAAACCTGCACATGTACTCCTGAACTTAAAAGTCAAAAAAAAAATTTCTAAAAAGTTATTCAACATCATTAATAACTAGGGAAGTACAAATTAAAACCACAAGATGATACCACAACACACTTATTAGAATGCCTCTGCGCCTCCAAAAATAAAACTGGCATTATTAAGCACTGACAAGAACATGGAGGAACTAGAATTTTCATAAGTTGCTGGTGAGAATTCCAAATGCTACAGTCACTTTGAAAACAGAAGTATGGCAATTTCTCATGAAATTAAATATGCATCTAACCCACAGATCCAAAAAAACTATACACAAATGTTTACAGAAACTTTATTCACAAACACTAAAAATTGGGAAAAAATAGACTTCTTTCAACTAGTGAATACAAAAACTATGAAATAGCCATACAACGGAATATAATTTAGCAATAAAAAATAACAAACCATTGATTCACACAACATACATGAATCATAAATACATTTTACTAAGTGAAAGAAGTCTGACCCAAAAGTCACATAGTACGTGATTCCGTTTATATGACATGCCAGAAAAGGCAAAAGTATAAGGGACAGAAAACGAATCAGTGGCTTGCCAGCCTTGGGGGTTTGGAAGGGATGTTGTCTACATAAGGGAATTTAAGGGTAAATATGGTGGTAGATTCTGACATTTCTTAAAACCTGTGAAACTATATACCACACAAAGGGTGAAACATAATTGCATGTAAAATTGTTTAAATAAATATTTTGTGTATATTTGAGGTTTACGACGTATTATGGGATACATATGGATAGTAAAATGGTTACTATAGTGATGCAAATTAACATATGCATCATCTCACATAGTTACTTTTTGTGTGTGACCAAAAAAGCTAGAATCTTATTTACAAAATAACAGATATTTTAACAAAATTTATAACAAAATTTGGGGATTTTAACAAAAATCCCCAGCATAATGTTATTAATGATAGTCCTCATTAGAGGATGTACATTAGATCTCTAGGCTCGTTCATCCTCCCTATCTGGTACTTTATATTCTGTGACCTACATCTCCCCATTTCCTCTCCTCCCTGGCCCCTGGTAACCACTGTTTTACTCTCTATCTCTGCACATTTGACCTTTTGTCAAAGCTTCCATGTATAAGCAAGATTACACAATTTTTTTTCTGTGTCTGGCTTATTTCATTTTGCATAATATCTTCCAGGTCCACCCACATTGTGGCAAATGGCGGGATCTCATTCCTTTTTCAAGCCTGAACAATATTCCATTATATTTCTATATTCCTGTGTATTCACATACATATAATTCCATTATATTCCTATATATTCATATATATGATTATGTATGCACATATTCCATTATATATACATTTTAAAATGTGTATATATACATTCCATTATATATTAATATCCATATTCCATTATATAATTACATATTCCATTATATAATGGAATATGTATATATACACATTATATATATATATATTTTTGTATTCACTAGTTGAAAGAGGTCTATTTTTTCCCAATATTTAGTGTTTATGAATAAAGTTTCTATAAACATTTGTGTATAGTTTTTTTGGATCTGTGGGTTAAATGCATATTTAATATATATATTATATATAATACACATTATATATATTCCATTATATAATGGAATATGTATATATACACATTTTCTTTTTCTGTTCATCCATCTATGGACACTTAGGTTGTTTTTATAACTTGGCTACTGTGAATAATACTGCAATGAACAGACCAATGCAGATAGCTTTACAAGGTAATGATTTTATCCCCTTAGGGTATCTGCTCAGGAGAGAGACTGCTGGATCATATGGTAGTTCTATTTTTAATTTCTTTAGGAACCCGCATATTATTTTCCATAATGGCTGTTCCAATCCACATTCCTACCAGCAGTGTACTGGGTTCCCTTTTCTCCATACCTTTGCCAACATTTATTGTATCTTGTCTTTTGATAATAGCCATCCTAATGGGTGATATCTCATAGTCGTTTCAATCTGCATTTTCTAGATAATTAGTAATATTTTACACTTTTCATATACCTATTGGCCTTTTTAATGTTTTCTTTGAAGAAATGTTTGTTTGGGTTTCTTGCCCATTTTTCAATTGGGTTGTTTTCTGCTATTAAATTTTAAGAGTTCTTTATAACTTTTGAGCATAAAACCCTTATCAGATATGTGGTTTGCAAATATTTTTTCCCAGTTGCCTTTTCATTTTGTTGATTGTTTCTTTTGCTGTACAGGAGCTTTTTGGTTTGGAGTGATCTCATTTATTAATTTTTGCTTTTGTAGCCTGGCTATTTGGTGTGATATTCACAAAATTATTACCAACATCCAGTTTCAAGAAGCATTTCCTCTGTGTTCTCTTCTAGGAGTTGATTTCAGGTCTTATATTTAGATTTTTTATCTATTTTCAGTTGACCTTTTTTTTTTTTCGGTCTGGCACAAGATAAGGATTTGGTTTCATTCTTTTGCCTGTGGAAACCTAGTTTTTCCAGTACCATTTATTGAAGAGACTATCCTTTCCCCATTGTGTCTTCTTAGTGCCCTTGTCAAAAATTGGTTGACTGCATGTGTTTAAATTTATTTCTTGGCTCTCTATTCTGTTCCATTGGTCTATGTTTCTGTTTTTATAACAGTACTATACTGCTTTGATTAATATACTTTTGTAATAAACTTTTACATTAGGAAGTATAATGCCTCCAACTTTGTTTTTCTTTCTCAATATTGCTTTTGTGATTCAGAGTTGTATGTGGTTCCCTACAAACTTTAGAATTCTTTTTTCTATTTCTGTGAAGAATGCCACTGAAATTCTGATAGAGATTATGTTAAATCTGTATATTGCTTTGAGCCGCATAGACATTTTAAGAATATTAACTCTTCTGGTCTATAAACATTAAATGTCTTTCCATTTATTTGTGTCTTCTTTAATGCATATGAATTTTTAAAAAGTTAAATCAGCCAACATGTATGTGTGGGAGGAAGAAAGATGAAATGTGAATTATGACAAATGAATCTATATTATAAATAAATCACATTATCATATTAAAGAGAATGGGAAGAAACAAGATGATTAAGCAACTTTGGAACAGTACTTTGGATACCATAAAGCTAAAGATGGAAAGTCCATACTCAAACACTATGCTGTAGTTGGGAAATTGTTTCTCACAGGGATATAGGGTAGAAACTTTGATTCTACTTTGTTTTTATACTTGACTTGAACAAATAAGTAAATGGGCTGTGCATAAGGAGACCTAGAGCAAGTAGCAACAATTATGGAAATGAAGAAGACTAGAATGAATCCTGTGGGGCTAGAAAAATGGCAGAGGTATCAATACAGACATGTGGTTACAAAAGACAGGTAGATAGATGATACATAGATAGAAAAATAAACATAAATAAGGCTACATACACCAGTGTGTTTGCGTGTATGTGTCCTATCTCTAGTGACAGGAACTCAAAGCAGTGACACCTCAGTGGCAATTAGCATACCTAATATCCAGATCGTGGTTTCTAAACACTATTCTCTAAGAAAGGGCACCAGGGCCCATTGGAGAACTGGTTTACTTAAAAGCCAAGGCACATAAAATACAAGGTGAACCTGAAGCATCTTGCAGTGCCAGAAAGTATGGAAGTGCCCCTTAGAAAGAATGAATAAGACCTAGCATTTTATAGCAAACAGGGTGACTATAGTCAATGATAACTTAACTGTACATTTAAAAATAACCAAAAAGAGTGTAATTGGATTGTTTATAACACAAAGGATAAATGCTTGAGTGTACGGATACCCCACCTTCCATGATGTGGTTATTATGCATTGCACGCCTGTATCAAAACATCGCATGTACCCCATAAATACAAACACCACGTACCCATAGATTAAAAATAAAACTGTTTTTAAAATGAAGAAATAAGAAGTGGTAAAAAAAAAAGGATAGAAACTTATTAAAAAATTATAAAAGTCAACCTGAAAGCTCCTAATGGTCAAAGATGGAACACGTTGAGCAACAAAATAAATAATAGTAATATTGTATTATAATCCAGAGAATATAAATATCCATGACTCTATACTATACAGATATAAATGAAAATAAACAAATAAATAATGTGGCAATTATTTCTTACAGAAGAATACCAATTAATAAATGTAAAAAGAATGAAGGAAACAGAAAATCACCGCTAGAACAAAACAGTAAGAATCACTGCCAACAAGATGTACCAATGGCTACTAAAATTAGTGGTTAAAAGTTTAAGCAGAAACAAACTAAATGTTTTGAGGGTGAAACAAATGAATCATATGATCATAATTTAATAATTTTAAGGAGTTTATTAATTTTTAAAAACACTGTTTTTAGCGGATACTGTAAAGCCTAAGAAAAAAAACACTCAAACACTCTTTTGATATTGTATCTGTAATTACGAAGGAGTAAACAGTTATCTTAGAGTGCAGAATCCTGGCAGATACCACTTTAATCAAGTGATCACGTTTAACAAACCAACCTCATGCATAGCCTAAGATGATGCACTCCAGCGTATCACCTTTGTGGGATCCATCCCAATAATGCATAACCTGCCATCTAATGAAGAGAAAACTTCAGACAGACCCAGACTGAGGGACAGTGTGCAAAACGTGATCAGTATTCCTCAAAAGTGCCAAAGTATTGAAGACGAGAGAAGAATGAGGGTCACTCACTGATTGAAAGAGACTAAGGAGATACAACACAGTGTGATATTCTGGATTGAATTCTAAAAGAGAAAAATCAGTGAAACTTAAGAAGTTCTTTACTTAATAGTATTTACCAAGGTTAATTTCTCAGTTTTGATAAATGTTCTAAGGTTCTGTAAGATATTAAAAAGAAGTTGACTGAAAGGTATATGGGGATTATTTATAGGTATATGTATTATTTTTGTAAACACTTCTATAAACTTGAAATGATCTCAATTAAACTAAAAAAGAAAACACTGCCAGAAGGATGCTGATTGAAGCTAAGTTAAAACTACAGATTAATTTGAAAACTGATAGTTTTATGACAGTCAATCTTACATCCAGATATCATGTTTTTGTCCATTTACTCAGGTTTCTGTTTTATCTTTTAATCAACTTTTATTGATACCTTTAATATACAATTTTTATTAAGTTCCTTCTTATATATCTTATAATTTTATTACTCATTAAAATTATATTTTTCTATCAGTTCCTAATTGGTAATTGCTCATTTATAGTCAAGCTATTTTTTTGTTTTTCATGGAACCAGTAATTGGGAATTTTGCTGAACTTCTTTATTATAGTCTTAATCTTCTTCAATTATTTTGTCAGGATTTTCTAAGTAAACAATCATAACATAGCAAATATTGACAGTTTTGTTTTGTTTCTTCTAATATTCATGTTCTGTAAACTCATATTAGTTAGGTTCTATAGAACGAATTGGAACAATAACACTGATAGGCATTATTGTCTTATCCCTGACTTTACTGTGGATTGACTTGGTACAATTGACTGTTTTGTATTGTTCTTTTTTCTTTTTCATACCAATGAATTATAGAACTAATTTATTTCCTTCGGTTACTATGATTTTCACTATTAAAGCATATTTAGTGTATTTCCAGTTACTATTAATATTATTTAATCTTCATCCTAAACAAAATAAAATTTTTAGCATGCTTTAATTTCTCATGTTCACCAATCCAACATCTTTATTTAGAAAAAGATTTGGAACCTTATTTCCAAATGTGGCTAGAGTCTATGCTCAGTAATTCATTTAAAATTTTTTTATTGGCGATCTCTCAAACACTACATGGTTGAGCATCTTTTGCTTGGCCTCTATTCTTAAATGGTATTTTAACAATATGAAAAAAAAACCTACATTCTAAATTATGTTTCTCAAGTGCTTTAAGAAAATATTTTTCTTTACCTTTTTTTTTTTTTTTTTTTTGAGACGGAGTCTCACTCTGTCGCCCAGGCTGGAGTGCAGTGGCGCGATCTTGACTCACTGCAAGCTCCGCCTCCCAGGTTCATGCCGTTCTCCTGCCTCAGCCTCCCAAGTAGCTGGGACTACAGGCGCCCGCCACCACGCCTGGCTAATTTTTTTTTGTATTTTTAGTAGAGACAGGGTTTTACCATGTTAGCCAGGATGGTCTTGATCTCCTGCCCTCGTGATCCATCTGCCTCAGCCTCCCAAAGTGCTGGGATTACAGGAGTGAGCCACAGCACCTGGCCTTCTTTTCCTTTCTAATGCCTGTGCTGCAGATGAGAAGTCTGATGCCAGTCTGAGGATTATTCTATATGGCAAGCTAGAATTTTCTTCTCTGAAGGTTTAGAACTTTCTATCATAGAACTTCTGAAATTTAGTTTTGTTTTCCTTGTTGACACTCAGATATCCCTCCAAATTGTTTATTATCTTCTTTTATTATTATAAATCCTAGGATACATGTGCAGAAGGTGCAGGTGTGTTACATAGGTATACACATGCCTGGGTGGTTTGCTGCACCCATCAACGTGCCATCTACATTAGATATTTCTCTTAATGCTATCCTTCTTCTGGCCCCCCAACCCCCGACAGGCACCAATGTGTAATGTTCCCCTCCCGTGACCACGTGCTCCCATTGTTCAACTCCCACTTATAAGTGAGAACATGCAGTGTTTGGTTTTCTGTTCCTGTGTTAGTTTGCTGAGAATGATGGTTTCCAGCTTCATCCAAGTCCCTGCAAAAGACATGAACTCATCTTTTTTATGGCTGCATAGTGTTCCGTGGCGTATATGTGCCACATTTTCTTTATCCAGTCTATCATTGATGGGCATTTGGGTTGGTTCCAAGTCTGCTATTGTGAACAGTGCTGCAATGAACATACATGTGTCATGTGTCTTCATAGTAGAATGATTTATAATCCTTTGGGTATATACCCAGTAAGGAGATTGGTGGGTCAAATGGTATTTCTAGTTCTAGATCCTGGAGGAATCAGCACACTGTCTTCCACAATGGTTGAACTAATTTACACTCTCACCCACAGTGTAAAAGCTTTCCTGTTTCTCCACATCCTCCCCAGCATCTGTGGTTTCCTGACTTTTTAATGATCACCATTCTAACTGGCATAAGATGATATCTCACTGTGGTTTTGATTTGCATTTCTCTAATGATCAGTGATGATGAGCTTTTCTTCATATGATTGTTGGCCACCTAAATATCTTCTTTTGAGAAGTGTCTGTTCATATCTTTTGCCCACTTTTCGATGGGGTTGTTTTTTTCTTGTAAATTTGTTTAAGTTCCTTGTGTATTCTGGATATTAGCCCTTTGTCAGATGAATAGATTGCAAAAAATTTCTCCCATTCTGTAGGTTGCCTTTTCGCTCTGATGATAGTTTCTTTTGCTGTGCAGAAGCTCTTTAGTTTAATTAGATCCCATTTGTCAATTTTGGCTTTTGTTGCCACTGCTTTTGATGTTTTAGTCATGAAGTCTTTGTCCATGCCTATGTCCTGAATAGTATTGCCTAGGTCTTCGTCTAGAGTTTTTATGGTTTTAGGTCTTACGTTTAAGTCTTTAATCCATCTTGAGTTAATTTTTGTGTAAGGTTTAAGGAAGGGGTCCAGTTTCAGTTTTCTGCACATGGCTAGCCAGTTTTCCCAGCTAAGGAATGTGTTCTTCCATTAAGTTTTAAGTATTGCTTCTCCTCTGTCTCTTCTGAAACTCTCTTTACACCGATTATGAAACTAACATATCTATTTTTATATATCCTAATGTTTCCTTTGTATCTTTTATCTCTTTGACCATTTCGTGGCATTCTAGAATAATTCCTTCATTCTGTTTTCATTTCATGAATTCATACTTTGGCTCTGTTCCTTCTGGTATTCAGCTTGCCTTCTACATGTTGTCTTAAATCAATTACTGTATCTTTAAGATTGTTTCATGAATTTTGAGAACTTCCTTATTAGAGCAATTTGTTGTTATTGTTGTTATTAGTTTTCTTGTTGGTTTTTTAGTAAGCTTCATATATTTCCTCATGTCTCCAAAAATTTATGTAGCAGTAATAATTATATTTATGTTATTTTAACTATTTGTTCCCATTATCAATAGTTTTCCTTAATATTTTTATTTCCTTTTTGTTGTTGCCTGATTTTGTTTGATTGATTCATAATCAAGGTTACAACGAAGGCCTAGATTGACTTATCCTAGAAAATGCTACATATGTCCTAAGTCAAAGTGAAAAATATTTCTTTCATTAGCAGTAAATGAAGGTTCTGATTGCAAGAACCTGGGCTATGCAAATATCTGGAAGGTAAAAGGGAGTACACAAATTTAGCAGATTTTCTTACCAAGTATTGGTCATTTGTCATATAGGGTATCAGTTTCTCTTTCCTCCTAGCTGGTATAAGTGGGATAGAGAAGTACCCTGGTTTGATAGCCCAAAGTACCCATTCCAGGAATCTCTTGCATCAGAACTGTCAAAGGTATCTGGTACCCCAGTTGACACCCAACAAATAGTGGAGCCAGCTAATGCAAGAGGAAGGTACTAATAGAACTATTCTACTGTCCAACTCTCTATGGCCTTCTCCTTTTCCCAGCCTCCACATTCTCTCACCTTAGATTACTTTAGAATTCTACTCAACTAAAGACTTAAAGTTCATATACTTTGGAGCTGATTTCATTTGCTGGTATAATACAGGAATGACTCAATTTTTTTGGTATAATGATATCCCATATGCTTTTACATGATGTTATAAGAATATTATTTTATATTTATGTGTCATTGTTTAAAATTTGGAGAGAGACAAGAGCTAATGTGTTAAGACAGCTACTTCAAACTGTACATCTTTTTAAATAGAGAAAATATAACATATTTTGTACTTCACTATCATAACCTTATATTCAGAAGATAGAACAAAAAGATTATGGCAGAGGGATAGGGAGAGATAGCACAAAATTAGAGAACTATTGTTAACACAAGGGAAGAGAATGGGATTTAGAGGAAATAACTTAGAAATAATAATTCATAAATATTAAGAAACTCTAAAACTCACAAGGAGAAAGATAGCTAGAGAGAAAAATAGAAAAAAGCAACGCATACACAGAAGAGAACATTGAAAAAGACACCTTCAGGTATAAATGGAAATTCAACGATAAAATGGACACTCATACACACACTCACACTCTCACACACACACTCACACATGCATGTGCATACATGCCATCTACACAGAGTAATTTAACAGCCTACCAGTCATTTCCAGGAGGAGGTCAATTTTTTCTTCCCCCAATTCAGAGGTACCAGAAAGTTCAGTACTACTTTTTGTTTTACTTTTATTTTCCATGCTAAACACTATGAAACATTTTTTAACTTCATGTTGCCAACGTGAAAGAAAATGCAAAAAGCAGCAGAATTTGTTTAAATTAACTAAAATAACACACTAACAGAGATAAGGAATTGCTGAGGTAATTGCCCTGTGGTATTTCCAGATGTTCATTGTGCATCCAACAGTGATTCATCCAACCCCCCACGTAGCATCAACTGGTAATGATGGCAGCCACGACCCGTCTGTAGCAGCCGCTGCAAAAATGCCGGCTGCAGCAGGGAGGAGCAGCCTGGAATGTGTGTTCCGCAGAGCCGGTGGGGGCCAGGAACAGGCAGGAGCCCCGTCCCCCATCGAGTCAGGGAGCAGGAGCCCCATGCTCCCCCACTCAACTTAAGCCACCTAGCCATAGCTACTGGCCAGGCATCCCTGCACTCTTGAGGGCCCAGGAAGCCCCCCATCCCCCACAGGCTCAGAAGTGCCTGCTCCTGCTGCCTGGCCTCTCCCCACTCCTGGCACCCGCTCCGGGGTGGAAGAAAGTTGTGGCTGAGCTGGGTGTGTCAGGCACTGTCGTAACCCAGTTGCGTGTGTGTGCTCAGGGAAGTGCTGACATACCAGCACCCTGCTGCCCCAGCCCCTTCTGGACATTGGGCACTGACAAGCATGGGAGGGAGGCCAAGGGGGGTCTGAGGGTGGTTTGGCATAGGCCTGCAGGCACCCCTTGGCTCGAACAGCCTGAGTGCCATGGACAGCATGTTGATGGCAGCAGTTGGCAGACTGACTCCTGGGCAGAAAGGGGTGGGTCCCAGGTGAAACCCCACCTTCAAGCCAGGCTGTCTGTTCCAAATGGAGTCTGCAGTCTGGAGGGAGAACTCACAGTGCTTTTTCTGGGCCTGCCCATGGCTATCCATGGACCAATCAGCATGCACTTCCTCCCTTCTGAGCCCATAAAACCCCCAGTTCCAGCCAGACTCAGATGTCAGGACTACCAGTTGCAGGAAGGAGCTATTGACTGCAGATCTCCTCTCTGCTGAGAGGTGGACACTCCTCAGCACCCCTGCCTAGGGAACGGAGCTACCCACTTCGGGTGTCCTGAAAGCTGTTCTGTTGCTCAATGAAGCTCCTTTCTGCCTTGCTCACCCTCCAGTTGTCTGGATACCTCATTCTTCCTGGACACAGGAAGAGAACTGGGGACCCACCAAATAGTGGGACTGAAAGAGCTGTAACAAAAAGAAGGCTGAAACACGCCCCACCCCCCACCATGTTGCAGGTGATGAGAGGGAGAAAGAGCTGTGGTCCTTTGGGGAACCCAGACCTAGAGGCTCACCGAGCCAGGGCTGTGACACCCTCTTTGGGGCTCTGTGGTTTCTGATGTCCCCAAGTTTCTAAGAACTACTGCATTCCCCTCATCCAGATGTGGGTGCCCAGAGCAGAAGCTGCTTGCACTGCACCTGATCAAGCCATGGGCTTGCACGGAGGCAGTGCTTGTGCTGATGCCTGGAGCTGTCCCCATTGCTGCAGCAGTCAGAGTGCCTGGCTGTGTGCAGTGGCCGGACCCCAGACCCCGTGCATGCTTGCTTATGCACCTCTCAATGCAACACAGCCAAAGGATGCAGAGGATACTGTGCCTCTGATGGCTGGGTGGGCGTATGCCACTGTCCCCAGCAATACAACCAGACAACCGCAAAGTTTTTGTGTGGCTGTGTTTTTATAATTTCTAGAGGGTGGGGGATTATTAAGTTGATTAATGGCTGGTGACCTGGCTAGTATCAAAACTGAATAACAAACCAATTACTGGCTGCAGATGTACTTTTGGGCAGCATTGCCCATGGAAATTAGATAAGAGAAATGGGAGAAGATTCATGTAGAAAGTAGTTTTTGTTCTTGGTTGTCCTAGATATTCCAAAGGTAATCAAAATATGACATGGCTAGGAATCCAAAAAAGTAGAGTCACAACCTCAAATCAAAAACTGCCTTTCTTTCATATTTGGTGTTACAGCATCAAATTAGTTGTCTTAGTATGGCAACAGCAAGTATATTCAACTGAGAATGTTTTATATATGAACAGTTAAAGGGAAAACTGCTGCATCTCCTGGACTAAATGAATACACATTTCCGTCTTTTGGCTACTGTGTTTCTCTTTTGCAATGAAAAAACAAAAGTTGCACGTAAAAGAAAACCTAAAAATAGCTTACACAAGGTGTTGGTTTATCTCTTCCTCAAAAGAACTCTACAGCTAGACAGTCCAAGACTAATTAACAGCTCTGCGGTCCACAGAGACACAGGCCCCTCTATTCTTCTGTCCAACCATCTTCAATATATGACTTCCAATCTCATTGCAAGTCTAGGATAGTTGTTGTAGCTACATTCGTCATAGCCACTTCTAGGCTACAGGAATCAGTTGCAGCTGGTATGTATGCAAAAGCTTGCCCTTGTTTTCTGCCCCCTTTTTACTTCCTGGAAGCCTACCAAATAATTTTCCTTTTTAATTGTAACGGTCAGTCTTTGTTATATAGCTACCCCCTCCTACAAGGTGGGCTGGGAGGCTTAGTCTAAAAGGCTTCATTGTCATACCAAGATACATTATCATTTGCTTAGTAAGGATGAAAGTCACTACTACAGCACCTGATCCAAAGGCTTTAAAAAATCAGGCTCATAACTGGTCTTAGGTGGAGCAAAGCAACTTTACTTAAGCATCAACTCAGCATTTCAGGTGTGTTCTGGCTTTCAAAAAAAGGGAGATCATTCATACAGTAGACCCTTGATTTATTTAGCAAAGGTTCCAATATTTGGTGCAAATGAGGAGACCAAAGAGCAAGAAAAGATGAGGAATATCAGTGCAGCATCCTTTGATGGACGTCACTGGGCCTAACAGAAGGGGCATGGTGGCAGCGAGACTGTTTGTTCAGGATGTGGAAAGGCTTAATTTTGTGCTTTACCATAGTCCTTTTATATTTGGGCTTATATCACTATTGAAGAAGAATTTACATATCTATGTTTCCAGTTAAGAAGAGGTTTGTAGATGTGAGGCTCTCTTAATTCTTGAACCAAATTTAAAAGTCCCTGGGGTTGCACCCTCTTGGGAGTAGGAGGAGGAATAGTCATCATCCAATTGTCCCTGATCTCTTTCTCAGCCCCCAGGTAAGTTTCATTCTAGGAAGCATGTTTCCTACAACAACTCAAATCCTGTTCCTGGCTTTAACGGTTTTGGGATTAAGTAAAAAGAAAAGATAGGATGTTTGATGTTAACCCTGCAAGGATTCTGCTCTTCTTAACTCATCATTGAGTAACCCAAGGATTCTCTGTATGAGCAGCACAGACCAAATTACTGACACATATCTTGCGTTCTGACAGAATTTGATTAATATCTGATCCTACTGAAGTTCATATATTTATTTTTCTGTTTTACCAAGGGTTTTCTTGGATTTTTTACTACCTGTTTATATTGTATTTCTTTTTAAATTTTAAACATTTTTATTGATACATAATAATTGCATATATATTTATACATGCATACAATGTTTAGTGACCAAATCGGGGTAATTAAGATATCCATCATCTCAAATATTTAGAATTTCTTTGTGTTGAGAACATTCTCAATCCTCTCTACTAGATATTTTGGAATTTATAAGTTATCGATAACAATGGTCACCCTACTGTGCTGTTGAACCCTAGAACTCATTCCTTCTATATAACTGTATATGTGTAGCTCCCCTCATCCTCCTTTTCCCCTATCCTTCCTAGCCTCTGGCAATCATTTTACTCTCTACCTCCTTGAGATCCATTCTTTTAGCTCCCACATATGAGACAGTACTTGAGGTATTTGTCTTTTTCTGTGTGTCTTACTTAACATAATGTCCTTTAGTCTCATCCATGTAGCTACAAATGAAGGATTATTATTATTTTTATGGCTAATATTTCATTATGCATATATACTGCATTTTCTTCATCCAGTCATTGGTTGAATGGATGGAATCAACTTAGGTTGACTCTATATTTTGGCTATTGCAAATACTGCTACAATAAACATGGAAGTGCAGATACATTGATTTCCTTTGTTTTGGATATATACACAGTAGTGAAATTGTTAATTCTATTTTTAATTTTATGAGGAAACTTCATACTGTTCTGCATGCTGGCTGTACTAATTTACATTCCCATCAACAGTGTACAAGAGTTTCCCTTTCTCCACATCCTCACCAGCATCTGTTATTTTTTTATTTTCTTGATAATAGCCATTTTAACTGGGGTAAGGTAATCTCTTATAGTGGTTTCGATTTGCATTTCCCTGTTGATTGGTGTTGTTGAGCTTTTTTTCATATACTTGTCGGCCATTTATATGTCTTTTTTTAAAAAAAAAAAAACATCTATTTAGATCATTTGCTCACTTTTTATTATTTTATATTTTTCCCGTTGTTTGGTTTCTTTACATATTCTGGTTATTAATCCCTTGCCAGATAGACTGTTTGCAAATATTTTCTCTCATTTTATGGGTTTTCTTGACTCTGTTGATTGTTTCCTTTGCTATGCAGAAGCTTTTTGCTTTATGTAATCTCATTTGTCTAATTTTACTTTTATTGCCTGTGCTTTTGAGGTCTTACCACAAAACATCTTTGTCCAGACAAATGTCCTGAATTTCTCCAGTACTTTTTTGGGTAGTTTCATAGTTTCAGATCTTACATATAAGTATTTAACCCATTTTGCATTATTTTTTATATGGTGGGAGATATGGGTCTAGTTTCATTGTTCTGCTTATGGATATCCAGTTTTCCCAGCATTATTTATTAAAGAGACTGTTCTTTCCCTAAAATATACTCTTGGTACTTTTGGTAAAAAAAAAAAAAAAAAAAAAAAAAAAAAAGAAAAAGAAAAAAAATGAATTGGCACTAATTGCGGGGATTTATTTTCTGGGTTCATTATTCTGTTCCACTGGTTAATGTATCTGTTTGTAGGCCAGTATCATGTAACTTTGGTTCCTATGGCTATGTAGTATATTTGAAGTCAAAGAGTATGAAGCCTCCAGCTTTGTTCTTTTTGATCAGAATTGCTCTGGCTCTTCAGAGTCTTTTGTGCCTTCACACAAATTTTAGGATTGTTTTTTCTATTTCTATGAGGAATGTCATTAAATTTGTAGACTACTTTGGGTACATTTTAACAATATTAATTTTTACAATCCATGAACATAAGATTTATATTGTAGAGTTACTTCACTTCTTTGGTCAAATATATTCCTAGTTATTTTTTTGTAACTATTGTAAATGGAATTGATTTCTTGATTTCTTTTTCAGGTTGTTTCTGTTGGCATACAGCAATATTACTGATATTCGTATGTCGATTTTCTAATCTGCCACTATAGTGAATTTGCTTATCAGGTCTAACTTTGATGTATTTTTGTTTGTTGGTGTAGTCTTTGTATTTTCTAAATACAAGAACATGGCATGTGCAAACAAGGACATTTTTTTTCCTTTCCAGTTTGGATTCCCTTTATTTCTTCCTCTTGCCTAATTACTCTGGTTAAAATTTCCAGTACTATGTTAACGAAAGTGGTAAAAATGAGAATGTTTATCTTGTTCCAGAACTTAGAAAGAAAGCTTTTAATTTTTTACTCTTCAGGGTGATGTTAGCCATGGGCTTTTTCATATATAGTATTTATTGTTTTAAAATATGTTTCCTCTATACCCAGTTTCTTGAGTATTTATCATGATAGAATGTTGGATTTTATCAAATGCTTTTTCTGTATCTCATGAGGTGATCATATGGTTTTTGTCCTTCAGTTTATTGATGTGGTATATAACACTTTTTGATTTGTATATGTTGAACTATCTTTGTATTCCTAGGATAAATCCCACTTGATCCAGTGCCAATCATAATCTTGAAAGACACAATCCCACCTACCATAATTCTAAATGTTGAAATTCAAAAAGATAAAAATCCTTAAATGTTGAAATCCTGAAAGTCTCAAATCCATAACACCTAAAATCCAGAAAATCACAATCCCAGTGTTAAATCCTGAATTTTAAAAACCCTAAAGCCAAATTCTTAGGACATGATTAGTGTGTTTTGGTTATATACAGGATAATTGCATCATGTTAGTTGCATCATGTTAAGTGGAAATATTACTCTGTTACTGTCTTTATTTGCAATTAGTAGAAATTTCACGTGAGTGGATGGGCCATGTGATATGAACATAACAAAAACTCCAGTTAAAAAATGCATCATTTTTCTACATTGACATGACTTTCAGCTGATAAAATTGTAGATTTTAATGAATTAAAGCTTCATTTGCCTGAATAAGGCAGTGAAGTTACTAACTGACTTGAAAACAATTATGTGCACAGGAAAATAAGAAGACACTTATGCAACAGCATTGCCATTAGATCACTGGTATTATTTCCACCAAATTTGTGGTCTCTATATGAATGCATGTGGAATGGATTTCTGAATACTCAAAACAACATAGATGCACAGCAAGCACAGAATATGGGAAAATGTAATACAGAATCCTTGATCAGTTGACCTCAAATCATAGAAAATTTTCAGAAAGGGCTGTGTCACATAAAAAATCAATGTGACCATATTCACCAACCAAGGAGAGCCATAACATAAAAGAAAAAAAGTAGCTATTTATTTAAATGCAAGACCTCAAAAATGGTTAGTGATCATGAATGTCCACCAGCTCTTATTGACTATTTCTGTGCAATTTCCCATAATTTGTCCTTGAATTTTCTTTTACGTTTTTTTGGGGGGATGGTGATTTTTGTTATTTTAGTTTTTCCCCACTATCTTAAATTGTCAGCATTATATTTTACAATTTGCTATGCTATGTATTTCATTTTTACATCATTTTCAATATTGGAAGTGTAAATTGCATGAGGAATTTTAGAGGATTCTAATTTGTTTATGCCTTTTCTGCAAATTCGGCTCCCCAAACGTACATTATCACAACATGGACTTTGTTTGTAAGCATTGTGTGTATATAAAAATGTTGAAACTTTCTCAATAAATGAAGAGATGTCCTCTTTGTACATCTGCATTTGTAAAAGATAAAATTTCTCAAGATCTTGGCTCCTAGGGCAACTGCATATGTGGTGGTTACTCATCTCGGTTTTTCACTGATTGTATCAAAAGACTTAGGGTGTCCATCACAGTTTTACAAAACTGAGTGCACACAATTACCACCATCATGATATATATTTACACATTTTTTCTTTTGATCTATTTCTTTATGAATGTAGTTCACCTGCTCACAACTGTTAAACCTGTGCAACTGTCATTACTATACCTGAGTGTTTATGTTTGATAAAATATGTATGTTATTCCTTATTTTATTGGGTAAAGTGACCTATGAAGTGTTCTGTTGTGTTTTTATGTTTTTCAAATATATTCCTATATAAAACTGTAAATAAATGTCTTAGAAATAATTTTTTAAATTATTTCTCGCAGAATTTTTTTTTGGGATTTTAACACTCAGTATTATGGTATTGAGTATTATGCCTATTGGGGTTATGACCCAAATCCCACTTGATTCTGGCGTATTTTCTTTTTGGTGTGTTGTGGAATTTGGCTTGCTAGTATTTTATTGAAGATTTTTGCGTTTATGCTCATCAGGAATATCGGCCTGTAGTTTTCATTTTTGTTGCACCCTTGTCTGGTTTTGGTATTGGAATAATGCCTGCCTCATAGAATGAGTTAAGAACAATTTCTCCCTAGTCGATTTTTTTAAATAATTAGAAAAACATGATGTTAGTTCTTTAAATGTTTGGTAGAATTCATTTGTAAAGCCACCTAGATTTTTATTGCTGATTTAATTTTATTACTAATCATTGGTCTGTTCATTTAAAAAAATTTCTGTTTCAATCTTGACAGACTACATATGTCCAGGACTGTGTCCATTTTCTCCAAGTTTTTCAAATTGTTGACGTATAGTTTTTCATAACAGTCTCTGATGATTCTTTGTATATCTGTGGCATCAGTTGTAATGTCTTCTTTTTAGTTTTTTATTTTATTAAGTTGGATCTTTTTTCTTTTTTTTTTTGAGTAGTCTAGCTAACAGTTTGTCAATTTTCTTTATCCTTTCAGACAGTTAACTTTTCATTTTGCTGATCTTTTGTATTTATTTGGTCACTCTTTCATTTAGTTCTGCTCTCATCTTTATTATTTTTTTCCTTCTACTAATTTTCGCTATTGTTTGTTCTTGCTTTCCTAGTTCTCTGTGGTACGTCATTAGGTTATTTGAAGTATTTCTACTTTTGTGATATAGGAATTTATAATGTCTATAAGAAGGCTATACATGTCTCTCTTAATATTGGTCTTCTAGTATATTAGAGATTTTGGTATGTTGTGTTTTCATTTTCATTGATTTCAAGACATCCCTTTATTTTCATCTTAATTTCTTCATTGACCTATGGTTGTTCAGGAGAGCGTTGTTTAATTTCCATGTATTTGTATGATTTTCCAAAGTTCCTCTTGTTATTGATTTCTAGTTTTATTCCTGTGGTCTGAGAAGATACTTGGTATTATTTTGATTCTTAGATATTTTTTGGAAACTTGTTTTGTGGCCTTACATGTGGGCTTTCCTGGTGAATGTTGCACGGGCTGATGAGAAGAATGTATGTTCTGCAGCTGTTGGATAAAATGTTTTGTGTCTTTTAAGCCCATTTGGTCTATAATGCAGTTTAAGTCCAACGTTTCTTTGTTAATTTCCTATCTAGATAATCTGTCTAATGCTGAAAGTGGGGTGCTGAAATTCTTGACCATTATTTTATTGTGGTCTATCCCAGGCAGGATGCAAAGAACCCAGCAGTGAGGGTGGTGGGCTGGGTGGATAGGCCCTCAGGTTTCCAGATGGCACATGTGAGTGTCAGCAATGGCAACGTTGGGCTCCAGGCCAGCTGGCCCTTAGGTTTCCAGGTGGGGTGCACGGGCACTGGTGGGCCAGGTGGTCTGCTCCTTGGGTCCCCAGGTGGGACACCGGACATTAGCAGTGATGATGGTGAGTCGGTCCTCGAACACCTAGGCAGGCATGTGGGCACCAGCAATATCAGCAGCAGGTTAGTCAGACCATTCCCTGGGCCCCTGGGTGGTGCACATATGTGTCGGCAGTGTCCATGGAGGGGGTTGGGGGGGTGGGATAATTGGGTGCTGGTGTTGTTTATACAAGGTGAACAGGCCAGCTCCAAGGTGGGTGAGGCATAGGAACGCATGATGTCCCAGTTGCTGGAGGGGAGCAGTGTCAATGTGTGTGGTGGTGGCCGCAGGCATGCTGCTTTTAGGCGCTGGTAAGTTCATACTTTGTTTTCCTGTGTTGTGGAGACTGCCTCCCTGACGTGATGGACTATCCGATTCCCAGTATATAAGGCACTGCATGGGCTTGGGTGCCAGCAACATAGCCACATCCTCAGATCCAGCAGGAACCACAATGCTGCAGTCCTCTGGGTGAATGTGGGAGACTTTGCTGGGGCCCTGGGATATGGGGATACAGAAGATAGTGAACTGTCGGGTGGGATGTAGTACAGTGTTGGTTCCACTCTCAAAATGGTTCCGTGTGTCAGCAGCTTGGGTTCTATGGGATGGACCCAGCATGAATTCCCTCTCTGGAACAATGCAGTCTCATGGACTCCAGGCAGCTCCCCACAATAGGCTAAGGGCCTATGAGGGCAGAGGAGATTTCCTGTAGTTAGGAATGCAGATGTCTATGACGAGAATATAGATTTCTGGGCATCTCTTACTTACTTATTCCCTGCAGTAGGGAGTCTTTAGTCCCTGCTGCTTCTGAGCCTATCCTGCCAGCTGTGTCACTTCACTCTCTATGCTGCCATCTCTAGTGTCCATGACTTTCAGCTCTACTGGAAACAAGATAAAAACAGTAGAGAAAAATAGAAAAAAGTCAAATCAAATCAAGTGTTCATGCCTTAAAGAGTCCCTGTCACTACTCTGCTTTGGATTCCAGCATTTTCCCTTGATGCTTTATTCTGTGTATGGTAATCTACGTTCTGTTTTGGTCCTTCTTTATTGAGAAGACAAGTGCTAGACTCGTTGAGTCAGCCATCCTGATGACATCTCTGAAGTTCATATATAGAGAAATGAAGCCATTGCATAATGATGGGAAGATAAGAGTGTAATTTACAATACTAATGACCACCTCTGACAGGTTTTCAGTCCAGCAGCCTTTAGTCTTCTGAGATTTAAAATACAAATGGAAAGATTAAACATCATGTAGAATAGTGACATGATAAATGATGAATTAAACATTAAAAGTTTTAACATATTAAAATAATCATATTAATGTTTAAATCAATATCAACCATTATTGTTTCTAAAAACATTATTTTCCAAGAGCTTAAAACTCTCATTGTGTTATAAATAATTTTTCAACCATCTCTGAGACATAGCCATGCTCTCCCAAGATTAATAGACTCTGGGCTTTTCCTAAAGTTATTTTATACAAATTAGATGAGACCCTCAATTATGCCATTAACTAATAAACAATGTTAGGCAAGACATCTAGTATAAAGACAAAGAGTCAGAGCTATGCATTAATTGACCATGAGTTCTGAATGTGTATTACTTAGCTAGCTGTTTTGTAAATTTTAGTGTTAGTCCCTGCATGAATAGTTACAATGTTGTTTGTATCAGAGATTGGTCTGTGCTATCAACAAGATCTAACAAGACAAGCAAAGGTAAGAATGAGGAAAAAAGTCTAAAAGAAAATATTTGTAAGATATATAACAAAGAATTAACAGCAATAAAACATAAAGAATACCTACAAATTAAAAAGATACATTAACGATGTTAATCATTATAGCATTGTGGTAGTAAAAACTGGAAACGACCTATATGTTTATTACTAGAAAATATACTTTAAAATGCAAAGAATGATACATTCATACTATGTAAAATGTAGACAACTATTAAGAGTTTGTGCATTTCTTTCTATATTTCAATATTTTTTGATTACTTAATAAAATTCAGGAAATGGAAGGTGAAAATCATAGCTTTTAAACAAAAGTAGTACTTTATTAGTTTATTACTTATGTAATAGTTGGTGTGAGGCTTTAGAATAAATACTGTGAACCCTAGTTGGTTCATAAATGCTAATTTGATAAGCAGACGTAAGGATATGAACTTGACCACAAAATAGCATACATAAGACACAGGATTTTTCTTTAAGTTTCCATGGGAAACTAATTTCTTCAGGTAAAAACTTGGCAAACAATGATTAATCTTCAAGAGGAAATTTTAAAAAATAAAATGAAATCTTAAGAATTACCTACAGCACTCTCTGACAGTTGTTAAGACAACAGCCAAGGAAAGAATTTTGCCTAACCACTCCCAATTACCAGCCCAGTTGCCACAGATTTTTATCCACCTGCCCCATCTCCTCTTGTTCCTCACTTATTAAGAGGGCTTATTAAAAATGTTGACTGAAAGCACAATAAATTCAGAATTGTGGTGAATTTGAAACTGATAAAAGAAAGAACTCTGTTGTTTGTCCTAATTGATTTATAATCTGATAGAGACCCTATAAATATATAAGGCAGCCCCTTCCCTACATTTAAATCAGTTTAATGAGCAAAGAGTGATTGTAATGCTGAAATTAGTGAAATGGTCCATCAATTGTTTGTAAGAATCACTTACCATATTGATGACAATATAGTCAAGTTCCCAAACCCAGTAACAAGGACCTTCCTAGACTATGCCTTCTCATCCTTTAGCATATACAGATGGTCCCCAACTTACGGCAGTTCAACTTACAATTTTTCAACTTTATAACAGTGAAAAAACAAAACACATTCAGTAAAAACTATTTTTGAGTACTGATACAACTATCCTATTTTTCACCTTCAGTATAGTATCCAATAAGTGATATGAGATGTTTAATACTTTATTATAAAATAAACTCTATGTTAGATAATTTTGCCCAACTGTAGGCTGATATAAGGGTTCTGAGCATGTGTAAGGTAGATGAGGCAAAACTATGATGTTTGGCAGGTTAGGTGTATTAAATGCATTTTTGAACTATGATATTTTCAATTTACAATGGATTTATTCGGGGCATAACTCCATTGTAAGCTGAGAAGCATCTGTACACATAGCTCTTTACTCATTACTTTTGGAAGCACAGTCATAAGCAACAGCCTTGGATGCCTATTTTTTTTCTCAGATTTTCCTTTCACAAACAGACTCAAAAGAAAGCTATGCCAAACCCTTATTCTCTTGATTCTTCAATTTCCTGGCTGGCAACTCCTGCTGATATTAGTCTCATAGGCTACAGAACAACCCTCAACCTCATTTTGATGACCATTTTAGACTCTATTCCTTGGAAAATTTATTTTCACTCCACAAGCCAACCAGAGGAAACCTGAGAGTGGACCGTGTGTTGCCTTTCTGTCAGAGCAGGGTCTACAGTCACACACACGCACACCCATCACCATAATATGGCCAACTCCCAACACAGTATCTCCACTTAGGGTGAAATTATGACAGAATGCACAATTAAAATGTGACTTCCTTGGTGGTGGTTAGACAGGTGAAAAAACTAAATATATAGGTCTAATTCACAAAAGCTTCAAAAATGTGCCATAATGAACTGGACAGGAGATCAAGGTCAAAATCCTGCTCTCAAATATTCTTCCCCAGTTTCTGTGGATGTATACAACTTTATACATCAGTAATTAAATCTGTGTCACACCCCCCCATGATACCTCCAAATCTTCTCTCATTCTCTCTTAAATCTACTCCAATCAGCTCTTTGTTCTTTCAAAGATTTCCACATCCACCCATGTTATCAGACATTTCCTTTCAAGATTGCCAATGAACTCTATGTTGTGAAGCCCAATGGTCAACTCTCAGTCTTCATATAGATCAGTAGCAGTATTTTAACCCAGTTGATCCCACTCATCTCTCTAATATACTGTTTGCATTTGGCTTCCAGGCTGCCAGAATCTTTTTTTTTCCCCCCCATCTTATTCCAGCAGCTACTCCTTCCCATTCTCTTTTGCTGTCTCCTCCCCTTTTCCCCAGTTTCTAAGAGATGTGGCCCAAGGATCTGCTTTGGTTCTTTTCTCTTTTCTATGTATACTCCCAGGGTGATTTTTTACCCAGGGTCTTGTGCTTTTAAGAGTATCTATGTTCCACAGAGTCCTAATTTTTTATCTTCATTCAAAATTTCTCTCCTGAATTTCAGATTGCCTATTTGACATGTGTACTTGGGTGCTTGATATACATCTCAAACCTAATAAGTCCCAAGTGGAATTCCTGTCCTTCTCCTCTAAATCTGCTTCCCCTAAGCCTTTCTCATCTCAGATGTGGTAATTTTGTTATTTTACTTACTCAGGCCAACAAACTTAAAGACTTAAAGTCATCTTGATTACTTACTTTCTCTCCTTATCCACATTTATTCTGTCAGGAATTCCTGCTAGTTCTACCTTCAAAGTGTATCCAGTATCTGACAATTTCTTCTCTTTTTTTTTTCTTTTTCTGAGACAGTCTTGCTCTGTCGCCCAGACTGGAGTGCAGTGGCGCGATCTCCGCTCACTGCAAGTTCCGCCTCTCAGGTTCACATCATTCTCCTGCCTCAGCCTCCCGAGTAGCTAGGACTACAGGCACCCACCACCACACCTGGCTAATTTTATTTTGGTATTTTTAGTACAGACGGGGTTTCACCATGTTAGCCAGGATGGTCTCGATCTCCTGACCCTGTGACCCACCCGCCTCGGCCTCCCAAAGTACTGGGATTACAGGCATGAGCAACCACGCCCGGCCCATCATCTGACAATTTCTTACCATCTCCACTGTTTCCCCCTAGGTCTACATCATCACCATTTCACATGTAGGCTGCTGCTGTAGTCATCTAATTGGCCTTGCTGATTTTGTTCTTGCCCCCAGCTTACCCCAGAGTGATCCTTCTTCACCTAAATCAGTTCTTGGTATCTTGAAGCAAATAATATAATCTATCTGAGAAGCACATCAGTTATATAAAAATGAATTTAATAATATCTGACTCATTGAATTTATCTAAGGAATCAATGAGATGATAAAAACAATGATCACACTTAGCACATAGTATATACTTAATTATAGTAGCATGTGTAGGAGATTAATTTTTATGTCATTTATGTAACCTGTTGTCTCATGAATTAGAAGCGATTTGTTATTTTCCAGATATTGGAGAATGCTATTGTCTTAACATTTATCCCCCCAATATATATATATATATGTATGTTGAAACTCTAACCCTCAAAGTGACCATATTAGGAGACGGGGCCTTTGGGATGTGATTAAATCATGAGGGTGGAGCCATTGTGATTAGGATTAGTGTCCTTATAAAAGAAACCCCAAAGAGCTAGTTATTCCCTTCTGCCATGTGAGAACACAGCAAGAAGTTTTCTGCTTTGAACCAGGAAGTGAGCCATCACCAAATACCAAATATGTCAGTGACTTGATCTTGGACTTTCCAGTCTCCAAAACTTTCAGAAATAAATTTCTATTGTTTATAAGCTACACAATTTATGGTATTTTGTTATAGCAGCCGAAACAAAGACAAAGAATATGATTCAAAGTTCTCTATATTCGCAATCACTAAGTTACTGAAGAAACCCTGGTCTCCTGTGGGGCACCATGAGCAGCTTAGAACCTCATTTACTGGACCATAGGAATTGCCAAGAGAAACTTTTTTTATCGTCTCAAGAATACATTACAACATGCCAAGGATTTCCATGAATTAAGGGAATTAAGGGAAAGGTCAAACCTAACCTAATAGAGAAAATAATTGTTGGATAATCATGGCTGCTCTTTCTCTTTTGAATGTAGTCAACCCACCCATGCAACAGTAAGAATTATCCTGAGACTAGCTCCTGCAGTCAGCCCATGACCCTCTGTTGCAATGTCCATGACTCTTTCTTCACCCTCATCCCCTTCTCTACACCGGTTCTATATATTATGCCCCAAATTTGTTTTTGTGACTTGTGTGATTCCTCTTCTCGAATACCCCAATGACTTTCTGCATGTCACATTGTCTTGTATCCAGCAAACCTATAAGCTCTGGGTATAAGAAGTTTCTTTCCCAACCTCAGCTCTGCAGATACCAGTCTAAACCCTAGTCCTACTTGTCACCAGAGGCATTCATCAGACAGTTCCCTTTGGGGTTCTAGAACTAAATACTACCAAGACAGTGATTACAATTTGATTAGTGCTCTTACCCAGAAGAGGAGTGGCCAGCCTGTTTTATATGCATAACAATAATAATAATAACTAACACTTCCTTAGCACTTACTATGTTTTGGTGCTTTACATATATGAACTCATTTAACCCATATAAGCACTCTATGGAGATGAGGAAATTGAGGTCCAGAGGGGTTAAGTACATTTCTTAGGTCACATATACAGTAAAGAGTGATGTTTCTAGAATTAGAACCTGAAGGATCCACCTTAGCATTTGTGCTCTTAACCACTATACTGTGCCATACATAGCCTCATAAAAATAAGGTAGTTAGTAAAATACATCATTTGACAACTAAAGTATTTGGTCTTATATGTCAAGAAATTTATGGATTGAGAGCCAATTAATTAATTCAGGGTTCAAAATGGCTAGAATTGATGCTCAAAACTGAATAATTACAATTCATAGTTGGGACACTAAAAATCAGTAGCCAGAACTTCACAAAGCTGATGAGTAAAGTAATGACATCAGTATCAATAAACACTTAAAGCAACTTATGACAAATTCAAATGGCAAGAAAATTCTTTATTGTGGTACACAGGGCATATGGTAACATGTAGGTCCAAGTGTGACAGACATCTGTGGGTATATCTGTTAAATCTTTCAAACCAAATTGAGGTAAAGAGAGTGGGTAAATCCACATTTTACAAGGAGGCACTGGCATCAGCCATTATGGGATTCAAAAGCAATGCATCAATAAGGCTTTGCTGTTTCCCTAGATCGTTTGTCAATGGTGGTGTCTAATATTCACTGGGGACCAAGCCCTGGCTTAGTGTTTCTCTGAAAGTTCCTATCAATCAAAAGCGCTATAGAAACCTGGGTAATGGTAAGAAAAAACGCAGGCAAGCCCGAGATAAGACAGTACTCCTCAAGTGAAATTATATCACAAACTTCTACTTATTGAGCAATCACCATACTATCTGCTGTCCTCGGTGCTTTACTTCAATGTATTTAATCCTACAAGAAACATGCAAGGGAGATTTGATTATCCCTATTACATGTGAGGAAATTCAGGCTCTTAAGGGACTTACTCAGCCAAGACTTCACAGTTAGTAAGTGTTGAAGTTTGGATCCAAACCCAGTTTTTATGACAGTAAAGCTCATGCTCTTAACCACAAAGCTATTGAGAAATAAATAACCATTGATAATTATGTACAATTCTTTTGCCTTATTTGTCTAGAATGCTGAGGCAAAGGAGGTCAAGAATTCCTCTTTTACAATATCCATATCATTGTCTCCTTTCACGACCACTTGGCAGTAGCTGTGTACAATCTTTAAAAATAATCAACTCTTTTAATCTCCATTCCATTCCCTTTACTCTCCCATCTGCAATATATGCCACGTAGGGTAGGCAGACCCCGAGAAGGATTTACAGAATTAAAAATGCTTCCTGAAATGTCATTGACTTAAGCTACTGTGAGCTGCCTTTATGCGACCCTGGCTAAAACAGATGTAGGCTCTGTGTTCTTTCATGCCATTGACATGTTTTCTAAGAGGCTAGAGAACAGGCAGATTGACTGGTCTAGCATAACCACAGCTTGGGGCAAAGGGAAGTCTTTGACCTTTAGGCAGTCTGTGACTTTATACTGACGTCATGACTGCCACCCAAGTGCACCCCAAATAACACTTTCCCAGGCAAGGTACCGTGGGAAGAAACTAAGCTTTGATAGGTGGCATTGAGAAATGTCCTGAAAACTCTGTAGAGAGAAAATGGCCTCCCAGACTGTTCTGGTGTCTCCATGTAGCCGTCAGAACATGCGTGAGAGCCCAAGGCTATGACAAGCTTATTGTGCAGCTTGGAACAATGCCGTGATTGTGTGGCTATCACCCCCTTAAGATTCATATCACGGGCAGGATGTGAATGTGTCCCGAGCAGAGTTTGACAGCTGTTTTCTGAGCTTTCTAAATCAGAGATAGAAACAGATATTATCTTCATAGCCTCCTTTTTGCATTACATTTCCAAATGGGTGGATTGCCTTTCACGTTACACAACGAACCCCAACAAGTTACTCAGCCTCCCACCTCATGCAGGCCTGCCCAGCCCTGCCTTGCTGGCCACTGCCATCTTTCCATAACTATTTTCCAAGATACTCATAATCCTGTCAATACCCTGAAGACCTGACAGACCCGACATTGCTTTGAAGAATCATTAATGAAGGACAAATATCAGTTACAGGTTAACAGAAGAAGGAACTCAGGCTCTTGGAAATTGAACAACATTGTGTTTCAACAAATAGGAATTATCACAGTTGTCCCACAGGCCATCCACTCATTCAACAAATATTTGCTGAAGATCTCCATGAGCTGGGCCCAATACTACATGCCTGGGGTACCACAATAAGCAATCACATTCCTGTTTCTTAGAGAGCTTGCAGTCTAGTGATGGTAGCAAACTTATATAGAGGCAACCTCACCAGAATGCAATGAGAGTTAAGCAAAGAAAACTACAGCCAACAAATAACTGTGGACCCAGAAATAACAACTGAGACACATGTATAGATTATTCCCTTCTCTAGGGGCTAAACACTGGGTGAGTTTGCCAAACGCAAGAACTAGTCAGCCTTCCTCTCTTCTGACACCCATGAGATTTACAACACATGAGTCCACTTACCAGACAACAGGTTGTACCAAGGGGTGCACCTGACAGAAAGACAACTTTGTAGCCCATACTTAGGTTAGAAAGGAAAATAATGTTTTAGAAGGTATGACAGCCCTCCTCCTCAAGATATTACATAAGCTAAGCCAATACTCTCTCCCTGTTAGGAAATTTAACTGAGAAACTGGGAATAATTTGTTACTTGGTAGTGGGGCAGGAATGGAAACCACCGCAAGAGAGTGTAGCTATTAATACCAAGAGGAAGAATGAGTCCTGCATGGTTTTTCTTAAATCCTGAAAGTGTTCTTGAACCCAGAGATTCACCCCCATGTTTAAGTTTCTGTGAAGCCAGGTTGTCCCGCTGGTCCTATCTCTGGGTCCTCATGAAGTCATGTGGCTCCCTCATCATTAGTCTCAGCAAGTATCCTTTACTTGTGCTAGCCTGAGTTGTCTCTGCTCCTCATAATGAAGGAGCTTACTAGGTAGGCCTAAATGAAAAGAACATGTCCAGATGTCAAATTCAGTCAGTCAGAATTTACAGCAAAAATGTATTAATTTTTCTGTGAAACCACACAAATATGAATTTTAAAAGTCAGTAACCTCCAAATGAAATTTCCTCTGATTACCACCACTTTCCCTCAAAAAAGCCAATATAGAGTGACCTCTGCACCTTTCTCCAAACTCATAAAAACATATGCATACACAGTTATATACAAACATATAAGGTCTTTTTTGGTTTGTTTGTGGACACTTTTTTTCTAAGCATTTATAGTTGTAACATATTTGTTCAGAGTGCTTTCTGAAGCTATTCAGGAATGGTTAATGCTGTGAGGGCTCAAAAAAAAAAAACTAGATTCTAATTCCAAATTGTCACTAGTTCCCCATGAGATTGCACGGAAATAAATTTAGCCCTTCCTAATTAGAGTTCCCATCTTTTTATCAAAGACAAGAGGCAATAAAGTAGCCTCGTCGTTGGTACTATGCTAAGTAAATTTTAAAAACTCTATCCTTGTCCTATAGATGCCAACACAGCAAAAAATAATAATAATAAATTAAAAAAAATAGTACTGAGCAATAACCTGAGAGTGATAGCGCTATGCTCAAAGGAACATGACTAGAAAGTAACAGTTGCAGCCCCTCCCCACCCTCACATACTTGACACAAAGAGACAGAGAAAAATACACACCAGACATAAACTACCAGTAGGAGAAATCTTTCCTGGTCTTGGCTATATATCTACATGTGACTTGAGCAAATTGCTCAACATCTTGGCACTTAGATTGGTCATAAAATTCAGTTCGGTACATTTTGATAACTACATGTCCCTCTGTGTTAAGTAATAGGTACTGAGAAGAAAAAGATTAGGACAGAATTTCTGCCTTTAAATAGTTTGCAATCTCAATAACAATGGGGCAGCAATGTGAACAACAAAGCGTAACAAAATACTCTCACAGCCAAAGGCAAAAATGTGGAGCCCCAAAGGAAGAGAAACTACTTCTGCTCTGGGGCCTTGGAGTTGGGAAGGGTTTAGTAGAGGAGGTTTCTGTTCAGCTTGAGTTTGGAAGTCATCTAATAGAGTAAGACAATTGGATTGCGGAATCTGAGAGAACCCTTCCAGCTCTGCCTTTGAGTTTATGAGACAAAGACAGGTGACATAGGTTATGCTTTCTTATCCTCACATACACAAAATCAGGTATATAGGTAGCATTTTAAAATGGGTACAATATCTAATGAGCAGGACAAGCTCTGCTTGTGTTTTCTCTCTAGCGCATCAATCAATCCCTTTCTCACATCTTCCTACCCCCTCATCTTTAAACTACAGTGACCACCTGAGACAAGTGGTAAGCTAAGCTTATCGTAAGTTTCATGCAGCTTCCACTGCATTTTATCCTCTTGCATACTAATGGAGGAGAGATGCTATTGAAGCAGAGTGTCCCATTATTAAGAACACAGATAATATAGTTAGGTTTGAGTTTTGGCTTTATTATTTACTGCCTACGTGCCTGTGAACAAATTATCTAACTCCTCAAACCATCAGTGATATCTGGGTTTTTTAAATATAAAATTGAGATAAAATTTAAAGTACAGAATTAAATTAAACATTTTTTGTAACTTTTTGGCTTCTGGAACATAAATAAAATATTAATAAATGGTTGAGGTTATGATGATGATGATGGTGGTGATGATAACCTTTTCACACACAATCTCATAGTTCTCCAAGATCCCCAGAAAAGCAGAGATAAAGCTCAGTAGCTACGCCCCTTCCATTTTATGAATTCTATCCACCTTCTCAGCATCTAATTCCAGATTTTGCTAACTCATACCATCCACTCCTAGATTCTAATCTAGCCTTGAACAAAAGCTAAATCCTGATTATATTTTGCTTCATCACCTCAATTTCTCAGCCTTACTCCTCTTCCCCACCAGTACTGCAGGGGGCTCATTCTGGATTTCTATTAGTTGATTCAGAGTTCTATCCTGAGCCCTTTCTTTTCCTGGATCCCTGACCTTAACCTAAATCATCTCTGATTCCGTTTCAGTCATTCCTCTTCTGACACCTTCCTTACCAACATCCATTCACTTGTGCTTCTGTTCTGACTGCCTCCTTACTTGCTCCTGTTAGCCTGCTGATGTTAGTCTTCAAGACCTTCAGGATCCCCAGTAATAGTAACTCTGAAAGTGAAAGTCTATGGCTTAATTTTTTTCAACTCTGGCTATAATTATTTCCCTAGGTTCTAGTTCCTTATGTGGGCTCCCTAGAAGTTGCTGATAATCTCACAGGCAAACCAATGAGAAAGGAGAAATTTGATCACAGTGGTGAATCAGTACATTCAACCTCCAAAGTAATGGGACTCTAATCAGCCCTCTGAACTTGAATGCCAATTTCATATTTTCAAAGATACTTTTGCTGTGTCTTTAGCTCATTTCCATATCAAAAACACAAACTCTTTTTTAATCCTACTGACCACAATAATAATTTTTGAATTGATAGTCATCTCTTGAGTAACATGTATACCTACACACAAATAATGTGTGTATATACATACACACATATATACACACATACACATAAGTATATATACACACATATTTGTGTGTATATATAATTTACATATGTAATGTATATATTTATATGTATATGTACTTTACATACATTATTTATACATGTATGTAGTATTTAATTATTACATATAATATACTTAAGTATCATCATATATATTATTTATATATTCATATTATATTGTTGATATATATCTATATTAAACTATGTAAAAATGACATATTAATAGCAATGTCTTAAAAGCAAATTAATAACAAAAATCTACAAAACTTCACCATGAATTCAACTTTTTATCAGAACAGTAGACTCAGAAATGTTTAAGAAAAAATTTAGAAACTTGAGTAACAGACATACATATGTAACAAAACCACAACATCAAAATAGTGCCCGGCTTTCAAACCATCTTTTATATTCATGCTGCTGAAGTGCATGCTGACTCTTCCTGGGAAGTAGAGTAACAACAAGGCAAAAAGCTAGAGAAGTATGTGTTCCACTTATAGTTTTGTGGCAAGGAGTCTTACATCTAGCTCTTGGTTTTCCTTTCCCTCACTGAACCCCACCCCAGCTTCTCTCAGGGTCCATCATTATACTTGCAGATTTTCTTGCCAAGACCTTTTTTTAAGTTCTCACGAACATAAAAGTTGTTAAAAGTTGGAACACACAGTTTTATACTCCCAAGATAGGAATCATATGAAGGTGCCAGAAAAAAAGAAAGGAAATTTAAGATACTTCCTCTGGGCAACATGAACTTGGCCTGGCTCTCCTTATTGGGTCTGACTCATAGAATTATATCTCTCAACTCTTTGAGAATGCCTATTGAGAAATGGGTGTGTAAGAAATAGTTATCAAACAGGAGGTGTAGCTAGCTCATTTCTGTGATCCACCAAGATAAACCTGTGCCTTCATTTCTGCCCTTGACAAGCCTTGTTCCAAGTGTGGTTGAAAGGGTTTACATTGTGTAACTTATGTAAATCTACCCACTTAAGCAATAAGAGTCAATAAGAGTGAAACACATCTAGGGGCAAAAGAGAGAAACTATTGTAATACTTATGTAAGTAATCTATTCAAATTGTAATCATTGTAATTATAGCCATTTCCCTAGTAGAAAATAAATACCACTATTTACTGAAGAGTCACTAGAATCATTTGCTTGCTTGATCAACCAAAGTTTTCTTGTGCACAAGCTAACAGTGAAATTCTCAGTCCCATGTAAAACTTTTCTAAGTAACAGCTTTTTTAGGTGTAAATCACATACCATAAAATTCACACCTTTAGAGTGTAAAAAAATTAAGCACTTTTACTATATTCAGGGTAGTGCAACCATCGCCACTAAGTGATTTAGACTATCTCATCACTACAAAGAGTCTCCATACCTCTTCCCCCAATCCCATTACAACCATTAATCTATTATCTATTTTTATTATTCCAGACATTTGATATACATGGAATTATACAATATATGGACTTCTATGCCTAGTTTATTTCACACAGCAAAATGCTTTCAAGGTGTATCCTTGCCATATATTAGTAATTCATCCAATTTTTGGCTGAGTAATATTCCATTGTATAGATATACCACATTTTATTTATTCTTTTATCAGTTGATGAACATTTGAATTGTTTTTATTGTTTTGCTCTTATGGATGATACTGCTATGAACATTCATGCAAAGGTTCTATATGGACATACGTTTTCAATTTTCTTGATCTGATAACCAGAACTAAGTTTAAAATTTCAAGGGACTGCCAAAGTATTTTAAAATGTGATTGCACCATTTTATAATTTTATCAATAATGTATGCAGGTTCAAATTACCCCATATCTTCACCAACACTAGTGGTTATCTGTCTTTTTAATTTTAGCCATCCTGGTAGGTATACATTGGTATCTCAATGTGATTTTGATTTGCATCTCTTTTATGACTAATGATATTGACCATCATTTCATTTGATTTCTGTCTAGTTGTTTTTGCCATTACTGAAAGTGACATTTAAAAATAAAAGTCTCCAGCAATTATTGTAGAGTGATCTTTTTTTTTTCTCCTATTCTGTCAAGTTTTCCTTCATGTATTTTGAGGCTCTCTTCTTAGGTGCATAGATGTTTTTAATTGCTATTTTTTTCAAGTGAATTGACACTTTTAAATGTCTTTTCTTATCTCAAGTAACTTTTTGTCATAAATTTTATTTTGTCTGATATTGGTAAGCCACTCCACATCTTTCCATGGTATATCTTTTTTCCATCCTTTTACATTCAACCTATTTGTATCTTTAAAGTGTATCTCTTGTAGACAGTATTTAGTTAGATAATGTGTTTTTATTTCTTCTACTAATCTTTGACTTCTGATTGCATTGTTTAAAATTCATTTACATTTATTATAATTACTAATAAGCCAGGATTGGCACTTATCGTTTTTCTGTGTTTTATCTTTTTTATCCCATTTCTCTATTATTGCCCTCTTTTATGCTAAATAGGTGTTTTCTAGCGTACAAGTTTAACTTTTATGTCACTTCTTTTACTATATTTTTGAGTTATTTTCCTAGTGGTTGCCCTGAGGATTATCACTAACATCTTAATTTATAACAACCTAGTTCAGATTAATATCAACTTAATTTCAAAGAACATATATATAATATAATTAAAATATATAAAATATAATTTCAAATGTAAAATCTTTATGGCTATATAGCTTCAATTTCCCCCCTTCTTTGTGCTATTATACATATTCGATCTGTATTCATTATGAGCTCATCAACAGAACTTTATTGCTTTATGTAATAGTCTTTTTTTTTTAATTAGGTTGGAGAAAAAGATTATAAACAAAAATACATTTATATTGTCTTTTATAGGTACCATACGTACTTTGACCAGTGTTCTTTGTTTCTTCATGTGAATTTGAGCTACTGCTTTATATCCTTTCATTTTAGCCTAAAAGATTCCCCTTAGTATTTCTTATAGGTCAGGTCTGCTAGGGAGTAATTCCTTTAGTTTTTGTTTATCTTGAATATGTTGATTTTTTTGTTTGTTTGTTTGTTTTGAGACAGCATCTCACTCTGTTGTCCAGGCTGGAATGCAGTGGTATGATCTTGGCTCACTGCAACCTCTGCCTCCTGGGTTCAAATGATTTTTCCTGCCTCAGTCTCCTGAGCAGCTGGGACTACAGGCATGTGCCACCACACCCAGCTAATTTTTAATATTTTTAATAGAGATGGGGTTTCACCATGTTAGCCAGGATGGTCTCGATCTCCTGACCTCATGATCTGCCTGCCTAGGCCTCCCAAAGTACTGGGATTAATTACAGGCATGAGCTACCATGCCTGGTCAAATTTTTTTTATAGTTTTTTAACTTACAGTTTTGCTGGATATAAAATTTGCTGGATAGTATTGCTGGCCACCACTCTTTTTTCTTTGAGCATTCTAGATATATCATTCTACTGCCTCCTGGTTTTTACAATTTCTCATAAGAAATTCTCCATCATCATTGAGAATCCCTTGTATGTGATAAGCCACTTCTCTCTTGCTGCTTTCAAGAGTCCCTGTTTGTCTCCATCTTTTGACAGTTTGATTATAATGTGTCTTAGTGTAGATTCTTTGAGTTATCCTACTTAGAGTTTGTTGAGCTCCTTAGATGTGTAGATTGTTTTTTTCATCAAATTTTGGAAGTTTTCCAGTTCTAATCACTGTTGAGCCCTTCCAATGGCTTTACTTTTCTTTCACTTTTCATATTACTATTTTACTCAGAACTTCTGTTTTTAAAATAATTTCTACTTTTTAAATGATATTCTCTATTTGATAGGACACTATCTTATACTTTCCTTTAGCTATTTAGCAATGGTTTTCTTTAGTTCTTTGAACATACTTAAATAGTTACTTTAAATTATTTTTCTACTTAGTCCAATGTTTAAGCTTCCTCAGGGGAATTTTCTATTGACTGTTTTTTCTGTTTATGGGCCATGCTTTCCTCTTCTTTATATGTTTCAGATTTTTTTTTTTTGAAAATTGGACATTATAAATAGTAATGTTGTAGAACTTTCTCCTTTGTTCAGCTAAAAACGGGTTCCTTGTCACATGACCAGGCTCATAGACACATAGAAGGGTGAGAAAAATGGAACTTATTGGGCAGAAAGGAAAAAAAAAGTCAGCAAAGTGAGAGAGGTTCCTGTTACCAGGTCCCCATCTCACAGATTGAATCCCAGGTTACCATCGAGAAACAGGAGGGGCTAGGCTTCTCCTTCCTGCAAATGGTGCAAACTTGCTGAGACTCCACCCCAGTTTGCACGCCTCCCAGAGCACAGGCTGGTTGGAGGGTCTCCGGGGACCCCTTTATATTTGGCTATCTCAGTAATAACATACCAGCTCTGGAAATTTAGCCAAGTCATTCAGGATTTTTTTATTGATACAGTTTGTTGTTGCTGCAATTATTGTTTTTTTTCTGCTGCTGTTGCTGATGTTTGTTTGCTAAATTACATTATTGAACTAATTACTTAAAGTCTATAACCTTTATTGTATGTGGCCACTGAAGTCTCTTTCATAGCTTAATGATCTGCTATGATTGAATAGAAAGATTCTTAAACGACTTAAACCAGTAAGTCTCCCAATCTTTGCTGAGGAGCTCTTCGTGTTTGTGTTGAGGCAACTTCAGTGTTCCAGCAGATAGTTTATACATCTTCCTTAGTCTTCACTTCCTGTTTATACAAAGTCTCAACATCAACCAGATGTAAGAGAATAGGGGCTTTCCTGGACATGTGCACAAGCCTACACCTGCATGTTTCCTTCTAAGTTCTCAGAAACGTGTTCTAGTTTTTCAAAGCCTCCTATGGGCATCTCATTCCCCAGCCTTTTCTTTTATTTTCTTTGATCTGCTTCTTGTTTGTCCCAACTATTATTGCCACCTTCTGCAGCTTACATGTTAAACAATTGACATTGATTTTACTGAAAAAATGCTCCTAAGGAAAAGCTGTCTAACTGAGTAAGCCCTGAAGCAATGCAAATAAAGACAAATTCTGCAAGTGGTGGTTTCCAGGGAACTCCCCTACATGTCAAATAATGAAAATTCTCTGGGAATGAAAACTTTGGGTAGCCCAGACTCATTCTGTCCTTTCCTATGACTGTTAGGTTGCTGTTTTTCATGACTATAGTGATTGCAAGGCTGTTGGTTTTTAAGATTACCATGATACTGAGGAGAGAACTAACGGACTAGGGAAGATTAAAACCACAAAACTTAGGAAAACCAATGTCAACAAGATAGAGGAATAGGAGGCCCTCGCCCCCCTTTCCCCCTGAAAACACTGACTTAACAATAATAAGTACATTGTTGTCAGTAGACCAAATTGCCTTTGTGAGAAAACAAGAAACCAGGTAAGAGGTTGTAGCAGTCCAGGCTAGCACTAAGCCAATAGAACTGCATTAAAACAGGTAAAAAGGATTCCCAGGCAAGATGGCCAAACAGGAAGAGCTCTGGTCTGCAGCTCCTAGCAAGACGAATGCAGAAGGGGGTGATTTCTGCATTTCCAACCTAGGTACCTGGTTCATCTTATTGGGACTGGTTAGACAGTGGGTGCAGGCCACAGAGGGCAAGCAGAAGCAGGGTGAGGCGTTGCCTCACCCAGGAAGTGCAAGAGGTCGGGGAACTCCCTCCCCTAGCCAAGGGAAGCCGTGAGGGACTGTGCCATGAGGTATGGTGCACTCCGGCCCAGATACTATGCTTTTCTTTGCAACCCATAGACCAGGAAATTCCCTCAGGTGCCTACACCACCAGGGCCCTGGGTTTCACGCACAAAACAGGGTGGCCATTTGAGCAGACAGTGAGCTAGCTGCAGGAATTTTTTTTGCACCCCAGTGGTGCCTGGAATGCCAGCAAGACAGAACCATTCACTCCCCTGGAAAGAGGGCTGAAGCCAGGGAGCCAAGTGGTCTTGCTCAGCTGATCCCCCCCCAACGGAGCACAACCAGTTAAGATCCACTGTCTTGAAAGTCTCACTGCCAGCTCAGCAGTCTGAAGCCAACCTGGGATGCCTGAGCTTGGTCGGGGGAAGGGTGTTCGCCATTACTGAGGTTTAAGTAGGCAGTTTTCCCCTCACAGTGTAAACAAAGCTGCTGGGAAGATTGGACCAGGCAGAGTCCACCACAGTGTTGCAAAGCCACTGTAGCCAGACTGCCTCTCTAGATTCCTCCTCTCTGAGCAGGGCATCTTTGAAAGAAAGGCAGCAGCCCCAGTCAGGGGCTTATAGATAAAACTCCCATCTCCCTGGGACAGAGCACCTGGGGGAAGGGGTGGCTCTGGGGGCAGCTTCTGCAGACTTAAACATTTTTGCCTGCCAGCTCTGAGTTAACAGACCCATCATGCAGGAGAGCTCTGGCTGGCATCTGGTGGGTGCCCCTCTGGGATGAAGCTTCCAGAGGAAGGAGCAGGTAGCAATCTTTGCTGTTCTGTAGCCTCTGCTAGCGATACCCAGGCAAAGAGGGTCTAGAGTGGACTTCCAGGAAACTCCAGCAGACCTGCAGAAGAGGGGCCTGACTGTTAGAAGGAAAACTAACAAACAGAAACCAATAGCATCAACATCAAAAAAAAAAAAAGGATGACCACACAAAAACCCCATCCGAAGGTCACCAATAGCAAAGACCAAAGGTAGAGAAATCCATGAAGATGAGGAAAAAACAGAGCAAAAAGGCTGAAAATTCCCAAAACCAGAATGCTTCTTCTCCTCCAAAGGATCAAAACTCCTTGCCAGCAAGGTAACAAAACTGGAAGGGGAATGGGTTTGATGAATTGACAGAAGTAGCTTCAGAAGGTGGGTAATAACAAACTCCTCAGAGCTAAAGGACCGTGTTCTAACCCAAGGCAAGGAAGCTAAGAGCCTTGATAAAAGGTTACAGGAACTGCTAACTAGAATAACCAGTTTAGAGAAGAACATAAATGACCTGGTGGAGCTGAAAAACACCACATGAGAACTTCGTGAAGCATACACAAGTATCAATAGCCCAATCAATCAAGCAGAAGAAAGGCTATCAGAGACTGAAGATCAACTTAAGGAAATGAAGTGTGAAGACAAGGTTAGAGAAAATAGAATGAAAAGGAATGAACAAAGCCACCAAGAAATTTGGAACTATGTGAAAAGACCAAACCTATGTTTGATTGGTGTACCTGAAAGTGATGGGGAGAATGGAACCAAGGTGGAAACTACGCTTCAGGATATTATCCAGGAGAACTTCCCCAGCCTAACAAGACAAGCCAACATTCAAATTCAAGAAATACAGAGAACACCACAAAGATACTCCTCAAGAAGAGCAACTGCAAGCACATAACTGTCAGATTCACCAAAGTTGAAATAAAGGAAAAAATGTTAAGGGCAGCCAGAGAGAAAGTTGAGTTATCCACAAAGGAAAGCCCATCAGACTAACAGAGGATCTCTCTGCAGAAACCCTACAAGCCAGAAGACAGTAGTGGCCAATATTCAACGTTCTTAAAGAAAAGAATTTTGAACCCAGAATTTCATATCCAGCCAAACTAAGCAAAGGAGAAATAAAATCCCTTACAGACAAGCAAATGCTAAGAGATTTTGTCACCACCAGGCCTGCCTTACAAGAACTCCTGAAGGAAGCACTAAATATGGAAAGGAAAAACTGGTACTAGCCACTGCAAAAACATACCAAAATGTAAAGACCAATGACACTATGAAGAAACTGCATCAACTAATGGGCAAAATAACCAGCTAGCATCATAATGACAGGATCAAACTCACACATGACAATATTAACCTTAAATGTAAATGGGCTAAATGCCCCAATTAAAAGACACAGACTGGCAAATTGGATAAAGAGTCAAGACCCACCAGTGTGCTGTATTCAGGAGACCCATCTTACGTGCAAAGACATACATAGGCTGAAAATAAAGGGATGGAGGAAGATTTAACAAGCAAATGGAAAGCAAAAAAAGCAGGGGTTGCAATCCTAGTCTCTGATAAAACAGACTTTAAACCAACAAAAATCAAGAAGACAAAGAAGGGCATGACATAATGGTAAAGGGATCAAGAAGAGGAGCTAACTATCCTAAATATATATACACCCAATACAGGAGCACCCAGATTCATAAAGCAAGTTCTTAGAGACCCACAAAGAGACTTAGACTCCCACACAATAATAGTGAGAGACTTTAACACCCCACTGTCAATATTAGACAGATCAATGAGACAGAAATTTAACAAGGATATTCAGGACTTGAACTCAATTCTGGACGAAGTGGACCTAATAGACATTTTCAGAACTCTGCACCCCAAATCAAGAGAATATACATTCTTCTCAGCACCACATAGCACTTATTCTAAAATTGGCCACATAATTGGAAGTAAAACACTACTCAGCAAATGGAAAAGAATGGAAATTATAACAAACAGTCTCATAGACCACAGTGCAATCAAATTAGAACTCAGGATTAAGAAACTCACTCAAAACCGCACAACTACGTGGAAACTGAACAACCTGCTCCTGAATGATTACTAGGTATATAACAAAATGAAGGCAGAAATAAAGAAGTTCTTTGAAACCAATGAGAACAAAGACACAATGTACCAGAATCTCTGTGACACAGCTAAAGCAGTGTTCAGAGGAAAATAGCAGTAAATGCTCACAGGAGAAAGTGGGAAAGATCTAAAATTGACACCCTAACAACACAATTAAAACAACTAGAGAAGCAAAAGCAAACAAATTCAAAAGCTAGCAGAAGAATAAATAAGAACAGAGCAAAACTGTAGGAGATAGAGACACAAAAAACCCTTAAAAAAAAATCAGTGGATCCGGGAATTTGTTTTTGAAAAGGTTAACAAAATAGATAGACCACTAGCCAGACTAATAAATAAGAAAAGAGAGAAGAATCAAATAGACATAATAAAAAATTATAAAGGGGCTATCACCACTGATCCCACAGAAATACAAACTACCATCAGAGAATACTATAAACACCTCTAAGCAAATAAACTAGAAAATCTAGAAGAAATGGATAAATCCCTGGACACATACACCCTCCCAAGACTAAACCAGGAAACAGTCAATTCCCTGAATAGACCAATAACAAGTTCTGAAATTGAGGCAATAATTAATAGTCTACCAACCAAAAAAAAGCCCAGGACCAGATGGATTTATAGCTGAATTCTACCAGAGGCACAAAGAGGAGATGGTACCATTCCTTCTAAAACTATTCCAAACAATAGAAAATGAAGGACTCATCCCTAACTCACTTTACGAGGCCAGTATCATCCTGATACCACAACCTACAGAGACACAACAAAGAAAGAAAATTTCAGGTCAATATCCCTGATGAACATCAATGCAAAAATCCTCAATAAAATGCTGGCAAACCGAATCCAGCAGCACATTAAAAAGCTTATCGACCATGATCAAGTCGGCTTCACCTCTGGGATGCAAGGCTGGTTCAACATATGCAAATCAATAAATGTAATCCATCACATAAAAAGAACCAATGACAAAAACCACCTGATTATCTCAATAGATGCAGAAAAAGCCTTTGACAAAATTCAACACCTCTTCATATTAAAAACACTCAATAAACTAGGTATTGATGGAATGTATCTCAAAATAATAAAAACTATTTATGACAAACCCACAGCCAATATCACACTGAATGGGCAAAAGCTGGAAGCATTCCCTTTGACAACTGGCACAAGAAAAGGATGCCCTCTCTCACCACTCCTATTCAACATAGTATTGGAAGTTCAGGCCAGGGCAATCAGGCAAGAGAAAGAAATAAAGGGCATTCACATAGGAAGAGAGGAAGTCAAATTGTCTCTGTTTGCACATGATATGATTGTATATTTAGAAACCTCCATCATCTCAGCCCCAAAACTCCTTAAGCTGATAAGCAACTTCAGCAAAGTCTCAGGATACAAAATCAATGTGCAAAAGTTACAAGCATTCCTATACACCAATAACAGACAGAGAGCCAAATCATGAGTAAATTCCCATTCACAATTGCTACAAAGTGAATAAAATACCTAGGAATGCAACTTACAAGGGATGTGAAGGATTTCTTCAAGGAGAACTGCAAACCACTGCTCAAACAAATAAGAGAGGACACAAACAAACAGAAAAACATTCCATGCTCATGGATAAGAAGAATCAATATTGTGAAAATGGCCATACTGCCCAAAGTAATTTATAGATTTGGTGCTATTCCCATCAAGCTACCATTGACTTTCTTCACAGAATTAGAAAAAACTACTTTAAATTTCATATATAACCAAAAAACAGCCTGTATAGCCAAGGCAATCCTAGCAAAAAGAACAAAGCTGGAGGCATTACGCTATCTGACTTCAAACTATACTACAAGGCTACAGTAACCAAACAGCATGGTACTGGTACCAAAACAGATATCTAGACCAATGGAACAGAACAGAGCCCTCAGAAATAATACCACACATCTGAAACCATTTGATCTTTGACAAACCTGACAAAAACAAGCAATGGGGAAAGGATTCCCTATTTAATAAATGGTGTTGGGAAAACTGGCTAGCCATATGCAGAAAACTGAAACTGGACCCCTTCCATACAACTTATACAAAAATTAACTCAAGATGAATTAAAGATTTAAATGTAAGACCTAAAACCATAAAAACCCTAGAAGAAAACCTAGGCAATACCATTCAGGACATAGGCATGAGCAAAGACTTCATGACTAAAACATCAAAAGCAATGGCAACAAAAGCCACAATTGACAAATGGGATCTAATTATACTAAAGAGCCTCTGCACAGCAAAAGAAATTATCATCAGAGTGAACAGGCAATCTACAGAATGGGAGAAAACTTTTGCAATCTATCCATCTGACCAAGGTCTACTATCCAGAATCTACAAGGAACTTAACAAATGTATAAGAAAAAAAAAAAAACCATCAAAAAGTGGGCAAAGTATATGAACAGACACTTCTCAAAAGAAGACATTTATGTGGCCAAGAAACATATGAAAAAAAGCTCATCATCACTGGCCATTAGAGAAATGCAAATCAAAACCACAATGAGATACCAACTCATGCCAGTTAGAATGGCGATCATTAAAAAGTCAGGAAACGACAGATGCTGGATAGGATGTGGAGAAATAGGAATGCTTTTACACTGTTGGTGGGAGCATAAATCAGTTCAACTATTGTGGAAGACTGTGTGGCGATGCCTCAAGGATCTAGACCTAGCAATACCATTTGACCCACCAATCCCATTACTGGGTATATACCCAAAGGATTGTAAATCATTCTATGATAAAGACACATGCACACTTATGTTTATTGCAGCACTGTTAACAATAGCAAAGACTTGGAACCAACCCAAATGCCTATCAATGATAGACTGAGTAAAGAAAATGTGGCACACATACACCATGGAACACTATATAACCATAAAAAAAGATGAGTTCATGTTCTTTGCGGGGACATGGATGATGCTGAAAGCCATCACTCTCAGCAAACTAACACAGGAACAGAAAACCAAACACCACATGTTCTCTCTCAATAGTAGGAGTTGAACAATGAGAATATATCAGCACAGGGAGGGGAATATCACACACTGGGGCCTGTCACAGGGTAGGGGGCAAGGGGAGGGATAGCATTAGGAGAAATATCTAATGTAGATGACGGTTTGATGGGTGCAGCAAACCACCATGACACATGTATACCACATAACAAACCTGCACGTTCGGCACATGTATCCCAGAACTGAAAGTATAATAATAAAAAAAGGTGCATATGAAAAGAAAAGTAAAATGTTCATTACATTTACTTGTTATAGCCCCATCCCTAGCAAGTGGAGCATATCACTATTAGGAGAAAACTCCCAACTCACAGCTTCTATCTTGGGAAGGAAAGAGAAGAAAAAATTGTGTACCAAAAATTTTAGTTTTCAGGGGATGGACAAAGGAATAGTTTCTGTCTCGCCTGACTGAGAGCACTGACAGGAACCAGCATAGTTTGAATGTCTGGAGGCTACTGAGAATAATGGCCAGTGCAGCAACTTGTTGCAGCCTTAGAGAGACTATGTTACTGCACAAAGACAACAAAAGGAGCAAGAGATTTTATATTTCTTAAAAATAAATAGGAACAAAACTTTTTAGTTCAGAATTACATGCTCAAGCCCAGAAAAGATACATCCCCAGAAAAGGTTTAAGATGACCCTAGCATATCTAGCTAGGCTGATTGGCAATGGTCTTCCCCTGTAAAAATATAGTAAAGACTGGGAGAGGTGACTTTTTTCAAATGTCCAAATTTTAACAAATGATTTTAAACTATACACAGAAACAAAGAAACATGGTTCAATTAAAGGAACAAAATAAAACTACAGAAACAAAACCCAAAGAAATGGAGATTTACATGCTTCCTAAAAGAAAAATCTTAAATAACTGTCATAAAGATGTTCAGTGAGCTAAAAGAGAACACACAAAACTAAACAAAATCAGAAAAGTGCTGCAAGAGCACACCAACATGGCACATGGATACATATGTAACAAACCTGCACATTGTGCACATGTACCCTAAAACTTAAAGTACAATAAAAAAAAAGTGCTGCAAGAACGAAATGAAAATATCAACAAAAAGAAAGTATTTAAAAACACAGAAATTCTAGAGCTTAAGAACATAGGTGAATTGAAAATTTTAATAGAGGGGTTCAACAGTAGATTTGATCAAGCAGAAAAAGGAAACAGCAAACTGGAAGACAGATCATTTGAAATAATTGAGGCAGAGGAGCAAATAGAAAAAAAAATGAACAGAAGTGAAGAAAGCCTAAGGGATTTGTGGGATACAATTAAGCACACCAACATATGCATTATGAAAATTTCAGAAGGACAAGTAAGAGCTAAAAGGACAAAGAGGCCAGTAAAGAAATAATGGCCAAATACTTCTCAAATTTGGTGAATAAAATGAACTTTCACATTTAAGAAGCTTAATGAACTCAAACTAATTAAACCCAAAGAAGCTTGTATTAAGACACATTGTAATCAAGCTGTCAAAATCACAAAAAAATGAATCTTGAAAGCAGCAACAGAAAAGCAACTTGTCATATTTCATGATAATCCCATATGATTATCAGCAGGTTTCTTAGCAGAAACATTACAGTCCAGAAGACAGTGAGATGATATATTCAAAATGCTGAAAGAAAAAAAAAGCCAATAAGAAATGCTATATCAGACAAAACTCCTTCAAAAATGACAGAGAAATTTAGACTTTCCCAGATAAACAGAAGCCTTGGGAGTTCATTACCACTGGACCTGCACTCCAAAAAATGCTAATGGAAGCTCCTCAAGTTGAAAGAAAAGGATACTAGATAGCCACATAAAAGCATATGAAAATACAAAGTGCTCTGGTACATGCATTATATAGACAAACAGAATCCTGTAGTTTTGCAGTGTTGATGCATAAATTACTTCTAATTCTGGTACAGTATTTAAAATAGAAATTAAAACTATAAATTTATTTCAATGGATACACAGAATAACAAGATATAATTTGCAAAATCAATAACATAAAATGTCTGGGGGACAGAGATGTAAACAAATAGAGTGTTTACATGCAATTCAGGTTAAGTCAATACTAGTTTAAAATAGATTGTTGTATGTGTAAGTTTTTTTTATGTAATCCCCATAATAACCACACAGAAAATACCTGTAAAAGATATACAGAAGGAAATGAGAAAGAAGTCAATGCATGTCACTACAAAACAGTAAAAAATCAACAAAACATGAAAAAAGATAGCAGAAGAGGAAAAAAATGGCCAAAATACAAACAATACACACAGAATTCAATTTACAAATGACCATAATAAATTCTTCCCTATCAGTAATTACTTTAAATATAAATGAAGAAATGCTTCCATGAAAAGACACAGATTAGCTAAAGGATTTAAAAACAAGATTCATCTATATGTTGTATGCAAGACAGCTTAAATCTAAGGACACGCATATGCTGAAAGTAAAAACAAAAAGGTATCCCATGCAAATCTTAACCAAAAGGTAGCAGGAGTGGACATACTTGTATCAGACACAATAAGCTTTAAGTCAAAAACTGTAAAAAGAGAAAAAGAATGACATATATAATGATATATATAATAATATATCTCATGATAAAAGGGTCAGCTCATTAGGAAGATATAACAATTATAAACATATATGCCCCTAAAATCAGAATTCCCAAATATATGAAGCAAACCTTGACAGAACTGAAGAGAGAAATGGACAGCAATACAATAATAATAGGAGACTTCAACAGACACTTTTAATAGTGGATAGAACAACAAGCAGAAGCTTTTGGGATGCATAGAACTTGAACAACACTACAGGCCAGTTGGAGCTTACAGACATATACCAAACATTCCATCTAACAACAGCAGAATGCATTCTTCTCAGGAACATGTTAAACTGTTCTAGAAATACCACCTTACACCAGAATAGAAGACTTAACAAACTTAAGAAGACTGAAATTACACCAAGTATTCTTTCTTACCACAATGGAATGGAAATAGAAATCATAGCAGAAGGAAATCTAGAAAATTTACAAATATGTAGGACTTAACACACTTTTGAACAACCAATGAGTCAAAGAAGAAATCACAAGAAAAATGAGAAAGTATTATGAGGCAAATGAAAACAAAAATAAAACATATCAAAACTTATGAGATGTAGCAGAAATAGTAGTAAGAGAAAGGTTTATAGCAACAAATGTTTATATTAAGAAGAAATATATCAAATAAACAACTTTACAGCTCAAGAAACTAGAAAAAGAAAAAAATGAATCCCAAAGTTAGCAGAAGAAAGGAAATAAAAATTAGAGCAGAAACAAGTGAAATTAAGAATTTCAAAAAATAAAAATAGTCAATGAAACTAAGAATTGGTTTCTTGAGAAGATGAACAAAGTTGACGAATCTTTACCTAGATTAACTAAGAAGAAAGAATACTCAAATAACTATAATTGGAAATTAAAAAAGGAGATATTACAACTGGTGCCAAAGAAGTAAAGAGGATTATAAGATATTGCTATGAACAATTATATGCCAACAAATTAGAAACACATAATCTACCAAGACTGAATCATGAGGAAATAGAAAAATCTGAATCAACCAATTATCAATAGGAGATTGAGTCAGTAATCAAAAACCTCCCACAAATGACAAAAAAGCCCAGGCCAGATGATTTCACTGAGGAATTCTTCCACACACTTAAGGAAAAATTAAACGTAATCTTTCTCAAGCTCTTCAACCAAAAATTGAGCAGGAAGGAATACTTATAAGCTCATTTTGTAAAATCAGCATCATCCTGTTACTAAAGACACAAAAAATACTACAAGAAAACTACACACCAATATTTCTGATGAATATTGATGTGAAAATCTTCAACAAAATACCAGCAAACCAAATTACAAATTAAAATGATTGTATATTGTGACCAAGTAGGATTATATATCATGACCAAGTAAGATTTATTCCTGGAATGCAAAGATAGTTTGACAGATGAAAATCAATAGAATGAAAGGAAAAAAAATCATGAAATTATCACAATTTATATAGAAAAAACACAATTGACAAAATTCAATAATCTTTTATTATAAAATACCCAACAAACTAGGAGTAGAAGGAAATCACCTCAATATAATGAAGGCCATGTATTAAAACCCCACAGCTAACATCATACTCAATAGTAAAAAACGGAAAGCTTTTTCTCTAAGATCAGAAACAATACAATGATGCCCAATGTCATCATTTCTATTTATCATAATATTGGAAGTCCTATTCACAGCAATTAGATAAGAAAACAAAATAAAAGTCATCCAAATTGGAAAGAAGGGAATAAAATGATGTGTTCTCAGATGACATAACTTCTTATAAAAAACCTGAAAGATTCTATAAAAAGACTGTTAGAATTAATAATTAAATTCAATAAAGTTGCAGGCTACAAAATTGACATGCAAAATTCAGCTGCTTTTTATGCATTAACAATGAACAATCTGAATGGAAAATTAAGAAAGCAACTCATTTACAATAGCATCAAAAATAATAAAATACTTACGAAATAACCTTAACCAGGGAGACAAAAGATTGTACATTGAAAACTACAAAATATCCCTGAAAGAAATTAAAGAAGACACAAATAAATAGAAAGACATCTGTGCTTATGAAGTGGAATAATTAATATTGTTAAACTACTTATTCAACTCAAAGTGATTTACAGATTCAATGCAATGCCTATCAAAACTGCAATGTGTTTTTTGCAGAAAAAAATAAGAAATACTCAAATTCATATGGAGTCTAAAGGAACCCTAAACAGACAAAACAATCTTCCAAAGAATAAAATTGGAGGCTTCACACTCTCTAATTTCAAAACTTATTATGAAGCTGCAGTAATTGAAGTAGCATAGTCCTGGCATAAAGGCAGACATACAGACCAACGAAACAAAATAGAGAGTCCAGAAATAAATTCCCATGCATATGGTTAAATAACCTTTGAAAGAGTACAAAGATCATACACTGGGCAAAGGACAGTCTCTTTAACAAATGATGCTGAAAAAACTGAGTATCTGCATGCAAAAGAATGAAGTTGGACCCTTATCTTGCACTATACATAAAAATTAACTCAAGATGAATTAAAAGCCTAAACAAAGACCTAAAACTATAAAACTCTTATAAAAACTCCAAGGGAAAAACTTCATGACATTGGATTTGGAATGATTTTGTTTGAATATGACAACAAAATCACAGGGAATAAAAGCAAATTCAGACAAATGGGACTACAATAAATTTAAAAACATGTGTGTGTCAGAGGAAACAATCAGTGGAATAAAAAGGCAGCCTATGGAGTGGGAGAAAATGTTTTTGAACATGTATCTCATAAGAAGTTAATATCTAGAATACATAAAAACTTCTACAACTCAACAACAACAACAACAACAACAAAAACGTGATTTTAAAATGGGCAAAGAACCTGAACGCACATTTCTTCAAAGAAGATACACAAATGCCCAATGAACATATGAAAAGATGCTCAACATCATTAATCATTAAAAAATGGAAATCAAAACTATGTGAAATATCACTTCATACACATAAGGATGGCACTATCAAATAAACAAAAACAAAGGAAAAGAACAACTATTTTTTAAACATAAAAAAACTTTGGTAATAATATGGAAAAAAATGGATAATTTGTGAACTGTTGGTGGGAATGGTATACCCACAATAAGAAATAATATAGCAGATCCTCAAAAATTTAAAAACAAGTTACCATATGATACAGCAATCCCACTTCTAGGTATATATAACCAAAAGAATTGAAAGTAGGATCCTGAAGAGGCATTTGCAGCACTATTCACAATAGCTAAGACATAAAAACAATCCAGATGTCCATGAATGAAAGAATGGATAAAGAAAAAGTTTTATATACCTAAAGTGGTATATAAAAAAGAAGTAAATATTGCCACATTGTACAACATGGATAAACCTTGAGGACAGTATGCAAAATGAAATAAACCAGTCACAAAATGCAAAACTATATGATTTACTTAAATGAGATATCTAAAGTAGTTAATTTTATAAAGACAGAAAGTAGAATGGCAGTTGTCAGGGTCAGGAGAGAAAGGAAGTAGTTGTTTAATGGGTACAGATTTTCAGTTTTACAGGAGATTCATTCCACAACAATGTAACATAGTTAGCACTACTGTATTGTACATAGCTAAAATGGTAAATTTTATGTGTTTTTACCACAATTTAATAAATAACTAAATAAATCTCTACCAAACTCAATGTTTTTATCGAGATTTATCTAGTTTTCTTGAATAAACTCTCTGTAGATTGTCTTAAGCCTTTGGTTAATTTCAAAAGCTACAAAAATGTTGATTTTGACAATTTTGCCATGTTCTTTTTGCTTTTATAGAGGAGTGAATTTTTAGAGGTGTTTACTTCACCATTCTAGATGTCTGACCTCCCCAACTTGAATCTTAAAAGATCACCCCCGTTGGTAATTTGGCTCAAAAATCCCATTCATAGCTTAATCCCACAAGTAGCTAAGTAATGCCCTATATATCCTGTTTTTGATGGTATTCCTTAAATTAAAGCTACAGTATACTGTTCTAAGCACTGACACGTGTAGCACAGTTGAATAGATAGAACAGGGAAGATCTATTTGAGTTTGCACAAGTCAGTCTCAGATTCTGCAATGGTAAAATGATTATTGTGATATTTGCTTCTTTCCAATAGCAGCTCCACAATTTCTATTTACAGGGGCAGTGGAGAAGTTACTGGTTGGATCTGGAGAACTACGGAATCTGCCTTGAAATCATGTTTTCATAGGTAAGACAATGCTATTTATTTAGATTGCATGTCTATTTGTGGTGACTTGGGGAGGAGTTTTGACTAGAGACTTTATTTGCTTTGCAAATATATTGCTTTATTGAGAATGCCAGTTTATTGAGTCTTTATATGAGGGCCATTGAGGATCCCTAACCATCCACCCTTAAGCACAGCAGCTGCTTCCCTTTTCCTTACCTTATTACTGTAAGGAAGAAGGAGGGAGCATATGCTATTTTAAAATTATTAAACTACACAAAATAAAGTGTAGCTGGAGACTATAATTATGTAATGACTTTAGCAGCTCCCACTAAGTGTGACATCTGAGACTAAACATTCTCTTGTTACAAAGGGCAGGGGCTAACTGAAGACCATGTTGTGCTTTTTATGTAGATTGCTTCTGAGAAAAACCAATTTTCCCACGACCCACCTCTTCTGTGCTAACTTACCTTTACAAGTCAGTAGACAGATGTCTTAGCACATAGTTTCCTAAATATCATATTGATTGATGTTACTATGTTAATTAGCTGAGCAGTCTGCCTTAAAAAGGACCTACATGAGTAATCATGGTTAATCAGTTAAAAAAATTAACTTTTCCTTTTGCCTATTATGCAGAAAATGAAAGAGTCAGTCAGTTGTCATACATGAAAAAACATTAAGCAAGATAAGGGAGTGATAACGAACGCTGAAGTTAGATACAAAGGCTTTTTTTCATGCCTTTTTCCATTATTCCAAAAGATTCCGATGATCCACCAAGGAATCAGTATGGCTTTATGATTAATCCTAAGAGAATAATGTGACTATATTCCACGACTTAGCTGAGAAAAGTGCCCACAGTGCCTAAGCCAGGTAAAAGGTTTTGATGATTGGGGAAGTGGTTGAATTGTTCCTTTAATCTAGATTCAATGTAACAGATTTCTCAAGTTCAATATTATGGAGGTGTGGAAAAGTTATTTTGGGGGGTTAATAATTCAATATTGCCTTATTCTGTGGCTTCAAATTTCCATTAGCAAATGATTTCCTTTAATAAATCTTTTATGATTAGAACTAGCTACTCTGATGTCTTCATAATTGTCGACCTCACCATTGTTTATTTATACAAGACTCTTTTGCCCTTGTTTCTTGTTGAACACAAGTCAGTTATTTGCTGTGCCTCAGCGTCTGTGTTCTCAATAATATGGTGAAGTCCGTGATAAGAAAGGCCAGATCTGCTGTGCATCCACTTTTAGGATTTAGAACAGTGTTGTGCTTTTACTGAGGGTCTAGAGCAAGTCAATGACCCAATCCCATTGAGATCTTGCTGTGTTTTGTTATTTAAAAAACATTTTCACCTCCACTATTTTGTTTGATTAGATTCTAAGCAATGCCAATACTGTAGAATACCTTGGCTAGTTGTAATAAATTACTAAGGTTGTTGGCATCAGTTATCTGGCCATATAAGAGATTCCCAGATTTATTTTAGGGAATGCCTCCCTTTTTATCCTTCACTCTTGTGATTTAAGTGTGAGAAGATCACATCTCAGTTTCCAGAGAAGATACTTGACTCAGGTTTGTCCAATCAATGCATTCTATACCCCAGCCACAGTATTAATTTTCATGGATGGTATATAACAATATAAATCTTATATGCTTGGCACATGCATTAAACTTTTTTAATACTTCCAACAAGCCTACAAAGTAGTAATTACTATTATCTTTAATATGCAGATAAGGAAACTGAGGCACAGAGTATAAATTTCCTGGAAGAGATCAAATAGCTAGTGAACGGTAGAGTCAGAATGCACACCCAGGCAGTCCACACCAGTCTGTGCTCTCACCAGGGTACTTAAGAGTCCAGTTCTTTGCTAGAATCAACAGAAAGGAAGTGCTGCAAGGATAAGTTGAGGCAGGAGCTGCTTGACACCATCAAGTAGAAAGGCCTGTCTGAGAAAATGTCATCACAGAGGAAAGCATATAGAAGAACAGGCTGAGTTCTGATGACATTGACTGAGGCCTTGGATTTAGTGGTTTCTGAAGCTTTTAACCTGGGACTTGGCAGTTTTGTTAGCTAATATATTTTTCTTTTCTTCTTAACTTGCAAATGGCAAGTCTGAAGAAAACAAAGTTGAAAGCAAACTTTAAATTAAATTTGCACAAGCAGTTATCATCACTACCCTCAGAAGAACCATTATTAAACTGGTAAGTGTTGAAAGGATTAGTGATATACACTTTAATTCCATAAATATTTATTTAGGTGAGGGGAGTGGGACCTGGGAGATTCAGGCTCTTTATATTATGCATTAGGTAGAACAAAACTAATCTTGTTAAGAATTGGTGAGGGCAGGGGGATAGTGAGTATCTTGGCAATCACTAACAAAATGGCCACCATCCTTAGAAAGGAAAAACTAAAGAATAAATAAATAAATAAATAAATAATAAAAAAACCACTTTGTTTCCCCCTGCTACTCCTAATGATGAGTAAATCTCAAAAAGAGGGCATTGAATTGTCAGAAAGATTTCAGTCAAAAGAAACACTGTAAGTTTCATGCATAATATGAGATTCTGTATTCCAGTCCTTGATGTAACAGCTAGATTCCTGTCTACAAAGATCCTATCGTGTAGAAATATGAGCTCCTTCTGCTTCAGCCTAGATGATCTTCTCTGTTCACCCTCTGAGAGGGCAAATGAGTGACCCCAACCCCTAATAGAAGTGGTCAGAAACAACCTTAATATTATCAGGTAATTCATCCTGCCGTGCTGCCCAGCAATGCCCCTCGGGGTCTGCTACTTGAAAGTGCCCCTCTTGTAGTCAGCTTGTCTGATATGCTTGTGCTGCCGAAGAGGGTGCCCCCGAAAGGCACTTAAGGGATTTGAAGGGTATATGGTTACAGAATCAGTTTCATATACGAAGAATTTGTATCTCTTATTACGTCAGTGTTTGAAGAGTGAAAAAAGCACTCAATATACTTGCATTTATGAAAATCAGAGATAGGCTGCCTCCCCACTCTCCAACCCAATCTTAAGCAATTTACGCAGTATTAATGTCTACAACCTGCTTTTTGACTTCGTTTATCACTTTTTTTTTTTTTTCTTTCTGACTGCACAATTACATCTGGACTAGTTATAACAGTCAGTGCAGCACCAGGTCCTCTAATTTATGTGTTAATGTGGTGTTCTGGAAGCTTGATGTTAAAATGATGAATATCACCTGGGAAGAAGATTGGACGAGAGCAAAAGAACTGGCAAGTTGCCTTGTGGAAATAGCTTTCGACTTTATCAAACCATGGGGTAACATGTCAGATTATATTACGTACAATTAATTATTAATGCAGTCTGGGCCTTATTTTGAAAAGCGCAAACATGCACTTCCAATAATTTCCTTCCCATGGAAAATCTGTTGTGTCCCTCAAATTGAGCAGCAAAATGTCCCTCACAAAATACCTTAAGGCTTCCATTTCTCCAGATTTAGCATGCATCTGAGACAAGAAAGCTTTCACAAGCCTCCTTGCCACGGACAAAACAGAGATGTGTTTTTGCTTAATTAAAATTCTTTTTTGGCAACAGATGTCCTTGCAAAAATAGCTCAGAGTGCGGTGAAGCATTTTTATGGGCTGGAGTTCAGCAATGAGGAGCCCGTCATCTGCCTTCTCTGCTCTGAGAGCAACACAAGAGACCAGGTGGCTGGTCACAGTTTGAAAAGTGAACAAATGTATTTATTCATTCTGAGCAATTTGCAACCCACTGGGAGAGCAGGAGCCCTGTCCCAGCCCCTAGCTTTTGAGAGCTAGGACTGTGAGAGAAGGGGGCTGTTTAATTGCTTTGCACAGTTTCTCTCACTAAAGCAATTAGCACCCAGAGGAAAGTCCAGGAGAAGAACACAGCCAGGCCTCGCACACATATGGTGGCCTGAAATCGGCCTGCCTACTGTCCCAGGCACACAGATGATTCAATCAGTGATTCAGGCGGAGACCACGATGCTCCGCTTCCTGGGTTTGCTGCTGCTGAAATGTTATCTTCCTGTTCTTGAGCTTCTAATCCATTGAAGAATTAGCGGGTGGGAGCTCATCAACTTCACACCTCGCTAACGCTACTGGAACAACAACAACAACAAAACCTTAACAGGCTCGCGAACTGAAAGAAGAGAAGTTTTCTTCTGATCTGTACTCAAGACTAAAGTGACTGCCCAATGGACGGAGAAATCAGATAAACCAACAGAGGTCACCTGGCTAAGTATCTGAATACAATTAGAACCTGGATCTTAAAATAAATCAGGCAAAAGAACACACACTTTAAAAAATAAAAAAAATATACTTGCTAAGGCTTGTGTGGGTAGGACACATGGCTGTCATATATGACAAGATTCAGTGAAAATTACGTGAATCAATTGTGTGTTGTTGTCATTGTTGTTTTTAATCTAACTACAAGGCTAGATTACAGCAAAGGTATTCTGTTTATTTTTAGTATATTCTGTCAATGACTGAACCAGATAATGCAATAGAGCATAGTTCATTAATTAACTAAGATAATCACACAGTTGTATTCCATGTAAGTAAATTTTCCTGATAACTGAAGCCTTTCTCTTAAAGATTTAAGGTTTTCTAAAATATTTAACCACTTTCCTTGGAAATAATTTTAAAATACACACGTCTCTTTATTGTTATTCAAGGTTCAGAGAACACTCACGGTTCACAGAGGGATACATTAACAAATTATTCTCTTCTTCCTTTTGTGCAAATTGTGTGCAATAATGTTCCCTTTGTGGTTAAGCTACTTTTTTATATTGAAAGAATATAACCTTAGTAGTCTTCTTTGCATGTGGACGGGACATCTGAGTGATTCATTCTAAAAATCTGAGGAGGTAGACAGGGTTACTGAACAGAATTATCCATATATTCATTTAACAACAATTTATTGATCACCTACCCTGTCAAATACTCTTCCAGGAGCTGGGATTCAACAGTGAACAAAACAAAGTTCTAGGCACCTGGAATTTGCATTTGAATGGGACAGATAGCCAACCTAGCATTAAATTCATATGCAATATCATTTCAGATAGAGCTGAGTGCTACAAAGAAAAACAAAGAAGAAAAGGGGAGGTGGTCAAAGAAGGCCTGTGACAGTTGAAAGTGATCTGAATGAAAAGAGGGAGGAGAAATTCATATAAATATGAGAGGATAACTCCAGGCAGGAGTTTTGGTTGGGAAACAATTCTCTGTGATGTTTCTACATGTACAAACTTTGTTGGGAAGGACCTTTTTAAAGACGTTTGTATACCAAACAGCTTTGAAAGCTAAAACAGTATCTCCCTCTGGGTTAAAGGGCAGATTTGTTTCTTAACCAAGGTAATAAATGATCATCTCTTTCTGTGGGTCAAAGATTAGGCAGGTCTGTTGTCAACAACTTTAAAAGATTGGAGTTTTCTAAACTCAAAGCTCAAAAGCTGGAACACCAGCAAGGTGTGTACAGCATCTACTTAGGCTGCCTTTGCGACACCTTCGTGGAACTTGGGAGGCAGAGGAACCAATGCAAACAAGAAAGTCATGCTGCCTGCTGTGCCAGAAATAATAAACCATCTAGATCATTGCAACTCATGGGAAAAAAGGAATTTCAAGAAGGAGGGAATGATTAACTGGTTCAAAGCCTGAGTATGAGTAAATGAGGACTGAGAATTGGCTGTTTGATTTATCAACATCGAGGGTCATGCCAAATAAGAACTGTTCCTGAGGGCAAAATTACAGAGAAGATGAAAAGAGATCAGAGAGATATTGAGTATAGCAAATTCCTTCAAGAATTTTCCTGTAAACCAGAGCAGAGGAAATGGGTACTCACTGGAAAGGTATACGGGAATCAAGTGAGGGGTTTTGTATTGTTGTTTTGTTTTAATATAAGAGACAGTATATAATATGTTTGCAAGTTGGGAAATAATGTAGTCGGGGAGGAATTTAATGATGCAGGAGAGAAATGGCATCCCTGGAGGCACAAAGTTCTCAAGTAGCTAAAAAGGAATGAGTTTCATCATGACACCTGCAGTGCTAACCTCACATCAGAGCACAGGCAATTGATTCACTATAACAGAAGAGGAGGCTGAATCTATAGCACAGGTGCAAGTAATGTGCAAAATTTGGTAATGAGTGGATAGAGAAGTTTTCTTCTGATTGCTTCTATTTTCTCAGTGACTGAAGTGAGAATCAAGTCATCAGTCCAGAATGAAGAGAGTGGAAGGGCTATTGGAAGTTGAGGAGAGAGATGATGGGGTGAAATAGTCACCTAGGAAAGTGAAAGAAGGCATTGATTGGAAAAAAAATGTAATATTGCAAGATGACACCAGAAAGTGTCTACATTTCTGCACCAGTGGTCTTTAAGACATTAAGTGATGTTAAAAAGTCACTCTATGGGCGGGAAGCCGGGGGTGGGCGAGGGATGATTCCATGGCCAATTAAGTTGGAACATACTCGGCATCAAAAACTGATCAGGTATCTTTACTAAAGAAGATTTCAGAGGCCTTAATATGTTAACCTAAATATGGTGACTTTCCCAAAAGGGTGATAGTATTCAAGGTTTCCTAAACGTATTTAACTGTGGAATATTAGTAGGGTTTTACAAAACATGTCTTAGAAAATGCTGGGTTAAATCATTGATGTCCAGCTATATTTGTCTAGGTTAAAAAGACCACTATTGGCCGGGCGCGGTGGCTCACGCTTGTAATCCCAGCACTTTGGGAGGCCGAGGCGGGCGGATCACGAGGTCAGGAGATCGAGACCACGGTGAAACCCCGTCTCTACTAAAAATACAAAAAATTAGCCGGGCGTGGTGGCGGGCGCCTGTAGTCCCAGTTACTCGGGAGGCTGAGGCAGGAGAATGGCGTGAACCCGGGAGGCGGAGCTTGCAGTGAGCCGAGATTGCGCCACTGCACTCCAGCCTGGGCGAGAGAGCAAGACTCTGTCTCAAAAAAAAAAAAAAAAAAAAAAAAGACCACTATTCCTTTGGAGTAGAACTAGAAACATCAGGCATGGTTCATCAGAGAACTGGGTTCTAAAAGTAGTAATAGACGCATTTAATGAAACACTCTAGTCATTGTGAGACACAGCATGACTCTAGTCATTGTGAGACACAGCATGACCTGGAGACCCCATGACTTGCAAAGGAGATCACTAGTTGAGTTTCCAGAAATGTGACCATAGGGTAGTCAGAAGTCCAGAGGAGGAATCTTTAGACCAGAGAGAAAACAGTCTTTTTACCCTGAGCGTTCACTGAGGGTTGGAAGGGACGTCTACAGAAATGATTATGGAATAGCTTGGAACCCTCAGGCACAAGCCTTCAGCACACAGGCAGGTAGAAAGTGATTTCTGCACTTCAAGAGCCTTGAGGGAACAACCACAAGCACTCAAGCTCAGGAGCAAGGTAAGTAAATGGGTTTTATTAGGATAGAGTATTTCACTGGGCTTAGTAGCAGTTCTATTCTGATTCTACTTTGAGTTAAAGTCTATGTAGCTTATGCTAGCACATCTAAAATAAAATTCTAGCTATGTTTTTAAAAGTTTTCAGTACTATGTAGGAAGGGCATTCTGAAAAGGCTGGCTAGAATTAAAATAAAATTTTAATTTGTTCAAGTAGTGTAACTTCTATTTTGGCTATTTTTGTCATTATCCCTCTTAAGCTTTGTCTTAGGAATTAGAAATGAGTGTACATGTGCATGTACACACACACACACACACACACACCATGTCTAAAAAATAAGAATACCTGCATTCAGAGGAACAGCAGGACAAGGTCAGTCAAAAGACTTTTACTCCTTACCCAGGCTTGGAGTGAGTGAAAGTAACCGAAAGAAAAGGGGTTAGGGGCCACTGCCATAGAAAAGAAAGGAAAGATTCATGTGGAAAGAAAGAAAGAAACATATAATGAGACATACTCTTGTCTAACCCTGAAATGTTGGTGCTCAACAAGAGGTGCCAAAGATTTCTACAAATGAAAACGTAAGTTGATATTTACTCCTTCTGCAAAATACTTCTTGGACTCAGCACTGCAGAGGTGGCTTCTTCAAAGCCTCTTCCATTTTTCTGATGACACACGACCTTTGCTGTGTCTTTTGTAATGCTCTTAACACAAGGGCTGCAAATGCAAATGACTTCAAAGACTAGGCATGTAATGTCCATAAGGAAAGCTGGGCCTCCTACTGGAGTGGTGAGGGCCATGAAACTGGAAAGGCATTACATTCAAATCATTTAAGAGCATTGTAACCGGGCCTGCAAGCCGACAGTTTAAGACTCTGCTTGAAAGCATGCCCACCTCCTTTTGGAAAGTGGGATGCGCAGGCTGCTATGGAGTCATCTTCGTCACCACACCTGTCCAACGTGCTGCTTCCAATGTGCTGCCTTATGTTATACATGGTTGTCTAGAAGAAAAACCATCATCTTCCTTTGCAAAGAAAGTACAGAGGTTTTATGAAGACTTTTTAGCATTTATTTCTAAGTTTACAATTGTATTCTAAATGCTTGCATTGCCAAGTATCTTATTTCCAAATAAAATATGGAAGATGTGTGAGTGCAAATAATAGTATATTTCAAATCACTCATGAATGTATGATTATTATATATGATAGTTCTTATATGATATATGCAAATGTAATATGACATTTTATACACATGTGCATGCATTTCATATTCATTTAACATATATAATATTGTATAATACATGATCATATATGTATACATATATACATATACATGGCTGACTGGCATTAGAAAAAGTCATATGTATTATTTTAGGAAAGCAAGAATAAAGTGAGATAGAAGAAAAGAAAGCAAAGTAAAGAAAAATTATTTTGAGTAAAACAGTGCATTCCTTTAATAGTAATTTCTAGTACTGTACATTCACATAATTGTCATCACTGTTTCACTCACTTTATATAACCTATAAAAGAAAAGCTAATCTGTAAACATAAGTCACACACTAGAGGACCATAAGCCAAATCCAGTTTATAAGATTTGGTTCACATTTCTTAAAAGAAGTTTGATTTAGCAAACTCCATTTTGAATTGGGACATTTCACACAGACATTCATGTTTTCCCTCCTCTCTTTTGACAGAACATGGGCTCTACAGCTCACTTCAGTCATCCTCAGAGCTGCCACACCCATTTACATTACGTACTGGATCCTGTTTGGCATTTGATTTTATGGATCCTCTATTTACATCCCTCTATATTACAGTACGCAGGGATCTATCTGTTTTCAACAACACACAGCTGGTGGATGAAGTCCAGAGAGTGGTGCAGGGGCGGAGAAACCTTTTTAAAATAAGGCATGAAAAATTTAAACCAACAAATATAAACCTATAAAATATTCAGGGCATTAGAAGATCCTGTCTCCTGTCTGGAGGGCAAGGGATCATTTTTAAAGAAGAAAGGCATCCTTGAAGAATGCATGCTGGTCTAGATCTAGGCCATGTGGCCAAACAAGGGGCTTCCAAGGAATTCTATCTCAAGCTTAAAGGTGTTGAGAGTCGAATGAAGTTTAACCACCTTCTGTAGTCAGATTCCAGGTTCTTTTCTACAAGTGCTATATGGTTTCTTACAATGCCAAAGAATCCCTGGCCACAAAATAGTCTAGCAATGTGTCACTGAGCCCTGGTAGGGGATCAAGTTTCCTTGAAAATTGGGTCATAACTTTTAGTTTCAGATTCTTCTCTGCAGTTGGAACATCAGAATACTATATTGTAGGGGAGAAGGTAGAAAGACTGGAACATAACATTTTATTTTTTCCCAATACTATCTTATGAAATTGAAAAATCTACCCTGGAACATGTCCAAGTCAAAGATGCATTAGAAATTGCTTCCCCCCAAAAATACTTTCTATATGAGCTTTTTAAAAATACCTTAATTTATTCCCATTTCCAATTATTTTACATTTAAATTATTTAGGAATGTCAAGGGTATGAGAGATTTAACACACAATTAAGTTTCAGTGTGAAGGTGGGAGTAAATAGAAAGAGAAGAGACTATCCAGAGGAAATAATTTTCTAAATTAAAAAATGTTGAAAGACAGGGACAAGGAGATGGTTCCTGAATAGGAGAAGACAGAATTGAGAAAAGTAATAAATCTTGTGAAAATATTATAAAAGGATTCATTTAACAGGGAAGCATTTACTAGTATGGTAGCCCAGTCCAACATATAACTAAAATAAAAATTCTGCTTTATGGTATGTTTTGAAAGGCATAAAAAAGCCCTGAACACTAAATTAACTTTCACAAGAACTGCAGTAATGAAAAATGCTGTGAATACTGTCACACTGATTGGTTTAAGTGTGCAGAAGGCTTCTTTCAAAGGAAGTTGGGGGATAAAACCTTAACTAATGTGTACTCATTTTAATTTGTCTGAAACTCTGTGACCTTGGATATGTTATATAATCTCTCTGGATCTGTTTCTCATTTCTAAAGTGTACTGGTCTGTTTTCATGCTGCAGATAAAGGCATACCCAAGACTGGGCAATTTAGAAAAGAAAGAGGTTTAATTGGACTTACAGTTCCACATGACAGGAGAAGCCTCACAATCATGGTGGAAGGCAAGGAAGAGCAAGTCATGTCTTACATGGATGGCAGCAGGCAAAGAGAGAGAGCTTGTGTGTCTTACATGGATGGCAGCAGGCAAAGAAAGAGAGCTTGTGCAGGGGAACTCTGCTTAAAACCATCAGATTTCCTGAGACTTATTCACTATCACAAGAACAGCATGGGAAAAACTTGCTCCCATGAGTCAATTACCTCCCACTGGGTACCTCTGACAACACATGGGAATTCAAAATGAGAAATGGGTGAGGACACAGCCAACCATATCATTCCACCACTGGCCCTCCCAAATCTCACATCCTCACATTTAAAAACCAATCATCCCTTCCCAACAGTCCCCCAAAGTCTTAACTCAGTTCAGCATTAACTCAAAAGTCCACAATCCAAAGTCTCACCTGAGACAAAGCAAGTCCCTTTCACTTATGAGCCTAAAAATCAAAAGCAGGTTAGTTACTTCCTAGATACAGTGGGAGGGGGGTGGAGTACAGGCATTGCGTAAATATAGCCATTCCAAATGGGAGAAATTGGCCCAAACACAGAGGCTACAGTCCCCATACAAGTCTGAAATCCAGTGGTGGCAGTCAAGTCTTAGAGCTCCAAAACTTTCTCCTTTGACTCTGTGTCTCACACCAGGTCACGTTGACGTAAGAGGTGGGTTCCAACGGTCTTGAGCAGCTCCATGTCTGTGGCTTTGCAGAGTACAGCCTTCCTCCCAGCTGTTTTCATGGGCTGGTGTTGAGTGTCTGCAGCTTTTCCAGTGCAAGCTGTCAGTAGATCTACCATTCTGGGGTCTGGAGGACAGTGGCCCTCTTCTCACAGCTCCACCAAGCGGTGCCCCAGTAGGGATTCTGTTTGTGGACTCTGACCTGACATTCTCCTTCTGCACTGCCCTATCAGAGGATCTCCATGAGAAGCCCTCCCTGCAGCAAACATCTGCCCAGACATCCAGATATTTCCATACATCCTCTGAAATCTAGATGGAGGTTCCCAAATCTCAATTCTTGACTTCTGTGCACCCATAGGCACAACACCACATGGAAGCTGCCAAGGCTTGGGACTTCCACTCTCTGAAGCAATAGCCTAAGCTGTACCTTGGCCCATTTTAGCATGGCTGGAGTGGCTGGGACACAGAGCACCAAGTCTGTAGGCCCCACACAGCACAAGGACCCTGGGCCCAACCCATGAAACCATTTTTTTTCCTAGGCTTCTGGCCTTGTGATGGGAGGGGCTGCTGTGAAGACCTTTGATATGTCCTGGAGACATTTTCCCCATTGTCTTGGGGATTAACATTTGGCTCCTTGTTGCTTATGCAAATTTCTGCAGCCAGCCTAAATTTCTCCTCAGAAAATGGGATTTTCTTTTCTATCACATTTTCAGGCTGCAAATTTTCCAAACTTTTATGCTTTGCTTTTCTTATAAAACTGAATGCCTTTAACGGCACCCAAGTCACATCTTGAATGGTTTGCTGCTCAGAAATTTCTTCCACCAGATACCCTAAATCATTTCTCTCAAGTTCAAAGTTCCACAAATCTCTAGGGCAGGGACAAAATGCCTCCAGTCTCTTTGTTAAAACATAACAAGAGTTACCTTTGCTCCATTTCCCAAAAAGTTCCTCATCTCTAACTGAGACCACCTCAGCCTGGACCTTGTTGTTCATATCATTATCAGCATTTTTGTCAAACCCATTCAACAAGTCTCTAGGAAGTTCCAAACTTTCCCACATTTTTCTGTCTTCTTCTGAGCCCTCCAAACTGTTGCAACCTCTGCCTGTTACCCAGTTCCAAAGTTGCTTCCACATTTTTGGGTATCTTTTCAGCAACACCCACCTCTACTGGTACAAATTTACTGTATTAGTCCATTTTCATGCTGCTGAAAAAGATGTATCTGAGACTGGGCAATTTACAAAAGAAAGATATTTATTGGACTTACAGTACCATGTGGCTAGAGAAGCCTCACAATCATGGCAAAAGGAAAGGAAGAGCAAGTCATATCTTACAAGGATGGCAGCAGGCAAAAAGAGCTTGTGCAGGGAAATTCCTCTTTTCTGAAACCATAAGATCTTATGAGACTTATTCACTATCATGAGAACAGCTCAAAAAGACTTGCCCCATGATTCAACTACCTCCCACCAGTACCTCCCACAACACATGGGAGTTCAAGATGAAATATGGGTAGGGACACAGCCTAACCATATCATAAAATGAGATTAAACTAGGTGATTTGTAGATACTTACAGCTCTAAAATTACATATATTTATATATCTTTTCTGGAGGAAACAATGTACCAGTAGACATTAATACTCTGTCAGATTATTAGTTAGCAATTCCTAGAGGAGGGCAAGACCTTAAGATAAATGCAATATAGGACAAATTGCAGTTTCTTAGTAAGACGCAAGCCTCAAGGAGGCTCAGGAACTCATTCCTTGAATAAGCATTTATTGGGTACTTATTCAGATCCAGGCCCAAATATGAATTAGATCCAGTTCATGGTGTTCGAGGTACTTGCTATCACTGTGGGAGACAGGCATGTAAGCACAATCTAGTAGGTAAAAGAACAGGGTGCTCTGGGAACATGCTGAGGCGGCCTCTAGCCCAGATGGAGAAAGATATTGTTTTAGAGGACAGGGCCTAGGACACATGAACACAAAACTGAGTCATCAGGGATTAGTAGGAGTCAGCCAGAAGAGATGATGGGGATAGAGTCCTTCCAGGCAAGGTGAGCAACATGTGCAAATCCTAGATAAGAGAGAGCATGACCATTCTGGGAACTTCAAATTATTTAGCATAGTGGGAGCACTGGGCTAGATGGAGGAATGTAGAAAGATGATGAGCATAGGAGTAAGCAACGGTAGGAATGTGGCACCGCAGTGGGGAAGGCCTAGCATTTAGGTGATGCTGGGTCGGCTTGGCCTTGGCTGCATGGGAGCACTGCACCTCAGATGGTTAGAACTCAGCAAAATGAGGGTTGGTTGATGGAAAGGGAAAAGACAGAAAATCTCACGTGCATAGAGTGCTATGGCAAGAGCACTTGTTCATCCTTCATTTTACAAGACGGAGGCCTAGAGATTTATTTAAAGCAATATTATGTTATGCTTATTTCCTGATTTTGTCTCGTGCTAGCCAAGTATGTACTCAGCTGTCTAGCAGGCATTATTATCAGGTGTCCTGTGGTATAAAATCATGTCAGCATCTCTTCCCCCAACTCCATCCTCTACTTTTTACCAGCTAACTGTACCTCCATGAAAGGTCCATGCTCTGTGATCTCAACACATGTTTAATGTAGCACTTATACTGTAATAGAATTATCCTTTTACTTGTCTGCCTCCCCTATCCTCCATGAAGCTGTGTACTACCAGGTCGGTGCAAAAGTAATTGTGGTTTTTGCCATTACTTTCAATGGGGGAAACAGCAATTACAATTTTGCACCATTACTTTTGCACCAACCAAATACTTGGTGATAGAGATTTTATTGCAACTTTAGATTTTCAGAACCTAGCACTGAGCCTACCACACTTTAGTGCTTAATAAATATTAGCAGAATAAAGTAAGATATTAATATGAGCTTTCTGGGTGGGGTTTTAGGGCAGATCTATTCACAGTGGAATCCTCAGACCAACAGCATCCTCATCACCTGGGACTTTGTTAAGGATGTAAGTTCTCAGAGCTCACTCAGACCTAATGTATCAGAGTCTTCGTTGTTGGGGGCCTGATGTGTGCTTTAACAAACCCTCCAGTTGGTTTTTATGCATGGAAGTTGGAGAAGCACTGTGTAAGGGGACATGAGAGGAGAATAAGACAGAGAAAGGAAAAAATGCACAAACTCAGTAAAGAGGTATTTTCACTGTAGTCTATTCTTATTTTTAAAACAGACAAAAGCTAAAACACAAGTGAGATTATTGGAATAAGTCATTGGAAATATATTCATTTAAGGTGATGTGAAAAGGAAATAGGTTGTAATCTTCACTCTTACAGTTTCATACAAGTGTTATTGGTACCTTACACTTGCATATATGTTATCTATTTTAAACGACAATAATATTATATATATTTTTTCTTTACATTTTGCTTACATGGATATATAATTATACTGAAGAATATAGGGGTAAAGTGAAAAATCTTTTCTGTATTTCTGTCCAAATCCCAATACCCACCCAGAGAAGTAACCATCATTAAGAGCTTGATGTATCCTTCCTTTCTATGCATTTCCTTTCTTATGTGTCCATATACTTACACAAGAACTTTTAAAATAATAAAGAGGATTATGCAATATGTTACAGTTTTGTGATTTTCTTTTGGTCCTTTCTCTCTCATACACACTCTCTCTCCAGGCAGATACGTGTGTGTTTGTATCTGAATAAATATATATATTATTTGATATGTTTTCATGTCAGTACACATAGATCTACTTTGTTGTTCTTAAAGTTTCACTATATTTTCTTTAGACTTATAAACCCTTATTAACTTAAACAGTTATGATTGATGACTGTTTAGGATGTTTCTCTGCTCTAGTAAAGAATGCTGTAATGAACATATGTGTGTGTATATATTGGAAGGTATGTGTTGAATATTTCTGAATGATAGATCTGAGGAAGTTGCTGGATCAAAGAGTTTATGTACATTTATTACTATGTTATCTATCATCTTTTAACTTACGCTTTCACCAACTTTGACCCCCAACATTTCTATCAGTCCTTTTGCGAACCCCAGAGGCAGGCTGGGAGACATCACCATGGTCATTATACAGAAGGCACTGAGATTTAAAGAGGTTAAGAAAGTTGAAACAAGTCACTGACCCTGTACTTATCCCTGATACAGATTTAAAAGGTTGCATATCAGATTCCAATTTATGATAAGGCAGCACCAACACTTCAGTTTTCACTTTGCCAGGACTTCTTCAACTCCATGATAACACCTGCTTACTATTCCTGAAGAATCCGTGGGTGTGAATGTTCACATCAACAGTCCATCCCAGTTCAGAAATCAGCTTCTAATTCCTTAGTCTGCCCAATTTGCACAGCAACACTGTGACCTGCATGTGTTATCTCAACATCAAAGATGAGAGAACTGAGTGAATCCCAAGGAGCCAAAACAGCCTCTACTTGGCTGAAACAGGCAGAGCTGGAGCACACGGTCTACATTTCAGTCTAGCAAATTTTCCACTACACTCTACTAATTTAGCTCTCACCAAAAAATAAGGAAGGAAATCTGAAGTTAAATTTCAAGGGTTTAGAATTTCATTCCTATATGGGCCATGTTTAGCTACACAAAATTTAGGGGTAGTCTCCTCACATAGGTTTTGAAATTTCCCACAGATGTATTTCAGGCAAAATCTAAACTACTATAATCATGATTAGAATCACCTCCCTCCTTGAAATTAAGCCAGGTAGGAGGCAACTGTGAATCACTTAGGCCCTCTCTTTCTCTGTCTATAATTCCTCAGAGTCATTCCCAAAGCCCCATTTCTAAGCAGGCCTTCAGAAACCCACCCCATTCATTCTCACAGATTTCTTAGGTGTTATATTAGTCAGGGTTCTCTAGGCAAACAAAACCAACAAGCGGACACGTGTGTGTGTGTGTAAAGATATTTATTATAAGGAATTGACTAATGTGACTAAGGAGGCTGAGAAATCCCAAGATGTGCAACCAACAGATTGGAGACCCAGAAGAGCTGGTGGTGTAAGTTTCAGTTCAAAAGTTGGCGAAATCAAGCCCTAAGAAGAGCCAATGTTTCCATTTCAGCCTGGAGGAAAGGAAAGACTGATATTCCAGCTCAAGGCAGTAAGTCAGGAAAAGTTCCCTTTTACTCACAGAAGGTTCAGCCTTTTTATTGAAAGCCTTTTTATTCTATTCAGGCTTTCAACTGATTGCGTGAGGCCAATCTACATCAGGGAGGGTAATCTCCTTTACTGAAACTGATGATTCCAGTGTTAATTTTACCCAAAAAGCATCCTCACAGACACACCCAAAATAATGCTTGGCAAAATATCTGGGCACCTCATAGCTCAGTCAGGTTGATACAAAATTAACAATCACAAGTGAAATCACCTTTGATCCATTCTGTAAAAATTCCAAAGTTTTGGCAGTTCCAAGACTGGCCAGGAAGCAAGAAAACAAGGGAGAAGTTTTTCCATTCAGCTATCTAACTCTAATTAAGTCATAAGGTTGGAGGAAAGACTTCCTCCCACTAACTTCCATTATGACTAGGCAGGTACAGAGCAAAAAATACCCAGGATACATTTATGACAGCATATACAATAAAATATAGGTGAACACTGATAAAAACACAAAATCACAGAGTTATAGAATTCCAGACACAATTCCAGGCTGAGAGGCCTCAGAGCTCACTCGGATCGACCCACTTATTCTTCACATAGGTATGTAAAAACACCAGAGACACATAATGATTCATAGACAGGAAGACACAAACACATGAGCATGCAAGAGGCAGAACACATTCAGATGGGCAGTGATGCACACTTTTGCAGCAGCCCTCCTTTTACTCTGCAAAATATCAATTATCTGGTCACATACTCTGATTTCTTCTCACTTTTGCTTCTTATTTATTAGGATTTTATCCTGGAGTGAATCCAACCATATCCCATTCATAATAAAGCCTCCTCAAAATTCTTTTTCATGCATTCCTCTTATCTATAAAGGAGGCCAGTTCAGTACCTACGGAGGGTACCAGACCAATTGTGGACAGCACAATGGCTAGGAAAGTCTGAGTACTGACCTAAAATTATTGCTGTTCTCTGGGCTTTAACAGATAAGGGAGAAAATGCTTCAAAGATAGGGTGTGTACAAGAACCACAGTTCTCAAAGAATTGATACCACAGTTAACTACAATAAATAATACATAGATACATAATAAAGTACTTGATGATTCAAAATCAGTACAATAACCCACTGGAATGAATTCAAAGTGCATCGATGTTACTAATTGGACTCCCTCTTCTATCTCAAGAATATCAGTAACCTCTTCCAAGCATTCCCAGACTCTCACAAACCTGCCAATAAATCTGTCTTCTTTCAGGCAATCCCAGCCCACTTCCATGTCTCTGCAAGAGTGTTTCTCTTTTGAAAACACTCCCCTAGAATTGCTTCCTTTCCTTAAAATTCAAATGCTAAAGGGGTTGGCAGGTTGTACTAATTTAATTTAGCTCAACATATAAAAACAAAAGAACTGTTTATTTATCAATCATCATAAGCCCTGAAACAAAGTATTTAATTGTGTTCTTCAGGATCTGCCCGTGTGATATAAAATTTTGCAGAAGAGGACATGAGGGGAATCAAAGAGGTTGGCCCATTTTCCAAGGGTCATACTGAGTTGGAACCAGAGTTCATAGCCTGTTTTGTTAGTCTTTCAATTTTTAAAAATGTAATAAAAATAAAGAAGGTATTTAAAAATATTCCAGGTTCCAGTTCTTTTGTGATCAAAGCCAGATCCAAATCAACCAACAAAGATGCATATGCATATAAATGGCTTTTAAAACCATGAGAACAATATTACCTAGGAAAGGATGTAAGCATTAGTGGGCTAAGAGGGCAGGTATGGGCAACTCAGTAATGAACTTAGATTTTATGGGCTTATGTAATTTTGAGGGCCTTCTTCAAGGAAAATAATAAAAATTTATAACACAAAATAAAATGATAAATTAATTGCAATAAATTACAGATGTAAAAATGAGGATAAATACCACCAACATCATACAATGCAGGAAAATTGATTAATATTTGTAAGTCTTAACTGCCTGATCCACTTTCAAATGGTTTTCTCCCTATTTTTTCCAGTATATTCCAATTATTTTTCACACAACAAAGATTTTATAATATTATTTTCCACTGGGAGAACAGAAAGGTAATCTGGTCTTTCTTCTAGCATTTTTCTCCTCTATACTACCAATATTTACCCAGTGTTGGGGCCATAGACACATGCATGTCATGGTGCTACCTTTGGCCCTGTACCCTCATGTCCTAGCGGCAGGTGAGTTGGCCAATGGGATGTTTGGCAAAAGCCTCATTAACGTGACATGATTGTATGTATCACATACATGTAACCCACTAAATCCAAAGGAAACATATCCTCCACCCAAACTCCCTGTAACTGGATTCCCAAAATGCCTACAGACAATCTAATACCACTGAACATTGTGGCAAGAGGGATGGGGAAGTTGGAGTGAAAAAATGACTGTTGCTTTAACCGTTGTGGTTAAAATATTTTACTTTTGCAAATTTTGTTAAAACATATGACCATGTTAGCCCTTTCTTGGGGTTTTGGAAGAGGTCCATGCAATGGAGGGTTCCTAAACCTTATGCTTTTATCAACTTCACAGCCAACCTGCCTCTGGGTCAGGAATCTATAAAGGAGAATGGGGAAGAGAGTCATCGGGGCATTGAAGAAAAATCCAGAAAGTGGGGTATCTGAGAAACCCAAGAGAAGGGGGTATTTATAAAAGGGCATGAGAAACTATGTTAAATTTTGCTAATAAGTTAAATAACACAAAATGAAAAATATCAATGGATTTTACAACATGGAGGTCATTATTGACGTTAACAAAGCCATTTAAGTGGAATAGTAGGGGTGTAAACAAAATGATACATAGTCATCAAGTGTATGGATGGTGATAAATTAGAAACAGAAATTTATGTAGGTGCTATTAGAAGAAGACTTCCTTCCCATGTTTTGGAACCCTTTGAACCTTTGATTACGTCATCATAGGGGTAACTTCTTGGTTTTCTCATCTACCATACCAAAATTATCTCTTTACATGTTTCATCCTTTGATTAACAGCTTCTTAACGATCAGGAACAAAGCTTTACATCTTGTATCTTCAATGCCTACAATGCCCACATTGAAGATACAGTGGAAGATACTGAGTAAATATCTGTCGAATGAATGAATGCCTTTTAGATATAGTTTACTCTACCTCTTGCTCTCTAGAAATTTTTTATGTCCACCCTACTTAAAGAAAAATATTCACTCCTTGAAAGAGGACTAAATAGGATTTCACATCTTTGGTTATTTTTCTCCCAAGAGAGAAAGAGGTAGAGAAACAGAGAAGCAGAGAGAGACAGAGAGACAGAGAGAGGTATTTTTAAAAATCATTCTTCAGAAATTCGGTCTAATTTAATCCAACTAACAGTTATTGAACACTAACTACTTTATCAACCCTAAGACTCAAAATGAAAAAAATATTGTCCAGACTAAAAGTGAAAAAGTTTAATTTAACTTGGTAAATAATAAGATAGATGCCCAGGATCCCAGGAAGCACGGAAGAGGCAGGGTATGAAGGAGGCTCCCTGGGAAAGATAGAAGCCTGAGCTGAAGTTTTAAGAAGGTGGAAATTACCCAGGCGAAGTAAACTGAAATTTCATTCCAGGAAAATAGTGCATGTGCCAGGAGTGCAAGAAATTTGGTAACATGAGAGTCAAGAAATAGCAAGATGTATCTGAAAACGCGTAGGGGCCAATTTTGAACTACATTGCAAGGGATGCAAAGAAATTTGATTATTAGCCTGGTTAACTTCTGGTTAAAGTTAGAATTACATAGGAAGCAGAAATTTGGCTTCCAAGCCTCTCTTGAAAACCAGAATACGTCTACTCATATACTAGGAAACTTGCCTCCTATGAGTTCCCAAAGAATGAAAAGATTCTTTGCTTCCTTCTTAGGACTTCACCTGTCCAAGTAACCCCTGCCATGCACTGCCCCACAGTCCTGAAAAGTTCTGGAAGTAAATCTCACTGCAGCTGCAGTACAGTCACAGTGTGTCTGCTGACTACTCGAGAGTGAAAACAAATAGCAGCCATGTGCTGGCCACACATTCCAATGGGGATCCTGCCATCTGTCTTTGTGTTCATACAGCCATTCAGATTTCCAGTTCATACCAGCTCGATGCCACTTCCAAGCAGAACTTGGAACAGTTAGAACAGAGAGCAAGTTCATGGACAGCATCAAGCTTTGCACAGGATTTAGCACACTCACAGAGAAGTAGCAATGTGAGGGCAACATTACAGTAATATTTGTGATAATGATAATAATAATTTGCCAAGATAACAAGTGGAGTAGATGAGTAGAGCCAGTGGTGTGGAGCAGGCATAGAGCTTGCCTATATTACAAAGCCACCCATACTGCATATTGGGGAAGCCAAAAAATGTTTTGCCATGGGCACAAACCTACTCTCAGCGAATTGCATTATTGAGTTAATTAATCCCTCTTGCAGTGCTCTGAAGAAGGTATTTGATTATCATCCCTGTTAGTGGTTGAATTGTGTTCCCCCAAAACATACGTAGAAGTCCTAATCCCTGCCACCAGTGAATGTGATCATATTTGCAAATAGGGTATTTGCAAATATGTATTCAAGTTAAGAGAAGCCAGATCTTAATCTAGTATGATCAGTGCCCTTATAAAAAGAGGGAATTTGGACACACACAGGATGAATGCTACGAGAAGACAGAGGCAGAGATTGGAGTGATTTATCTACAAACCAAGGGTTACCCAGGAATGCCAGCAGTCATCAGAAGTGAGGAAAGCGGCATGGGACAGAGTTTCCCTTAGACTCCTTAAAAGGAGCCACCTCCGTTGACACCTTGATTTCAGACATCTAGCTTCTAGAACTGTGGGAAAATAAATGTCTGTTTTTCTCAGCCACTCAGTTTGTGGTACTTTGTTACAGCAGCCATAGGTAGTCAACATATCCCTGAAACAAACAGGAAAATGATATCTAGAGAGGCTAAGTGCCTTGCATGGATAATGAAAGAGCAAGCTTTGGAACCCAGCTCTGTCTGACTACAGGGGACAGCTACCCTCCTGCTGACAATGTGACCTTCTCATGGGGTACTGCTTACATAACAAGAGATATTTAGATTACCAGTACCCTCCTTTAAATACTTGTGTTTTCGTTTTGTTGTGTTTTGTTTACCACCTAAAATATCTAGTATGGGACTGGGGGCAGATTCCTTAGTGCAAAGACAATGGGAAGGACTATTGAGAATATTCTCGTATTCTGAAGATGAGATAATGTTTTTAACACTTGTTCTAAGAACAAGCATTGACAATTCTAACATTGACAATGTTTTTAATTCTTGTTATTATTATTATTGATACTTAACCTCCCTATATTCTTAAAAAGAATAATTCTTAGTTTTGAGGATTTTTGCTGAGCATAATTATACATAGCTATAAATACTGTGCTATCAGCATCCAGTGACGAGCAACTGGAAATTAACCTTAAACAGTGTGTTCTCTCCTATGTATGAACATGTTATCGAAAAGAGGTCCTGATCCAGACCTCAAGAGATGGTTCTTGGATCTCACGCAAGAAACAATTCAGGGTGAGCCTATAAAGTGAAAGCAAGTTTATTAAGAAAGTAAAGGAATGAAAGAATGGCTACTTCATAGACATAGCAGCCCCAAGGGCTGCTGGTTGCCCATTTTTATGGTTATTTCTTGATTATATGCTAAACAAGGGGTGTATTATTCATGCCATTTCTTTTAGAACACATAGGGCAACTTCCTGATGTTGCCATGGCATTCGTAAACTGTCATGGTGCTGGTGGGAGTGTAACAGTGAGGACAACCAGAGGTCACTCTTGTCGCCATCTTGGTTTTGGTGGGTTTTAGCTGGCTTCTTTACTGCAAGGTGTTTTATCAGCAATGTCTTGTGACCTGTATCTTGTGCCGACCTCCTATCTCAACCTGTGACTTAGAATGCCTAACAGTCTGAGAATGCAGCCCAGTAGGTCTCGGCCTTATCTTGCCCAGCCCCTATTCAAGATGGTGTTACTTTGGTTCAAATGTCTCCAACATATCTGCCCTCCCTTTTACAATAGAACCCTTAATGCTAAGGGTTGCAGAGGGACAAAGGTCCATCGTCTGTAACTTCTTCATGCTGAATAGGGGTGATGATATTCCTGCCTAACTATTAGGATCTCTTGTATTTGGGGTAGAGAGGAACTCAGAAAGAGTCAGTATGTCAAGGGCTATTCAAAACTCTGAGTTCTGACAAAAGGTGATATCTGGAAGATTAATAACTGTTCAGTTTAAGAAAACATTCCGTAAGCTTAGCCCACATTCCTACACAAAGAGTGCAATAGCAATATATTCCATAACACTAAAGCAAAATAAGCAAAATTGTCCCAAGTATACTAAATTAGAAAGTTTTCCATGAATTGGCAACTGTTGGAATCAAGCTGATAACAGGGTTGCTAGCTGATTCCAATGTGTCCAGAATTAGAATATTGACCCAGGTTTTGACATTACTCATCCTTCTTGTTTCTTCTGAGCTGTAGTCAGAGATCACTGGTTGGTTCACAGAAATAAGCAGGGTTCGTCTAAATTGCAGGAAAAATAAAACTGAAAAACAACTGAGACTAGAATAACAGGGGTACCATAGGTCTTAAAACATAATTTTTCTTTTTTTTCTCTCTACACTTTCCCATTTTTACTAAAAACAAATCATGGTAAGACTGATTTGCTTTATTATACTTGGCTTGATTATTTGCATAAAGTGTAGCAAGAATAATTATTTTTCACATATGCTCTTATTAAATTGGCTTTGATGGAACTCTGTTCCATAGAGAGAATCTCAGATAAGACTTTTTTAGGGCTGAGCCCTGCTGTGAGTTTGTACCCTCAAATTCCTATGATTTGGGTAAATGTCTCTCCTCTTAAGGTCCCAGGATAACTTGGGGCTCATGGGACTGTCACAAAGTGACATTCTTTACTTACCGCAGGTCAGGAACTGTACACAGGGACTGTGTAGACAAGGTATGAGGCTAGTTTTCCAAGAGGCTTTTATTGGCTCTATAAGTCAAGTTTGATTCCTTAAAGGAAAGTATGCCATTCCAGTCAAAGCCTAACTAAAATAACCAGTTTCTCCAATTGTGTTTTGTTGCAAAAGAAAACAGATTCTTATATCACTTATGCAAATAACTATATTGCATAAGTTAAGACTGTTCACAAGTAGTTTCCAAATTTTGGAGAAATCAGGTAGAGAGAAACAAATATGCTCCAAATTTTGTTCACAGGAGTATACTTTACTCAATTGTTAAAAGCTGTAAATAGCTCACAAGGAAAGTTTCCTTGACTCTGAAAAGCAAAACAAAGAATCAGAAACATTTTAAGTAAAAACCTAAAAACATTTTACTTAACAATTATAACTATTAAAAAGATATAGTAAGTCATTTTACGATTATAGGAGTTTCCCATAATTTTGAAACATATACCAATAACAAATTTAAACAAACACAGCCCAAAGAAAGCCAAACACCATTTCATATTTGACAATGCTTCCTGTATGATTTTTATACCAAAGAAGGCAAATTTCACCTTTGTATTAGTGTACTATTAATGTTAAACCCAATTCTTAATAAAATCTTATAGACAAATCTATCCAATTTAATTAGTATGATCATAAGGTAAGATTTTCATATCTTTTATAACCCTTTACAATTTTTTGTTAAAGAGCAAATCAGTGCTCTAAGCTCTGTTGTGCTTTTATTCCAATGTTCAATTTATGGAAAAACTGAATACCCCTTTAACTTTAGCTTATATGTTCACACACATAATTTTTTATATGATTAATTTTTTATAGACCTTCCACAAGTTGCTCAAACCTTCAGCTTTACCCTATCTAACTTAAAACAATACTTTGACACTTTAATCTAGGAAGAAAAATCCACATTCCCATGACTTCTTATAATCTTTCACTAAAACACATTTTGCTTTTCTTATACACCTTGCATGTGAAACTGTTTTTTATTTCCCAAAGGTTACTAAAGTCACGTAAACTAAGAGGCATTATACTTTTTACTTTCCTGATAAAATTTAGGCTTTTATTATTATTAAACCAATTAATTAAAGTTCTTTCATATATAAGCATCACACTCATAATACATATAAATAAACAGAAGATAAACCAGCCAGGAATTGAACTCTGAACCCAGGCCACCACTGTGATGGCAAAAACCAAGAGAATGTACTGCCACATGGTTACAAAGTCAAGCTCCCAAGGACATGAAACAAGATTAGAAGGAAATTTATCCAGTTGTTGTTTTTTTCAGGGGCCTGTAGAAAAGTTTGTTACTGACCAGTTTGCTGGGCCATCTTGAACTGCAGGCTAATAGGGTCCTAGGCCCTCATTCTATCCTAAGGTACCCCTCAGTGACAAAACAATACAGAAAGACACACAAAGCAAACTAAATTCACTGCAGTTGAAGACTAGCCTCACAAATACTCTTTCCCATTAATCACAACTTTACAGAGGAGATAAACAGTGATTTTTACCATTCATTCAAATGGTTTGCACAGACAGAGAGAAACAGACCAGTAGTCTGACTGGTAAAAAATTCTTACTCTGGGCCAGGCACGGTGGCTCACGCCTGTATTCCCAGCACTTTGGGAGGCCAAGATGGGCGGATCACAAGGTCAGGAGATCCTGGCTAACATGGTGAAACCCCGTCTCTACTAAAAAATAAAAGAAATTAGCCAGGCATGGTGTTGGGTGCCTGTAATCCCAGCTACTGGGAAGGCTGAGGCAGGAGAATGGCGTGAACCCAGGAGGCGGAGCTCGCAGTATGCCGTGATTGCGCCACTGCACTCCAGCCTGGGCAACAGAGCAAGACTCCATCTCAAAAAAAAAAGAAAAGAAAAAAACAATTCTTACTCTTTTGCCAGCATGCCAGGATTCTGGAGAGGTTCCCTCTCCCTGAGCAGCCCTAGTGTCCCAGTTGCCTGCACCACAGCCCTGCGGCCAAGCCACAACAAAAAGGAAAATTATCTTTTTCTGTTCTGGCCAGAGTAAAATACGTGTGACAAAACATAGAGTTTAGTCCCTCTGCTTAGCGCCCACCATCAAACAGGCAAGGCTCAAACATGCCCCCAGTTGGGCCCCATCATCATTAATCCAACCTCCCACCAGGAGTTTCAACATGTGGTCTCTGGGCAAGATGGCAGCTCTGAGTAATAGAAAAGATAGGAAAGGGAAAGTAGAGAGAGAAAAGCATTGCCTGCGGCAGGGTGGAGAAGGTGAGCAGCTCAGGGAGGCCAGAGAAAAATCCACCCATTGCAGTGACACTGAAAAGTCCAGGAGGTCATTTGTCAGTTGTGAAGGGATCTTTTACAGCAGTCCCATCAGCTGTCGGGTTTCCATCTTTAAGGAGAGAAAAATGCTCCCCATGTCCCATAATCCCATACATGCCTAATTCTGTCACCCACAGCCATCAGCAGAGAGTGCAAGGTAGATTAATCCAAAGAGAATAGCAGTTAACATCTCATAATGCCAAATCCATTCTTACTGAGAGGGATTTGGCCCCCAGAAGGGCCGCTAACCCCCTAAATCTTAGGAAGGACTCTAACCTTCCTAAGTTGGGCCTCGAACCCAAATTCGGTCAAGCGTTCTTGCCTTTTATTAAGAGGGGCCTTTAACCCACTCTGCTGTAGGAGAGACTTACCTCCCCTAAGTTGGGTCTGTAACCCAACCTCATCCTTTACCTGGGTATATGCACCCACTTACCCAAGTCTGCCAATGCAATCATCTGCATGCAGATGATTTTCCTCTGGGTCAGGGGGTCTCTTCAGTATTGTCCCTTCTGTGGTTCACCAGAAAGATGTTATCAGATCCCACCACTTACCCAAAGTTAGCTTTTGGGTCGGGGGTTTCCTCACTATTGTCCCTCCCACGGTTGCCAGAAAGAAGTTACCAGAAAGGGATTCTGATCCAGACCCCAAGAGGGGTTCTTGGATCTCACGCAAGAAATAATTCAGGGCAAGTTCATAGAGTAAAGTGAAAGCAAGTTTATTAAGAAAGTAAAAAAATAAAAGAATGGCTATTCCATAGACACAGAAGCCCTGAGGGCTGCTGGTTGCCCATTTTTATGGTTATTTCTTGAATATATGCTAAACAAGAGGTGTATTATTCATGCCATTTCTTTTAGAACACATAGGGTAACTTCCTGACGTTGCCATGGCATTTGTAAACTGTCATGGTGCTGGTGGGAGTGTAACAGTCAGGACAACCAGAGGTCACTCTTGTCGCCACCTTGGTTTTGGTGGGTTTTGGCTGGCTTCTTTACTGCAAGCTGTTTTATCAGCAAGGTCTTTGTGACCTGTATCTTATGCCAACCTCCTGTCTCATCCTGTGACTTAGAATGCCTAACAGTCTGGGAATGCAGCCCAGTAGGTCTCAGCCTTATTTTACCCAGTTCCTATTCAAGATGGTGTTACTCTGGTTCAAATGCCTCTGACAAACACATCCCTTTTCCAATGCATTGTCCAAATTTTGTTAATTCTCTTTGGTGGAGCCCATACAGGCACTAAAAAAAATTATTTAGGCAGATAGGGTGAGGACGCCCTCAATAAGGTTTTCCTTTTAATGAAAAGCAGCCCCAAGATCATTTCTTTTTTAGGAAACAGCAACCCATAAAATTGAGCTGCTACCATAGATAAGCAAGCTGGAAGCTTGCACAGGTGAATGGCAGCCGCTTTGCCAATAGGAAAAGGCTACCTGGGGGCCAGGAATGTTCAACATGGAGGCTTCTTCTTCCCTTTTCTTTGTCAACCACATTTACGCCAAGGAACAGACAGCATGGCCCAGGCCAGGAAGAGACCCCATCTACGTAATAAAAGATTAGTTTGGGGTGGCAGGCCTCTTTGTGCAATCTGTAAATGGCACAGCTGGTCCAACCAATCTTTGGGCCGTATGTAAATCAGACACCACCACCTCAAGGCAGTCTATAAAACCCACACATTCTGTCGCGGGCCAGAAGACCCACTCAGGACATCCTCTCCGCAGGAGAGAGAACTATTCTCTTTTCTCTTTCTTTTGCCTGTTGAACCTCTGCCCTCAAACTCACCCCTTGTGAATGCCCATGTCCTTGGTTTCCTTGGTATGTGGCACCAAACCTCAGGTATTCACCCAGACGACGATGCCACTTCAGTTCTACACTCTATTTGGCTTTTATCTGTCTAAGGCCACAAACTGGGCTTGGGAACAAAGTTTTTTCCAAGCTGTATCTTGAACTATTACCTACCAATGTTCCTTCCTCCAATGTGGTTGCAAAGTGCTTGCTTCTGCTCTCCTAGCCGGGTCAGAAATGGCCTTTGTCTGTGTACAACTGGTTTGTTGTGTTGTTCTTGTGGCTCCACCACATGCTCTTTTCTTTTGGGAGAGATAGGAATAGGATTTGGGGAACTCCATTGTCGGAAAGAGCCTCTTTCGTAAGGATCTGAACTGAAACAGTTCTCTCACTGCATTGCAGCCAATCACTTTGCAGTCCCACCATTAAACATTCTCTTGAAAACAACAGTTCAAGGTGTGTGTCTGTTTAATCACTTCATGCTCACTAGAGTGCTACAAATGCTCCACCTCTAATCACAGTTCCTAATAGTGCTCATCATGATTGCACACCACAATGAAAATTGGAGTCAGTTCCTCCTTTCTGAAGGTTCAGATACTTAGAATTCTAACATAGAGGCATGGTGTTAAATACTTTGTTTATTCTCACAGTTGTTCCTTCTCTAACTGTTAGAAAAAGAAGATAGAACAGCAGATGGGCTACTAAACCCATAACAATACTGGTTGAAATTCTTGTTGTTTCTATTTCACACAAATCGGAATTTAATGAAAACGTTTAAATATAAAATGTGTACAAATAGAAGAACCTTGGGAAAAACTTTTCCATGAGGAAAATGAAAAATACAGTGAAAAGAAAGAGTCTCAAGACATTTGATAGAAACTAGGTACGGACATCTTTAAGTAATTAAGCTATGTATTAGTCCTGGCTCTCCACTACCAGCAATAGTCTTTGCTATGGTTTGAGTGTTTGTCCCCTGTAAAATTTATGTTGAAACTTAAAACCCATTTTGGCAGTATTGAGAGGTAGGGCTTTAAGAGGTGAATTGATTAATCCACTCATGAATTAAGGGACTAATGAGTTATTGGATTAATGAGTTACTGTGAGAGTGAGACTGGTGGCTTCAGAAGTAGAGGGAGGGAAACCTGAGCTAGCACACTTGGCCCCCTCACCAGGTGATGTCCCATAATGACTCAAGACTTCACAGTCACCACCAGCAAGAAGGCTCTCACCAGATGCAGCCCCTTAACCTAGGATTTCTCAGCCTTCATAACTGTCAGAAATAAATTTCGTTTCTTTATAAACTACCCAGTTTCAGGAATTGTTATAAGCAACACAAAATGAACCAATATAGTCCTAATATTTTATTTTATTGGATGAAATGTTTTTTCTAGATTGCTGAAATCATGGATTGTAGGAAGCTAGGACTTTTAAGATGCCAAACATATATCCAATTACGTATTCTTTCCAAATATAAAACTTTGTAAATGAGTGTGCATGTGAGTGTGCTGTATGTGTATATGTGTCTGTGAGTGTGAGGGTGTATGTATGTGATGTTTGCTGCAAAGCTGCCAACTCTCGTTCTTTCAGAATGAGGTGCTTCCATTTATTGTCTCAATTTCAATCTGCCTGGGGCCTAAAATAAAGAGAGTCACAATTGATTTCAGTTGGATATTTAGAAACTCATTCAGATTCTTTCTGAGTCAATTAGATGATCACAAGTTGGCAGCTCAGTAAATTTCCTGCTGAGAACTAGATTGCAAGGGGGAAAAAAAAACAAAGATATTATGTGCAATTGTTCATCAAGAATCAAGAGTCATGGATGAGACCATAATTGAAACACCTGTTCTTATATTTGCTGGGGCCCATTTTGAGTACAAAGATGAAGAAAATACATCCATACTATATCTGTGACAGAATAAGAAATATATATTTGGTCTCTGCCCTCATTTCTGATACAGAGCTTCTAAAATCCTTATAATTTCCTGACTGATAGTATCTTTTGTTATAATATTTGGTCTTAGTCCTGACTCCTGGCACAAGAGCTTCTAAGAACCTTCAAATCTCTGTAGTGATGTGTCTTTTTGCATGCTAATGAGATGACTGGTGGCTGTATTTCCTATATACCTTTAGGATGGGGCTAGTCACCAGATAGAGCAAGGCATGACGAAAGGATTGGAATGTTCAGCCCCACTTCTGACTTCCAGGGAGAGAAGAGCAGCTAGAGATTGACTTAATTATCAATATCCAATGATTTAATCAATCATGCCTATGTAATGAAGCCTCCACGAAAACTCTAAGCATAGGGTTTAAAGAGCTCCTGCGTTAGTGAACACATATATGTGCCTGGAGGGTAGCACACCCTCAGCTCCACAAAGACAGAGCTCCGGTGTTAAGGATGTTTTCAGACTTCATCTATGTACCTGTTCACTGTTCACCTGCATCCTTTGTAATATCCCTTATAATAAACTAATACACATAAGTAAATGTTTCCCTAAGTTTTGTGAGCTGTTACAGCAAATTATTGAGCCCAAGGTGGGAGTTGTGGGAACTCTTAATTTGCAGCCCATAAGTCAGAAGTACAGGTGACAAACTGGGACCTGTGATTGGCATCTGAAGTGGGGAGCAGTCTTGTGGCACTATGCCCTTTACCTGGGGGGTCTACACTAGCTTTGAGTAGTTGGTGACAGAATCAAATTATAAGACATACTGTTGGTGTCCAGAGAGTTAGAGAATTGAATGGTGTGGGAAAAAGACCCATATATTTTGTGTCAGAAATATAGGTATAGAAGAACAGTTGTTTTGTTTTGTGCTAAATTATCCATAGATTTTTTTTATTGTCTTTTATAGTGGGCATCAGTGAAAGCAGTGTGTCTATTACAGTAGTCTTTTTTTTTTCTTTATTTCTTTCTTTGAGAAGGAGTCTCACTCTGTCACCCAGGCTGGAGTGCAGTGGCACAATCTCGGCTCACTGCAACCTCCGCCTCCAGGATTCAAATGATTCTCCTGCCTCAGCCTCCCAAGTAGCTGGGATTACAGGCACGTGCCACCACACCCAGCTAATGTTTGTATTTTTAGTAGAGATGGGGTTTCACCATGTTGGCCAGGTTAGTCTCGAACTCCTGACCTCAGGTGATCCTCTCACCTTGGCCTCCCAAAGTGCTGGGATTACAGGCATGAGCCACCACACCTGGCCTTCAGTAGTCATTATTTTATGAGACACATGGTGAGACTGATTTAATCTGAAGCCAACAATGATTTGGGCTCCCTTTCTTGCTCTTGCTATATATTGAGAGAGTAAAAGGTCCTAAATAAGGTTTTAAAGATATTCAGAAGCACTGGCAAATATGAGTTGACACCATATTCCAATATCTGATAACCAACAAGAGATAAATTCTAAACAATTTTATATAATTCTATTATCTCCTCAGCAATGGCCATGTCTCCAGGAATAATACTAGAATGCCTATTATTCTCTTATAAAACTAGTAGTCAATCATTATTGTTTTAGTAGCTACCAAAAAAGTTAAATTTTTCAATTAGGTTATTATTTTAAGTAAAGAAAAATCTACATTTGATTATTTAAAGCAGGGGTCAGCAAACTTTTCTGTAAGAGCCAGATTTTTTTAGACTTTACAGTCTCTGTGGCAACTAGTCAATTTGCCATTGTATTGTGAAAGCACCTATATAAAACCATACCGATGAACACTAGCATTTGAATTTTATATAATTTTCCATGTCATAAATTATTATTTTTCTTTGTTTAACGTAGAAATCATTCTTAGCTATAGGTCATACAAAAACAGACAGGATTTGGGCCCATGAGCCATAGTTTACTATCCACTGAACTAAAGAATTAACACTGATTTGAAATACATCTCACTAAATATCAATATTCTATTTTGCCTAATGCTCAGTGCTAAATGTCATAGAGATAAAAGGCCATGGCAGTCAGAAAAAACAACACTGCTTTTTGTGCCAGAAAGCATTAACAATTCCTTTCACCTGCATTCTTCCAAATCACAGAATTTATTGACTATCACCTTGTCCGTGATTGAAGGATCTAAGGAAGGAAATTAATACCTCAATTATTTGACAGGGCCAAGGAGAGATATTTTCTGACTAATGAAATATTTTAATCAACTAAAGGTTATCTGACTTATGCATGAAGTCATTATTTGGGATGCAAGGAATGTGGAAGTCTCCTGAACATAAGAAGAGCAATTTTATCAGCCACAAATCTTCCGTCTAGAAATGTAATTGTGGAACATTCTAGTAATGCACACACTTTAAAGACTCAATAACTAAAAAGGATAAAAAGGCTATATTAAGAACATATTCTATGTAAATATATAATATAAATATATAAAATATATAAACATAATATAAATAGAATCTGTTTCAAATTTCTCTTCAAACAATAGTTAGCAGAGGTTTCTGATATTGACAGAATGCAAAAGGTGTTTTTATAATTGAATCTGATTTAAAATGCAAAAAACTAAAAGTGACTTTAAAAACCAAGAAGAATTTCAATATTGTACAAATTACAGAGTTTTTGCTAGAAAACTTTAATGTGCGAAGCTGTCTCCGCTGTTAACTAACAAATCCAAAATGTAACATATTTTTTCTCTTAAATGAGGGGAGATAATATGGAAAAAAAAAAGAGAGAAAGAGAACATTGCTTTTATTACAGTAAGTGAACAGGGAGCAGATGTTTAGCACCCATGACACAGTAGGCTTCCCTAGTTGAGACGTTGTTTTAACTGTCTATCCTAGATGTGAGGAAGTTAAACAGTTACATCCTGGGTATTATATTTCATCATATAAAACATAATACATATTACATATAAACATATTAAACATAATATATATTGGTTCTGTTTCCCTGGAGGATCCTAATATACAGAAAATGTTTTGGAGTTTTGTAATGGAAAACCCATTTTAATCTCAGATTTCAGCAAGCAAAAAACGTTCTGAAGTAAACAGACAATGAAATCTTCTTGTCATCACCGCCACCACCATTACCATAGTCCATCAAATGCTATTCATGGCAGATTCAGCTGCAAGACGCTGATAGCAATTATAGAGAATTTAAAACAAACAAGCAAAGAACGAGTAAAATCTATGTTGTTACGGAAAAGAGAACCTAAGGAATATCCCCCAAATACTTTGAATAAATTTAGGTGTATTGATTAAGGCCTGGAAAGGAAAAAAAAAAAAAAGGCACACTCAAATGAGATAATTGAGGAAATTTTAATAAAGGGGCTATTTATTATAACATAGAAAGAGGTTAGAAGAAGCCAGAAGGGAAGTGAAATATTTCAGGGTTCACATCCACTCTCACAAACTCCAGGCCAGAGGCAACATGGTAGGAATCAATTACTAGAACTTGGAGAAAGAATTTCAAGGTGTTGTAACCAGCCAGTGGGTTCACTTTGCCCACTGCATAGACAGAGCCGATTTATCCAGACAGAGGAACTGCAATGGAGAAACAGTAATTCATGCAGAGTCGGCTGTGCAGGAGACTGGAGTTTTATTATTACTCAAATCAGTCTCCCCGAGCATTCAGGAATCAGAATTTTTAAAGATAATTTGGTGGGCAGGAATTTGGGAAGTGGAGAGTGTTGATTGGTGGAATCGTAGGGGTCGAAGTGAGGTTTTCTTACTCTCTTCGGTTCCTGGGTGGGATGGCAGAACTGGTTGAGCCAGATTACTACTCTGGGTGGTGTCAGCTGATCCATCCATTGCAGGGTCTGCAAAATATCTCAAGCACTGATCTTAGGTTTTACAATAGTGATGTTATTCCCAGCAGCAATTTGGGGAGCTTCAGACTCTTGCAGCCAGAGGCGAAATGACCCCTAAACTGTAATTTTTAATCTTGTAGCTAATTTGTTAGTCCTACAAAGGCAGACTGGTCCCCAAGCAAGAAGGGTGTCTTTTTAGGAAAAGGCAATCAATTTCGTTTCAGAGTCAAACCATAAACTGAATTCCTTCTCAAGGTTAGTTCAGCCTATTCCCAGGAATGAACAAGGACAGCTTAAAGGTCAGAGGCAAGATGGAGGCCATTACGTCTGATCTCTTTCACTTTTGTAATTTCCTCAGTTATAATGTTTGCTAAGGCAGTTTCACTACTTTCACATTTTCTTGATTGTCTACTTTCCTTGCTAAGAGTTTTTCCTATTAATTGTTCTGACCCTAACATTTTCTCTTTGAGATTTCTCTTTGTGGTTTGTCTCTTCCGATTTGCTTCCTTATGTGTCTTTCAGTCTAAGGACATGGAGGGAATACTTATAAACATGCTACCTCTGATATCTTGGAAAGAAGTTCTCTTTATTCATTTGCATGTCTCCATTTTCTAAATCTAAGGTCTCTATGACCCTTGTGGTATATCTGTGCATTTTAAAATCTGTGTTTATCAATTTGTATTCAAATACCTCAAATATTTTACATCTCTGTACCATGGAATTTCCAGAGAAATTTTCATTTGGCACTTGGGAAATCATTCTATTGTACGTAGAATAGGTGCTAGTGTCTTTCATTTGCCCCTGTAGATGCACCCTTCCTTCATCCTTCTCTATCCTGTCCTTGCTCCAGAGGCCAATCCACATCGACTACAGCATAGAGCTCTCTTGTCTACTAGCTTCTGGGTGGGTTTGTCCAATAGGGAGACCCAGGAGATTGGAGAGGAGGAACAGCACTCTCTCTATCTGTGTGCTGTAGGTTGGCCCTATCCCTCTGTCAAAGGCTGCAGCTCCTAGCATGCAGCCCATCCTGAAACCATCTTTGCAAACATTGTAACTGAGGAAATTATAAAACTGAAAGAGATCACACCTAGCAGACTCCATCTTGCTTCTGACCTTTAAGCCGTCCTTGTTCATTCCTGGGCACAGGCTGAACTATCCTTGAGAAGGAATTCAGTTTATCGTTTGACTCTGAAACAAAATTGGTAATAACCCTTTCTCAAAAAAACACCCTTCTTGCCTGGGGACCAGTCTGCCTTTGTAGGACTAACAAATTAGCTACAAGATTAAAAATTACAGTTTAGGGGTCATTTCGCCTCTGGCTGCAAGAGTCTGAAGCTCCCCAGATTGTTCCTAGGGATAACATAACTATTGTAAAACTAAGTTCAGTGCTGGAGATAACTTGCAGACCCTGCAATGGATGGATCAGCTGACACTACCCAGAGTAGTAATCTGGCTCAACCAGTTCTGCCATCCTATCCAGGAACAGAAAAGAGTATGAAAACCTCACTTTGACCCCTTATGATCCTATCTCCAACCTGACAAATCAGCACTCTCCACTTCCTGAGTCACTACCTGCCAAATTATCTTTAAAAACTCTGATCCCTGAACGCTCCGGGAGACTGATTTGTGTAATAATAAACTCCGGTCTCCTGCACAGCCAGCTCTGCATGAATTACTCTTTCTCCACTGCAGGTCCCCTGTCTCGATAAATCAGCTCTGTCTAAACAGTAGTGAGTGATCCCACTGGGCAGTTAGTTGTATCACAAAAGATGAAGGAAGGTGGGTCAGAGTGAAGAAATACAACCTTTTCAAAGCAACAGAGGAAAAAATGAAAGACCGAAAAAATTAAAGGCCATCACCTTTGGAGAATTGTAAATTTTAGAATTAGGGAGATAATACTAAATGCTCATTCTTTGCATCCATATACTTAACTAAGTGGATACTTTTTTTTTGCCCAAAAGCATTATTATTTTCATAATTAAAACCAAAAACCAAAACCACCAACAACAAAAGGCCTTGAACTGTAATTTCAATCCCATGATTTCAGGATGCCTATTCTCTTATTAGAGTCTGTGGGCCATACGGGCACACATGGCAGAGCTCCTGGCACAAGAGAGGGCTTCAACAGGTGTTTGCTGAATTCATCTCAGGAACAAAAGTAACCACAGATGAAGTAAACAACTATTTGAGAAGCTGAATAGTGAAGGAAAAGTCGGATGAAAGACCTAACGGGACCAAGAACTCTAACTCGGAACTAAGTTGCCACAAAGAAGAAAATTGTTTTTAAGTTACAAAATTTGCTTATAATAGGGTACTTGTTTTGCTTGCCATTGCCTTGCCAGTAGTCAGTGAGTAACTATTAGACTGCATAAGACATATTGCAATGCTAATGAATGATAGAGGAAAGGAAGTCAGGTAGTCTGTAGGACTGGGCTCTTTGGCAAATAACTTAGTGGTGCAAATAGCAGAACTGCCATAACCCAAGTGTACCCCAGCCCTGTGTAAGTATCCAAGAGGATTGAATTTAAGGGCTAGGTGAGGCATTGGTGGTTCTCAGCAAACAGCAATATTTGGAGTTAGGTAATGGAACCATGGTAATGGGTAGTCTTTCCCAGTTAAAATATATCACCATTTGCCAGCTGAGTGTCATGGGAGCATCTCACACGGAATGGTTTGCAAGATTTGAGCAGGGTCTGGGCCTGAAACTAGGGAAGGCCTATGGTCTAAGTGACAGAACAAACAACAATATACTTGGTTGCACATATGAGGGCAGGCCCTACTTATCTATTACAGACAGTGCCTAGGACCTATGATACTTTTAGGAGTCCATAAATTTTTTTATTTTTATTTTTTAAATTAGAATGAAAAATGCATATAAAAGTAATGAATATGTCATAAAGAATCCAGTCTGAATTGTATTTGTCTTTATAGAAATATAGTTGTAAGAAAAATTTTCAATATTTTTTATGAAAGAAGGAGCACATAAAAGCAAAAATGTATAGGATCTGAAAAAGTCCTTTGTGGCCCAGGAAGAGGTTAGAGAGAAAAGGCTGGGGTTCAGTGACCATGAGGAAACATGGGGCTTACCCCAGCACACTGGATCCTAGCTTTTTGTATGTAAACTCTCAATTCCACCTTTTCAACCCTGGAATTGGCTACAGATAGAGTGGTACACCACCACCAACCATTCGGTACTTGAGGAAGCAAAGGCTTTGATCTAGATTCTAGATATCCTCAGGGGTATCTGAGCACAACAATTTAAATTCATGAATCTGACAAGACACAAGCCTGTGTAATCACCAACCACTAGTCTTGTTTACAGACCAAATGCTGGTCTTCACAAGTCTCTCTACCCACTTGAACTGATTTCTAAGAGTCAAAGGTAATAGTAAAATCTAGAACTTGATTTCTCCCACATCTCTGGTTTTTAAAAGTGACAGCAGTTATTTTCTAAGAATTATGAGTCAGGAGGTGAGACAGGGAAGTAACAATGATGAAAGATTAAAGAAGAAAGTTTTCTTGCTGAAAGATTTATATGTTTTTTTAATTGGTTCGCTGAACCTGTTCCCATCAGTGAAAATATAGGAGGCAGCAAATGAGGCAGCATTAGCCTTATCAATCATAAGGCTATCAATAAAAGCCTATCACCAAGAAGCCTTCTGTGTTCTCTGTGTGTGGGGAAGAATGCATTCTGACTGCTCTGGAAACATACTAAGGACCAATATAATCCTCCTCACCAGAATCACTTTCCAGCCCAGTGTGCACTCAGAAATGCACAGAGCTCCATGTAAGAAATGAGGATATGACAGTCACTCAAGCCAAAGGAAGATCACTTTACAACAGACACCTGCACCAAGGCTACAAGGGAGATTTCACGACCATTTTTAGCCACCGGTAGCCTTTCAAATGGGGACCCCAAGTACCCAAATTTAGTGGTTTGGTGGTGTGTGTCATTCATAGAAATAGTCATCACTGAAACCAAAGGAAATTGTTTCTTTAATAAGACCTATGTTTCAAAGTGTTGTAATTAAATTGCCAAATATATCATCAAGTAAGTTTCATATCAAAACTATGTATGTGTGTGATTTTGTTAGAATAAAGTATAAAACCCAAAGAGGTAGAATTATTTTTTATTCCCTCTGAAAAGTTTATAACAACAAATATCTAAGCTTTTTAACATTCAAAGCTTTATGGAATCTCACTAAGACACCCAAATGCGTCTATATTTCTGAACTTTCTACTGTCTTTCCACCTGACAGCATCAGACTATCTAGAAATCTAGCTGAAATTCCCTTCAGACGTCAGTATTACAAAAGTAAATGTTGTGTGACCTTCAGTCAGCAGAATAACAATCCAACTTGTCAGGGTGGCAGCTGATCTGTCAATGATGTTTTTACTCAATGAAAAGCCCCTAGTGTAATTAAACATTTTCTAGGCCAAAGCAGAGCCATGAGTCATCCTACTAGAAACAATATCAAAGAGGATGGCAGAGAACGCCACTTACCAGGATCTTGTCACTCAGAGTAAGACTATATTTAGACAAGTTAAAGCTGAAATCTGAGCTGTGTTTGATGACAGATCCATGAGCACAACTGGACTACCATTTACTTGAAATGCAGAATGGATAGCATTGCACTGACTCTGGGCAAAAAACAACACAGCACCAAGAATTCCAAGTCTTCAGAACCTGTCCTTCAAACCTGTTTGCCGAACTTAGCTTGGTAACTTCAAATCAAGTAACTTAATGTTTTAAGAGTCCTAAGATAAAAGTGATCTGGGGTTGGCCTATCTTTGGACGTTGCAAAATTCTGGGGCTGAAACTAGAGGAAGAAAAAAGAGTCTTAACAAGCCTTTAACAGTTGCATGTAGATCATTAATAACCCCCTAAAGATAATTGCATATTTTACAATCTTACTTGAAGATAGTTAATTGTAAATAACAGAGAATATGTAATGGGACACTCTTTGAAGGAAGCAGTTAGAAATCAAAATTAAATCTATGCATCTGAATGTATTTGGTCTACTAAAATGCACAAAACTTTAACTGACATCAGCCATATCTGTAGAACAGAAAAGAATAGATTTAAAGTTGAATCATTCAAAATGCTAAACACTGCATGTTCTCACTCATAGGTGGGAATTGAACAATGAGAACACTTGGACACAGGAAGGGGAACATCACACACTGGGGCCTGTTGTGGGGTGGGGGGAAGGGGGAGGGATAGCATTAGGAGATATACCTAATGTAAATGACGAGTTAATGGGTGCAGCACACCAACATGGCGCATGTATACATATGTAACAAACCTGCACGTTGTGAACATGTACCCTAGAACTTAAAGTATAATAAAAAAAAAATTCACAATGCTATATAAGATTTGAAAGAATCAAAAAGAAAAAAGATTAATATACATCATAAATATATATATAAATATTTGTATTTTACAAAACAATATCAAACAAAATTGTAAAACACATCAAATTATAACATTTTAAATAAACATGGCGATGCTCTTAATGACAATTTGTACATGCTTTTATTTTATCTATATAAATAAAAGATTAACCATTTAAAGCCTGCACGGATAAAGCACACAGATGTATATTTTACAAAAGAGGAAATACAAATGGCTGGTAATTTTTTATAAACAAATATATGCAAGTGAAAATGAGAATTCAAATGCCACTTTTTGATGTCAAATGGCCAGAATTTCTAAAGAAAAAATAATATTCAATAATGGTTACAGTAACTTTGGTGGGAGTATAAGTTAGAGCCAGATTTCTAGAAACAACTTGATTACAGTTATTAGGAGCTTTAAAAAATATTTATTCAAATCACACAATGGATTTTAGGAGTTTATTTAGAGATTTTTGATAAGGAAGTACAACTATTCATATATTTCTCATGGAAGAATGGTCATCCTCTTCAACTTCCTGGGGAATGCTATTAAGATTAATGAGAGAATAAGGAAATATTGACTCAGCTCCTCAGATCAGCAGAAGACTAGAAATAATTTGGGAGATGGAAGCTACAGCTTGATTATGGATACAACCTCTTTTTGATTCAGTTCATTCTCCTCAGAACCAACTTCTAGGAAATAACCAGAATATTCGCCCATAGATTTATTTCCAAAGGTACTGATTACACTGTAATTTATAATTAGAAAGAAAAAATAAAATTGTCCAGTAGATGGAATAAACTTCCACCCGTATTAATACACATCTTATCTATTAAAACTATTTTTAAAGATAGACTGTTAAGTAAAAATAAAATCCCTTGATAAAAGTATATGATTTTTACAATACAGCGGTAAATCTAGACAGGAAAACTCTAAAATATTTATGATGTTGACCTCTGAATTGTAGCAATAGGGATTTTTAAATTGTTTTACAATAAATATTTATTTTAATAATAATGTCAGACATGTCTGTTTGGTTAAAGTACTTCTTGCAAATTGTAACTACAACACCAAAATTCCATTTGGTAAAAATGATTGATTTATTGCCAATTTATTATAATAACAAAAGTGTAGTCTTCCTTCAAACAACATTGTAAAGACCTCAGATTTTCATAAAATCTTTTCTACATTCTTTTCAAAATAAATCTAAGTTGCCTAATTACTCTGTGCTGCACTGAGTTTCCTGCTTTGTAACATGGAAAATTTGTCAATAAAATTGTCCTCTTCATGAATTTGTAAATTCTATATCATATCTGCCCTAGGTGTTACAAATGACCTGCAACAGTGGGCAAAAAAACAAGAGCCAGCAAATGCTATTTTCACTACTGGCCTCCTATGGATTTGTACTACCTAATGTTCTTTGAAGAGTTTTGGACCACCTCTAAATAACAGCTGTGAGGGGGAACTGCAGTACTTCAATCCTTGCTTTTGGCAGTAAGTATTTGTTTTTAATGTGAAAGCAAACAACGAAAGAAAACCTTTTCCATCTGCTTTTACCAGAAAGAAAGTCAATTGGAAGTCACACTACCCTCAGCAAATAGCACTTGACTTTACTGCACAAACACATCCTTCATTTACAGACACAGCCTCCCAAAGTGTTAGGCCAACATTACAATGATAAATAGTCAGGGGCTAGGTGCTTAGGGAGATTTTAGGCAATGGTGAGTAGGGCTCTCCTACAGTCTCAGTTTGGGGCTCCCTGTCTATAGAGTTGAATCTTTAGGTGGAGATTCTAAAGTGTCAATCTCATTTCTTGCTAACCCAAGCATGTTGAAGGAATATTCTCCTTCCTCAAAACTGCTTGTACGTTACAGATCGATCCATATTTACTTTTGTGAACTTGTGAATATTTATTTTACAAATAGCAAGAGTCCAAGCCACTGCCAGGTCCATATACTATTATACAGGGCACATGAAAGTGATAATGAGAGTTACTACATGCATCAGTATGTAAAGCAGTAAGCATAGCTGCTAATTAAAACTGACTTGGGAAATTGGATTAAGATAGCAAATATAGCCAATGTATTTATCTCTAAGTCCCAACTCAAATCCCCACAAATGAAGAAAACATGCCCCTTTTCCTAAATTGTAAATTTATTATAGCACTGGAAACCATGAGAGAGTTAAATTTATGTAAAAAATTTTAAGAACTCTCTCCCAAATAGAAAGCAATTGGAATAAATATGCACAGAAAAAGAACTGCCACAAAAGGTAGAAGGGGCTTCAAAGTTGTTCCACACTCAGAAAGCTGAGGCAACAATCAGAGTGATCTGTTATGTTAGAAACATTTGAAGAAATTTAGCAGATTAATCAATTGCTCTCCGCCCCCAACACCACACACACACACACACACACAAACACACACACACACGTGTGCACAGAAGCAACAACAGAGATCTTTGGAATGCTGCAGCATTGAGCGTGTGAATATGGCCCAAAGAGGCTGTGCAGAATGTCCAGTGTCATGAGGAAAAGGGAGTGTCAATGTCTAGGAAATAAACTAGTATAATCCACCAATAGCATGGTTACCATTGTCCTACAGTTATGTAGTCTACAGTAAATGGAGTCACATCTACAGACAGATGCATTGGGACTTACTGATTCAAAGATGACATCTGATCAAGAATTGTGAAACATTTTAAGAAAACCAACTCCATGAAATAAAAGGGCTGAACTAAGAATGAGAACAATTAACTGAGGAAACAACAGAGCAAACAGGAGACCCCAAAATAATATTTTTTAAATTGAAGTATAACTTACATAAATAAATGTCTAGGTATTAACAGTTTAGTTTGATAAATGTTGATAATTGTGTACATTTGTGTGACTAACACTCCAAAACAAAATTTAAAACATTTATATCACTCCAGAAAGTTCCCTCTTGCCCGTTCACTCAATTTCTCTATCATAAGCAACAAGTTTCTGATCTCAATCACTACAGAATAATTTCGTCTGTTCTTCATTTCATATAAATGAAATAATAAAGTATATATTCTTTAAATCAACCTAGTACATTTGTATCTATGTTGTATACATAATTAGCTTGTGCATTTTTAGTTAACAAATAGTATTCCATCATATAGTTATAACACATATTATTGACCCATTCTCCTGTTGAAGAATGTTTGGCTTATTGTCAGTTCGAGCCTATTATGAATAGAGCACCTATAAACATTCTTGTACAAGTATTTTTAGGTAAGAATGGAATTGCCATCACAGAGGGTAGATGAAAGTTTAACCCTGTAAAAAAATGCCAAACAGTTCTCAAAAGTGTTTGTACCATTTGACACTCCAACAAGCAATGTATTAGATTTCTGTTTGCCCTACATCCTAACGAACATTTGGTGTTGTCAGTCATTTTTATTTTAACCATTCTAGTGGGTATCATGTGGCTTAAATTTGCATTTATATGATGAGCGATGGTGTTGAGCACATTTTCATAAGCTTATCAGAGATTCTTATATCTTCTTTTGTAAAATGTCCAAGTGTAATTTCCATTTACTAATTGCATTGTTTGTATTTTTATTGTCAATTTTTGGAGATCTTTTGTATATTCTAGACATGAGCCCTTGTACCTTGGTCAACAATCAATCAACTGTGCATAAGTCCATTTCTGGACTCTACCTGTTCATCCAAGTAGGCAATATCACAATCTTTATGACTGTGGCTTTATAGTAAATAGAGTAAATCTAGAAAACAGTTAATGTAAAGTTTGCTATTGTAATCTTTTTCCCAAGATTGTTTTGTGTAGTCTAGATTCTCTACATTTCCATATACATTTGAAAATTAATTGCTAGTTTCTAGGGAGAAAAACCTATCAGGATTTTAAGTAAGCTTGCTTTGAATCTCAAGCTTAATTTGAACAGAATGGATATCTTAGTAATATTAAATCTTTGAATCCATAAACATGGCATATATCTCTATTTATTTGTTGTTTTCTTTAATGTCTCCATTCAATGTTTCATAATTTCCAATCCCCACACCTTTCACTCTACTTATTACTCTGTATTCAATGTGTTGTGCTGCTATTGTAAATGTTATTTTAGTTTAACTTACCAATTTTTCATTGCTTGTATATAGAAAGAAACTTTTCTTATATTAACTTCTATATTGCAATCATGTTAGATTCAGTTATTAGTAATAGTATTTTTTTGGTTAGTTCTTTTGGATTTTCTATGTAAACAATCATGTTGTCTATAAACAGGAGTTTACTTCTGTCTTTCTAATTTTGGGGCATTTTATTTCTTTTTCTTGCCTTGTTGTTGTGGCTAGAACTTTTTAATTTAATGTTAAACAGGAGCAGTGAAAGTATATATTCTTGTTTTGATCCCAATTTAGGGGTCAAAATTTACCGTTTCATTATTAAAAATAAAACCATGTGAAAGATTTTTTAATAGATGTTCTTTATCAAATTTACGATGTTTCCTTCTATTTTTCATTTGCTGAGTCTTAATATTATGAAACAGTGCTGAATTTGGTCAAATTCTTTCTATATCTATTGAGATAATCAAACAATGCTCCTGATTTATTCCAATAATGTGGCAAATTACATTGATTGACTTTTTAGAAAATGTTAAACCAACTTTGCATTCTCCAAGTAACACTTACTTGGGCATAATGTATCATCCCTTTATATATTGCTGGATTCTGTTTGCCAATATTTTGTTAAGCATTTTTGCATCTATAATCATAAGAGATACTAGACTTAAATTTTGTTTTTTCATAATAGCTTTGTCAGGTTCTAGTATTACAGTACTGCTGACCTCATAAATTAAGGTGGGAAGTACTCCCGCCTAGTCTATTTTCTGACAAAATTTGTGTAAAGCCTGGGTTACAAATTTCCTAAATATTTGATAGAATTAAAACAAACACATCTGGTCCTGGGGTTTTCTTTGCAGGAAGATTTTGAGTTACTAATTCAATTTCTTTAATATATATTAAACTCTTTAGATTTTCTACTTCTTCTTGATTCAGTTGTAATAAGTTGTAGAGTCTGTAGTGATGTCCCTCTTTTTTCTCATATGGGGATTTTCTGTTTTGTTCTGGTCACTCTTGCCACAGGTTTATCAATTTTACTAATGTCTATAAAGAACAAGGCAAGTAATGGCTAGGATTTCTAATTCAATGTTAAATAGAAGTAGTGAAGTGTGCTCATCCATTTATATTTCATGCATTTCTGCTTTTATTTTTGATATTTTCTTTTTTCTGCTTACCTTGGGTTTAATTTCCTCTTATTTTCTAGAGCCCTAGGTCAACATTTATGTTATTTTTAGACCTTTCTTCTTTTAGAATATGTACATTTAAACCTATAAATGCAAAACCTGTAAATATTTCTCTAAGTAATGGCTTAACAGTAGCAGCATCCACACAGTTTTATGTGTTATTTTTAATTATAATTCATTTTTAAATATTTTTTATTTTCCTTATAATTTCTTCTTTAATCTGTGGATTATTTGAATGTATCTTTGCTAAACTGAAAATATTTGGAGTTTCCAGATAACTCACCATTTATTGATTTCTAACTTAATTTCGTACTGGTCAAGGAATAACTACATATGATTTTAATACTTTGATACATATTGTAACTCATTTTATTACTCAGCATATATTCTATCTTAGTGAATGTGGCATATGCCATGCTGATGAATAGGTACTCTGAAATTTGGGGGTACTGTATTCTATAAAATAGCAACTAAGTCAAGTCAATTGAAATAGTTTATACGGTATAAGCCAAGTTTTTTGTAACTACTTATTTCAATAATTACTAATAGACAGTGCAAAATATCTAATTATTTTTGTGGATTTTTTCTATCTGTAGCTTGAGTTTTATCAAGTTCTGCTACCTGAATGTTAAAGCTCTGTTACTACTAGGTACGTACACATTTAAGATGGTTACGTCCGCTTAATAATTTGACCTTTTAATGAAATTCTAATCTTTACTTCTAAGCCTCTTCATCTTAAGATTACTTTTGTTTAAGCTTCCTTACTTGTAATGAGTATATAGCATAACTTTTCAAATCCTCTACTTTTAACGTGGAGGTATCTTTACAAATAAAGATTATTTTTTATTCATAGCATAGAGTTGCTCTTGTTTTAAAAAATTCAACAATGTTTGTCTTATTTACATGCGGTGTTTAATTCTCATATACTTAACATAATACTGCTAACTTAATGCCTTTCATTATTATATGTGCTTTCTATTTGTCTTATCTGGTATTTATTCTGTCATTCCTCTTTTCTCCCCTTATTACAGGCGGATCAGCATTTTTAACATTCCATTTTATGTCCTCAATTGACTTTAAAGCTGTAATACTCTGTGTTACTTTTTCAGTATTCCTTTAGAGATTACGATATATACTTTACCTTTTTACATTCTTCCTTCAAGTAATATAATTCTTAAAGAAATATAAAAACATTATAGCATTATAACTGAACTTATTTTTCCTCCCAAATTTGTTTTGTCATGTTTTACCAATGCTATGGTCTCTAAGACACATTATTTTTTGCCTTAATTAGTAAATGATTTAAGTAAATTAAAAGTATGCAGACATAAAAAATAATAGCAATTAAGAGGTATTTTATATATAACCACATATTTACCATTTCTATGCTTTTTATTTCTTCCCACAAGTGTAGTCTTCCATCTTACATCATTTCCCTGTAGCTAGAAAAACTTTCTTTACCATTTCATGTGGAGAAAATCTGTTGAAAATTTTCTTTCAGCTTCTGTCTGTCTGAAAAATCTACTTATCCCATCTTCATTTTTGAAGGATATTTTTACTGAATCTAGAATTTTGTGCTGACAATTATTTTTTAACACTTTAAAGATTCTATTTCATTTTCTTCTGGTCTCCATTGCTTGTGATAAGAAGCCAGCTGTCACTGGTATCATTTTGCTTTTTCTTCTCTAGTTGCTCTTTAATTTTTCCTTTTACGTTTGGTTTTTAGGAGTTTGACTATAATGGGCCTATGTATGACTTCCTTTCTATTTCTCATGTTTGGGATTTATTAAACTTCTTGAATCTGTGGGTTGATCTTGATTAATTATGGAAAAATCTCAGCTGTTATATCTTAAAATATTTCTTCTGCCATTATTGAACTTCTCCTCTTTTAAAACTCCAGGTACAAATTTTGGATGCTTTATTCCTTTTATTTTTTTCTATTTTATGTTTATTTAAAATTTTGTAGTGACTTATCTTCAAATTCACTAATTCTTTTCTCTATTGTGCCCAGTCCGCCGTTAAGACCATCAAGGTGTGATTCATTTCTGATGTGTGTATGTATTTCAATTTTTATATTTTTATTTCTCTCATGAAATTACCCATTTCTTCTGATATGATGTCTAACTTCTTCACTAGATCTTAATGCATATACTCATAGTTTCTTAATGTTTCCATCTGTTAATTAGTTAATTAGTTAATTAATGTTTCCATCTGATAGTTAATTACACTATCTGGTCCATCTCTGGACATGCTGCTATTAACTATTTTCTCTCTTTCATGGGTCACATTTTCCTGCTTCTTTGTGTGTCTCGTAACTTTTCATTGTATACAGGCATTTTGTGATTAAAAAATAAAGCAGAGTAGAGAATAAAGAAATAAGATTTACTCCCAGTAAACAGCATACCCTTCTTCTGTCAGGCATTAGTAATGAGAGTTGTGTCAACCTAATCTGTAGTTGAGCTGACTCTGAATCTAGGTTTTGCTGAGTTTACGTAGGCTTAACCACTAGATTCAAATGCTTTGAAATAATGATCAGGACTTTTCATTCATCAGGACTCCATAGATGAAGACACATCCACAGAATGACAGAAGAGGCACAGCTGAAGAATAAATAAGTGAGTGGAAAGATGTATAGTTGTGCTATATTCCCAAAATGTAATACATAGAAAGATAAAGGAAGTATGAGGGGAAGGTTCAGAGAAACGGATCATAAACTCTTAACTTTATTTTCTTATTATATTGAGTTATAGAAAAAGGCCTGGGAGACAAAGCGAGACCCTGTCTCAAAAAAGAAAGAAAAAGGTAGTAGATGGTATGTGTTTAAGCAGCCAATCACAAACTTCAACATGCATCAAAAGCATTCAAGGAACCTGCTAATGTACAGATTGCTAGGCCCCACTCCCAGAGTTTCTGATTCACAAAGTCTGGGGTAGAGCTACAAAACTGCATTTTGATATGTTTCCATGTAATGCTAATGTTGCTGGTCTTAAAACTTCATTTGGTAAACTACTGTGTTTGAAGGAAAGGTTAAGGCCAATATAAACTAAGAAGATGACTGTGATTTAGAAAACAGCGTTAAGACCAGAGAGATAAAATCCTTGTTCTTGTAGAACCTATCTCCTAATCATAGGAGGTAATAGACAAGTAAACTAATAAAACATAATTTTTGATAATTGAAAATTAGTAAGTACTTAGGGATATAAAAAGAGTGTGTATAGACGGTAACTGAGATGGACAGAGACAACATATAGTGTGGAAAATGAATCATTTTTCTGGAGTGTTATGAGAGCTGAGATGTTAAGAATAAGAAGGTGTTAAACTTTTGAAGTTCCCAAGGAAGAATGGTCCAAGAAGAGAAAACAGCAAGTCAAAGACACTGAGATGGGAAGAATCTTGATGTATTCAAAGAAGGAACATACCAACGGTAAGCAAGAGAAAGCAAGTTTAAAAAAATAATGAGGTTTAAGTGGCAGGTGGAAATAATACTACGTAGGCTGTTGTAGACCAAGAGCATTGGGGGAAAATGCATTTTATTCTATAGGTAATGAGAAGCCTTTAGAGGGTTTGAACTGTCAGAATAATATATTCTATTTGAACCATTAGGAAGATCACTTAAGCTGTTATTTGGAGAATGATTGTGGGTGGGAGCCGGAAGGAAAGGCAAGAAAGGAGATCGGGATAAAAGTCAGAAGAACATTACGGGATTCCAGGTAAGGCATGATCATTAATTTAACTAGAGTGGCAACAATGAATATGTAGAAAAGTGGAGATACTAGAGTGGTATTCTTAAAGTTGGCTGAGAATCAGCTTCCCAGGCTCCATCAGGAACCTAATGAATGATGTACCCTACATTGTGTCCCCAAGTGATGCTAATGGGCAGCCAGATTTGGGGCACATTGTGCTCTGTAGGTTACTGTAGTAGACAGACTATGTGAAATCACCATAGGTTTCTAAGCAGGGAATTTCATGATGTAAGCAGAATTTAAAGATGATTAATTTGGTAGTATTTAAGAGAAATTGAAGACAAATGTCCTCCAGTAAGAAGAGTAGTCAATAGGATGTCACAATAATTAAGGCATGAGTTTGGACTGCCTGGAAATATGGCAGCCAATAGCTACATGTGAGTATTTAATTTTAAATTTATTAAAATAAAATTAGGAATTCAGTTTCATAGTCACACTCACCATATTCCAAGTACTCAGTAGCCACATGTGGCTACTGTACACTGCATTGGACGGTGCAGATATAAAACATTTTCTTCATCACAGAAACTGCTCAGAAAGCAATTGCCCAGACTATGGTATTAATGGGGGATAGAATCTGAGGGGCATCTCTGAATTGGGAGAAGGGTTAAAGGAAGATTAACAGGGCACAGCGATAAGTGAAGCAGCACTACTTCATAAGCACGTGGATTTTGAGAAATTTAAAAAATCTGTATAAAAATACACTCAAGTCAAGGGTGCTGTAAAATCAGCACTTGCTGTGTTACACAATTCACCACAATATTTTTTTGATATAGGAAAATACCATAACTGATAAGATAAATATTATGATAGCAAGTTTTTTTCCCTCTCCTCTCCTTTCCTGTGGGTAATTACCAATGTCTGCAATTGACAACAGTTGATCAAATCAAAATATGAAAACTAATAATGAGCCAGATTCTCCCACCACATTCCACCCGTTGAAGTCAGTGAAAGTTCTGTGCACACAGGGAGACACATGGCGAGCTAATCTGGCCCAGTATTTACACAGCACTTTCAATTTGACGATCTTAAAATGTTGAACAAATATTCACTTTTATAGGCCATCCTAGGAGATAGAATCATCATTTATACATCTAACTAAATTGGGTCTAAAAGTTTGAGCTAAAGACTTCATGCCACCTAAAATAGTAGTATTTTAAAAGTGTGTTTCCTTCTTTCCATACATGCATGTGTCAGAATTCACAAGATCTGAACCTTCTGTTCTAAATTAAATTAGAGTATTCTTCATGGCTTCACTGAGCTTAGCCTTTCAATTATCATCTTCTTTCCAGCTACCCATCAGATCTCAGATAAGAAAGTTAATGCCTCTTACTTATGTTAACCCAAATTAAATAAATTCACTCACCTAGACACATATTCATGTACCATGCATCAGAACTGCATAATTTATTCATGATTTTAAATTTATTAAAATTTTCAGATGAACAGTGGACAAAATGTGTTAATTGAATCTCATTCTCAATTAACCGCAAGTGGATTATCCAATTGATAGGTCACTCAGACATCCTGGGCCTCTTCTCTATCCCTCAACTGCTAATTTGTAGATGACTCTCCCCATCACTCTGCAGCTGGCCCTTGTGTCATTAAAAGCAAAGCAGGCTGGGGAGGGAGGAACCGGGAGAGCTGTTTGGCCTCAGTCACTTGGTTAATTAGAGAAAGAGATAATGCTGCCAATTTGTCCACTAATTCAACAAATATGTATGCAAGTCCTCACATTCACAAGGGGAACCTCAAGATATATTTGTAGACAGAGTCTCTCTACTCTAGAGAAATAGAAGAAGGAAAAGATGAGGTTTTTTCCAGTTATCACAGGTGGTACACAAATCTAATTCTGCATATGGATACTGGAAAGGCTTTCCAGCTCTTCTCTTCACCACTGTTTCCTCCATATCTTGGTGATTTTCACATCCCCAGGTTCCCAGTAATGGCCACGTTTGAGGCAACCTCTCAGGTACTGAAGTATGTGACCTACAGCAGACTGGAGGTTGTGTTAGGTCCTGAGGGCTTGTGGGAATGTCAAAGATGTAAGCATCTCTGGCCTCTAAATGATTTGTTAAATCCCTGCAAAGAACCTAAGAAAACAGAGGACTAATAATGCATTGTATGCTTCTGTTAATGCTAAAATTCAGTTTTCATTATAGAGTGGTTCTGAAGGTGTCTGCTGTGAGAGGCAGAAACGTAGGTGACAAGAACTGTGTCCTGGAGGTTAAGGAGACTCAGGTCTAGTCTGAGATTTGCTTCAAATTACCTCAGCTCACTGACTTCAGTTTCCTCTTCTATAAAATGAGGATAATTAGAGGGTCCACACCACAGAGTTGATGTGGAGGTTAGATGCTTTGAACCATGACAAATGCTTAGAATAGCACCTAGGCCTGGGTCATTCCTCGATATATGTTAGCCATGAGTACTTATTATTATTATTACTATTAACTAGCCATGGGCCAATCATCTAGTCAAAATGGACCTCAGATTCTTCCATATTATGAGGGACTGGGTTATGTTACACTGAATTTTAAGTTTTCTTAAAAACTACCCAGAGGAAACCCTGGAGGAGAAAAGGAAGGGGAAAAAGTAGAATGATGGCTGGGGTACTAGCACCTCAAGTTTTTTTTTTTTTTTTTTTAGACGGAGTCTCGCTCTGTCGCCCACGCTGGAGTGCAATGGTGCAGTCTCGGCTCACTGCAAGCTCCGCCTCCCGGGTTCACGCCATTCTCCTGCCTCAGCCTCCCGAGCAGCTGGGACTACGGGTGTCCGCCACCACGCCCGGCTAATTTTTTGCATTTTTAGTAGAGATGGGGTTTCACCGTGTTAGCCAGGATGGTCTCCATCTCCTGACCTTGTGATCCACCTGCCTCGGTCTCCCAAAGTGCTGGGATTACAGGCGTGAGCCACCGTGCCCAGCCCACCAGCACCTCAACTATATTCAACTTAAACTGTAGTAGCCCTTCCTTTATATATTTTACATATTTGGAACCAATTTTATTTCATATAAATACACATTTGGGAGGAATAATTATGCTGATTTTAAAAAAGTTGGAAAAACACTGAGCCAGATATTCCCAAGGTCTTTTTGAGTTCTGATGCATGTATTACTTCACTTTTACAGACACAAGATGTTAGTAACATAAAAATATGCTTTATATAACTAAAAGGACCAATCATGCCTTTTCCTCCCAAAATGCAGGCACAAGATGTCTTTATCTCTTCATCTAACTAAACCTTTTTAACAGCAATTTCAAAGGCTTTATTTGGCCCATTACCTTTTCGTTATTTTTTTTCTAAAGGCTTGGATATTAAGATATATTTGATTTATCAAAGGTCTAATTTTTTATTCCCGGACTATTATAATATGAAAGTACAGGCGAATTGGGGATAAAGAATGAAGACAGGATTAAGAAAAGTAATGAAGATTGTTTAATATGAAAATGGGAAATAGTAATTCCACTATGAAAAAATAGCCTTGTAAATGAGGAAGGAGTTTAGGAAAATATTTCTTCCTTTTTATAGATTTAAATTTCACTGTTTTAGAGAACTAGTGTATGCCTTAGAAAGGCATACCTCTATGTCCATATCAATATTTACCTGCAGGATAATGAGGAGAATAAAAAGGCAAGTTTATAACTCATGACCTGACTTGAATGAATAACTCAGACTTTGCTAAATGTACCACCAGAAAAACAGGGAAGGAGACGTGACTCCTAGGGACTTTGTGGGAACAGTTTAGGACTTCCAGAAGATAAAACTGCAAATGTGTGGATTTAAAAGGCTCTCAACTCTTTGACCCTCCTTTCATCTAGTGATGGGGTCTAAGCAAAGACTTGGCTCTGGAATGCCTCTATGATTTACATAACTAGCAGGTTATGGCAGAAATGATGGCACACGGATTTCTGAGTCCAGATCTTAAGAGCTAGCAGCTTCTTATTCCTGTCCCCTAGAACACTAGCTCTGGGGAAAGAAGCTGACTTCCCTGAGACTGCCGTGTTATGAAGAAAGCCCAGGGAAGCCATGTGCACAAGTCCTGGAAAATGAGATGCATGTGGAGAGAGAGAGAAAATAAAGATTACAGATGTTGAGAGAAGAACTCAGCTTGGAAGTGAGGTCGCCATCCTCAGCTGACGCTGCATGGATCAGAGACAAACCTCCCAGTTGAGTCCTTCCTAAATTCCTGACCTGCAAAATTGTGAACAAAGTAAATATTATTTTAAGTCATTACGTTTTGGGGTAGTTTGATACACAGTAATAGATAATCCTGAATAGCACAGATTAGGAGGGAATTTCAGAAAGGTCTAAACGTGAAGAAAGAGGATCAAGGTTAGAAACTGAGTATATCCTGTGGAGATTTAATTTCTTAGTTTTCTTTTCTCTGAATTATGCGGAAAAGTTATACTGAACATATTTCTATCAGTTTTGTTTTCTAAGTGGAAATTCCTCTGATTATCCCAACTTTTAGTAGTTGCCAATAAGCTAAGTACATGCAGCCTGGAGGGGAGCAGGTGGTATTGTAGAAAATAAAGGGAACAGGTCGATACAGAGAGGAGGATTTGGCCCCACACTTGCTCCTCTGCTGAGGCCAATTCTTTATATATATATATATATTTATATATATATATTTATATTTTATATATATATATATTTTAAGTTCTAGGGTACATGTGCACAACGTGCAGGTTTGTTACATATGTATGCATGTGCCATGTTGGTGTGCTGCACCCATTAACTCGTCATTTACATTAGGTATATCTCCTAATGCTATCCGTCCCCCCTCCCCCCACCCCACATCCCTGTGTGTGGTGTTCCCCACCCTGTGTCCAAGTGTTCTCACTGTTCAATTCCCACCTATGAGTGAGAATGGTGTGGCGATTCCTGAAGGATCTAGATCTAGAAATACCATTTGACCCAGCCATCCCATTACCGGGTAAATACCCAAAGGATTATAAATCATGCTGCTATAAAGACACATGCACATGTACATTTATTGCGGCACCATTCACAACAGCAAAGACTTGGAACCAACCCAAATGTCCATCAATGATAGACTGGATTAAGAAAATGTGGCACATATACACCATGGAATACATCATGTCCTTTGTAGGGACATGGATGAAGCTGGAAACCATCATTCTGAGCAAACTATCGCAAGGACATAGGCCAATTCTTAAGGCCCAGTTTTCCACAGAGAGAACTGTGCCCATATGTTTTGGGTGATTAACCTGCTGATCCAACCCAGACCTGGAGTAGCATGCAGAAGCACATGATGCTGAGGATGAACTACCTCATTAACAAGTTAGCTGTGCATGTCCAGTAGATCTCTTCTTTCTCAAATATACTTAAGTGGGCCGTCAGGCGAAGCAAACTGACATTTAGGTTATTTGAAGGTTTTTTTTTTTTCTGTTATGTACACCTTTTAGTCCCTAAAAAGCCCAAAGTTCTTTTACATGACTGTACTCATGCAATCAATCTTTGAATCACAAAGTGTAAGATATACCTTGCCTTTGGCCTTTCTGTGTGCTGCATGTGCTCCTCCAAGCAGCTGTGTGAGTCTCACAGTTAGCATGTGGTTTCCACTTCAGTGCTTCCATACTTTATCTTTAATTGCTATATCTCCTCTTATGCCAACTCTTCAACTAACTACTCTAACGGCCATCACTTCTTTTAAGATATCTCAGGCAAGGAATATGACTTTCCTACTAATTATTTCATTTAGTTACTCGATAAAAATGTATTGAGTTTTATTAAGCTCAGACTCCTATCTAGGATGCTAGGGCTGCAAACATAAATAAGTCATACTCCTTGTTCTCAAATATCTTAGTCTTGTACAGATTGTGAGAAAAATACATGAATAATTAAAATAGAAGGCATAAAAGAGATTAAAAGGCAGGATATTAAAAAGAGAAACAGATTCCTTCCAAAAAGGACAAAAGTAACATTTACTGAGTGTCCCCTATGAAGCATATATTTTAAATATATTATCTAATTTATAATCTGCCTCCACTCTAAAAAGTAGGTAGCATGCTTTTCTTTATTTTACATAAAAACTTAGATTCAAAAATGTTGACCCACTCCCTTCCCACTTATAAAAAATAGTTAAGTCAATTAAGATCACAAGTAAATTAAAAACCTGTAACTATTCTGTCTTTGTCTGACATCAAAATCTCATACTCTTTCCATCAGCTGTCAAGCTTCCATAATGCTGTAATTTTAAAACCATAAACACTTTCTCAAAAACCATCTCATTTGACTTTCATAAAAACACTGTGAAGAAGGATGGCCTTCTCATTCTACTTTTCAGAAAGAAAAACAAACACTGGAGAGATAAAGGGACTTTTAAGTAATGACTAAAATGCAAACCCTATCCTGATTTAATGACTCCAACATGGCTTTTCTTTCCACTCTACCATGCTGTCTTTTCCAGATTGGGACATTATCAAAATGTCATGGCAAAGAATGCATTTACTTCTGGGCCTTGAGGAATGAACAAGATTTGGACAGGTGACTACTGGGGCATGAGAAGATATTAGAGTCCGAGAACTTGCAAGCGGAGGAAACAATGAGTGGTTATCAACAACAGTGTAGCTCAGTTGCTGTCCAAGATAAGTTGCTGCACTGAATCTACTGCAATCAGGCCCCAAAACACTATGGCATGGGCAATATGCCCAGATGGACTATTTTTTTGTAACAATGTCTATCATACAAATATTCCCAGACAACATAACCTGGAAATTCATATGGAGTTACATTTTTCGTAATTCCCAAGTTTACTGATTTCTTTCCCCACAAGTTGAGCTCCCTCCTTCAAAGTCTTCCCATCAAATATGCCCGTGAACACACAGGAGTTGTGCAACATATGCTCACGAACAATGAAATTTATGCTCAGCATTCATTCTACTCTATCAGATCTCACAGTCTCTGTGTATTGATAATTCCCCAATTCCAGACAGCTAAGTCTTTCTTTGCAAGTCGATTTCAGTCCAGAGATCTCTTTACTTTCAGAATGAGTTTTCTGGAGAAGCTATCCAGAGGTCATCCAAATAGCCTTCTAGTGGTCATTCTTGCCATTTAATTCAATAAATATATGTCAATCATCAATTGTCAATAAGGTATCAGGTAGTTATTCATCAAACTTAGCCATAAATGTTTATTGTCATCTGAAATCAAGTATAGGACCCTCCTTCTTACATTATGTTGTATTTCTTTTACTTTGTGGAAAAATTTGGGATAGTAGATATTCAATATTCCTGAAATATTTTCTATCATGTCCTCCAAATCACATGTACTGATATAAGCCACTAATAGAAAACATTTAAAGTACAACCAGTGGCATAGTATGTGGGATGAGTCAAAGTGGATGAAGTTCAGGTTTTGAGTCTGAAGACAGGGCTTTGTTTGAATCTAGGCACTGCTGTTTGGAAACTATTAGCTTTAGACAAGTTGTTTTTTTTTTTTTTTTAAACTATCTTGAATCTGGCAACTACATTTAAAATGTGAATAATCATAATATTGCCTGTTGTGACTAACCAATAACATTATTGTATTAAGTGTAACAGTGATTTTCTTATGCCTGTACCCACTATGTGTCAGGCTCTTGTGAAGCCCTTTACATGCATTATTGATCATCTTCATTTGCACCCTGCAAGGGAGGTATTTTTAACTATGGAAGATTATTCTTTGCTCAAGAGCATACAACTGGTACATGGCAGAGAAAATATTTAAGGCAGATTTGTTTGACATTAAAGTCACGTTCTTTTTAGTATACATTGCTGCTTCTATATAAATATTGTTTTGCTTGGTATTGGTGTTTGTTTTTTGGACCCATAGCCCTTAAAAGCAATATCTGGGTCTTTATTCTCAGGACCTACATCATGTAGAAGCACAAAGCCTGTCCTCCTCACAAAAAAAGTTTCAATAAATATCTGTTGGATGTATAAATGAATAATGAAAAATAAATTGTTTCTACTCTATTCTGAACCCTAGGCTAGATAAAGAATATAACACCATCAGCTTCTTCAAATATGAAAAGGACACTTTCAACATGAACAAATGTATTAAAGTAACTATAGACACACTTTTAAAAACATAGCAACTCTGACACTCATTGTCAATGGCAGCCAATTTCATTAATCAAAAGTGGGGGGGAAAAAGCTTTTACATTATTCTGCCTCAAAAGCAAAATTGATTTAATACCTTTCGAAAATTTTTAAGCTATCTCAAAACCTCAGGTAAAAGAAAATCAGCATTGGTATTTTAAATGAAAGTAAGAAATAATGTCTATGTTCGTGCAAAGTGTCAAGGCTGTGATTTTCCCATAGTTTTGCATTCCTCTGAGTAAAATGCTATCTACATCTCACAACTGGTGGATGTAAAGATTGTGAAACAAAATTGGGCGTAATCCATCAGACTCACACCCCATGCCAACTTTAACCACTCAGTCTCTAGAGCACAGAAACTAGGTAAAGATTTACAGAAAAATACTGAAATCAAAAGTGACTGCTATTGATGCATATCTCCTAGAGGAATTATTTCTTTCCCCTTTGATTTAGGTCCCCATGCAGCACTGGGCATTTGTATTTATCTTCTCTCTCCAGCAAACCAAAGCAAAGGTGAGGGTTTTTGAGCATAGAATGAGGTACTTCCTTCAATCATCACAAGAACCATAAGAGACAGATGATGTATCTCTATTTTAAAGATGAGAACATCAAAGCTTGGAGAGGTTAAGTAACCTGAGCAAGGTCATACAATTGATGAGTAATGAGACTAGGATTTGAACTCAGTTTGACTGATTCCAAAGCTACAGCTGATCCCCCAGAAGGAGAAAGGATGGCTTAGCAGAACTAGAGGTTTTTAAAGCATCAAATTAAAAGTGAAACCTAATGTGAACTGAAAGAAAACAGTTGTTTAAATATTGTTTTAGGATAAGGGACTTACAGGGGAGAGGGAGAAGCAAATGGGGAGAGGAGGGGAAGAGGTAGGGTAAAAGAGAAGGAGTGAGAACAGATTATTCATGAAATAGGTACACTGATTTCTGGCATTCTAAATGAACTTTTTGTTTTGGTGGAGGAGAGGGGATAAAGGTGCTCTCAAATGCCTTTCTAAGTGCAATGAGTTTAAGTGCATTTCTTGTTCTATATACTCTCTGCAGTAACATGATGATCTTTCAGACTTCTGAAGCTGGAGCTATTTCTAGTGGCATTTGACCTGCTGTAACTTTGTTGTCTGCACAACAGGCAGGAGAAACACTGGGAAAGAGACTCCACTCACAGTTGAGGGCTGAACTCAGCCCCAAGTGGCGCGCTTAGAGCTATTCATACCCAAATATACATTGGCCTCACTCTTAGCTACTCAGCTTACTCCTTTCTTTCCTTTTTGCCACAAATCAATTTTTAGACTTCATATTTTGATGCTTTTCCTAGCTATGTGATTGGTTTTTCTTTTTTTATATATTTCAAGGCACATTTAATTTAATATCAAGGTGCAATACAAAAGGCCCAAATACAATGAAGGAACACATTCCCCCATTTACACCAACGACAAAGCTCTTTTAAACATGTGCCTGTTGAATGGAATGGGGATTTCATAAAATTCACTAAAAAAAATAATGCAGTGAGTCTCATCACAGCTAATATCCTTACACAATCTAGTTGTGAAATGAATGTTTATAATGCTTCAAACAGTTTCAACCTGAAGTTTGATACCACACCTTCATGTTTGTACAGTCCTCAGTAAGATTATCTTCAGTTTTTGCAACCATTCAAACAACAAACCATTGAATAAAACCACATTGGTTAAGGCTCAAGCAAGTAATATAGAGCCCCAAACTAAATGTTTAAATATATGCGCTACTTGTATGGACATCTATTATTTGATTCTCTCGTGACTATTGAAAGTTGGTTCTCAGCAAATAAACCCTTTAAAGGCAAAATTCACCTCATTTGGGTTTTGACCCAGAAGTTCAACAACAATCATGAAGTCCACAGTCTTATTGGCAAAACTGATACACAGTGTCTCTAAGTCACTATGCTCAAGGTTAAGAGCGATGCATATTCCGTTTTTACATTTTACTGGAATTTCACATGTTCAATTCATGATTTAAAATCTCTAGGTTTTCATTCCTTCAAACTGTCTGAAGACACAGTGTGCCACAGACTTAAGACTTCTGTTTCTCCCTCTATTTGCTTCAAACAGAAACATTTCTCAAGTGTCTACATGTTCTAGAAGGGGAATTTTTCGGAGGTGGCCACTTCTTTAGAATAGTCTGACGCCATCAGAACTCTGAAGCAAGGGGAAGGGGAAAAGAAAAAAGCTGAAACACAAGGTTCATCTGGTAAGTTTTGCATTAACCATTACAAGCTGGACAGTGTAAGAATGTGGCTTTTTTTTTTGGTTCAAAAAGTCTGAGTCTTGGTGTGGAAACGAGTACTTGGCTGTCCCACCACAGCTTTCTCGTAGTGGGACTGTCAGGGAATTATAGATTTTTATTATCTAAATGCAGTTTGCTATTTTAAGACACTTGTTTCCTTTTCCTGCCTCTGTTCCAAGAAACTTCTACCCTAGTATCACATGTTTGGGTAACTATCCAACTTTGTTCACATCAGACACATGATCAAGGAATATACAATAAGTCAATGACTTAGATCAACAGTTTTCAAACCTCACTATACAATCACATGGAGAGATTTCAGAAAATATTCATACCTAGCCCCCATGCTGGACCAACTAAACCAAAATCTCCAAAGGTGGTGCTCAGGCAGAAATACAGTTCAGATCTTTTAACTATAGGACAATGTTTCTACTCTGATGACTATCTTGAAAAGCTCCATAAGCCTGGAGTCACAGAGAAACTTCTTCCAGCCAGTGAGCCCAAGTTCTGATTTGAATTATATCTCTGCATCAGGCTATTTCTCTGGCAGGCCAACACAATGAACGTCAAGTTCAGTCAATAACATGGAAACTTTATGTGGTTGTTGTATATCATTCAAAACAATGCAGCAGTCTACTAACTGACATTTTCTTATGTCAGTGGGTGATTTGTGGCCCACTGACAGAGATGTATTGTGACTGAGCCACCTGGTTTCTCTATCTTTTGGGAGGACTAGCGGCATTTGGGGGTCACCTGTCATCTGCAAAAATAAGTGATGTGAGTCCCAAATTCTACCTTTTTTCCCTACAACTCCTCAGACCTGGGTTGCAAATTCAGATATCCACAGGAGTCAGGTAGGTAATATAAGTGATAAAAGGAGTTTTAGGTGGGGGCCCAGCTAGCTAGAGAGTTCATGGGGGCAGATGCTATTTAGCTCTGACCATTTGTTTTCATGAGGTAATGTGGGTTTTTGTTGCCTTTGGCTTTGTTTTACTATTTTCTGCATAGTTATATATTCAAGTCCCAGATTCTTTTATAGCAACTTCAGGTAACCACATTACCTATTAAAAAATCTGAATTCCAAAATCTAGAATTCCAAGCCCTCCACCAAATGACTCTCTCATATTCTCTAACCTCACTTATTTTTACTCTTCAGTATAGAGTTCTGGCTTTTTCAAATACACCTTTCTGATACTGCACATAACTTGTTGATTCCCACCTCATCATTTGTGTTAGTCTTCCCAGTTGAAATGAGCTCTCTCTTCTCCTCTATTCCACCCATCCAGTCCTTCACCTCTTCCTTTACTTTTCTCTTGTGTCATTATTTCTCCAACTACTCATTTCTCTTGTCACTTTCCCCCAAGACCTTCCAAATGTTCTTCTGTTTCTTTTGCTCCCTTCACAAATAACAAGCCACCATCTAAAACTACCAAATAATCACCTCTGCCCTCTGACTTTATAAGAAGCATTATTAACATTATTATATAAAAAGAAGTTACTTGAATAAGCATGATTAAGCTCCATTTACAACTTGCCTTTATTCACTAGTGCCACAAGTTCAGTGAAGCCACAAATTCAGTCACATCCTTCATGTATGTATGATCTATACTACATTTTATATGATGTGAAGGTGAGCTAGGCTGCATTTATTCCCTCATCAGTAAACAACAGCAAGTCAGCAAAAGTATATTTTTCTCTCTGCACCGACATACTGCTGAGTAATATTAGTTAATTTAATCAAATTACAAATTAAAAGCCATAAACCTATAGTATCACAGAGGTGCTAAAACACTGTTTTCCTGCTTCTTGTACCTTGAAACTCCAGGAATATCATCCCACAACAGGGCTTTGTAGAAAAGACCTTAAGAAAAAAAATTGCAAAATAGCACTCAAGCACAATTAAAATCATCAAGTGATGACATTTAGATCTCTCTATTCTTCAAATCATAAGTCATCATCAGAATTGCAACAAATATTTTGTCTAGCTACTCACTAAAGAAATACAGCCACTCAGGCTAGATGCTAAATCAAATAAAATTTAAAATCCTCTGAAATCAATTTCAGAGTAAATGTAAATGGAAAACCCATAAGTTACATTGATTAATTTAAGTACATCCAATTTTTATAGGAAATTTTTGCTTATAAAATAAGAGACTCTGGTTCAAAAGAAATCATTTTTATCTTAAAGTCATAAATTGACACCATAGCATTAAATTGTTTTTATAAGCAACAAAATTCTAAAAATTGAATTATCTTTTTAACTTTATATTACTATAAATCTGTATTTGGGCAAAATACAGAATAAATATGGAAATTTTCTTTTTGCCTTAAGGAAACTATTCTTGAAGCTCATTAAATGTTGCTTTTTATTTGTTTATTTTCTGTTTATATTTTTAAAACTCTCACATTTCCAACCAAATTCTGTCCCAGCTTTGAGGCAAGAGTCCTGGACTTTACTAAGGCATTTTTTCTGCTAAACAAGAAACAAAATGTGTTCAATGAAATAAATAAAGACACAAGTGTGCTTTACAATATATTAAGGACTCTGCAGATTTCCCAATTATTTGTCAGAAAAATTGCTCCTATTTTTCAGAGATGTAGATTAAGATATGTAAGCAATTATAATTTTTTTTAAGATCTCAAAAGACTGTGTATGGTGCAGTAAGAGAAGTATTTCCTTCTGAGAGAGGGAAAGCATTATGAACCCAGAATTTTGATACAAGTAGTTGGAGGAAATGAATTTATTTGTTTTGCAACAGGACTTGTAAGCATGTCTGGTATATAAAGTTTGTATGTAAATAAAACTTTTATGCTTCAGATTACTTGGAGGTTTCTAAGTAGATATGTTTCAGTGATACTCTGAATGCAGCAACCTAAGCACTCTGGGGTAAACAAGGGAGGAAGGGGCCTGTAGAAGAGTAAAAAGAAGGGTTTGGGGTATTGCTAAGTAAAGTCCGTGCAACATCACAGAATGAATTGCAGCTGGGGATTGTGAGTGTCACGGTATAAGTAATTTGGGGAGAAAAAGATATCCAGGCCAGGCGCGGTGTGGCTCATGCGTGAAATCCCAGAACTTTGGGAGGCCAAGGCGGGTGGATCACAAGGTCAGGAGATCAACACCATCCTGGCCAACGTGGTGAAAACCCGTCTCTACTAAAATACAAAAAATTAGCTGGGCGTGATGGCACATGCCTATAGTCCCAGCTACTCAAGAGGCTGAGGCAGCACAATTGCTTGAACCCAAGAGGCACAGGTTGCAGTAAGCCGAACTCACACCACTGCACTCCAGACTGGTGACAGAGCAAGACTTCTATATTGCAATCATGTTAGATTCAGTTACTAGTAATAGTATTTTTTTGGTTAGATCTTTTGGATTTTCTATGTAAACAATCATGTTGTCTATAAACAGGAGTTTACTTCTTTCTTTCTAATTTTGGGGCATTTTATTTCTTTTTCTTGCCTTGTTGTTGTGGCTAGAACTTTTTAATTTAATGTTAAACAGGAGCAGTGAAAGTATATATTCTTGTTTTGATCCCAATTTAGGGGACAAAATTTACCGTTTCATTATTAAAAATAAAACCATGTGAAAGATTTTTTAACAGATGTTCTTTATCAAATTTACGATGTTTCCTTCTATTTTTCATTTGCTGAGTCTTAATGTTATGAAACAGTGTTGAATTTGGTCAAATTCTTTCTGTATCTATTGAGATAATCAAACAATGCTCCTGATTTATTCCAATAATGTGGCAAATTACATTGATTGACTTTTTAAAAAATGTTAAACCAACTTTGCATTCTCCAAGTAACACTTACTTCTCTGAAGTAACACTTACTTGGGCATAATGTATCATCCCCAGACCTGACCTATGAAATCAGAATTGGTATGCTCAGGACCTAGGAATCAGCATTTTAAAATCTCCCCTGGGGATTTCCAGGTACACCAAACTTTGAAGAGTACTACAAAATACCCATTAGGATAAAATTACAACCTTTGGCACTTGGGAAACCAGGTTTGAATTGCAGCTCTCTGAGATGAAAACAGGAACAATAACAGTGCTTGCTTCACAAGACCATTGTGAGGATTAACTTAATGAGACAGTATATGAGGCATGAAGAGTAGGTTCTCCATCAACGGTACTACTAATATTCCATATCAGGGTCCTTAATACAAATGCACACTCACAGATGGGCAGCCCTTGCTGCATAAGGGACATGAGAACCAGAATTCTGAGGAATACTTTGAGGCACCAAAGTTTTCTGTCTGCTGCTGCAGGTATTGAAGCATCTTTACAGCAGCACAATTTAATTTTCTCTTTGCAAAGCAAAGTTCAGTTTGACATGAATCAGGGCACTAATACATTTACATATACACCAAAAGTGATGGACTTTTGTGCTTCTGTGAATTAGGAATCAAGGCTCATTTACATAATGTTTAGAAAGCTCACAAACTTTGTATTTTGTCTAAAATAATTGTGATTCTCCAAGGTTTTCCCAACTGTGCCAATTTGGCTGGGGCTGCTTGCTTGGATTGCCAGCCTGCATCCAGATTTCTCAGTCTAATCTTTGGCAAGATACTACTAACTCCAGTTTCAGGACCAAGTGACTGGCAGCAGCCCAAGAGCCTAAGTGTGCACTCCTGCCAAATTAACACCGGCCAGGAAAAGCCTTCAAGAGTGTGAAACAAAAGAGATTCCTTGCCCTCAATACAGAACTCAGCTGAGCAGGCCACCCTGCAGCTGGTCAAAGGGGCATCCTCACTCCTGAAGTTCAGGGGAGTCCACAGCTAAAGATGCCATTAGAGGCACCATGGAGGCAGAGTGGAAAACTTTTCATCATGCCCCATAATTCCGATATAAAAAGTGGGGAAGGAAGGACTTGTGTCAAATTGGTTTGTGTCATATAAAATAACATCCCAGTGATGGCTAAGTATTTTATCTGTCTTGGTCATATATTCAGGGATTATGTAGACAGCAAGAAGGTGAAGTGTGAGCTCTTAATTATCTGAATATTTGATCAATACTTACAGTCCAGCTAACCAGTTCACTTTATGTCCTAAATTATCTTTCTATGCAGCCTACCTTGATCAATAGACCATAACATTGCCAAATGCGCATTTCACTTTATAATCTATGCTAATAAATATAACCTGCTAATAAATACAGCAGTGGTGGCATGGCCAGTAAACTTCACAATTCTGAACACATTTATTTTATACTGCCACTTTTAAGCATCAGAATACTAAAGATAAAGTCGTTTAGTCATAGGAGTTATATATATTAGGGAATCATCTTGATCCAGCTACTCACAATACACTTGGGAAAAGTGAAATCCAGAACAAGCATCACCAAACCTGGAACTCAGCTTTAATTAGAATACATAAATTATTCTTTGTTCTTTTTCAAATCTATGAGCTATTTAATCATAAACAGGAAGAAATGATATTTCTTCCCGTTTTATCATAATTCAAGTAATTTGGCAATTTATTAACAGCTTCTCTCCAAAGATTTTGTTCCAGGGCTATTTTCAACATTTGTCCTGAAAGTTAACGTTCAATCTGTCAGCTCCAATAGTCTCAGATTTGACAAATTAGGTTATCTTGTTACAGGCTTAATAACATTTTCTGCTGCATCTATTCTAAGACCCCTGATAATGCAGAAAAATGTCTTCTGAAACTCAAAAAGGAAATGAAGTCAGTATAAGTAAATGGTATTCATGTGTATAGTCAATTAAATACACAAAGTATGTGCAAGTATTAGAGGGTAGATGTGCATATTTGTAAACGCATGCAGGTTAATTAAAAGAGCAGAACTGTAAAAGTTAGCAATGTTTGGTTCATATCTTTGGGATTTAGGGCATAAGATACCCTTTTCCCTGTGTAATCAGAAAAGCAAATTGTGTCAAGCCAAAAGACCATGCTGTTGAAAACACCTGAAGCTAATTATCCTGGGGGACACCAACAGAACTAGTTGAAAAATGCAAATTTTAGTCAATTTTTGTGTTTTCCAAAATGCCAAGTAACTACCTGGACTCATTTTAGCACAGACTTGGCCAAATAATGTTATTTGTTGAACATCTAAAGTGCCAAGGTAACCAAGTCACCCAGTTGCTTTGACATCATCTTAACTCAAACACAATATGCATATTTTCAATCAATTTACTTTGGATTCATTTTTATATATGAAACATGGTCAGTGTTCCATGAACACATTTTCAGAGGAAAGATTGCTATAAATATGATGTGATAATGACTGGAATGTTTCAGGGAGGGACAGGAGGAGAAAAGAAGGCAAGTGCAAACTCTCATAAAATTTAAAATAAACTGTGAACTAAGACTTGGCATTTCATCATTTTTAAACCAAAATCTAATTAGTAAGTTCTGTCCTTTAAAAGAATGTTGCAAGCTTTTCCTTAAATAAATATTCAATTCAAGCTTTGAAGAGTAATGCTTAAGACTTTTGCTATAACAATAAATTCAGCTTTCAAAATCTGAAACAAAAACAATATGGGGGTAAGAACAACACAGATAGGTAAATAGATAGTACATTTGAAAAGTCTCATTTAAAAATATAGGCTTTGATTTTGGATCTCTATTAGTTGTTCATAATTTAATCCTTCTTTAATGTGGATTTTAGACTTCTAATAGAAAACTATCAATATAAAAAGAAATTTTTCAGCTATAAAGAAGAAAAAATATCAACCCCTTAAAACAATGTCCAGGCTTAAGCTTTAAATTTTAGTTTTGAGTCTTCAGTTTCTTGGAAGCAAAGCAAAAAAAAAAAAAAAAAAAAAAAAAAAAAAAAAAAAGAATAAACTACAAACAAACAAAAGAAAACTACATACTTCTACTTATCATACTAAAAGAAAACATTAGTTCTTTAAGAGATATAGCTTTTTTCTCAAACCAAATTAAGGCACAATCAAAAGGCAATAGATAAAATTTTGATGATTATTTTACAAAGAATTAAGAAACAAATATTCTCTACATTACTACTTCTTATATTGAGGCTCAGAGGACATAACAATTAAATCTAACTCATGGTTTTATGTCCATATACTATACTAAGTGAATGCAAGACTTAGGTGTTGGGGATATATATATTCAAGTCTGAACATATATATGAACATAATATGAAACAAATCATATTAAGCATCAAACCTTTTGCCTAATAGAAAATTAAAAATTTCATATAAACTTTCTGGTAAAAGCTCAATGAAGAATAAAACTTAGAATATATCAAAAGGCACATGAACAGAAGGTTACTTTGCCTCTTCTTGTATGTTATTTCTCTCAGAAGCATAAAATTGTCAGTTCACTTTAAACCTTGGAAATGCCTAGAGAGTCAACTTTCTTTTTGGCTAGTTGATATCAAAAGATTGGAGCCTTTGTTTGTCTAATAAACATGTAAGTCTAGAGATTTTGGGTTGAGTGCAGGGCAACACACACTTTAGGCTTTTAATCTGTAAAAAGAATTCTCTTGAAAGTCCAGCTCAGTTTTCTGTGATTATGTCAAAGCTGCACCTAATAATACATTGATCCCTTAGTTCTGTTGTATGATCTTCCTTGGGGAACCCTCATAGGATAGTAGGGGGTCTTGTCCAAGTGTTCGAGTTAGACTTTGGGTATTTCTAACATCATCCAAATTCCTGGGAATGGAGATCAGGGGAACCATGTTCACAGAAAAGTGAACCCTTCTGGTTCATATGAAAGGCTTGAAGTTAATGTAGGTGTGGAACAATATGTTTTGTTAATTACAGAGTCATTAAATTATTAGCCATTGACAGTGTAAGAGTAAACTAGGCATAGGCCTTCTATACGGAAAAAGTACTCTCCATTTCCAAAAAATATAAAACCCAATAGAGAAAGCTAGATAGTAAAATAGTCTCATATGTAGTCTACAGATGAACAACTTAGACAAAGCAAGGTATAGTGAAAAGGATTTGAACTATAGAGAAAAAGGAAACTATATTCTCAACCCAATTTAGCTGTTTTCCAGGATTCAGCCCAAGTTAGGTGAACTCGCTGGATCTCAGATTTTGTTGTGTATCTTTCAGTTTGTGGCAAAAATTAGATGGTAAACATAAAACACCTAGCACAATTCAGACACATAGAAGACACCCAATATTATTAAAGATGCTAAAGTATGCAGAAACTAATCTTTTTTGTCAAGAACTGGTAAATATTTTGGACAATTTAAATAAGACAAAATAGTAGCAGTTAAGCTAAATGTCACAGGTTTTCCCCTCGAAACAAGATACTTTCAGCAGAATGTGACTGCTGTTTCCCTTGGTTTCCTCACAACTCAGGGGATGTCTAGTGAAACAAAGTATATAGACTCCAGGACCAAGAATCACAAGTCCCAATCTTGGATTTTAGAGTTAAATACGGTAAACAAAGTAAGTGGAACGAGGTAGATTCATCTTCAGATGTGAGAAATCACTTTAAATTTTTCTAAATGAAACAGGAAAATATAGATAATAATATTTAAATAATCAATTAAGTTTTTCTTAAATTGTTGTGGGCCTTTTTTTTTTTTTTCCTACTAGAACCACAGGCTTTGTTAAAATATTCTAAGAAACTCACTGGATAAACCCATTAGTGTTTCTGTATTTCTGTGTTTGATATAAGTTGCCAGGTAAAGGCAAACAAGAAGCTAGAGCCATGCTATCTTACAAAGCCATCATCTATTAAATATATCCCTTTGAAGGAAAAGACTGACTTTTTTAATGAAGAAGAGAATAGTCATACATTGGGAAGTCCTACGACATTAAATGGGGCAATTAAATGAGGGTAAATAATGGGAAAATTGAGTTATACAAAAGTATTTCTATAAATTCCTATTATTGGGATCAGCTCCATTTATGAAGGGAAATACATAGAAAATATCTTTAACTCAAATATTTTAGTCTGATCGACTAAGAGTAATCAGAGAATAATATTCTCACTAAACATGGGAATTGACTTACAGATGAAGAAAGACATTTAAAAGAGCTACTAATTCTCTGAAAGGATTTTTTAAATTTTATGCAAGTGTTTCCCCAGTGCTATATTGTGTGATACTAGTCATTCAATATCCTTCATTTAAAAGAAAGCACTAAGGCCATATAATGTTGGAAACAGAAAAATCACTTTCCCTCTCTTGTAGAGTCATAATGTACACTAACATATTGAGAGTTTTGAGAAGTCCTGAAGATAAAGTACCCCATTCAATGTCATAGGACCTCCCCAAGTATGACCACACAATCCATTCCTAAGTAATTTCAGCAGAAATAGTTTTTCATTGGAGCATATTTGGGGAAAGACTGCTCTAAGGTGAGAGAAGAATGTAACATGCAGAAGGAGACTTATAGCCTATGAATTGTTATCAGATATTATCAGATAGCTGTTCAAATATACAGTATCTGCCTATAAACTATGTAATTATAATAGCAAATATAATAGGCCAAGCACGGTGGCACATGCCTGTAATCCAAGCACTTTGGGAGGCCGAGGTGGGCGGATCACGAGGTCAGGAGATCGAGACTATCCTGGCCAACATGGTGAAACCTGGTCTCTACTAAAATACAAAAACATTAGCTGGCAGTGGTGGCGCACACTTATAGTCCCAGCTACTCAGGAGTCTGAGGCAGGAGAATTGCTTGAACCTGGGAGGTGGAGGTTGCAGTGGGCCGAGATCGTGCCACTGCACTCCAGCCTGGGTGACAGAGCGAGACTCCGTCCCCCTCTCCTCCCTACCACCCCCAAAAAAGTCAAAGGTTAAGAAAAAAAAAGGTGGCAAATGCATTTTAGATGGCAGACTAACTTTCTTGATCATTTTTACCTCAACTGAATACAATATTTTTATGATTTTAACCCATACTGTGGTTTGGATACGGTTTGTTTGACCCTGCCAAGTCTCATGTTGAAATTTGATCTCCAGTATCGGAGGTGGGGCCTGGTAGGAGGTGTTTGAGTTGTGGAGGTGGATCCTTCATGAATGCAGTAATAAGTGAGTTCTCACTCTATTAGTTCTTGCAAAAACTGACTGTTAAAAAGAGCCTGGCACCTCCCTCCCCTTCCTCTTGCTTCTGCACTCTTGCTATGTGATCTCTGCATGCCAGCTCCCCTTCTGCTCCCATTCAATTTCTGCCATGAGTAGAAATTTCCTGAGGCCCTCACCAGACCCAGATGCTGGCACCATGTTTCTCATGCAGCCTGCAGAACAGTAAGCCAAATAAACCTCTTTTCTTTGTAAATTATCCAACCTCAGGTATTCCTCTATAGCAGCACAAACAGACTAAGACAACCCACTATTCACGCTAAGTAGCCAACTTCTCCTTCACTCATTGACAGTATCCTAGCTGTTAGTAAATCTAGCTGAAGCTTATAATGCAAGATTTTTTCAAATATATATCCCATGAAACTTACTAATGCAACAGAGACACATAGAGATAAAAAAGGACATTAAAAATACAAATTGGAAAGGTACTCGTCTAGGATAGGAATTTTCAAAGGGTAGTCCCTGAAAACCTGTTAGAAATGCAAATTCTCAAGTCTCATCTCAGAGCTACTGAATCCCAGAAACTTGGAGTAGAGCCTAGCAATCTGTGTTTTAAAAAGTCTTGCAGGTGATTCTGATTCACATAAAAGTTTGATAATTCTTGTCTAAGGGCCAGAAGCTCTGTGTTCATGTCCTGTTTACTTTTTACAGATTTGTGACCTTGGACATATCACTTAATTTTTCTCAGTTTAGCCTCCTCATCTGTAGGGCACTGGTAACATATTGCCAACATTTATCATAAGTTTAATTAGGGACAAATAAGAAACTTAAACTTAAAAATAGTATTGAATTATAAAGAATTATCAAAAACATGAAAGATGGTGAATATTTACTTTTTTATTGATATAAAAGATGCATATAAAATTTACCATCTTTACCATTTTAAGTGTACACTTCAGTAGCAATAAATACATTTATATTCTTTTGATTCTTCCTTCATCTTCTCCCTCCCCACTCCAAAAAAGTGGATCTCATGAAAATAGAGTGTAGATTGGTGGTCTCTGGTGTGTATATTTTTTTTTTTTGAGAAATGTCTATTTAGATCATTTGCCCACTTTTTAATGGGATTTTTTTTTTTTTACTGTTGAGTTATTTGAGTTCCCTACATATTCTTGTTATTAATCCTTTGTCAGATGAGTGGTTTGCAAATATTTTCTTCCATTCTGGGTGTTGTTGCTTTGCTTTGCTGATTGTTCCCTTTGCTGTGCAGTAGCTTTTTAACTTGGTATAATCCCACTTGTCTATTTTTGCTTTTGTTGCCTGTACTCTTGGGGTCATACACACAAAAATCTTTGTTCAGACCACTGTCCTGGAGTGTTACTGCAATGGTTTCTTCTGGTGTTTTCATTGTTTCAGGTCTTAGATCTAAGTCTTTAATCCGTTCTCACTTGGTTCTTGTATATAGTGTGAAGAGTATAGTTTCATTCTTCTTCATAAAGTTATCCAGTTTTCCCAGCACCATTTATTGAAAGGATTGTCCTTTCCCCAGTGTATGTTCTCGGTACCTTTGTCAAAGATGAGCTTGCTGTAAACATGGGGGTTTATATCTGGATTCTCTATTCTGTTCCATTGTTTTATTGTCTGTTTTTACACTAGCACCATGCTGTTTGGGTTACTGTAGCTTTGTAGTAAATTTTGAAGACAGGTAGTGTCATGCCTCTAGTTTTATTCTTTTTTCACTCAGGACTGCATGGGCTATTTGGGATCTTTTATGGTTTCATATAAATTTGAGAATTGTATTTTCTATTACTGTGAAGAATGTCATTGGTATTTTGATAGGGATTGCCTTGAATTTGTAAATTACTTTGGGCAATATTGTCATTTTAGTAACATTGATTCACTAATCCATAAGCATGGAATATCTTTCTATTTTACTGTGTCCTCTTCAATTTCTTTCATCTGAGTTTTATAGTTTTCTTTGCATAGATCTTTGACTACTTTTGTTAGATTGATTCTTTGGCATTTTCTATGTTTTGTAGCTATTATAAATGAGATTGCTTTCTTGATTTCTTTTTCAGATTGTTTGGTGTTGGCATATATAAATGTTACTGATTTTGTATTCTGCAACTTTACTGAATTTGTTCTAATTTGTTCAGTTCTAAGAGTTTTTTGGTGTAGCCTTTATGTTTTTCTAGGTATGAGATTATGTCATCTGTAAACAAGGCTAATTTGACTTCTTCCTTTTCAATTTGGATGCCCTTTATTTTTTTTTTTTTTGCCTAATTAATTACTCTGTCCAGGACTTTCAGTGTTAAATAAAAGCAGTGTAAGTGGGCCATCCTTGTCTTGTTCCAGTCCTTAGAGGAAAGGCCTTCAATTTTTCCCTGTTCAGTGTGATGTTAATTGTGGGTTTGTCACATATAGCATTTATTACTTTGAGGTATGCTACCTCTATACCCATTTTTTATTTCAACTTTTATTTAGATAGAGGAGGTACATGTGCAGGTTGGTTACCTGGGTCTATACCCATTTTGATAAGGGGTTTTATTAAAAAGTGATATTGAATTTTGTCACATGCATTTTCAGCATCTATTGGAATAATGTTTATCTTCTTGAATCTGTTAATGTGGTGGATTCTGTTTACTGATTTTTTATATGTTGAACCATCTTTGAATTCCTGAATGAATTCCACTTGATCATGTGTATGATCTTTTTAATGTGTTGTTGAACTCAGCTTGCTAATATTGTGTTGAAGATTTTTGCATCTGTGCTCATCAGAGATATTGGCTTGTAGTTTTCTTTTTTTATTGTTGTGTTTTTGTCTGGCTTTGATATCAGAATAATGCTGGCCTCAGAGAATAAGTTTGCAAGCATTTCCTCCTCTTAAAATATTTTGAAGTGTTTGAGTAGGATTCATATAAATTCTTTAAAAGTTTGGCAGAATTCTACAGTGAAGCAATCACGTCCTGGACTTTTTTTGATGGGAGACTTTTTATTAAGCCTTTGATCTTGGGTGATATTTTTGTTTTGTTGAGGTTTTTTTTTCTTTTTCTTTTTAATTTCAGCATGATTTAATCTTGGTGGGTTTTAGGTATTCCAGAATTTATCCATTTCCTCTAGGTTTTCCAATTTGTTGATGTATAGTTGTTTGTAATTGTCTCTAATGATTCTTTGTATTTCTGAGGTCTCAGCTGTTATGTCTCCTTTGTCATATACGATTTTGTTTATTGTGTCTTCTCTCTTTATTCTCAGTTAATCTAGCTAAAGCTTTATCTTTTTAACACAGTAACTTTCTGTTTCATTGATCCTCTATTTTTTTTACTCTCAATTCTATTTATTTCTACTGTGATCTTTGTTATTTCTTTCTTTCCACAAATTTTGAGTTTGTCTTGTTCTTAATCTTCTAGTTCCTTGAGGTGCATTGTTAGGTTGTTTACTTGAAGTCTTTCTACTTTTTTGATATAGACATTTATTGTTGTAAACTTCCCTCTTAGTACTGCTTTTGCCATATCTGATTGATTTTGATATGTTGTATTTTCATTTTCATTTGTTTCAAGAAATTTATTAATTTTCTTTTTGATTTGTACATTAACCTGTTGGGCATTCAGGGGCATGTGGTTTAATTTCCATATGTTTATGTATTTTTTTCAAGGTTACTATTGTTATTGATTTCTAGTTTTATTTTATTGTGGTTAGAAAAGATACTTGATATGATTTTTTAAAATTTTATTCAGAATTATTTTGTAGCCTAAGATATAGAATATTCTGCAGAATGTTTCATGTGCTGATGAAAAAAATGTGTATTCTGCAGCAGTTGGTTGAAATATTCTGTAAATGTCAGTTAGGCCTATTTGATCTAGTGTGTAGTTTAACTCCACTGTTCCTTTGTTGATTTTCTGTCCAGGTTATCTGTCCATTACTGACAGTGGGGTGTTAAAGTCCCCAACTATTATTATACTCCAGTCTATCCTCCCTTTAGATCTATTTATGTTTGCTTTATATACTTGGGAGCTCCAGTGTTGGGTGCATAGCTATTTATAATTGTTATATTCTCTTGCTGAATTGACTCTTTTATCATTATATACTGACCTTCTTTATCTCTTTTTACAATCTTAGATTTGTAATCTGTTTTGCCTGATATAAGTTTAGCTACTTCTTTGGCTTCCAGTTGCATGCAATATCATTTTCAAAACCCCTTCACTTTTAGTTTATGTGTGTTTTTATAGGTGAAGTGGGTTTCTTGAAGGTTCTGTTTCTTTATCCATTTGGCCATTCTGTGACCTTTAATTAGCAAATTGAGACCATTTACATTCAGTGTTATTTTTGATAGGTAAGGACACACTACAGCAATTTTGTTGCCTGTATTCTGGTTGCTCTGAGACTCCTCTCTTCCTTTCTTACTGTATTCCTTTGTGGTTAAGTGATTTTCTCTCATAGTATGTTTTAATTTGTTGCTTTTTATTTTTAGTGAATCTATTATAGGTTTTTGTGCTGTGGTTACCACGAAACTTACAAAAAACATCTTATAGATATAACAAGTTATTCTAAAGAGATGACAACTTGGATCACAAAGAATAGAAACAAAAGCAACAACAAAAAAATGCACACTTTAACTCCATCTCCCCCCACATTTTGATGTTAAGTTGTCTCAATGTACATATTTTTATATTACCTATCTCTTAACAGTTATTGTAGCTATTATTGTTTCTGATAGATTTGTCTTTTGGGCTTCATACCAGAGTTATAAGCAGATTGCAAACCACAGTTACAGTAATAGAGTATTCTGGCTTTATTCATGTACTTAAGTTTGCCAGTGGGTTTCATACCTTGAAAAGTTTTCTTTTTGCATTTTCCTTTTCTTTCAGATTGAAGAACTCCTTTTAGCATTTCTTGTAAGATGGGTCTAGTGGTGGTAAATTCTCTCAATTTTGTTTTTCTGGGAAAGACTTCATCTCTCCTTCATTTTTGAAGGATAATTTTGCTGGTTACAGTATTCTCAAATGGCAGTTTTTTTCTTTGAGTACTTTGAAAATGTCATTCCACTCCTTCCTGGACTGTACAGTTTCTGTTAAGAACTTTGTCACCAGACAAATTGGAGATCCTCTACATGTTATTTGCTTATTTTCCCTTGCTGCCTTTAGTATCCTCTCTTTGTCCTTGACTTTTGAGAGTTGTATTATTATATATGTTGGATAGAATTTGGGTTGAATCTGTTTGGTGTTCTCAGATGTTTCTGTACTTGAATATTTACATCTTTCTCAAGTTTTGGAAAGTTTTGTGCTATTATTTCTTTGAATAAGGTTTCTAACCCTTGCTGTCACCAAGCTCCCTCTTGAAAAACAGTAATTCTTAGATTTTGTCTTTGGGGGTAATTTCTATGTCTCATAAGGTGGTCTTCATTTATTTTCATTTTTTTTTTTTGCCACTGAATGTGTGTTTATAAATATACGGTCTTCAAGCTCACTAATTTTTTTCCTCTGCTTGGTCCATTCTGCTGGTGAGAGCCTCTAATAAGTTCTTGATGTCGGCAAATGTATTTCTCAGTTATAAAATTTTTCTTTGATTTTTAAAATTATTTCAATCTCTTAATTTTCTCTAATAAATTTCTGAATTGCTTTTCTGTATTATCTTGGATATCACTGAGTTTCCTTAAAACTGCTATTTTGGATTCTTGGTCAGAGAGTTCATAAATTGTTGCCTCACTAAGGTCAGTCATTGGAAACTTGCTTTTTCCTTTTGGGGAAATCATAGTTCCCTGTTTGCTATTGTTGCTTGTGTGTATTTGCACTGAAGGGTTATTTATTTATTTCCATTTTCTTTCCCTGGCTTGTTTTGTTTTTTATTGGCTATATTTGCTTAGCAGATCTTTACTGTTAGGTAGTTGCCTCCTTTTTGGCTATAGGTGGTACCTTAAGCCCAGTTTCACCTTGGCTTCAGTAAATGATTGGAGTTCCACTCTCCCAAAAGGCAGCAATCTCAAAAGAATTATCCCAGCAGTGTGGGAAAGCTGGCTAGGAGTTCTTGCCAAGGGATCTATGAAATATACCTCCTACAGTGTGGTGCTTCTGCATAGCCACTTTGATTTGGTATCTCCTTTGGTCAAGTTACCAAAAAGAGTTTATAGGACTAGGGATGGTAGCCCAACCTCCCCTTTGTCTCTACCTGTCCTTAGGGATATTTATCCCTTCAGGCAGTCATTATATTTCCTTTGGGTTAAGGAAAGAACAGATCTCCTTCCAGGGAACTCAACATTATGGGAAAATTGATTGACCACCTCAATCTCACTATTTTTACTATAGAAACCATAATTTGGGGAAAGATTTTCTGCATGCTTCTTGCCAGGCAGAATGGAAGGGGGGTATATTAGTCCATTTTCACACTGCTGATAAAGACCTACCAGAGACTGGGCAATTTACAAAAGAAAGAGGTTTATTGGACTTACAGTTCCACGTGGCATGGGAGGCCTCACAATCACAGCAGAAGGTGAAAGGCAAGAAGGAGCAAGTCACATCTTACATGGATGGTGGCAGACAGAGAGAAAGTTTGTGCAAGGAAACTCCCATTTTTAAAACCATCAGATGTTGTGAGACTCATTCACTATCATGAGAACACAGGAAAGACCCACCCCCATAATTCAATCACCTCCAACCAAGTTCCTCCCAAGACACGTGGGAATTGTGGGAGTTATAATTCAAGATGAGATTGAAATTTGGGTGGGGACACAGCCAAACCATATTATTACCCCTCAGGCCCCTCCCAAATCTCATGTCCTCACATTTCAAAACCAATCATGCCTTCCTAACAGTCCCCCAAAGTCTTAACTCATTTCAGCATTAACTCAAAAGTCCACAGTCCAACATTTTATCTGAGACAAGGCAAGTCCCTTCTGCCTATGAGCCTACAAAATCAAAAGCAATTTAATTACTTCCTAGATACAATGAGGGTACAGGCATTGGTTAAACACAGCCATTTCAAATGGGAGAAATTGGCCAAAACAAAGGGCCTACAGTCCCCATGGAAGTCTGAAATCCAGCAAGGCAGTCAAATCTTAAAGCTCTAAAATGATCTTCTTTGACTCCATGTCTCACATCTGGGTCACACTGATACAAGAGGTGGGTTCCCATGGTCTTGGGCAGCTCCACCCCTGTGGCTTTGCAGGGTACAGGCTTCCTCCCGGCTGCTTTCACAGGCTGGTGTTGACTGTCTGTGGCTTCTCCGGGCACACAGTGCAAGCTGTCAGTGAATCTACCATTCTGGAATCTGGAGGATGGTGCCTTTCTTCTCACAGGTCCACTAGGTGGTGCCCTAGTAGGGACTCTGTGTGGGGGCTCTGACCCCACATTTCCCTTCCATACTGCCCTAGCAAAAGTTCTCCATAAGAGCCCCACCCCTGCAGCAAACTTCTGCCTGAACATCCAGGTGTTTCCATACATCCTCTGAAATCTAGGCAGTGGTACCCAAACCTCAATTCTTGACTTCTGTGCACCCGCAGGCTCAACACCACATGGAAGCTGCCAAGGCCTGGGGATTGCACCCTCTGAAGCCATGGTCCAAACTGTACCTTGGCCCCTTTTAGTCATGCCTAGGGTAGCTGGAGTGCAAGGCATCAAGTCCCTAGACTGCACACAGCACGGGGACCTTGGGCCTGGTCCACGAAACCACTTTTTTCCTCCTAGGACTCTGGGCCTCTGATGGGAGGGGCTGTTGTGAAGACCTCTGACCTACTCTGGAGACATTTTCCCCATCGTCTTGGGGATTAACATCCAGCTCATTATTTATGCAAATTTCTGCAACTGGCTTGAATTTCTCCTCAGAAAAATAGGATTTTCTTTTCTATCACATTGTCAGGCTGCAAATTTTCCAATTTTTTTTTTGCTTTGCTTCCCTTATAAAACTGAATGTCTTCTATTGAATGCTTTGGTGCTTAGAAATTTCTTCCACCAAATACCCTAAATCATCTCTCTCAAGTTCAAAGTTCCCCAAATCTCTAGAACTGAGGCAAAATGCCACCAATCTTTTGCTAAAACATAACAAGGGTCATCTTTGCTCCAGTTCCCAGCAAGTTCCTTATTTCCATCTGAGACCACCTCAGCCTGGAGCTTGTTGTTCATATCACTATCAGCATTTTTGTTAAAGCCATTCAACAAGTCTCTAGATAGTTCCAAATTTTTCCACATTTTCCTGTCTTTTTCTGGGCCCACCAAACTGTTCTAACTCCGACTGTTACCCAGTTCCAAAGTGGCTTCCACATTTTCGAGTATCTTTTCAGCAACACCCCACTCCTTGTACCAATTTACTGTACTAGTCCGTCTTCATGCTGCTGACAAAGACATACCCAAAACTGGGAAATTTACAAAAAAGGTTTATTGGACTTACAGTTCCATGTGGCTGGGGAGGCCTCACAAACATGGCAGAAGGTCAAAGGCAAAGACAAGGAGGAGCAAGTCATGTCTTACATGGATGGCAGCAGGCAAAGAGAAAGTTTGTGCAGGGAAACTCTCAATTTTAAAACCATCAGATCTCATAACACTCATTTGCTATGATGAGAACAGCGCAGGAAAGACCCACCCCCATAATTCAATCACCTTCAACCAGGTTCCTCCCATGACATGTGGCAATTGTGGGAGTTACAATTCAAGATAAGATTTGGGTGGGGACACAGAAAAACCATATCAGGGGGATACTGAAGATGTGAAGTCCAATTCTCCTGCTGTCTGCTCTGAACTTTTTCATTTCTCTGTGTCCCCAGGATCTATCCCTGAGGCCACATTTGAGCTCTGCATTGTTATCAATGAAATCTTGGCACTGTATACTTGCTTTTGGTTTTGTGTGGGGAGCAGAAGTGAAGTCAGCTTGCTTCTATGCTGCCATTTTAAAACCAGAAGTTTAAGGTGGTTAATTTTCGTTTTAATTTCTGCATAATTTATGTTTAATTTTTAAAGAGGTATACATATAATCTAAACCAATCCCAAGAACTAATCAACAAAAGGTAATAGAAGACACAGTTACATAAGTAAAACAACAGGATTTTGAATACCAGGAATTCTATTTTTAGTAAAACAAGTAAACAAGCATATTAAAATCCATGCTCTTAAGTCTTTATTAGAGTGTAGGGAGAGAGGATTTGGCAGCATGTTAAGAAGCAGGAAGCAATCATCAAAAAGGATCAACAGAAATAGATGCCTACATTAAGAGCCTTGAGTAAAAGAGACAAGCTGAGGAAAAAGGCAGCATCCTTTCTCTTCATAGCCTAGGTTATGGTAAAGCAAACATCACTAATACCTCATTAAGAGTTAGCTCCTGGCATCAGCGGTTTTCCCAAAAGAGTTTAAATTTTAGGGGTTGTTTAAATCCAGAAATCTTTCAGCCTCTTAAGAATTTTTATAATAAATTTTCAACATCTAGGAAACAATTTCCATAGCCTTTGTGAACATATGATGAGTGGGGTTAATTGGGGAACATTCATAGAAAATTCAGAGATTCTCAATGCTCATTTTATGAAATATAGTGGAAAAAATTAATGCCAATGTTGTATTTATGTGTTCATCTAGGTCTTTCTTCCTTTTCAGTCCCAACAGGTTTCTCTGAAGCATCAGACCTGGAAAACAAATTGACATGGCCTCACAGGACAAAAGAACAAACCTGTCAGGCTTTCAAGGTAGAGCAGCCCTAAAATATCCCCAAGCCTGCAAGCCACCTGCAAGTTTGACTGCCGAGAGACTTGCCCCACTGGCATTCACATCCAATGACCTACCAGTGAGAACACAGTAACAGAAGCTTGCTGGCCTGCCTATAGCTAAAGAGGTGGTTTCCATCCATGGCATCTGCTGCATTGTTAAGCAAAAGCATATGGAGAGGCATGTTTAGAGGGACTGGAGTTATTTATATTCACAATGGAATGTCCCTATATTGGGGTCTTAACATAGCATAGGAAATCCTCTTGTGATGCTATGCCTAAAGTCCCATTTGTTCACATAGATGAGTGAAGAGTCATTTTTACTGAAAAAGTTATGCTAAAATTCAGAACACCATGACAAATTGGATTCATGGAAAAAAGTCTAAGCTATTTTGTGACAGCAGCACTTTCCACGTGTTTTATGTTAATATCCCATGCTGGCAAAGTACTTTGTCCTATTTTTAATATGATTTTTAAAAAGAAAAGTGCCCACTTTCTCTATAAGCTTTATAAAAAAGGCCTCTTTAGACCCTTCTCTCTAAGAAATTGGGTCAATGAAGGAGAATGAAATATTATAAGCACTTTAAGAGAAAAGGGAACATAGCTTACAAATTAATGTCATGATCATTGTATTACATCCACAATTGGTTACAGTAAATGCACAGACTTGCAATACATATATTTGAAAGAAAGATACCTAAACCTTACCTGAAACTTTATTACTGGTTGTTTATAATGCATTTTTCCAATTATTGGAGAAGATATTGATACTTGCTGTGATTGACTCATTTTCTTTTCATGAATGGTAAGTAGCATATGTTATTGATAATAAACACATAGTATTGCCCTTTCTCTATTTGTACTATCCAAGTTTGCCATCATCATAACTACTTCATACAGCAGGAGTTAGAGAACATGATTGGAGGATGCTGCCTCACTGGGTTCTTCTATTACAGAAGTGGAACTCTGACTATATATAGACTTCCTTTGAGTGGTTTTCTTCCTGGATAGCTTACTCCTTCATTTTCTCTACCTTAGAAGTTTTAAGTTTATTTGAGAGGTAAGTAGAAGAGGAATAAAATATTCAAACAATAATCTCCAAAGACAGGGTATACTTTTCCACCACTCTGCCTTTGCTGTGTTCTTAAGAGTTTTTATTACAGATGACCCTCTCCAATGTCTTCTACTTCACTGAAATCATCCTCATCCTTGAAGGCCATTTCTCTTTGAAATTACAGTCTACTTTGTATGACAGTTATGTATATGTAGAAATATCTCTTCCAACTACATTATAAACCTTCAAAGGACAGGATCATATCCAAGTCATCTTTGGGAGGTGAATGAATCCTGTAAGGTAATTCACAGAAAGGCATGGAGGAGAGGAAACACTTTGTGTACAAGGAGGAGTCATATTTGTGTTTGCTTGGCCTTTCTTGGATTATAATCCTGATGAGGTAGTTGCTCATAGGCAACAACTACCTCATCAGGATTATTTAGGAATCCCAGGTAATTAAGGCTGTAGACTAGGACATAAATGTGTTTGGGGTACAAACTATTTAATTATTAATCTCCCTTTATCTCAGTCATTGTATAACAATAGCCAACATTTGTTGAGCTTTTGGTAGATGAGGCACTCTCTAAGAGTTTGATTAGAGTCTCATTTGAATCTCACCAAAACAAAACTATGGAATGTGCACTATTGCTACCTCTTTTCTACAGATGAGGAAACTGAAGATAAATAATGCAATGCAAAATAGTGGTAGAGGTAGGATCAGACTCCCAAATTCTATATATCAAAATAAAACTGAAAACACAGTATTGAGATGATTTCTAAAAATATACTCTAATAACAAAATGTAATGTAAATATTTAACTAAACTACTTATAATCTACAAGATGATATAATAAACACACATATATCTAAGATAAAAGAAGGGAAATAAAAGGTATCATGGGAGGCAGAGGGATTAGCTTTAAAAAGGTATATCAAAGGAGATGTCTTCAAAGAGGTGGCAATTGTAAAGGGCAAACAATAGATAAAAAACTACAACGCTTTGAAATTGGGAAATGGGGCATTCCAGGGAAATGGAACATAAGACATGCAGATAAGAACACTATAATATGTACTTTTGAAAGCAGTTGATTCCTCTTGCAGAAGTTTAGGAACTTAGAGGATAGGTTGGTCTTGAATACCATGCTAAGGAATGTAAACTGTATTCCACAGGTAATAAGGAGTCGCCAAGGTTAAGCTGTGCTTTAAAATAAACTGAAGTGCTTTAAAATAAAATCAATTGGTCTGACACTTGTGTTAAATTGGGTTAACATAAGGAGTGGCAGAAGGTGGGTAAAACATTTAATCCAACTCTCTAGGTAAAAATAATAAGAGGCTGAGTTGTAGTAGGGGACTCCATCTTACAGAAATGAATTCCATCGGTCAATGTACCTAGGAGGAAAGTCGATTCAAAGATCGACTTTAACCTGAGTAACTGGTGAATAACATACTTAGTTGGAGAAGAAAATATTATACTAATTTAGTATTTGTTGAATTTAAGGTACCAACTAGACACTCAGGATTCTCTGGCCACTTGGTGAGACTGAATCATTTCAGTAAGCAGTCAGGTGGTTGGAGAAAGTGGTACATGAAAGTGATCTGGGGAGAGATGATCATTGAAATCCAGGGAATGACTACATGATGATTTCTACTATCATCATGCTAAGAGCATCTTAGGCTGTCAGGGGCTCTCCTGAGGTGGTAGTCAAGATGGCAGCTGGGGGTGCAGTCATCTGAGGACTTGCCTGGGCTAAGGGCTTCATTTCCAAGAAGACTCAATGGCATAACTATTGAACAGAGCCTTAGTTTATTGCAGGTTGACAAGAAGCCTTGGTAACTCCCTCCATGAACCATTCATAAGCCTGCTAAAATGTCCTCACCACACGGCAACCAGCTTCCTTCAGAGCAGAAGATCCAAGAAAAAGAAAAAAGTAATGAGGAAGTCCCAGTGCTTTTTGTGCCCTAGTTAGAAGTTGTACACTATCACTTCTACTTTATTTAACTTATTAGATGTGAAGCCTTAAATCCATTCACACTCACGGAGAGGGAGATTAGGCTCTGCCTCTTGAATTGCCTGTTAGACACTTAATAGCCATCTCAGTTATCAAAGAAAAAAATACATAGCATATATTCGGTTCAGTGCTACCTGCAGTTTCAGACACCCATTAGGGGTATTGAGATGTATACCCAACAGATAAAGGGTAATTACTATAATTCCTCTTCAAAAATTCTCTGTCAATTTAACCAAAAGAATCTCATTGCTTTCATTTACCAAGAAATAACGACACCCTGCCCATCAGGAAGCCAAGAGCATCTCAGCTGGCTCAGGGGCTCAGTTTTTTTCCTTAGGTCACCAATGCTTTTCAATCAATTGTATAGAATTGCTTTTTAGGATCCAGCTCTTCCCCACAAACTCCTATTTTCCTTTTTTCTCTCATGCCAACAAAAGAATTGCTAGGCCCTGCTTCTATAAGTCTTAGCAGAAGCCATTATCAATCAATCTGAAGTTCAGACAAAACAAGGGTAGCATAGGAAGTACTGTTTTAAGTCTAAAGAATATCTTCTGACTGGACGCTAAAAGAAAGGAGGGCCATGTCCTGTTCCACTACCTGATATATCCCCAGTACCTAAAAAATGTCTAGCACAAAGGACCTCATATACAATATTTACTAATGATAGCAACAAATAAAAGTGAGTAGATAAGTGAAATGAATGAAACATCCTCTGTATGCTTTACCTTAAAAGATTGTGACTGATGAATTTGATGACTTCATTCCCCCACACTTCCCAGGCCACAACACTGCTGCAACTTGTCTCTCTTATGTGTTTTCATCTTAGGGCCAATATCTGTTTATTCATTTTCATATGCTCTTTTATTCATTGTTCATTTACTTTCAAGCAGGTCCATGCAAATGACTGACTTAGGAGCCATTTTACTCCCAATTAAAAAATAAATTTGTACAATTTCAATTGTGACACCAAGAGAAAGGCATATATAATATTACTGAAAATGTTGGTTTTGTGGTGAAAATAACATAGGTTGTCTGAAAAACAACCACATCATTGATACAGACTCTCTCAATAATATAAAGCAAATTAGAGCCTCTGTATCTTTTTTCTATGCAAAAATGGGTTTGATTGATTTGCCCAACAAAGATTTATTGTGTCTTCTATGTGGATATTTAAGAATAAGCAAAATAGATATGGTTTCTATCCTGTCAGGAAACTCAATATAGTTTTGTAGCAAGTCACACAAACAAATATACACATTATTACAACTTAATGTCCAACCAAATTAAAATTTTGGAATTAAGAACATAAAAGAAAGAAAATACGATCCAATAAGAAAATACATAGAAAACATATTCTCTCCCCTTACAATTGAAATCTGAAAATGGACTGTGTGGACATAAAGCTAGAAACCACAGGTTAGTGAGTACGTAAAGTCACTCAATGCACCCTGGATGGTGACAGCATATGCTGATGGTACTATTTGTGTTAGAGATTGTCACCTGTTTTAGTCTACTGAAAACTAGCTCCATACAACTCCTATTCATGCCAAAATGGTAGAATATTTGAAACAATATATTCTACATGACTAAATGTTATCTGGAATAATTTGAATGTAAAATTTAATTATTCTACACCCACAAAAGGAGACAGTAGAATTCAAATCTTGGTCATTTTAGCAGGGAACTATCAAACCTCACCCCAGAATTAGAAAGGGTCCTGGCAGTACGCAGATGCCACTCTTGAAATGGGTGATTTAAGGAGAGTTTAATAAAGGAGTTAGTTACACCTGGAGTAGGAAAGGTATAAAAAAATATAAAGGAGCATGCAGTATTCCAGAGCTAGAGGCAGTGGGTGTCATTACCCATCAGGCCTGCGGGGGCAAGAGAGTGGTGTGGGGTGGCCATCTGACAGGCTTATGGAAGTAGCTTATGAAAGTATGCTTATGGCTTAGGTAGTAACTACTACCCAGAAAACCCATGCGGAATCAGGAAAATAAGTCTCCCAACTTTACTTTTCTTTAGAACTCATGCTAGTGCTCCCCGTTGTAGGAACAGAGTGAGAAACTAGAAGAGAAGATGACATAATTCTTTCTGGCCAGTCTCCTTAGGCACAGAGGTGAAAGGAGAATTGAGGAGAGTTCATCTGGAGAAGCAATGAAAAGATACCCAGCAAAGGCAATTAGTTCACTCCTACATCCACTTTGATTCTTTATTCAGACAAGAAGTTGGTCTCCCCAACAAAGTCCCATGAGCTACTTATCATGACCATGTTACTACCTGAAACCTAAATTATAAGCCATTATCAGTTCTTTTTTTCCACAGCAGGTAGTTGGGGAGGTAGTAAAGAAAGGGAGAAAGAAGCAATTAACTGTGTTAGTCTGTTCTCATACTGCTGTGAAGAATTACCTGAGAATGGATAATTTATGAAGAAAAAAGGTTTAATTGACTGATAGTTCCACAGGCTGCACATGAAGCCTGGCTGGGAGGCCTCAAGAAATTTACAATAATGGCAGAAGTCAAAGGGAAAGTAAGCACATCTTACCATGGCAGAGCAGGAGAGCGAAAGAGAGAGAGAGAAAGAGCAACAGTAAAGGGGGAAATACTACAACCTTTCAAACAACCACATCTCATGAGAACTCCATCACAAGAACAGCAAGGAGAAAGTCCACCCCCATTATTCAATCACACCCCACTAGGCACCTCCCCTGACACATGGGGATTACAATTTGACATGAGATTTGGGTGGGGACACAGAGCCAAACTATATCACTAACGTAAAACAGAATTGCTACAGTTGCTGCTTCTACAGCCGGTCACAAGATCTGTGCTAGTAATCATAGTTGCCACTATCTATTCTCTATTCCCTTGTCCTATGTAAGCACCTCAATTATATAGGGCTCTTTAGATAGTGAGATGACCCAAATCATTACTGGGGAATATGAGTCCTTCGTGATCTTTATTGGGTTTTCATGGTTTTCCATTGACCAGGATAATTGAGCAAGAGAATACTTAGAATTGATCTAGTGAATTTTCTGGGCTCCAAGTATAGTTCTCTTTGCCCTCATTGACACTCCTTTCTAGAGCACAGCCACAGTTTCAGATAATGGGCATATCGTAACACCACTTACACTTCTTTTCTGTAAAAGGTTCTCTGGTTGGAGGTAATGTTGGGTGGGATATCATGATAAGGCAGAAATGTAAGTCAAAAAGTGGTAATGTTCTCTGAAGTCCTCCAGGCAAGAAAGAAAAACCTGTTCCTGAAATTTGAGAATATTCCTAAGAAAATAAAGCACTCCTCTAGCCACGAAGAGATCAAACGTAATCAACTGGCTACCAGGTAGACAGATGAAGCCTCCAGGAATTGCTCCCATATCAGTACTTGACTTTAGCTCTCTTGGCAGGTGGGAACTCAACAGTGGCAGTCACAACAGGAGCCTGGGCAAGACCATGTTGTTGAGTGTATAAGGCTCATTTTCTGATTAAGATGCAGTCTTCTAAGACCAAAGAGATTCAGAGAAAAAGGTCGAGAACTATGCGCCAAGTCTGGCTTAATTTAGGCTTTAAAAATATCCAACCTCTCTTCTAAAATACAGCACCCAGACACCTCAAAGTTTTCCAAGAAAGGAGATAATGGATTCCTAATTCGAGTAAAGGCAGAGAAATATGTGGCGATTCATCAGGCCCCTCTCCATGTGGAGGATCTCTTCCTCTTGCAAATTTTGGAGGTTATAGGTTTTTATTAAAAGACAAGTTGGGTAGAAGATATTGCATATTGGATGAGCTGCAATCCCCCAACCTCTCTTCCAGCATTGTTTCTATTCTACAGGCTCTCTATATACAAACTGTGGTCCACATATCAACAGTATTGTTATCACCTGTGATCTTGTTGGCATTGTTCTACAGACCTAATAATCAGAATCTGCATTAGAACAAGATCCCCAGGTGATTTAGAAACATACTAAATTTTGAGAAGTACTGCTACAGACTTCTTTTCCCAGTATCCCGCCATAGAGTTTGTTGCACGACCTATGTTCTGCCAAGCAGATACACCTGCATGTGTGCAAGACTTGGAGAAATAAACTGAACAATCTCACATAGCAGTAGTTTTCAAACTTTAGCCTGTATCAGAAACACACATCATTAGGCCTCATGCCCAGAGTGTCTGATTACATAGGTCTGGAGCAGGGTAAGAGAATTTGCATTTCTAACAAGTTACCAGGTGATGCTGATGCTGCTAGCTCAGGGACCACACTTTGAAAACTGCTCTCAAACAGCATCGTGGCAGGGGTGTTTGGTTCTTCTGAGGCCAATAGCAGTGACAACACTTGCCCAATGCAACATCCTTCTGATTGTGGCAGAAGCACTGGAGTTCTGAGGCCAATGGCAGCAGCAACTTCCTTAGCAAGCCAGTTTTTCAGTGTGGTTCTGGGCATTGTTCCCAGAAGCTCAGCCTAGAGTCTGTACTTTTAACTTTCCCAATAATTTTGTGAACTATCATAAATCCCTTTCCAACTAAACTTGTTAGGTCAGATTCTGTTGCCTACAACTAAGAACCTGGCCAATATTGCTCATACATATACTTGGCAAAGAGGTCTTAGAGACTATTTTTATTATTGAGCCCACTTCACCTTGAAAGGCCAGCAGACAGAACGGACAAGACTTAGCTAAAGCCTTAGCCAAAAATAAAGAATATATTTAAATAGTGTCTCTTGTGTCATATATTTTAGGAACCCAATCACAGTAGCAAGTGACTGGAGTCTGACTGCAGCACAGGTGAAGAATTCTCAGCATCTAGCATTGTCCGGAGGACCTAACCTCAATTCCTGAGGCATGACTAACATCTGCATTATGTAAAGCTTAATATAGTGATTAAAAAGATTACATTTTAGGCTGGGCACAGTGGCTAACGACTGTAATCCCAGCACTTTGGGAGGCTGAGGCGGGTGGATCACTTGAGCCTAGCTAGGAGTTTGGGACCAGCCTGACCAAAATGGTGAAACACTGTTTCTACTAAAAAATATGAAAAAAAAATTAGATGGACATGGTGGTGCTCACCAGTAATCCCAGCTACTTGATGCTGAGGCACAAGAAGAATCACTTAAACCCGGAAGGCGGAGGTTGCAGTGAGCCGGCATCACACCACTGCACTCCAGCCTGGGCGACAGAGCAACACCCTGTCTCGGGAAAAAAAAGAAAGAAAAATCACATTTTATTTAATTTATTTACTTATTTATTTATTTATTTAGAGACAGAGTCTCACTCTGTTGGCTAGGCTAGAGTGTAGTGGCATGATCTCAGCTCACTGCAACCTCTGTCTCCCAGGCTCAAGCAATTCTCCTGCCTCAGCCTCCTGAGTAGCTGGATTACAGGTGTGTGCCACCACACCCGGGTAATTTTTGTATTTTTAGTAGAGGCAGGGTTTCACCATGTTGGCCAGGCTGGTCTCGAACTCCTGACCTCAGGTAATCTGCCTGCCTTGGCCTCCCAAAGTGCTAAGATTACAGGCATGAGCCACCGCGCCCGGCCATAAAAGATCACATTTTAAATATCCATTGAGAAGAAATCTCTGTTGGGCATCCAAACCATATCATGAATTAGCAATGAAAGGCCTGACTTTTGATCATGTATAAACATATATTTAAAATAATCTTTCACAGCTAATGAGGCTAATTATATGTACTAACTAATCTTCCTCTGAAAAGCAGGGCTTGCAACTGAATTATGATGACACCACTGTTGAGTGCTGGCTTCCCAAATACTACCACACAACTGTTGATTAGGCAAAGCTGAGTTCATTGCTTACAACGTAAGGCAGGATGCCCCTCCCCTACAAAAGTGCTTTGGCAGTGTCCCGATTGATTGGGAATTGGAAGTTTGGGATAAAGTAGGTCTTTCAATTTGGAGGCTGGGGACAGTAGTACAAGCAAGATGGGGTTGGTTAGGATTTGGTGAAGATCATGAAACAGCAAGGCAAGGATTTTTGAGATAAAGAATTCAAAGAATTTGAGGATGCAAACTGTATGCTGATGCTTTCCATGAAAAGTTAAACCCAATAGCCTGGGCAAGAGTTTCATAGAAAAAGTAAGTTATGTTAATGCAGATAGTAAGTTGTGAGGAGTAAATGGTCTTAGTTTTCAGTGTCTAAGCTTTGTGGAGCATCAGGCCACTGATTTTGGTTCTTATATACTACCAGAAAGTGAAATCCTTCAGGAAGGAACCTTCTACTACAAGTGCCTAGTAAGCACCTGGTACTCAATAAATGTTTGTCAGCTGCCCCACCGGATGGATTGATGGATGGATGGGTGGGTGGATGGATGAATGGATGGATGGATGGATGGATGGATGGATGGATGGATGGAGGAATTCATAATGGTTTTATCTGCAGAATCATAGAAGGATCCAGTCAGAATCAGGGGTTATTCAATATTTTCTCATATGGCAAAGAATTTCGTAGATATAATACAAAGCCAACAGGAAAGGAGGTTTCCGGTGGGTCACAGGGAGAGTAAGTTGCTACAGTATAAATTATAAAATTTCAGTCTGAAAAGGGGATGGGGCTCCTTGTGTAAAAAATCAGTTTAGAGTGTTCTTAAATGCCAGATATGCAGACAACAAAAGCGTTTGACAGGATTATGATCTCAGTTAGGGTCAGCGTAGAGTAGATCAATATGGGGGAGCGAATGCCATCTCCAAAAATGCTACATCTTGGTGTATGTTTATGATTTACATTAGCCCCAAGAGAAATCAGAGGGGAAGAAGTCTTCAATTTGACTGGATTCAAAATCAAAACCACTGAGAAACCACTAAAACTGTAAGTAGCTAAATGAAGTTTCCTGCTTCAGACTGAAAAGGGGGCTCAAGATGACAATTGTCTAGTTAACAGCTGAATTCTACCAGAGGTACAAAGAGAAGCTGGTGCCAGTTTTTTCTGAAACTATTCCAAACAATTGAAAAGGAGAGACTCCTCCCTAACTCATTCTATGAGGCCAGCATCATCCTGATACCACAACCTGGAAGAGACATAACAAAAAAAGAAAACTTCAGGCCAATATCCTTGATAGACAATGATGCAAAAATTCTCAATAAACTACTGGCAAGCCAAATCCAGCAGCACATTAAAAAGCTTATCCACCACGATCAAGTCGGCTTCATCCCTGGGATGCAAGGCTGGTTCAACATACACAAATCAATAAATGTAATCCATCACATAAACAGAACCAATGACAAACACATGATGCACCTATTGACAAATGATGCAGAAAAGGCCTTCAAAAAAATTCAACATCCCTTCATGTTAAAAACTCTCAATAAACTAGGTATTTATGGAACATATCTCAAAGTAGTAAGAGCTATTTATGGCAAACCCATAGCCAAAATCATACTGAATGGGCAAAAACTGGAAATAGTCCCTTTGAAAACTGGCACAAGACAAGGATAACCTCTCTCACCACTCCTATTCAACATAGTATTGGAAGTTCTCACCAGGGCAATCAGGCAAGAGAAAGAAATAAGTGCATTCAAATAGGAAGAGAGGAAGTCAAATTGTCTTTGTTTGCAGAAGACATCATTGTATATTTAGAAAACCCTATCATCTCAGCCCAAAAACTCCTTAAGCTGATAAGCAACTTCAGGAAACTCTCAGGATACAAAATCAATATGCAAAAATCACAAGCATTCCTATACACCAACACTAGACAAGAGCCAAATCATGAATGAACTCTCATTCACGATTGCTACAAAGAATATAAAATACCTAGGAATACAGCTTACAAAAGACATGAAGGACCTCTTCAAGAACTAAAAACCACTGCTCAAGGAAATAAGAGAGGACACAAACAAATGGAAAAATATTCCATGCTCATGGATAGGAAGAATCAATATCGTGAAAATGGCCATACACCCAATGTAATTTGTAGATTCAATGCTATTCCATCAAACTACCACTGACTTTCTTCACAGAATTAGAAAAAACTACTTTAAATTTCATATGGAATCGAAAAGGAGCCCATCTAGCCAAGACAATCCTAAGCAAAAAGAACAAACCTGGAGGCATCACACTACCTGATTTCAAACTATACTACGAGGCTACAGTAACCAAAACAGCATGTTACTGGTACTAAAAGAGGCATATAGACCAATGGAACAGAACAGAGACCTCAGAAATAACACCACACATCTACAACCATCTGATCTTTGACAAACCTGACAAAAACAAGCAATGGGGAATGGATTCCCTATTTAATAAATGGTGCTGGGGAAACTGGCTAGCCATATGTGGAGAACTGAAACTGGGCCCCTTTCTTACACCTTATACAAAAATTAACTCAAGATGGATTAAAGACTTAAATGTCAAGCCCAAAACTATTAAAAACCCTAGAAGAAAACCTAAGGAATACCACTCAGGACATAGACATGGGCAAAGACTTCATGATGAAAACACGAAAAGGAATTGCAACAAAAGCCAAAATTGCCAGGTGAGATCTAATTCAACCAAAGAGCTTCTGCATAGCAAAATAAACTAGCATCAGAATGAACAGGCACCCTACAGAATGGGAGAAAATTTTTGCAATATACCCATCTGACAAAGGTCTAATATCCAGAATCTACAAGGAACTTAAATTTACAAGAAAGAATGAACCCCATCAAAAAGTGGGCAAAGTACATGAACAGACACTTCTCAAAAGAAGGCATTTATGCGGCCAACAAATATATGAAAAAAGTTCATCATCACTGATCATTAGAAAAATGAAAAAAAAAAAAAAAAACCACAATGAGATACCATCCCACACCAATCAGAATGGCATTTATTAAAAAGTCAGGAAACAATAGATGGTGGTGAGGCTGTGGAGAAATAGGAATGCTTTTACACTGTTGGTGGGAATGTAAATTAGTTGAACCATTGTGGAAGACAATGTGGTCATTCCTCAAGGATCTGGATCCAGAAATACCATTTGACCCAGCAATCCCATTACGGGGTGTACAACCAAAGGAATATAAATCCTTCTATAAAGACACATGCACACATATGTTTACTGTGACACTTTTTACAATAGCAAAGATATGGAACCAACCCAAACGCCCATCAGTGATAGACTAGATAAAGAAAATGTGGTACATATACACCATGGAATACTAGGCAGCCATGAAAAAGAATGAAATTATGTTTTTAGAAGGGACATGGATGAAGCTGGAAGACATCATCTTCAGCACACTAACACAGGAACAGAAAACCAAACACTGCATGTTCTCGCTCATAACTGGGAGTTGAACAATGAGAACACATGGACAGAAGGAGGGGAACAACACACACCAGGGCCTGTTGCGGGGTTGGGGGCAAGGGAAGGGAAAGCTTTAGGACAAATACCTAATGCGTGCAGGGCTTAAAACTTTGATGATGGGTTGACAGGTGCAGCAAACTACCCTGGCACATGTATACCTAGGTAACAAACCTGCACACTGTACACATGTATCCTGTAATTTAATGTAACATAAAAAAATTTGTCTAGTTACAGAAACATAAAGAAAGTAATATTTTGGCATCTCTGTGACTCATGCAATTTGTACACTGCTACATAAACCTATATTTTTTCTCTCCTATAAAAGGGTTCAGCTCCAAAAATCCCTGTGTCAGGAGAATTTACATTTGCAAAATAAGTATAAATAAGCTTTTAAGAGAAAGTTAAGACTGGCCCATCAAGGCTGTGGATTAACCTGTGAAAGTTTTTATAAGTATAGTTTTTTTCCTTTATTGAAAGCCAAACAATAAAGAATAGCATAATAAAACATCTCCCCAGCATTTTCAACAACATACCTGTGTATTTATTATGCCATATGGTAGACAATATGCCTCAGCCCTGCCCTATACATATTATACTCCACATAAGTTACAAGGCTTTCTGGGTAGGCGAATGACTCCTTGACTCCTGTCTCCTGGATCACACAGTGACCCTAAAGTACAGTAAGTTGGTTGGAAAAAGCCTTAGGCAACTTTTATTTCAGTTACTACGCATATCAAAAAGTTACCTCTTAGGGCTTCCTTATACCCACTCACAGAACTTTAGCTCTGCTTAAGAAAATATGGGGCTAGAACACATGCACCTCTTCTTCCTCCAGCCAATAGGATGCAATTCTAACTTTGCTTCAGCCACCTTAATTTCTCCCAAAGCTGCATTTTAAAAACCATTCTCCTGCTTTGCCACCTGCTTTACTTCTTTTTTGCCTTTTCAAATTCACAAGTCCTTACTCCCTCTTTTTCAAATTATCCCCAACAGGTGTGCATCTAATCAAAGTAAGATTTTCCTGATTGTGGAAAAGTGTACAAAAGTAAATTCACAGATGTACAATTTCATGAAAGAGAAATTGAATTTGGCAAGGGCTTTTTATAAACGCAATTATGTGTGAAAAGTGCTACAGTAGTGCTGTGGACAAAGTGCTAGGGAACCACTTGAAACAACTTTTAAGCTTAAGCACCAGGCAGCTGGAGTCAAGAACAATTTGTTGTAGCAGAAACCTTTGCCAAGATAATTCACATTTCTAAATAATAAGTCTTTAAGGAAAACATAAGATTGGAAAACCAAGGTTGTGCGTGAAACTATGAAAGTTCTTATAACTAACTTTCGGTAGAAACTGGCTCCATGCCTATAAATCTGCTGATAAGAAAACTACAGTGAAATTAACATGTTTCATTTACTGATCCATTTATTCAACAAATATTATTAAGAGCCTAATATACTCTTACTTCTGTGTTGAGTACTGGCAATGTAAGGGTAAGTAAATACACATCCTGACCCTGCACTGGATGATCTTTAGAGTTTGGAGTTCCCATGCAACAGCTGACTTTTGCTCATAGAAAGCAGCAGCTCCGAGGGAGAAAAAGAAAAAGATCTTCAATTTGCTGTGCTTTTTAAATTAAATAATTACATCTAAAAGAAGATCAAATTTTTGTGCTTATGTCCATTTAACATTTTATGCTACTTTATAATTTCTTACCTTAACACTTTTTCCTGATACTTTAAAATTTAATCTTTAGTTTGTATCCCTCTTTCAGAAAGCTGGATACTACGAAATAACATCAGGCTACATTCCTTTCACCAATAAAATCTAAAATCATTGTCATGGGAAGCTCACGATTCTCCCATTTCAATAGGACTAGTGATCTACTCCACTCATGATGTGGGAGAAACCATATTCAGTCTTCACTGGAACTGGGGCATTCATTGATTTATGAATACATGGATGCATGCAGGAATTCATTACAACAAATATTTGAAGAGAAATTACCGTATGCTTAGCACTGAACTGAACCATGAGGATATATAGGATAATAAGGGATAGGACCTGCCAACTAACTGCTGCTATTACTATTGGTAATAATAATAATTCAATATCAGTGCTATAAAGTATGAACAAATTACTTTTGGAGGAAGGATTGACTAGACCTGCCAAAGTAGGTGGATAAAAATTTCACAGAAGAACAAATATTTGATTTAGTCCTGTGTTAATTTTGCCCTAAAATATAATTTGTGATTAAAATAGGATCTTGTGAATGTGTAGCTCCCATATTCTTTAGTATTGTGTTTGCTTATTGACAATATATTTAGTTCTACATTTTCTTTGAATTAAGCCCCCCATAAGCAATAAGAAATGTTACTTAATTTGACTAGCCTGTTGTGAAGCACATTTTAAAACCCAGCTTTTCCTAATGAATACTCAACCTCTAGATATTATCGTTTGAATACACTTTTCTAATTAATGCTTTGTTGTGAATAGCTTCTTGACTTCTGCATAAAGTTAATCAAGTTGGATCTTAGAGTACTATCTGATGGTGTCCAGCATGACAACGATGTTTTCTAATAGGTGGCTCCTCTGAAAATAAGTTTTATGAAGGTCTAGCCAACAGTCTCTCAGCTGTCATTATGGTATTGCCCTAAATCTTCTTGGCAAATAGTTATAGTACTAGTTAGTACTACTGCAACAGAGAACCAGTCATAACCCCAATACTCAATACATAACCACGGTAATTGAGTTTGAAGATTGATAACAATATTGAAGAACAATAAGGTGTTCTACTTCCTAAGAATAGACTGTGTAACTCTAAACTCTGAGCCTCCTAGAATGAAGGCTGCCCCTGAGAAATTGACATCAGGGAATTGGCTTTTTTACCCTCTCAATACGATTTCACAGATATCCTGAAAAGTTGCCTGCATTTGGAAGGCATGCAAATACTCCAAGTGTCCTGAGCAGTCGAGAATAGGCAGAAGGAAAGAAAATCCCAATGAGGATGGCAAAGAGAAGTTCCCAGAATACTTGCTCATATTCTCACTCCAGCCGAGTGATCTCACTGGCAGTGGGTCATCATTGTGGAAACTTGAAGTCCATTGAAACTTCCTCTATCAAAGGGCAATATGGCTTTTCTTCCCCTCTAAATGCTTCATATGTTATAGCCTTTACATAAAATACAGGACTTACCTTCTTCTACCATTAGCATTTCTCTATGGATCAACATAAGCCTGAGATGACTGCACAGGCTATTATCTGCTATGTTAAAGAAATACAGTTGATCTTGACTTAAAATTGTTCTACACCATTAACTTCCAATGCCACCACTCTCTGCATTTGACCCAGTAAAAGTAAGACCTAAAGATAAAACAATAAAATGAAAAAGGGTGCCACCACTTCTTTATTACACCCCTTTCTTGGGTAATCCGAGTGCTGTTTTTGTAACATACCCTTGTACCCTACAATCTTTCTAAATCCTTTCAATGAAAGTAACTCACAGGAAATAATTGGGAAGAAAGGAGGGCGAAAATGTCAATGCACATCATACCTTTGAAATTCTGATCCCCAGAAGTAAAGAGTTACAAACAGACAAAAAGAATTCTGAAAATAGTACATGCTGCAAATAAAATTTTTCTATTTCCCCAGTCATTTGGCCACATCTGGTGGTAAAGGATGCTGGAGAATACAGTCTAGCTGATGACAAAGAGTAAAAATGTTTTATTAAACAACTGACAGTCTCTGCCTCTGACAGTACAGGACTAGATTAATTCCATACAGATAAAAGAATTTTCTCAGAAACTGGCACATCATCCGACCTTCCTGCTATATATCTGTGGAAGGAATTTGTCCATTGTTCAGGACTATGGTGAATGTAACCGGCACCTGGACCACTTTGGGTCTATCAAACTTAAAATGTTACAGCAGCAGGCTAAACCTGTAAGACCCAGAACTCTCTTTTAATGGCAGTTTGTAAGATCCCCTTTATTGCCCTGAAATTAAACTCAAATATATTTACACAAATAATTTCCAAAAATATTAACATAATGCCATCACTATAAAGAGAATAGGAAGATAATTTATAATAAAATGATACCTATTTCTATATGAAAATGTTCAGGTATTATAACAAGAAGCCATATGAAATAGTCAGATGTTTGTGTCTATACTTAGAATCAGCATGAATGTGACAACTACAAATGGAGTCGGGTACAGGTGTGTTGCATTGGCAACTCAAATACTGCAAATGGCGTTGCCATTGGTGATGTGATTTTCTGAAATGGTGAGCAACTCTTGATAGAGTTTCTAACAAAACAAATTACACTCTTCCCTCAGTTTACAACGTACTTGCATTCCTAGAAATGTTGGTGTATATTAAAACTATGCAAAAATACTTTTTGTTTGTATGTAAAGTGGAATTAGGTTTTAGGTCCAAATAATTATAAGTAAATTTTTTACCTGCATGAATGCCTGTCAGGATATTTTAAAGCCATGCAGGATACAGAACCGTGCTTCCTCTCATTGGTCTGCCCTACACATGGCAGGAAATGTGGAATTACTGACCCACACACTGTCAGTAATCCTACCAAATGTCATAGCATGCAAAGATGCACCCACAAACTACAAAAACACCTCCAGGGTGTGGTATTGCCCCTGTTAAGAACCACTAAAATAGGAAGACAAGTGTGGCTGGTAAACAGAGGGCAGAGAAGAAAGCGGTAGGAAATGAATGAATCAGGGTGGTGGGGAGGAGCCAGACTGTGTTGCTGCTGCTGTTGTTGTTACTGTTAAGTATTATGGGAAACCATTAGAAGATTCTAAGAAGGAAGTAACATAATGGATGATTTTTAACCATTAGAAGATTCTAAGAAGGAAGTAACATAATGTATGATTTTTAAAATATCACTTGGCTTGCTGTGTAAAGAGTGGATTATAAGGATATAGGAGTGGAAAGATAGACCAGTTAGGAAGCTATTGCAAGTAGGTTGGGAAAAGATAATAATGCTTTGTATTAGGATGGTAGAGATGGACATGGGGAAACTGGCACATTCGGGACTTACTTTTGAGAAGAAGAACTTGCTCATGGAGTCAGATGTGGGAGGCAAAGAAAAATGAAATCAGGAATGGCTCAAAAATTTTTGTTTGGGCAGCTAGGGAAGTAACAGACATTTTCTGAAATGGAAAAGATTAGTGAACAAAGAGGTTTTTATGAAAAATAAGAGTTTTGTAGTGGATATGTTAAGATACCTGCTAGATATGCCAAGTGCCAATAGAGCAAATGGCTGTCTATGTTGTCCAGAGCTCAGTAAACTGGCCAAGAGTATGGAATGAATTAAGTCAGGGGGCATATATAGGTGGATGGAACTTTGGCACAATCACAGGTGGCACAAGAAAGTAAGCTATTAAAGGAAACTAAGAAGTTTTCTTTCAATTAGGTAGGAAAATATATGGTTACTAAATCAAAAGAAGGAAACATTATTTAGGAAAGAGGCACATCTTTCTTGAATTATGCTGAAAGGTTGAGTAAGATGAAGGTAGGAAATAATTATTTATTTTGGGATCATGAAGATTACCAGTGAGTTTCATAAGAGCAGTTTCAGTGCAGTGATAAGGATCAAAATGCTATTAGATTGGGTTAATGAGAAGATAGGTGTCAGGAAGTAGAAACTGCAACTATATACAACTCTTTCGAAAAGTTTTGATGTGAAACAGTGATGGTAAATAACAAAGTAACTGGAGTGAAATATAGAAACTTTCTTTTAGGTAGGAGATTTCTGAAAATTTGCATGCTGGTAAGAAATAATCAGAAGTATGGTTATAAAGGAAAAGTATAATATGTAAGGTACTGAAAGTAAGAACTGAATGATAAAATATCTGAGTCTATTAGGGGCTGAGGAGTGGATAACAGATGTTATTAGTACTCCACCCACTTCCTTTTGCACTCATCTCCACTTACTAAAGGCTGATTACTGGAAATACCTACAACTGCCCCAGCACTATTTTTTTTTTTTTTTTGACACATGAACTATGTTGGCCTATAGGTGCAGCAAACTGAACATACCAAAGAGTTAATTCCCTCCAAGCAATTTTCAACCTATGATTGGTAGAGAAATTATGGATAAACTCATGAACTTCTTCTCCCCTATGTTATGATGACACTGAGGTATGTTCTACACTGTCTCCCAGACACTTCCCAGCTGAATTAAGTTCCAGGTATCTAAAATGGTAGCTTTCTTACAACACATATTTTATTGACCTCCTTCTCTTCTTTATCTTAATTCCTTGCTGGTGTTTCTTAGGACAACTTTTCAAATAAATTATTTGCAATTATATCCTTGTCTTATGGTTTATTTCTGGAAGAATACAAACGAAGACCCAAAGGAAGCAGTATAGAGTATCAAATCAACATAGGAATATGATATCAACTTTGTTTAGATACATCTTCAGAAGAAAGTCTTATAATAAAATTAAATTGTTAATACGAGTTTACATTAAATGGAAGATTCCATTTCAGTTGCATATCAGGGAGGATACTTTTAGTTGCATATCAGGGAGGATACTTTCAGTTGCAAATTACAGGAAACTCATCCCAAAGTGGTCTTATAAGAAACAGTATTTTGGATTTTTACATATAAAATGTGTGGAGGAAGGACATAGCTTGATTCAGGTTTCAAATAATGTCATAGATTCAGTATATCTCATTTCAGTTGTTACCTTTGGTATCAACCAAAAAGTGACAAGTCTGGACAACAATTCTAGTCCCTAAGTCCTCTGAACTTTGAAAGTCATGAAAAAGAATGAGTCTACTTCCTTGATGGTATAAACAAAAGTCCCAGAATTGAAACTTGTTGGGTGTGATGGGCCAAAGAGAGGTGTGCCCATCTGTGTAGTAATCACTGTGGCCATGGGGTAAAAGAAATGTGCTGATTCCCTCAACCCCAGTAACCCAGAGTGACTCCAACCTCCTATCCACAAGGAGCGAGTGGTCAACACTGGGCGGCAGATTCTCCTGTGTGAAGGCCTATTGGGGAGGTTGACACATTCCACTTGCCCTCACTCCCACATTAAATCAGTCACCCAATTCTGAATTGTCTGTGTCTTAGACATTCGTTCCTTACTCCCTTACCCAGATGACGATACTCTAGTCCAAGTCATTGCCATCTATCACATAGGTTAGTCAGGAGCCTCCTAACTAGTTGAGATGCATCCTCTCTCACCAATCCACATTCATGTGTTATAAAACATCCAGAGATTTGTTCATAAAACTCAAATTTGATCATGTGACTTCCTTGTTTCAATCCTTTTAGTGATTCCCATTCCACTTACGACAAAGACCAAATCTTTAGAATAGCTGAGTTTCACCCTGACTACCTCTCTCATATCATCTTGTACCACTTAGTTTTCCATGTTTCCACCATGCCGGATTTCTTTTGGCTCCTTGACCACACCCTACTCCTTCCTACCATGGGGATGTTGCAAAGGCTGCATTCTGTGTTTGGAAATCATTTCTCCTTCCCAGCTCCTTACCTTTCACCAGCTAACTGACCTTTATGTCTCCCCTTAAATTTTTTTTTTTTTTTTTTTTTTTTTTGAGACAGAGTCTCGCTCTGTCGCCCAGGCTGGAGTGCAGTGGCACAATCTCGGCTCACTGCAAGCTCCGCCTCCCGGGTTCATGCCATTCTCCTGCCTCAGCCTCCCGAGTAGCTGGGACTACAGGCGCCCGCCACCACGCCCGGCTAATTTTTTGTGTTTTTAGTAGAGACGGGGTTTCACCGTGGTCTCGATCTCCTGACCTCGTGATCTGCCTGCCTCGGCCTCCCAAAGGGCTGGGATTACAAGCGTGAGCCACCGCACCCGGCCCCTTAAATGTTTTTTCACCAAAAAGTCTTCACTGATTCTTGCCTACTCCTGCCCCTGCCCCAGAATAAGTAAAGTCTGCCCATCACATGCTCCCACAGCACTCTGTGTCTTGAATGCTTCCCACACTTGAGATTAGTCCCTTCTCCCACCAGAATTCAGTTCAATGAGGACAGGCTAGGAGCTTCATATTTCAGTGAAAAAAAGAAATAAATGAAAACTACTGCTTCATACTTTGTTGAAATTGAGATCCCAGAAAACATATATTTAGAAAGCTGATAGTTGAGGGTAATTATATATGTTATGCTTATAATTATTATGAAAATAATAAAGCACAATAAAAATACTGGACGAAAACACTTTGATCTCTTGAGGGTGGTTTTGTCAGATGTGTCGGGGCAGTCTAATAAGGGGACAGGTAATTGTTTTCCATTCTTCCATATTTTGAAAATACTCTAAAATAATTATATATATAATCATACAGGGATGCTAAAAACATTTTTAAATGACAGAAAATTATCATTGCTCATATTCATGAAGAAAAAATGTGTACTTAAGTAGGGATTTCAAAGCTTAAGTCTTATAACTCCCAGCTGGCGCTCTCAGAGAGATCATCTAACTCTGGTTTTCAAACACTTTAAGCATTTGAAACCTTTTATTTTTGGCTGAAATCTCATGTGGAAATCTGATATATAAAACAGTTAGAAACAGAATTTTCTGGTAGGAGCAGGGCGAGAAACAAAGGCAAGTCACTACGACTCTGCAATATCCCCACACCCCACACTTTCTCAGTGCAGCCTTGAGAGATGTCCATAGAATGTGGGACTGTGGAGAATAGTTTGAAAACCATGATCTCACTCAAACACAGAAAGGATCAGCAAAAACCCAAGCCCCCAAATCTACAAAGTGAAGCCCAAAATAGATGCTCATCCCTCAAATCCTAGAAACATGGAGAGTCTCTATGTTTTTAAAATATACATTGGTTCAAAAATATCAAATACATCAGATGTTTCAATAATGGGAAAGCTGACATTTTTATTTTTCGGACTTTTAAAAAGCTTTTCTTCCTTTTTCTTTTCTCTTTTCTTTCATTCCCTTCTAGGACAATTCAGTTCTAAAACCGCTGATGAGGATTAGGTAAGGTAAATGCCCTCACCAGAGTGGAGGATAATGGCCCAGAACATAGTGTAAACTCCTGAGTGGGGTCAGAAGCCCTCCCACCAGCCCTGCCACCTCCACACCCCAAACCAGTGGCAGCAGTGGTTTGGAATTATGAACCAGAGATGGGTAGGATAAGAAGTTTATCTATGTGTGGGGTGGCAGAAAAGGGTGTCAAAGCCCAGGCAGAGTGAGGAGACATTTGTGAGGACTGGGGGTTTGGTATGACTTGGAAATTGATTACAAAGATGAAGATTGGTTAAACAAGTAAATATATCAAGGATAATGGGAACCAGGCATCTCACTGTTAAAGAAGGAAACTCTAAACATGGAAAGGGAGAAAGCTAGAATTAACCCTGTATAGAGCCAAAGAGAAATTAGAGGTATTGGTATGAGCTCATGATTTTTTTTTTTTTTTTTTTGACGGAGTCTCATTCTGTCGCCAGACTAGAGTGCGGTGACGCGATATGGGCTCACTGCAACCTCCAGCTCCCTGATTCAAGCAATTCTCCTGCCTCAGCCTCCCGAGTAGCTGGGATTACAGGCAAGCACCACCATGCCCAGCTAATTTTTGTATTTTTAGTAGAGACGGGGTTTTACCATGTTGGCCAGGATGGTCTCGATCTCCTGACATCATAATCTGCCCACCTTGGGCTCCCAAAGTGCTGGGATTAGAGGCATGAGCCACCATGCCAGAGCTCATGATTTTTGATATATAGATAGATAGGGGCAGATATATAAATAAATAGATATATAGGGATATAAACATATAAATGTATAGAGAGAAATAAATGTAAATGAGAGGGCCTGGGAACAGTGACACCTCAATAGCCATGAGCACACAGAAACTATTTTCTAAGTACCATGTACCATTAAATGGAGCCAGGCCCCTTGGAGACATGATTCATCTCGGGACCAAGGCAAAAAAAGTGTACAATCAGTCTGGAATGCCTTTTTAATACCAGAAAGCAAAGGAGTGCTCAAAAAATAATAGTGACACATCTAAAAGACACAGAAACTGGCTTGAAGGAGAAAATCTGGACAAATTGGGGATAATTCAAACATAATGAAAATTACAAATTATAATCACTTGACTAGGAAACCATAAATCCTTACTGATACAAATAAATGAATGAATAAGTTGAAAGCTTGATGGGGAAAAGAATGAATGAATGACACCAGTTTTATGAGGAATAGGATATTTATATAGTATCAAACTATCCTCCCATCATACTTACAAATTACAAAGGGGAAAAAGAGTAACATTTCAGTGGTGAAGACTGGCAGACACCATGTTTATCAAGTAATCAAAGTAATAGCATCTGTAACAGGACAAATAAAAATTGTATGCACCTGATAGGAAACTGAGAACACAATGTTGCCTCTGGGATATTCTGCCAAAGATGCATGACTTGACTCTACTCATTAGGAAACATCAGACCAACCCAAATAGAGGGACAACCTACAAAATAACTAGCCGGTAATTTTCAAAAGTATCAAGTTCATGCAAGTCAAAGAAAGATGAAGTAACTGTTTCAGATTGAAGGAGACAAAAAAATGCAACAACAAAATGAAAGATACGATTCCAAACAAGATATTTTTGCTCTAAAGAGACATTACTGAGAAAATTGTAAGACTTAAATAGGGTCTGAGAATTATACAGTAGTTAAGTATCAATGTCAATTTCCTGATTTTGATGATTGTGTTGTGGTTATGTGGGGAAATGTCATGATGGTAGGAAATACACGCTGAAGTATTCAGAGTTGATGGGACATGAGATCAGCAACTTACCCTCAAATGGTGCAGAAAAATTTGTTCTTCATTTTGTACTTGCAATTTTCTGTTAGATGGAGAGTGATTCAAAACTTTAAAAAATCTAACAGGAAAACCCTGTGTAGGTTGAATTTTCACGTAGGAGTACCTTATAAACCACATCACACCTTTATTTGGTGGCATTTCTCTCTCCTTCATTCCACTTGCTCTCACTCTCAGTGAGGTCCCTAATTCTCCCAATCACTACATTCAGTATCTCCCTTAACATAGACTGCTTTTGGCCTTTGGCAGGGAGAATATAAGGAACTCTATTTTCTATTTTAAAATTTCTCTAAGCCATCTTACAGGTGTTGGGATTTTGCATCCTTGTCTTCTTGGCCTGCCGTCTGGAAGCTGGGTTCACTCCCTGTTTTGCCCTAGCTACCTTCACTAAGTCCTTGGCTTTCAGTCAGTCTCACCGTGTTTTATTTGGTCAGTCGATAAAAGATAGGGAAATACTCAGTGAGCATCAACTCTGTGCCAGACACCATCCCAGACACAGGATAATAATATAGCCAAAACCCTTCTCATGAGCCCCATGTATTGAAACAAACAAGACTGTCTTCAAGAAGAGCTCATTTCCAAGGTCACAATTGTTACTCTTTGCAACATTCGCACATACACACACACACACACACAAAAATTAGGAGGAGGAAGATAATAAATAAAAGGATTTATAGACTGTTATTCTCTGATACTATTCCCACTGGAATAAGCAACACAGTTCTGGAAAATAAATGACCAGTACCTGAACCTATTAAATTGCCATGACTCATTTCTAAAGTATCCCATTTGGCTTATAATCCTTCTGAATCAATTCTATTAAAAATATCATTAACACTTGCTTACATCATTTACATAATGTACAGGAACTAAATTAAAAGAGTTTGGAACAAACAGTGTATCTTGACGCCTGGGTAGGGTGTTGTTGTATGCCCTATGATTTTTTGTTCTTATTGCAACATTCTGTTCATAGTAGCAAATGAGTGGGTGGGAGGAGCTTTCACCTTAATGCCCGTTAAAGTGTCCCATGCTAATGCACAATGACTTATCTTCAAATTTTATTATTTGGAAGGAACCTATCCATATGCCTGGACGATATACAGATCAACACACCTGTCCCAGACTGAACTGCCCCTGAAGAATTATGGGATGATTATTATACTGCAGATTCATGCATTGAATTCTGGACTTCTCAAGAAAATTCCACAGCCAGTGTCTTGCTTAGAGCTGATTTCCACATTGTACATTAAATATTTTTAACTGAAAATTGGGTTTTAATTTTATTTTAGAAATTACTGTCACGTGTTAAAAATACAAGACAATCTTATTGCCTAGATAAGCTACACAATTGTTCCATCCAGATTTTGCATCTATCTGATGCCCATAGGTATCACTGCTCTACTCAGACCATATCTCTTGAGTGGTAGGTTTCTAGTTTTATATAGTTAACTAAATGGTCACAATTACAGCGCTTTTTTCTTTTTGCTACACATTATATCTCTGTCTCAGACACCCCAATGAGATCCTTGCCTATCCACTGTCGTGTATACGTTGTGTGCAAAACAGGTCAGAATTTGCTCTACTCTCTAATACAATGATAGAAACTCTTGATCTTTACTAAGTTCCTGGCATTTTCCAAGTATCATAAGGCCCTCTTTGTATTATCTCATATGTTTTGCAGTTATCCCCTACCTGTGGTGAGAATGAGACCCAAAGTACAGAAGCAGAAACTGAAACACAAATAAGTTGATGTTAATCCTTGTGATCTCTAGACTCCACATCTAAAATGTCTTTTCACATTGCACTGAGAATAGGGCTGGGAGGAGAGAATATGGTTACCTAGATATAGGTAATAATTTATATTAAGTCATGAAACTCTAGATACTCAAAGACGAACAAGTTTATCCTACTGCCTTCAGACCAGCTCAGACCAGAACATCATCATTCCCCAACATGAAAAGGCTCTTGAAGGGTGTAGGTTAAGCTTTAAGACACTGTAAATATAAAGATTCATCTTTATGCCAATAAAAATAATTTCTCTTACCATTTAAGCCAAACGTTCTTGTTTTACTAAAAATCAAAAGCAACTGGTAAATTTTTTTCCATAAAGAAACGATTGTATGCATTCTGAAATTCCCATTAGGAGCTGGGGACAGATCACCACAATCCAGCAGAGACTTAAGTAGATCATGGCTGGGCTACATTTTGGTAAACCTTCATCCAACTCTGGTTCACCCCTCCGATGTGAACCCTCCAGGGGTCCTTACTGAGAGACCGGTAAGCTCTTTCTGCTTAACAGGTCGTGACTCCAATTATTTGTCTCTTTATCTCCATGAGAGTGCCCAAAGATGCCCCACTCTGCTTGTCAGAGTGTGACTTTCTGGTTTGCTTCTTAACTTCCTCCGCTGCCCAACTTAAGAGTTCCACAAAAACTCAAGGGAAGATCTGTAAAGGTTGGGTATCTCTAGCATCTCGGCCCCTCCAGCATCTCCCCTCTCTCTGGCATCTTGGTCCCTCAAGTCCTAGGAGCTTTCATAACCCTGAGCTTCAACTGTTTTCTTTGCATTGTGAATTTATCCGAAGTTCTGCTGGCTTCTCTGCCTCTTAGCTGAAGCCCCCTCTAGGATTTTTAGACTCTCTCCCCTGGCCAAGAATGATAAATATCTCTGGAAGGAAAGCAGCTCACAAAATATCAACTCATCTCTCAATAATTACCTTCTTTTCTAGTAACTTGGCCCCTAAGTTAACTCAACTGTTCACCAAATTCTTCAAATACATCCTTTTTATATTTTGTCCCATTTTTCTGTTGTTCTCAGTGGGAGTGTTGTTCTACCATGAGCTAATACATCATGCACTTTAGGATCTACTTTAATGATCTTTTAATTGAACATACATCATAGTTTAACATGATGCAATTTAAGTGCAAGTTCATAAAAGAACTAGCTCCTGTCCCCATTTTTCTGTGGCATCTTATTATTTCATGTGATATAATTTGAATAATGGAGAAAGGGGGGGTCCCTGCCCGAAAACATTTTATTCACATATATTTGTTACTTAAGATCCAACTTTCGGAAATATGTTCGAAGAATTATCTCTGTTCATATATAAATGTCTCTAGAAGAAGTTTGACAGTCAGTAACATTGATGACAACAGACATCAGACTTTTATAAGAGGAGGAAGATAGAGGAAAAATGAGTCCAGGTCCTGCTAAGGAGAGAATTCCATGACCGGGTAGCCAGGAAAAGGAAGGAAAGTCACAATGTGAGAAAAGTACCCTGAGAGGATCAAGCTTTTCTATATCCCAATTTTGGCCAGGACTGGCTCTAACCAGTCAGGATATTATACCTCTATCCAGATGAATAAATACTAGGAAGAAGCTTAATGTTCAACAAGGTTGGACATACTTCTTAGGGGCTGAAAGGGAGCAACTTTGTCTGCTGGCTTTGTAGAGGGTGTATAGCCCAACTAGGCCTGACCTACTCACTTCTTTTCTATTTTTCTTATTAGTAGACAAATGTTTTCATTGATCCAGCATGTTAATACTTTTTCCTTGAACAATAATGAAACACATGGAAAAGTCCTGTGCTTGCATAGAAAAAAAGTTAACACATACGAAAGAAATGAAACTTTTGATTTTAAAGTGCTTGTGCTGTGAACAATATGTGCTAAATCAAACACTTTCTGTATACCCAAACTTTAGTCTTAGATTTGGTTTGGACTAAAGTAAGTTCTATTACTCATTGTGAAATGGGTGTGTTTCCTGTTTCTCCGGAAATGGGTGCTGGTTTGCATCAAGAGGCTTCATAAGGAAAGAGAAAAACCGCAAATCACTATACATGATCAACATTTGCCATTCCACTAGCATGTTGCTACAGCTGCTTCCAGCTTTGCTGGGATAAAACATTGACACCTGTTATTCAGCGAGGTATATGTGGGATGGATGGAGCCATGAGAGGGAAGCCACAATGCCAACATGCTGCAAATGGCATTTTATTTGTTTCCAAAATTAAATGGAAGTGGTTACAACCCTAGCCAACCTTGGGCTCTCAGGGCCAAATCTGTTCTAAAACCAAGAAATAACACCTATATCTCAAAGATTCACAGGTGGAAAGAAATGGAAGACTACTCCTACAAGCAATGATTAATTGCAAATTAGGTGAATAAAAAGGAAATAATATTTATTAAACTCCTACCACATACCTGCTAGGCTCAGGGCTTATTGACCTTTCAACATTTAACTTTCACATTACTCCCATGATAGCTGGGATTATTCTCATTTTTGAAAAGAGAAATTCATGGCTCTGAAAATTCGGATCACTTCCTGAGATGGCCCCACTAATGAAGGGTAGGTATGAGATTGAAGCCTGGGTACTTCTGATTTCAAAGCTCATTGATCCATGATGCCAAAATATCCACTTTGTATCATCCTGTCTTCTGGATCTTTTGAAGACCTTACTGCCATAGTAGACCATATTCCATGCCTCTTAAAATCACATGGAGGCATGTGTGCCTTATGTTTCACAGTGAGACAGCTCCATACGTAAGTTAAAGCCTGAGCACATAGTTGCCAGGGCCCTGATAATATCACCCTGGCATAAACTGACATAGCAGTAGGCCTCCTCAATTCAAGTTCTGTCAAATCCAATGACTTAATTAAAGCCCTGGGAATGATGGGAATTTCAATAGCAGGGCACTCTGGGAGCTTTCTATAATCTAAAGCAAATACAGAAATAAAACTACTAGAGAGAACCTATCAAAGCCGCAATATATCTATTACCACAGCTGTTTCTTCTCAGACACTAGGCTCCCTCCTGAGCCTATTATTAAGTGCAAATGACCAGGCTCGGTTACTGTTATTTTTAAAAACATTACTTATCGTGCATTGTGTTCTGAAACTTGTTGACTTATTTTAATTTGCATAATTATAGTAATTTTCTCCTATGTCAATGCTGTAAGATTATATTAGGATTTTGCCTTTTATTTAAAGAACTTTGCAGGTTCAAAAGCACGTTGTTGTCATATCACTTTTGACCCTTTCAGGCAGTTGAGAGGCAGTGATGATGGAAGAATATATTTTGCTCAGTTTACTTCTTGGCTCATGATTGGAAGAACTGGCAGAGGTTTGAGAGACCAAAAAAGGGAAACAGAAATGAAAGGGATTAGGAGAGTAAAAGAATGTAAGCAGATGTCAAAACAAAGGGAAGGCAAGCTCCTCCTTTGTAGAGCTTCTTCAGAGTGTACTTTAGTGTTTATCATAACATTTGCTTTTTTTTTGTTTTAGCAACTCAGGGTACTTGGTCACATTTTACAGAAAATGAACTTATGAATAATTACTCATCTAGTTTGCCTTACAGCCAGGTTAGAAAAAAAACCTGTATCTCTCAGCTCTTGATCAAATGTTGTTCTCCATGGAATAAATACTTCGTCCGAGAAGATTTGCTCAGCAAAATATTCAGAGGACTGCTAGGCTATTAGGAGTCCACCCTTACATTGTAGAATAAATCAGGACGCTTTCCACTGTGTGATCAATTCATTTATTTTATTTTTAAGAAAAATTGTCTATATTTTCTTACCATATGTCCAGTGCGTAAATTCTACTTCCCCAAGTATTTTCACAGGTACCCCCAGGTTCTTCTGGTATGTCTTGAAACCAAAAAAATAACAAACCCCTGATAACATCAAGACAGCAGGATTCAGAACTTGCCTCCCGCCCATCAATCCCAAGTCCAAGGCTGTCCAAGGAAAGTACAGTCAGGTTCACATAAAATACAAGACACTCTCCCCAAACTCCAAAAGGGAGATGAAGATAGAAGCTCATGACCTTACAAGGTGCATTAACATTCTGTTCCTTATTTCTCTTTTTTCTAAAGCTCTGTGGCCCCTCAGTCAGTGGAAGGACAATCAAGCAATTGAAATAGCCCAGAAGGACATGGGAAGAAAAGGGGCAGCACAGGGACGCCAATAAAGCTTACTAGTCTTACAGAGAAGGAGAAAGGTTTCTGCATGGGCCATCTGAGCCCGCAGCTGTACTTCCAACTTTCTTCTAAGCACGGTCCACTGGATCACTCATCAGGCCTTCAAATGCCACAAGATCTAAGTCAAATATATCCTCTTCTCCTCTTAAGCCAGTTTTTCTTTATAATTCTAAATTATAGAATTATAATTTACTACTTACTGCAGGAAGGTTATGAGGACCAGATGAAAGAGAGAATACACAAGCATCTGTAAGCACTCAGAAAAAGTTGCATCAACTCTTAAAATGATTTTTCTCATTTCCAGTGTCATCACACAATTTAAGCCTTTATTGGAACTCACACTGATAATTGCACTATGTTCTGGCTTAGTGGCTCTCAAGTGCATTGGCCCTAGCGTTCTCTTCTGATAGTGCCTCCCACCAGTATTATAAATGTATGTATGCCACAGTCAAAACACCCTCCCTGTTATCAGAACACCCCTAGGCTTCCTCCCTATTTCTCGGTTTCTTCCCTAGTATCCCCTTTCCATGGAATGTTCTGCTTTCTCTTCTCTTAGCTCATCTCAAATTTCTTTACTTCTATAAAGTCTTCGTTTGATTTTTCATATTACATCTGATACCTACCATATTGTCAGTACATTCTACTCTAAGAATTTCATTAGTGTCTTCCTTGTACCACTGTCCAATTCCTTGTGTGTTAATCATATGTCCCTGTTTCAGCTTCTGCCTTCCAGTTTAGAACTTCTTTACATCAAACTCTTACTTATCTTTATATGCTCAGGGTCTAACATAATGCTTTCCACAAATTTTTATTGTTTTCAATGTGTTCTTGGAAATACTTTTTTTTTTTTGAGACAGAGTCTCGCTCTGCCGCCCAGGTTGGAATGCAGTGGCGTGATCTCAGCTCACCGCAAGCTCTGCCTCGCAGGTTCACGCCATTCTCCTGCCTCAGCCTCCCGAGTAGCTGGGACTACAGGTGCCCAACACCATGCCCGGCCAATTTTTTGTATTTTTAGTAGGGACGGGGTTTCACCATGTTAGCCAGGATGGTCTCGATCTCCTGACCTCGTGATTCGCCCGCTCGGCTGGAAATACTTTCTTTAACTGATCATATAGTAACACAGGATACTATCAAAGTGAATTATAATTACTTAGTAAAGAAAACTATACAGCCAGCTTTGAGATTCCCAGAGATTACTTAAGATGTCACCAAAACATGTTTGAAAAATCAGTCACTAATCTGAACCAAGGCAACTCTAAAATAAGCTATTATGTCTTAGAATAGAAATAAGAAATGTTTTAGCTACGAAAATAATAGTATTGACTTTAAATATGTTATTGAAAATAATCTCTCTTATTTGTGAATATATATTCATATATATGGTGACATATATGACATATATATATTCATACATATATATTGGTGACACATACATATATATATATGTATGTGTCACCAATAAGAAAGCTGAGGCTTAGCAAGAATGAATAGTTTGCAAAAGGCAGCATAGGTAAAGAAGAGTTAAACCAAGACTCAAGACAAACCTTTCTGTCTTCACTGGCTGTGCTTTTCTCATCATTTTGCACCAACTGCTAGAGTTTTATCAACTCTACTTATGAAAACTTCAAGTCCTTCCTGGGTTTGGGAATAGGCAAAGAAAGATTAAAATACAGCATTTCCTGAGTCACGATGTTATAATCTAGGGCTTGGCAAACTTTTGCTGTAGAGGACCAGATAGTAAATATTTTAGGCTTTGTGGACCATATGGTCTACTCAAATCTGCCATTATTCTGTGAAAGCAGCCACAGAAAATATGTGATGGAATAAGCATGGCTGTGTTCCAATAAAACTTGGGAAACTTTAGAAAAATCAGACAGTGGACCCAATCACGCCTGCAGGGTGTAGTTTTGACCCCTGTTAAAAACTACAATAAAGGTTCACCTACTGTCATGGCAAAGACATCGGCAAAGTGCTGTCTTGTGCTAGTATGAAACATTAATGAATTAATCATTCATATTACACTTGTATTAGATATTTAGGGCACAATACTGCATAAAACATGGAAATTGACAAAATTATACATAATTACAACTCCGAAACACATGTTATTCCCACAACAGAAAATGAGATAATCTACTAAAACACATTTTAAAAATCTGAAAGTGGAAAGCATTTCTTCCCTGCAGTTGTTTGAATTTAGACTATGTCATTAATAGATTTTAAGTCCAGAAAATAAATGAAGCCAAATACCTATGACCTTTGGTTTCTACATTCCCACTCCTAAAATAAATGATCCATTCCAGTGAGTGTGCACTATAGTACCTCAGACTAGAGATGATTCAGTAATAACCTCCTCTTTCTTGAGAAGAGGATTGTGTAGGAAATCACAGAATGCAGGATATAACTTGCTCTTAATAGACTGAGTTTTGTTTTCATATAAGCGAGTGGAAATATTTGACCCAACATGGCAGACAATTTATTTATAGAGAAAATGCCTCTTTCCCCTTGTGAGCTGGATGAGAGCATTCCCTGAGATCTTCGGGTTGGTCATACAATTGTGGAAAGCTCATACAATGTGAGGTTATGACGGAGTAAAGAATAGGAGGCACACTACTTTGCTGTCTCTCCGGGAAGCCTGGCCTAACCTCCACAGCAGAAACTCTATCTCCTTTAGATCTTCTCTTATACTCATGGTTCAGAGCCCTCATTTGTTCCTATCTACTGTCTGGTATTGTTACCCATTTATTTCAAATATATGTCTTATTTTTAGAATTAGATTGTAATCTTTGAAATGGGATACATGGGAGTCTAAACCTCAATTTCACTTTTTATTAGCTTTGTGATTGTTGCCAAACTATTCATCTTCTCTGAATCAGTTGCAGATAGTAATAGCATCTATTTCATAGGCTTTTTGTTAGCTCACATTTAGTAACCAGCATAACCATTGTCACCACCATCACTATCATCGGTATTTTCATGCCTTCTCCTCTCTTAAGTTTTCATTACCTGCCCAACCACAATTCATCGTTCACGACCTCACAGAATTTTCAGCATTTCTAAATGCTTTATCATTTTTATGCTCATTAGGTCAACCTACTCCCAACAGAATTACCTTCACTTATTTATGTCCTGGGATTGTTATTGAGGGCAGACATAAAAAAATAAAAATAAAAACAAACTCATTTGAAAACCACCTATCTGTTTGAGGTAAAGCTATAGATAAAAAACACTATGTTGTTTAATGTTCCTTTTATAAGGTCAGTTGTGATATGAATTAACCGAGAAAATGTCACCTTTTCTCAAAAATCAGAACACTACTTTCCAAGAGTAATAAGAATTATCTAACTAAATTTTACTCGTTGCCCTAGATTCTCCGGATTCTGAGTGGTAATACCTCCTATTTTGTCTGTTTCCTTTTTCTTTTGTGGGGCTTTGATTCTTTAAAAACAACTCAGTGACATATATATTAACATCTCTCAATTTACATGTTGGTTAGTTTCTTGGAAAGTGGCAAGTGATTCAAAAACACTTAAACTTAAATTTGACATAATAAAAAAGGAGATATATTTTGGTAGGTTAAAAAAACAGTTTATGCTCCCCTTTTTTTTCCCGTATCATATCAATATGAACTGTAAATAAACATTTTATGTAAATATGTGAACATATTAAAAATGTTTATTCATGAACAGAAACAGAGTCCCTGAGACTGTCCAATAGATCTACAATAACATAAGGCATGAAACCATTGGGAATTACCGCATACAAAGTGTTGCACACCAAGGTGAAAGATAAAACCCATAATGCTCATTAATTCACCTTTTTTAATGCATCTGAGAGGCTAGATTTTAACTCCATTGGTGTCAGCCTTTTTCTATTTCTTTTTCTGTGGGCCTTCTGGCTCACATTGTATTTTTTAGTCACGATTTTTACTTGAGATGGACACAGGACTCCATAAGGCATAATCTCAGGATACTTGAAGGGTATACATAGTAACTGAAAAGATTCTGTGAGTGCTGGCCAAGCAATCACTGTGCATTATGACGGGGGTAATGCCACATGCTGTCGACCTGACCACCAAGCAGTACTCTCAAATTCATGAAGGAACCCCTCATGCACATAAAATCTGGCAGGCAGTTTAAATCATGCCATTCTAAACTTAGGACACATATCTGCTAAATATTGTTAATTTCCTTATCACTTTCTTTCCATAATTTGCAAATAAAATACACACAAATTTATACATTGACAAATAGATTTGGAAATACATAGTTTTAAGTTGAATCAAATATTCAACTTCTATAAGCCCTCGTTTTCCTAATTATAAAACAATACTAGTATATCTCTTTCATGGAGTTGTTGTAAGAATTATATGAAATAATGCTGTATAGTGTTTAACAGCATGCCTGACACAGTGAGTACTCATTAAGTGTTAGTCACTGTTCTTGGTTATTACTGAAAAGTGACAGATGTCAGCAAATAAAAGTATTTACTGGGGTCTACTCTATCTCTAACGCTTCAAGCCAGTCTGATACATAAATTTCAAATGCCCTTATTGGTTCATGGAGGTTAAGAATTAATACCAGTCAACATTTGTTCTAACCTTATTTCTACCAAATCCCACCATTTAGCCCTAATGTTGGAAACTTCAACTACCAGTTAGCAACCAGAGACATGTGCATCTATCTTGCAGACCAACAATATTATAATTTCCTTGAGTGTAAAACTCTGTCTCTTTGTACCCATCCTTACACCCTCACCTCAGCTTTTCTACATTTATGAATGCTCAATGATAGTTAATAACCTGGCTTCCTATCCATTACACTAACCTCTCTTATCCAAGCATGGAACAACCCTCAGGCAGCAAGGAAAAAAAGAAAAAATGAAAAAAAGTCCTATCCTCTCTTCTCCCAGCTCATTTGCAGCAAGAGCTATGAAAGATATTTATCTCAAGTCACCCATCATTCAAGCTGAACTTGCATCAAGACAACACTATTTACAGACACTCTTATATAAGGAAAGCTAGGAGCAGCCAGTGATACATTTAAATGCAGAAGTATTCCAGAGGCCAAAAGGATGTAAATGGAATTTTCACAGCCAAGGCTTCATGGGAAAGCTTTTAAATTTTCCATTAAAAATCTGAGTAATTATTAGGGATAAATTTTAACAACCTGCAAGTAAATTTGCAACAATTCCCCGGGTTATTCTGAGCCTCTCTTTATCTTTTCTTTTCAGCTCTCAGAATCCTAAATAGATTCAACCCTTTTTCCAAATGGATTGTCATTTAAACACACACACACACACACACACACACACACACACACACACACACAGTGTTGTGCTCAAGCTAATATTTGCTTACAGAGAGCTGATTATTATTCTGGAAATTGTAAACTGATTGATACACTGTTTGTAGCTGAAATTGGCCATGGTGGGAAATATTTACACCACAGAAATCAGCAAACTCTACAATTCAGGCCTTTTTTTCCCCAGACAGTGAGTTTACCAGCACAGGTTGACTAATGTGCTGTTATTTGTGGAATTACAAGAAGTTATCAGGACTCAGCCTGGGGCCTCTATAATAAAGCAAGAGTAAGATTTCCAAAAGAGGGCTCAGATGACCAAGAGAATGGCTAGCTATCAAAAAAGCAAACAGTTTAAAGGTAAGTTTGGGGAAATCAGATCCTGTATATTGTTAAAACACTAATGCAATTTTTAATATGGCCTATGGTGGTGACTCTTTTACCTATGCTCTAAAAAGCAGTCAGGTTTTGGATCAGCCTAGGAATTCTATGTATACTATAGCTGTTTCCTGGACTAAGAAGACTGATACAAAATAATAATGGCTCATAATAATGTAAATGTGGCTCAATCATTAGGAAAAACATATGTGAATAACTGACCTGGTAATTCAGGGCCCCAAATGCTTTCTTTTTTTTTTGAGACGGAGTCTCGCTCTGTCGTCCAGGCTGGAGTGCAGTGGCGCGATCTCGGCTCACTGCAAGCTCCGCCTCCCGGGTTCACACGATTCTCCTGCCTCAGCCTCTCCGAGTAGCTGGGACCACAGGCGCCCGCCACCACACCCGGCTAATTTTTTGTATTTTTAGTAGAGACGGGGTTTCACCGTGGTCTCGATGTCCTGACCTTGTGATCCGCCCGCCTCGGCCTCCCAAAGTGCTGGGATTACAAGCGTGAGCCATCGCGCCTGGCCAATGCTTTCTAACAGTGATTTCATGGACCAAGTCATTGTCAGTGCTCTTAATACTTAGGTACAAAGTGGATTCCCTAAATTAACAACTCAGCACACACGGTCCCTGACAGTCCTATCTCTGTTCTGTGACCCATACATGAAAACCGATTCATTCTTTAAGACAAGGAGGGTGACAGAAAGATTCAAGCACAACTAAAGGCATTAAATATCTCTGGATCATCATGAGGAGGCAGAGGGAGGAGTAACACCAGTTGTGACAGGAATGGAGGAGCTTAATTTTAAATTGCTAAGATTAATCACTATTTCACAGTTACAAAACTACACATTTAACTTTCTTGCACTTTTTCCCAGAAGCAATTTCTTACAATGTTTGTCCAAATGCAGACATTATATAAAAAATAAACATTAATATATGCACTAAGTGGTGTCAAAACTAGAGCAATCAACATCTTAAAATGAATTCAGGTTTGTAAATGGAAGAACATAAACAAGTTTTAAGCATTAAGCAAATGACCATCAAAAATAATTTTTCAGCACCAAGTATGCACACAGCATTGCCTTCACTATATAAGTCGAAGGCAAATATAAGCCAAAGAGGTACTTTATCTTCCAAAGCCAAGAAATCGATATCTTAGTTTTATGAATAATTTTCATAGAAAATGTTACAAATGAACTCACAAAGCTTCTAGAATTTACTTTTTTATTTCCTGAACTTACTTTTAAGAATCAATGTAACAATACACAGTAACAGGTAGCCACACATGACTTCTTCCTTACATGACTCTTGTAAACTTAGGTTATTTTTACATTTTTAAAATATTACATGAAAATTATATGTGTGTGTGTGTGTGTGTGTGTGTGTATATGATTACTATAAGGAATTGGCTCACATGATTATAAGAAGTCCAAGATCTGCAGTTGGCATGCTGGAGAGCCAATGGTATAGTTCCAGTCCAAAGCCAAAGGCCTGAGAACCAGATGAGCTGATGGTAAGTTCCAGTTCAAATCCAAAGGCAGGAGAAGACCAATGGCCCAGTTTAAAGACAGTCAGGCATGAGAAACAATTCTTTCTTACTCAACCTTTTATTCTATTCTGGCCTTCAACAGATTGGATGAGGCCTATCCACACTGGGGAGGACAACTTGCTTTACTTATTCTACCAATCCAAGTGTCAACCTCACCCTGAAACACCCTCACAGACATACCCAGAAATCATGTTTAATCAAATATCTGGGAACCTCCTAGTCCAGTCAAGTTGACACATAAAATTAACCATCATACTGTCCAGTTGTATAATTTCCTAACTATAAGTCACTCAATATGACTATGGACCTTCCATTTTTTCAGAGCAAATAGAAAGTCATATATATATTTTTCTTCTCATATTTCCAATAAAATACATATGTTTCCTATTGGTTCTGTATCTCTGGAGAACCCAGACTAATACAGATAGTAATCTTGTCTCTGACTTCATTGTCTATTCTTGTTTATTTTGTTGTTGCTGCTGCTGCTGTTTTTTATTTGTTTTTGCATTTGCCAAAATTTTCAGCTTTTTATGTCTATTTTTTATATTGAAACATTTATGTAAATATCTTAATACTTCTTAGGGCAATGCAGAATATAAATAAGTAAACAAAACATTTGCTATGTAATTTTCTTTTATCTGTAAAAATCAACAGATAAAACAGTTTTTAATATTTATTAGCTACTTTACCTTTTCATTAAGATTTTACTATTCTTTTCCTTTGCCTAATATCTACTGAGTGGTTGGTTATGTTTGTTTGTTGGTTGTTTTAACTAACAAGAAATAACTATTATTTTATTAAGTATAATGCGTATGATGTAAATACGTTTTTTAATTTGCTACTTGTCTTTTAAATGTTTATGCTGCATTTTGCTATACAGAAGTCTTTTACATCCTGTAAGAAGTCAAACATTTTTTCTCTTTTAGTTATGGTTTTCCTTTTGATCTCATGTTACAAAGCCCCTTTATAGTCTAGCATCATAAAGATATTTACCTAGTTTCTCTAGTGTTTTATTCTGCTTATTTTTAATAATTTTTAAAATATCTTACTATTTTTACACCCATTAACCAACTATTTCATCTTTTACCACTGATTTAACACAACATACACAACTTATTATGTATTAGGTCTCTTTCTTGGCTTTCACTTCTGTTCATTTAAAATTTTCCATCTATTTTGGAGCTACTTCAATTCTACTACAATTATTTTAACTTTATAATTGGCTTCAGAATCTGGCAGTATAAGTTCCTACTCCTCACTCTTCTTCTTAAAAATCTCCAGGTATTTTTTCTTCCTAGTTTGTCACATAAATATGAGAATTATTATTAAGTCCTCCTTATTGATACACATATATACATATACACACACACTCAATCTTATATTTGGAATTGTATTAAATTTATGAATAATTTAGATGGCTAGATAATACAAATGTTTATCAGCCTGATAGAAATAAAAAAGGTACTGTCTTTGATGGCTTTGTTCCCAAACTGGTGAAGTCACAGCATATTTAGTTTGACCTGATCTGTTAAAGAACTTCCAAATAAACCAAAACTGGATAGTCATTTTTTTAAATTACATTTTAAGTTCTAGGATACATGTGTAGAACGTGCAGGTTTGTTACACAGGTATACACGTGCCATGGTGGTTTGCTGCACCCATCAACCCATAATCTACATTAAGTATTTCTCCTAATGCTATTTCTCCCCTAGCCCCCCACCCCCTGACAGGCCCTCATATGTGATGTTCCTCTCCCTGTGTCCATGTGTTCTCATTGTTCGACTCCCACTTATGAGTGAGAACATGCAGTGTTTGGTTTTCTGTTCCTGTGTTAGTTAGCTGACAGTGATGCTTTCCACCTTCATCCATGTCCCTGCAAAGGACATGAACTCATCCTTTTTATGGCTGCATAGTATTCCATGGTGTATATGGGCCACATTGTCTTTATCCAGTCTATTATTGATGGGCATTTGGGTTGGTTCCAAATCTTTGCTATTGTGAATAGTACTGCAATAAACATACGTGTGCATGTGTCTTTACAGCAGAATGATTTATAATCCTCTGGGTGTATACCCAGTAATGAGATTGCTGGGTCAAATTTTTAAGCTCCATGGTAGAAACTTGGATTTGAAACTTAGGGATCTGTCCTAAAAAATCTTTTCTAGTATAAATCCTATATTTCAAGGAAGATAATAATGTTAATGGGAAAAATACTACTTTACAGGCCAGTAGCCTACAATATTCACTAGCTTTTGTCTTTCTTTGCTTTTCTTGGTATATTCCTTCCTTCTTTCTCACATATTTAGTTTGTCAACATTCTGTATCTAAGATGTTCATTCAGGTAATGCATAGTTTATCATTTGAGAATATAATCATTGGTTTTGCTCTACAAAATCCATAAGAAATATATTCTAATTTGTGAAGTAAGATGAACATGATCCTCAAGGTTACATAATTTAGATTTTACCAATTGTATTGGTCTTTTATGTGCAAGCATGTTTTCATAATTATATATTAAGAAATAATTAAATGTTAACATGAAATTATTTTATAATGCAATCAAATACAAAGCATTTTAGTTTGGTCTATTAAGCAACTTAGTGCATGTGTGTGTGCATGCATGTGTTTATTCATGCTTTATCTGGGAAAATATTAATTTCTGTCTTGAGGCTTCAGAGGTTTGCTTAATTGGGTCTTTGTGTTGCCATAACCCAGCACAAGCTGTGATGGTTATTGGTATGTGACCAATAACCGTGGCAAAAATAAACAATAAAACATATCTACCTATATCTAGGGTATGTATGCCATAGAAAGTAATAGATTTTTATCTATGTTAAGTACAATGAATGGATAAAGTTGAAAAAGATCATGTGCATCATTAATTACAAATTATTCATTTCATAGATGAGAAAACAGAGGCTCCAAGATCACACAGGCCATATAGGGCCATATGCATTTGTCAGTCAAGCTCACTGAGACTCAGTTTCTTTCTCTGTAAGGAGATTCTATGATGATGACAGGTCATATTTAAAAGACTGATAATTATATTATATGGCAAATAAAAGCATAGACATTACAATGAAAGAACTGCTTTATCTCCACAAAATCTTAGAGAGAATGGGAAACTGAGTCCAAAATTGCAATGAGAAGAGTCTTCATAGAGTGCTTGAACAAAAAGTTCTGGACTTGAGCATAAGAAACCCAAGATGGACCCTGGTAGGCAAAAGCAGTTGCAGCAGATGGAGAAAAAGTCATCTGCCTCTGGCTTTTATGCTCCAGGTTTTGGTGCTGTGAGATAGGCATTATCACTTATCAATCCATACACATATAGTACAGTATTATTCACTACAGTCATCATACATGAGGTCTCTAGAACTTATTCATTCTACATAACTAAAACTTTTAGATCTTGAATAGTCTCATCACACACACGTAGAAAAGGTAACTATGTGAAGTGATGGGTATTTCAATTAACTTGACCATAGTAACAATTTCACAGTGTACATTACATTGTCCAACAGAAACATAAATAATTTTTATAAAATAAAAACAAAAGGTTGTTAAAAAGCTATAGGCAGAAAGTAAATACAGTGGAGAAAATATAATTTCTGTTTTTCTATTTTGAATGACTGCATGAGTATTACATTCTCACTTATGAAACTTCAAACAAATCAAAAATATAGGCAGTAAGAAATGCAAGTCCCATTTTACCACCCCACCCCTATACACTGCAAAACAGCAAATATGGCAGCCTGCTCCTTCCTCTGGGAGTTCCATCCTGGGGGGCACCAACTTGATGCCAGTCAGAACTCTTCTGTAGGACATGTCTGGAAATCCCTATTAGAGGTCTCACCCAATCAGAAGGAATGGGATCAGAGTCATGCTTACAGAAGTGTCAGGCTGCCTCTTGGCAGAGTGAGTATGCTGCACTTGGGGGGAATGCCCCACGTCCACACCACTCAGACTTTCCAGAGCCAGCAGGCAGGAATGGCTGTCAGCTAAGCTGCAGATACAGTGCCACTGGTGGCTCTACCCCAGAAAAAGATCAGAGTCTGTTTGTAAAACCCTGGCTAGAGTTGTTGAAATTCCCAGAGGGAGGCCCCACACAGTGAGGAGGTGAAAGGTGAAGCCAGCTGGACATCCTGGGTCGAGTGGGGACTTGGAGAATTTTTCTGTCTAGCTAAAGGTTTGTAAATGCACCAATCAGCACTCTGTAAAAATGCACCAATGGCGCTTTGTAAAATGGACCAATCTGCAGGACGTGGTGGGGCCAAATAGGGGAATAAAAGCTGGCCACCCGAGCCAGCAGTGGCAACCAGCTCAGGTCCCCTTCCATGCTGTGACAGCTTTGTTCTTTTGCTCTTCACAATAAATCTTGCTGCTGCTCACTCTTTGGGTCTGCACTACCTTTATGAGCTGTAACACTCACCACAAGCGTCTGCAGCTTCAATCCTGAAGTCAGCGAGATCACGAACCCACTGGGAGGAACAAACAACTCTGGATGTGCCACCTTTAAGAGCTGTAACACTCATTGCAAAGGTCTGTGACTTCACTCCTGAAGTCAGCAAGACCATGAACCCACCAGAAAGAAGAAACTCCAGACACATCTGAACGTCTGAAGGAACAAACTCCAGATACACTATCTTTAAGAAATGTAACACTCACCGCAAGGGTCTACGGCTTCATTCTTGAAGTCAGCGAGACCAAGAACCCACTGGAAGGAACCAATTCCGGACACATTTTGGCGACCACGAAGGGACAATCACCAAGCGGTGAGTACCATCGGACCCCTTTCACTTGCTATTCTGTCCTATTTTTCCTTAGAATTTGGGGGCTAAATACCAGGCATCTGCCAGCCAGTTAAAAGTGACTAATGCAGCCACTGGACTAAAGACATTGGTGTCAGGCTTTCTGGGAAAGGGCTGTCTTACAACACTCTACCCTTCGGAGTTGGGAACGTTGGTTTGCCTGGAACCAGCTTCTGCTTTTCCTGTACTTCTGGACTGAGCTGATGGTTGACAGAGAGGAAAGCCATTCAGCTCTGGGGTCCCGACAACAAGTTGGTTGACTCTGTGGCCATGAGCAGAACTCTCAAAGTCATGTCACCCAAGTGAGACTCGTGCTTCTATCCTATCTATCTTGACCCTAGCCTACTGGGTCCTAATGCCTGTCAGACAAACTTCCTCTCACCTCTCTTCTCCAAGGCTAGTCCTGCTTCTAAAAACCACTCACTGTCTCTGGTGCTTTTCTAGTTTCTCCTATAAGAATGATTTCTAGTATAAACTCCAGGACTCTATTCCCTTCTTTAGGCACCAAGGCTTACCAATCAGAGAGACATAATTTTTGCCCAAAGCCCCATCAGTGGTGGGGGGACTATCTGGAATTTTAGGATCCCTCCTCAGACTAGCAGGCCTAACAAAAGCTATTCCTGAAGCTAGGATATGGGGCGCTTTAGAAATGGTATCTTTCCTATTCATATAAGTGAGGACAAAAGGCATCACTCTTCCAACTCTGGAGATCCCTACCCTCCCTTAAGGTATGGTCCTCCACTTCATTTTTGGGGCATAACATCTTTATAGGACCGTGCTAAGGTCCCAATACTAACAGGAGAATGCTTAGGACTCTAACAGGTTTTTGAGAATGCGTCAGTAAGGGCCACTAAATCTGACCTTCCTTGGTCCTCCTTGTGGTCTAGGAGGAAAACTAGTGTTTCTGCTGCTGGGTTGGTGAGCACAACTATTCCAATCAGCAGGGTCCAGGGACCATTGTAGGTTTTTGGGCAAGAGGTGCTTCTGCAGTGTCGGTGAGCTCAACTATTCCAATCAGCAGCGTCCAGGGACTGTTGCAGATTCTTGGGCAAGAGGTGTTTCTGGCCGGGCACGGTGGCTCACGCTTGTAATCCCAGCACTTTGGGAGGCAGAGGCAGGCGGATCACGAGGTCAGGAGATCAAGACCACGGTGAAACCCCGTCTCTACTAAAAATACAAAAAAAAAAAATTAGCCGGGCATGGTGGTGGGTGCCTGTAGTCCCAGCTACTCTGGAGGCTGAGGCAGGAGAATGGCGTGAACCCGGGAGGCGGAGCTTGCAGTGAGCCGAGATCGCGCGACTGCACTCCAGCCTGGGTGACAGAGCGAGACTCCATCTCAAAAAAAAAAAAAAGAAGTGTTTCTGCTGCTGTGTCAGTGAGCGCAACTATTCCGATCAGCAGGGTCGAGGGACTGTTGAAGGTTCTTTGGCAGGGGGAGAAACAAACAAAAACCATGGGCGGTTTTGTCTTTCAGATGGGAAATAGGCAGCAACAGGCTCACCCTTGAAATGCATCCCAAGCCATTGGCACCAATTTGACCTGCAAACCCTGAAAAAGAGGTGGCTCATTTTTTTCTTCACTATGGCCTGGCCCCAATATTCTCTCTCTGATGGGGAAAAATGGCCACCCAAGGGAAGTATAAATTACAATACTATCCTGCAGCTTGACCTTTTCTGTAAAAGGGAAGGCAAATGGAGTGAAATACCTTATATCCAAGCTTTCTTTTCATTGAAGGAGAATCCACAACTATGCAAAGCTTGCAATTTACATCCCACAGGAGGACCTCTCAGCTTACCTCCATATCCTAGCCACCCTATAGCTCCCCTTCCTATTAATGATAAGCCTCCTCTAATAACCCCTGCCCAGAAGGAAACAAGCAAAGAAATCTTTAAGGAACACCAAAAACTCCCAGGCTATTGGTTATATCCCCTTCAAGCTATAGGGGGAGAGGAATTTGGCCCAACCTGGGTACATGTCCCCTTCTCCCTCTCCGATTTAAAGCAGATCAAGGCAGACCTGCGGAAGTTTTCAGATGATCCCGATAGGTACATAGATGTCCTATAGGGTCTAGGGCAAACCTTCGATCTCACTTGGAGAGATGTCATGCTATTGTTAGATCAAACCCTGGCCTTTAATGAAAAGAATGCGGCTTTAGCTGCAGCCTGAGAGTTTGGAGATACCTGGTATCTTAGTCAAGTAAATTAAAGAATGACAGCTGAAGAAAGGGACAAATTCCCTGCCGGTCAGCAAGCTGTCCCCAGTATGGATCCCCACTGGGACCTCAACTCAGATCATGGGGACTGGAGTCGTAAACATCTGTTAACCTGTGTTCTAAAAGGACTAAGGAGAATTAGGAAAAAGCCCATGAATTATTCAATGATGTCCACCATAACTCAGGGAAAGGAAGAAAATCCTTCTGCCTTCCTTGAGCAGCTACAGGAGGCCTTAAGAAAATATACTCCCATCACCCGACTCACTAGCAGGTCAATTGATCCTAAAAGATAAGTTTATTACCCAATCAGCCACAGATATCAGAAGAAAGCTCCAAAAGTGAGCCCTGGGCCCTGAACAAAATCTGGAGGCATTATTAAGCCTGGCAACCTCGGTGTTCTATAGTAGGGACCAAGAGGAACAGGCCCAAAAGGAAAAGCGAGATCAGAGAAAGGTCACAGCCTTAGTCATGGCCCTCAGACAAACAAACCTTGGTGGTTCAAAGAGGACAGAAAATGGAGCAGGCCAATCACCCGGTGGGGCTTGTTACCGGTGCGGTTTGCAAGGACACCTTAAAAAAGATTGTCCAGCAAGAAACAAGCTGCCCCCTCGTCCATGTGCACTATGCGGAGCCAATCACTGGAAGGCACACTGCCCCAGAGGGCAAAACTTCTCTGGGCCAGAAGCCCCCAACCAGATGATCCAACAACAGGACTGAGGATGCCCGGGGCAAGCACCAGCTCATGTCATCACCCTCACTGAGCCCTGGGTATGTTTAATCATTGAGGGCGAGGTAATTGACTCCTCCTGGACACTGGCGTGGCCTTCTCAGTGTTAATCTCCTGTCCCAGATGACTGTCCTCAAGGTCCGTTACCATCCAAGGAATCCTGGGACAGCCTATAACCAGGTATTTCTCCCACCTCCTCAGTTGTAATTGGGAGACTTTGCTCTTTTCACATGCCTTTCTTGTCCAGCCAAAGCTGGAGCTATTATCTATATGAATATGGGGAACAAGTTACCCATTTGTTGTCCCCTACTTGAGGGAATCAACCCTGAAGTCTGGGCATTGGAAGGACAATTTGGAAGGGCAAAAAATGCCCATCCAGTCCAAATCAGGCTAAAAGACCCCACCACTTTTCCTTATCAAAGGCAATATCCCTTAAGGCCTGAAGCTCATAAAGGATTACAGGATATTGTTAAATATTTAAAAGTTCAAGGCTCAGTAAGAAAATGCAGCAGTCCCTGCAACACCCCAATTCTAGGAGTACAAAAACTGAATGGTCAGTGGAGACTAGTGCAAGATCTTAGACTCATCAATGAGGGTGTAATTCCTCCATATCCAGTTGAACCCAACCCCTATACCCTTCCCACTCAAATACCAGAGGAGCAGAATGGTTCACTGTTCTGGACCTCAAGGATGCCTTCTTCTGTATTCCCCTGCACTCTGACTCCCAGTTTCTGTTTGCCTTTGAGGGTCCCACAGACCAGACGTCCCAACTTATGTGGACGGTCTTGCCCTAAGGGTTTAGAGATAGCCCTCATCTGTTTGGTCAGGCACTGGCCCAAGATCTAGGCCACTTCTCAAGTTCAGGCACTCTGATCCTTCAGTATGTGGATGATTTATTTTTGGCTACCAGTTTGGAAGCCTCATGCCAGCAGGCTACTCTAGATCTCATGAACTTTGTAGCTAATCAAGGGTGCAAGGCATCTAGGTCGAAGGCCCAGCTTTCCCTACAGCAGGTCAAATATCTAGGCCTAATCTTAGCCAGAAGTACTAGGGCCCTCAGCAAGGAACGAATACAGCCTATACTGGCTTATCCTCGCCCTAAGACATTACAAAATTTCCAGGGGTTCCTTGGAATCACCGGCTTTTGCCAACTATGGATCCCCAGATACAGCGAGATAGCCAAGCCCCTCTATACTCTAATCAAGGAGATGGAGAGGGCAAATACTCATCTAGTAGAATGGGAACCAGAGGCAGGAACAGCCTTCAAAACCTTAAAGCAGGCCCTAGTACAAGCTCCAGCTTTAAGCCTTCCCACAGGACAAAACTTATCTTTATATGTCACAGAGAGAGCAGGGATAGCTCTTGGAGTCCTTACTCAGACTCGCGGGACAACCCTACAACCAGTGGCATACCTAAATAAGGAAATTGATATAGTAGCAAAAGGCTGGCCTCACTGTTTAAGGGTAGTTGCGGCAGTGGCCGTCTTAGTGTCAGAGGCTATCAAAATAATACAAGGAAAGGATTTCACTGTCTGGACTACTCATGATGTGAATGGCATAATGGCCAAAGGCAGTTTACGGCCATCAGACAACCACCTACTTAGATACCAGGCACTACTCCTTGAGGGACCAGTGCTTCAAATACATACGTGCATAGCCCTCAACCCTGCCACTTTTCTCCCAGAAGACGGGGAACCAATCAGGCATGACTGCCAACAAATTATAGTCCAGACTTATGCCACCCAAGATGATCTCTTAGAAGTCCCCTTAGCTAATCCTGACCTTAACCTATATATCAATGGAAGTTCATTTGTAGAGAATGGGATACAAAGGGCAGGTTATGCCATAGTTAGTGATGTAACTGTACTTGAAAATAAGCCTCTTCCCCCAGGGACAAGCGCCCAGTTAGCAGAACTAGTGGCACTTACCCGAGACTTAGAACTGGGAAAAGGAAAAAGAATAAATGTGTATACAGATAGCAAGTAGGCTTATCTAATCCTACATGCCCATGCTGCAATATGGAAAGAAAGGGAGTTCCTAACCTCTAGGGGAACCCCCATTAAATACCACAAGGAAATTATGGAGTTATTGTATGCAGTGCAAAAACCCAAAGAGGTGGCAGTCTTAAACTGCCAAAGCCATCAGAAAGGTGAAGGAGAAAAGGCAGAAGGAAACCGTCGGGCAGATGCTGAGGCCAAAATTGTTGCCAGGCAAAACCTCCCATTAGTAATACCTACGGAAGGACCCTTGGTATAGAACAACCCCCTCCAAGAGATTAAGCCTCAGTATTCCCCTACTGAAATGGAATGGGGACTTTCGCAGAGGCATAGTTTTCTCCCTTCGGGGTGGTTGAAAACAGAAGGAAAGGTACTTATACCTGAAGGCAACCAGCGGAAAATACTTAAAACCAATCCTTCCCTGGCAAATGACTGTTGGCTTTGTATCTCTCTATCAACCTCTGCTTAGGTTGCCACTCCCATTCCCGCAAAAAATTGGGTCTTTACCAACTGAACCTACCACCCTCATTATGAAGGAAAAGACCCTTTCTGACTTCTAAGTATGCAATCATTAGCCAACTTCCCCATCTCTGATAAGACATCTAACAGGACGTGCAGTCCAACTTTTACGTTCTTACATTTCCAACCTCACCTATTACACAAGTAATGAAAAGCCCATACACGGCCCTGTAACTATGAATACCATCTTAACTTTCCAAGCCCCTTTATGCATCCAACGCAACCTGTTATCAGACCTGCCCCTGGGGCACTTATTACCCCATCAGTGTAATTACACCCTACAACTTCAAGCCCCAACTGATCATAGTAACTTCCGAGTCACCCAAACAGCTCCATTCAGACAGCTTGTCAGCTTCTCAGGGCCTCCAAAAATCATCACCACCTCCCTGCTTAACAAACAGTCCAGGTTTTGTAATGGCAAACATACTCCCTGGATGACCATTCACCCCTGGACCCTCTGCAGCAGTGCCCCCACCACTAGTGAATGCCTTCTCATCCCCTCTTTCAATCACTCTCTCGAATGGTTCCTAGTAGATACAAAACGATTTTTTCTCCAATGGGAAAATAGAACGCAGGGAGCCACTCAGTTTGCTCCCAACACCCCTTTCCAGCCACTCACCGGAGCTACCTTGGCAAGTACTCTAGGAGTATGGGAAAATGAAAACAACAAACTCACATACCTTTTTAACATATACAACCAGTTCTGTCTACAGAGCCAAGGTATATCCTTCTTATGTGGAATGTCAACCTATATCTGCCTCGCCACTAACTGGACAGGCACCTGCACCTTAGTCTCTCTAAGTCCCAACATTAACATTGCCCCAGAAAATCAGACCCAATCGGTACCCCTCAAAGCTCAAGTCCATCAGTGCAGAGCCATACAACTAATATCCCTACTTATAGGGTTAGGAATGGCTACTGCTACAGGAACTGGAATAACCAGTTTATCTTCACTATCCTACTACCACACACTCTCAAAGGATTTCTCAGTTTGCAAGAAATAACAAAATCTATCCTTACTCTACAATCCCAAATAGACTCTTTGGCAGCAGTGACTCTCCAAAACCACCAAGGCCTAGACCTCCTCACTGCTGAGAAAGGAGGACTCTGTGCCTTCTTAGGGGAAGAGTGTTATTTTTACACTAACCAGTCAGGGATAGTAAGAGATGCTGCCCGGTGTTTACAGGAAAAGGCTTCTGAAATCAGACAATGCCTTTCAAACTCTTATACCAACCACTGGAGTTGGGCAACATGGCTTCTCCCCTGTCTAGGTCCTGTGGCAGCCATCTTGCTATCACTCACCTTCGGGCCTTGTATTTTTAACTTCCTTGTCAAATTTGTTTCCTCTAGGATCGAGGCCATCAAGCTACAGATGGTCTTACAAATGGAACCCCAAATAAGCTCAACTAACAACTTCTACCAAGGACCCCTGGACCGACCCACTGGCCCTTTCACTGGCCTGAAGAGTTCCTCTCTGGAGGACACTACAACTGCAGGGCCTCTTCTTCACCCCTATCCAGCAGGAAGTAGCTAAAGTGGTCATCACCCAATTCCCAACAGGGAGTGCAAGGAGGATCTTCTGTCTCACCAGAATTCCTGGGACCAAAGTATGCAAAAACCCCCATGTCTCCCTGAGTGGCATCTCTGAGTGGCCATTGAGAAACCGCACACCTCTGTGCTTCAGACCCAAGGTCCTGCTTGGCATGGGCTCACGAGGAGATCGCCTGCTCCATGGGTTGCAAAGATCCATGGGAAAAGCAAGGAAATGCAATGAGTTATTGTGTGACCCTGCCTCACTTGGCTGGAGATAGGAGTTTTCCTGGTTCCATGCCCTACCCTGTTTTTCCTTGCTCTTAGGGTCACGTTGATTGTCTAGTCAGTCCCAATGTGAGAACCTGGATATCTCAGCTAAAGATGTAGGATTCACTTGCTGTTTTCTTTCTTCTCTGTGAGAGCTGTGAACCTCAGCTGCTTCTAATCAGCCATCTTGGCCTAGGATCTATCATGATGTACATTTACAATATACAAAGTCTCTATTAATTTAAACATTACCTTAACAATAGAAATTTAGAGAATTTCTATATGGTGTGAGACATGGTTTGGTTCTCTGTCCTCACCCAAATTTCATCTCAAACTTTAATCTCCATGTGTCAGGGGAGGCCCCTGGTGGGAGGTGATTGAATCATCAGAGCAGACATCCCCCTTCTTGGTCTTGTGATTATGAGTTCTTATGAGAGCTGGTTGTTTGAAAGTATGTGGCACTTCCCCCTTCTCTCTCTCTCTTTCTCCTGCTCTGCCATGGTGAGACATGCTTGCTTCCCCTTTGCCCTCCATCATGATTGTAACTTTCCTGAGGCCTCCCAGTCATGCTTCCTGTTAAGCCTGCAGAACTGTGAATCAATTAAACCTTTTTTCATAAATTACCCAGTCTCAGGTAGTTCTTTATAGCTGTGTGAAAACAGACTAGTATAGAAAATTGGTACCAGGAGAGTGGGACACTGCTATAAAGGTACCTGAAATGTGGAAGCAACTTTGGAACCGGGTAATGAGTAGAGGTTGGAACAGTTTGAAGGTCTCAGAAGAAGACAGGAAGATGCAAGAAGTTTGGAAACTTCTAGAGACTTGCTGAAAGGTTTTGACCAAAATGTTGATAATGATATGGACAGTAAAGTCCAGGCTGAGGGGGCCTCAGATGGAGATGAGGAACTTATTGGGAAATGGAGTAAAGGTCACTCTTGCTATGCTTTAGCAAAGAGACTGGTAGCATTTTGCCTCCGCACTAGAAATCTGTGGATCTTTGAACTTGAGAGATATGATTTAGTGTATCTGGTAGAAAAAGTTTCTAAGCTCAAAGCATTCAAGAAGTGACCTGGCTATTTCTAAAAGTGTATGTTCATATGCATGAAGAAATAGATGGTCTGAAATTGGAACTTATATTTAAAAGGAAAGCAGAGCCTAAAAGTTTGGAAAATTTGCAGCCTGACCATATGGTAGAAAAGAAAAACTGATTTTCTGGGGAGAAATTCAAGCCGGCTGCAGAAATTTGTATAAGTAATGCGAAGACAAATGTTAATAGCCAAGACAATGGGGAAAATGTCTCCAGGGCATTTCAGAGATCTTCATAGCAGCCCCTCCCATAACAGGCCTGAAGGCCTAGGAGGGAAAAATGGCTTCATGGGCCAGGCCCAGGGCTCTGCTGCTCTGTGCAGCCTCAGGACATGGCACCCTGTGTCCCAGCCACTCCAACTCCATCCATGGCTAAAAGGGCCCAAGGTACAGCTTAGGCCATACCTTCAGAGGGGACAAGCCCCAAACCTTGGCAGCTTCCATGTGGTGTCAGGCCTGCAGGTGTGCAGAGGCAAGAACCAAGGTTTGGAAACCTCCACCTAGATCTCAGAGGACATACGGAAATACCTGGATGTCCACACAAAAGTCTGCATTGGGGTGGAGCCCTCATGGAGAACCTCCACTAGGGCAGTGTGGAAGGGAAATGTAGGGTTGGAGCCCCCAGAGAGAATCCCCACAGAGGCACTGCCTAATGGAGCTGTGAAAAAAGGGCCACCATCCTCCAGACTCCAGAATGGTAGATCTAAAAGCAGCTTGCGCCATGCACCTGGAAAAGCCACAGGCACTCAATGCCAGCCTGTGAAAGCAGCTGTGGGTGCTGTACCCTGCAGAGCCACAGGGGCAGAGCTGCCCAAGGTTGTGGGAGCCCACCTCTTGCATCAGCATGCCCTGGGTGTAAGACATGGAGTCAAAGGAAATTATTTTGGAGCTTTAAGATTTAATGACTGCCCTGCTGGGTTCTCGACTTGCATGGGGCCTGTAGCCCCTTTGTTTTGGCCAATTTCTCCAACTTGGAATTGAAGCATTTACCCAATGCCTGTATCCTCGTTTTATCTTGGAAGTAACTAACTTGTTTTTGATTTTATAGGCTTAGAGGCAAAAGAGACTTACCTTGTCTCAGACAAGATTTTGGACTGTGGACTTTTGAGTTAATGCTGAAATGAGTTAAGACTGGGAGGTTGTTGAGAAGGGATCATTGTATTTTGCAATGTGAGAAGGACATGAGATTTGGGAGGGGCCAGGGGTGGAATGATATAGTTTATGTTTGTTTCTCTGCCCAAATTTCATGTCAACTTGGAGGAGGGACCTGATGGGAGGTGACTGGATCATGGGGACAGGTTTCCCCCTTGTTATTCTTGTGATAGTAAGTGAATTCTCATGAGATCTGATCATTTAAAAGTGTGTGGCACCTCTCCCCCTCCTGCTCTGCCATGATAAGACATGCTTACTTCCCCTTCACCTTCTGCCATGATTATAAGTTTCCTGAGGCCTCCTAGCCATGTTTCCTGTACAGCCTGAGGAACTGTGAGTCAATTAAACCTCTTTTCTTCATAAATTACCCAGTTTTATGCTTAAGAACACTTCTTCAATTATCATTTTCTTATGTGCATATTTTTGCATGAATGAATTTCCATTAGGTTAGAGCTAGAATTGCTGAGTATATACATACATTTTTATAGACAGAGTCAAATTACTCTCAGAAAATACCAGGTTTTACTGATAAAACTATCACAATGTGTAAGAATATGTGTTTTCTTACATATAATAAATCCTGGGCAAAGATCAATGTATTTAATATTTGTCACTTTTAAGAGCAAAGATTCACATCATTTTTGTTTAAAATTTTAACTCTGTTATAACCAAGATTTTCATTCATTCTTTTTATTTCTCCTATAAATTACTAATTCATATGTTATATTTTCTTGTTTAGGTTTTGATTTATTTTCTTATCAATTAGAAGAAATTCTTAAAATACTTTGATTACTAATTCTTGGATTTTTCATCTGACTTCTTCCATTTCCCATAAAGTGTGACTACTTTATTGTTCCCTTTGCTAATTAAATAATTAAATTAATTATATTACATATATAACAGATAATATTGCATTTATTTCAAATATTATATACAATATAATTAATTAGGTATTATAACACCTAATAAGTGTTATATTAGAAGTATAACACTTCTAATCCTTTTTCTTATCTAGTTTTATTTCCTAGGAATTTATTTTGAAAGTAGCAATATCAGTGGACATCTTCCTTTTATTGCTAACTTCAGTAGGTATATTTTTAATTTTCATCATTGAGACACAATGGAGAAAGAACAGTCTCTTCAATAAATGGTGCTGGGAAAACTGGATTTTCACATGCAAAAGAATGAAATTAGGCCCTTATCTTACACCATATACAAAAGTCTACTCAAAATAGATTTTTTAAAAACCTATGTGTGAGACCTGAAGTCATAAATTCCTAGAAGCACAGGAGAAAATCTCCTTGAATTGGCCTTGGCAATGATGTTTCAAATATCACACTCAAAGCTCAGGTTACAAAAATAAAAATAAGTAAATGGGACTATATCAAGCTAAAAAGCGTCTGTACAACAAAGGAAACAATCAACAAATGAATAGGCAGCCTATGGACTAGGAAAAAAAACCTCCTCATTGCAAACCACGTTTCTGATAGGGGGTTAGTATCCAAAATTTATAAAGAACTCTTTCAACTCAATAGCAGAAAAATAAATAACCTGATTAAAAACTGGATAAAGGACCTAAATACATATTTCCTGAAAGAAGACATAAAAATAGACAACTAGTATATGAAAAGGTGTCCAACATTACTAATCATCAGGGAAGTAAAAATTAAAATCACTAGGAATCACGTCACACCTGGAGGAATGGCTAGTATCAAAAAGACAAGTGATAACAAATGTTGACAAGGGTATGGAGAAAAGATAATCCTACTACTCGGCTGGTGGGACTCTAGATTGGTACAGCCATTATGAAAGACAGTATGGAGGTTTCTAAATAAATTAAAAATAGAACTACTCATCTTTTTGTAGTTCATGAGCACGATGATTGGGTTTTCACACGAATGTGTGAGATGTGCAACTCTCTGAACCTTGTTATGATCTTGGCACATTACTCATCTTACCTGAAAGAAAAAAAAAAGAACTACTCTACAATCCAGCAATTCCTTTTCTGGTATACACACAAAGGAGAAGAAGTCACCACCTCATAAAGATATATGCACTTCCATGTTCATTGCAGCATTATTCACAATAGCCAAGATATGAAAAATGAAAACAACTTAATGCCCATTGGTGTACAAATGGATAAAGAAAATGTGATATATATACATATTCATAAAGTTGGCCCTTGAACAACACAGTTTGAACTGCACAGATCCTCTAATATAAGAATTTTTTCAACAAATATGTTGAAAATTGTGTGGAGATTTGCAAATATTTGAAAAAAACTTTCAGACAAACTACATAGCCTAGAAATATTAAAAAATTAAGAAAAAGGTAGATATGTTATGAATGCATAAAATATATGGAGATACTATTTTATCAATTGCAATGATAAAACATACACAAATCTATTATAAAAAACCAACATTTATCCAAACTTATGCACACAAGCACAGACCACATATGAAGCCATTTGCTGTCAAGAGAAATGTAATCAAATGTAAAAGTGCAGTATTAAATCATAACTGCATAAAATTAAGTGCATATTTTACTACTGTAATAACTTTGTAGCCACCTTCTGTTACTACTGTGGTGATCCCAAGTATTTTGAGTATCCACTTAAAGCCATGTGACACAAGTCATTTCTGATGAGGATTCTGTCTCCAGGAAATTTCATATCACAGTAAAAAGTGATACCTTGGGTTCTTGTGTATTTCTCATCATGTTTAGTGCAATGTAGTAAACTTTGAATAACACCATGTGACCCCTACAAAGTACCACTAGTGATGCTGGACGTGCTCCCAAGAAGGAGAGAACAGCCATGGCATTACAACAAAAAGTTGAATTACTTGATAGATACTATAGATTGAGGTCTACAGCTGCAGTAGTCCAGCATTTCAAGATAAATGAATTCAGCATAAGAACCATTGTGAAAAAAAGAAAAGAAAAATAAAATTTATGAGGTTTTTGTGCCACTGTGCAAGCAAACATGAAAACTTTGCATTTTTTGTGCAATATATTTTTATCTCATTGAAAACACAGCTTTTATGTGGGTATAGGATTGATATAAGAAAGGCATTCTTATAGACTCTAAAATGATTTTTTAAAAAGTGAAGTCATTATATGATAACTTAAAGCAAAAGGAAAGGGAAGGATCTAAACCTGGATAATTTAATGCCAGCAAAGAATGGTTTGATAATTTCATAAAGAGCTTTGGCTTATTAAAATGTCAACATAACAGGAGAAGTAGTTTCTGCTGACCAAGAGTCATCAGATGAGTTCCAAGATGTCGTTTAAAAAAAATCATTGAAGAAAAAGAATATCTGCCTAACAGGTTTCTAAGGTAGATGAAAGTGCCCTGTTCTAGAAAGAAAAAATGCCAGAAAGGACATGTATTAGTAAAAAAGAGACGTAAGCACTGGGACTTAAGGCAGGAAGGGATAGGCTAACTCTACCATTTCGTGCAAATATGGTTGGGTTTAATGATCAAGACTGCCCTTATCTATAAAGCTGCTAACTCCTAAGCCTTGAAGGAAAAAAATTAACGCCAGCTGACAATCTTTTGGTTGTACAACACAAAGGCCTGGACAAGGACAACCCTTTTTCTGAATTAGTTTCATTGAGGCCTTGTCCCTGAAGTCAGGACGCACCTTGCCAGTAATGAACTGCCTTTTAAAGATTTTTTGACATTGGATAATGCCTCAGGCCAGTCACAACCCCATGAGTTCAACACCAAAGGCACTTAAGTGGTCTACTTGCCTTCAACAAGTCTTTAATTCAGCCTCTAGATCAGGGGGTCATAAGCGCCTGTAAGTCTCATTATATATGGTACTCTAACCAAAGGATTGTCAATGCTATGGAAGATACTCTCTATAGAGAACATGATGAAAGTCTGGAAGGATGACACCATCAAATATGCCATCATTGTTATAGAAAAAGCAGTGAAAGCCATCAAGCCTGAAACAATAAATTCCTGCCAGAGAAATCTGTGTCCAGATGTTGTACGTGACTTCACAAGGTTTACAACAGAGCCAATAAAGGACATAAAAGAGATTGGAGATATGGCAATAAAATTGGGGTGAAAGGTTTCAAGATATGAATGCTGGTGAAATTCAAGAGCTAACAGACACCACACCAGAGGCATTAACAGTAGAAGATGTGATGGAGATAAATGCTTCCAAAGCAGTGCCAGACAATGAGGAGATAGGGAAGCAGTGCCATAAAACAAATTGACATTAGACAATCTGGCAAAAAGGCTCCAATTATTCAAGATTGCTTTTGCATTCTTTCACAACAGAGACCCTTCTATGATAAAGGCACTGAAACTAAAGCAAATAGTAGAAGAAGAATTGATACCATATAGAAACAATTTTAAGAAATGAAAAAGCAAAAAAGTCAGATAGAAATTATGATGTTATTTCCATAATGCTACACAGAATGTGCCTTTGTCTCCTGCCTCCTTTTACACTTCCTCCACCTCTTCTGCCTCTGCTATCCCTGAAACCGCAAGACCAACCCCTCCTCTTCCTCCTCCTCAGCCTACTCAACATGAAGATGATGAGAATGAAGACCTTCCTGTGATCCACTTCCACATAAGGAAGTGAAGAGTAAATAATTTTCTCTTTTTAATGATTTTTAATAACATTATTTTCTCCAGCTTACTTTGTTATAAGAATATGGTATAAATACAAAATATGTGTTCATCAAATGTTATCACCAGTAAGGCTCTGGTCAACAATAGGCTATTATTAGTTAAGTCGTAGGGGAGTCAAAAGTTATATGCAAATTTTCTATTGTGCAGGGTTCATACCCCTAACCCTCACATTGTTGAAGAGTCAAGTCAACTACATATATATATATATATATATATATATATATATATATCTCCTTAGAAAGAAATGCTGCCATCTGCCACAACATTAATGAAATTGGAGGATATTGTGCTAAATATAATAAGCCAGACACAGAAAGAAAAATGTTGCATAATTTTACCTGTATGTGGAACATTATTTTAAAGAGTCAAATACACAAAGACAGAAAATGAAACAGTGGTTACCATGAGTGAGGAGGGGGAGGAAATGGAGAGATGTAGGTCAAGGAATACAAAATAGCAGATGTGAGGGATGAAAAAACTCAGAGATTTAATGTACAATATGAGAACTAAAGTTAGTAAAATTGTATTGAATTAGGGACTTTTGTTAAATAAGTATATTTTAGCTATTCTTGTTACAAAAAGAAGTAACTAAGATGAAAGAAAGGTTGATCTGTTTCACTATAGAAATCATTGTACAATTTATAGGTACCTAGTTGCATCCCATAACATCATGTGGTAAACTTCAAATACACACAATAAAATTTATTTTAAAACATAAATTTAAAAAAAATCATTGATTAAGATTTATCTAGAAGTTTGCAAATCCTCATTGTGACAGGTTTTCAGTTTATATTAAACTATCAGAATTCCAGTTTCCTTTGATGCTGTCCCTGCACGACAGGGGCTGGAAGCCTGAGGGTAACATTTTCTTAAATCCTTTGCCCTGAAGTTTCTGTTTTAGATTCCACCATTAAGATGTACTTGTTTGAGATCTGGAAGGCAGGAGGGAAAAAGAAATCATCATTTCGCCTCCAGCAGTAGTGGGCAGATTTTCGAACTTTCGCAGAAGCGAGGTTTTGTGGCAATCCCTGTCATCTCCTCCTGAGTCAACCAACTCAGTACAGCGGCCAGCTGTTACCAGAAGCTGTGGTTTCCTGCAGTTCCTAACCAGGGTGTTAGTGGCAACTTCCTAATTTCCTGAAAACTCTGGAAGACCTAAAATCTAATGGTAGACTTTCCGAGGCCTTCACTTCTCTTGTCCTGCCAACTAATGTGTTTCTGAAACTTTTATTGAGATTAGATACAGCAAAGTGTACTTCAGTTTTGAAAGTAACCAACTTCCTGTATTGGTTTAAATTCTTGTTTAAAATACTTAGAATAGCTTTTGTTTCCTCAACAGAGTCCTGACGGATATACCTTTTATTAATAATGAATATTTTCTTTTATTTCTATTTCATTAAGAGTTTTTGTCAGAAAAGAGTATTAAATTTTATCAAATAAGTATTAACTGTGAGAATGACATTAAAATCTTTAATAAGTTTCATCATGGATTATCTAGTGTTGAATGATGCTTGCATTTCTAGCCAGTATTTACTGAGTATTTTATTAGTCATATACGTGCTCAATAAAACTTCAGCATGATGTATGATTCTTTTAAGATGTTGCTGAATTTGATTGGGTTATATTTTATGTAGCTTTTTGTTTACTCATAAATAAAATTAATCTTTTTTTATTATTCTTGACTAATTTACTAACAGATATGCTAGATTTATGAATGAGTTGAGATGCTTTCTATTTCAATACTGAGACAATATTATTTAAGTATTCTTTTTCTCTGATAAGTTTGTCAAAATCAGCTACAATAATTTGTACCTAAAACTGTTTTAAAAGTAAGTCACTAACTGCCTTTTCCATTTTTTCTGTTTATTTATATATTCAGCTTTTTATCTCTTCTTTAGTCAGTTTTGACCATTTATATATTCCATAAAATAAATAATATACATGGTCAGTAAAATGGTTTCTTATATAGCCATCCAAAGTACTTTTTTTTACATCTTCAAAATCTTCTCCATAGCAATAATTATGTTTTCTCACTTGTTTCTGATACTAGGTAGTTACTTATTTTTAGTCAGACCTTTTTGTTGTTGGTGGTCTATTGAGAGAACCATCTTTTGCTTTTATTGATCAGATCTACTCTTGAGTGCTTTTATTGCATTAATTCCTGCTTATTAATTCTTGATAATTTTATTATTAAAAAGTTTTATTTTATTAATTATTGCCTAATTTCTTTCTTCTGTTTGCTTGTTTTGTCCAGGTTCATTACTTACCCTAGATTATTGAGTTATTATTTTAGTTCACTTATTTTATATTATATAACAAATGCAATTAAAAGTAAAAGGCAACATATACCAAGTCTGTCTACTTTCACCAATAGGGAATCTGTTGAAAAGATATTAGTGGTCATCAGGAAGCAAGGGAGTTAGGCCTCCTCATTGTTGACGTATGGATGTCTTCATCTAGGAGGGAGCCCATCAATGAACTTGAGAGGAAGGATTGTGCAGCAGATTGAGTGGGACTGGAGGCTCAGCTTTGCCACTGATTAGCTCTGTGGCCTCTGCTAAGAATCTATACCTCCCTGAGCCTTAGTTTCCTTATTTGTGCAATGAGGGTACTAATAGGAACCTTCCTCATAGAGTTGTTGAAAGGAATGAAAAAGTTTACACATAAAATCTTCCAGAACAGAGTCTGGGACACAATAAATACTCAGAAAGTGCTAAGTATTGTTCTATCCTCCTGAGAAACTTCATTTTCGTCTGTCTTCTTCAATATCTTCTGAGAAGACTCCAGAGCTACTTCAAGCTCTACCCTACTTCTTTCTCAGGCTCAGTATCCAAGTTAGTAGATATCCACAGGCAGGCCATTCACTCTCTGAAGAAAGAAGTTCTTCAGGACACTTCCTGAAGATGTGGGCCAGAGAAAAGAGGAGGACGGCCACCCCAAATGCCTTCTTTTAATGTCCCTGGACATTCTGCCACACCGGGTGTGATATTTAACACAGGCAACTGGTCACTTAATACTCAGGACAGAGAGGTCCTGAAGACCACTTGTGTGCTGAGTGTTAATCCCTTGGATGCTAAGTTATAGGGAGGTTCCAGGGTCCTTTTTCCCTGGGGTTCATGGTAGTGGCTATTTATCAACTCATGTAATACATTTTAATTAGGAAAGTACTAGCACGGCTGTACCTGTGTAGGGCTAAATGCAGCCCTGCTGACAACGCAATCTGTGTTTTAGTTTATTATCTCTGACCTTGGAGCACCACTGGAAATAGTTTTACTTGTGTAGGAATTTTCTCCTGCCTGATTTGAGATGCATTTTCTATTAATCTGATCCCATCTACTTTCTGTCTTCTAGGCAATTCATCAAAATCTCTGATTATACCAAATGATCATATCTTTCCTTGATTTCCATCATAATTTAGAAGAATAGGTTGATATACAAATTGTTTTATAGGCCTATACGTATCTTTTAGTGATTTCAATGAAATTGGTATAGAGGAAGACACGTGCATTTAGTTCATCAACTTGATCTATTACACTTTTTTAAAAATTTTTAAGTCATTGAATATGTATTCATCTGAGAAAAATTTACTACCACTCCATGTCTGAAAGGTCAGATGTTCAATGTGTTTCAGTTAATTGAGTTCAGGTTCAAATTAAGACAATGAATGAAAAAAGGAAGTTGTTCTATCTCTTCTTGCAATAATTTAACTATACATATTAAACCAGTCTTAACCTAAGTCCAACCTTACTAAAATTAAATTATATTATACTTAAGCATATTTAAAAGTTTGATTCATGGCAAAATATTGAATAATATGAGAAGCTCCTTTAAACAACCAAAAGAGACACTATTAATATCATTATAATCTTTGAATTAACAGATGTGCCTTAAAAGATACAGGGTTTTGTAATCCAGCATATAAACAGAACCAAAGACAAAAACCACATGATTATCTCAATAGACGCAGAAAAGGCCTTTGACAAAATTCAACAACCCTTCATGCTAAAAATTCTCAATAGTGGCCGGGCGCGGTGGCTCACGCTTGTAATCCCAGCACTTTGGGAGGCCGAGGCGGGCAGATCACGAGGTCAGGAGATTGAGACCACGGTGAAACCCCGTCTCTACTAAAAATACAAAAAATTAGCCGGATGTGGTGGCGGGCGCCTGTAGTCCTAGCTACTCAGAGAGGCTGAGGCAGGAGAATGGCGTGAACCCGGGAGGCGGAGCTTGCAGTTAGCCGAGATTGCGCCACTGCACTCCAGCCTGGGTGACAGAGCAAGACACTGTCTCAAAAAAAAAAAAAAAAAAAAAAAAACTCTCAATAAATTAGGTATTGATGGGACGTATCTCAAAATAATAAGAGCTATCTATGACAAACCCACAGCCAATATCATACTGAATGGGAAAAAACTGGAAGCATTCCCTTTGAAAATTGGCACAAGACAGGGATGCCCTCTCTCACCACTCCTATTCAACATAGTGCTGGAAGTTCTGGCCAGGGCAATCAGGCAGGAGAAGGAAATAAACGGTATTTAATTAGGAAAAGAGGAAGTCAAATTGTCCCTGTTTGGAGATGACATGATTGTATGTCTAGAAAAACCCATTGTCTCAGTCCAAAATCTCCTTAAGCTGATTAGCAACTTCAGCAAAGTCTCAGGATACAAAATCAATGTACAAAAACCACAAGCATTCTTGTACACCAATCACAGACAAACAGAGAGCCAAATCATGAGTGAACTCCCATTCACAATTGCTTCAAAGAGAATAAAATACCTAGGAATCCAACTTACAAGGGATGTGAAGGACTTCTTCAAGGAGAACTACATGAAATAAAAGAATACAAACAAATGGAAGAACATTCCATGCTCATGGGTTGGAAGCATCAATATCGTGAAAATGGCCATACTGCCCAAGGTAATTTATAGATTCAATGCCATCCCCATCAAGCTTTCAGTGACTTTCTTCACAGAATTGGAAAAAACTACTTTAAAGTTCATATGGAACCAAAAAAGAGCCCACATCGCCAAGTCAATCCTAAGCCAAAAGAACAAAGCTGGAGGCATCACGCTACCTGACTTCAAACTATACTACAACGCTACAGTAACCAAAACAGCATGGCACTGGTACCACAACAGAGACATAGATCAATGGAACAGAACAGAGCCTTCAAAAATAATGCCGCATATCTACAACTATCTGATCTTTGACAAACCTGACAAAAACAAGCAATGGGGAAAGGATTCCCTATTTAATAAATGGTGCCAGGAAAACTGGCTAACCATATGTAGAAAGCTGAAACTGGATCCCTTCCTTACACCTTATACAAAAATTAATTCAAGATGGATTAAAGACTTACATGTTAGACCTAAAACCATAAAAACCTTAGAAGAAAACCTAGGCAATACCATTCAGGGCATAGGCATGGGCAAGGACTTCATGTCTAAAACACCAAAAGCAATGGCAACAAAAGCCAAAATTGACAAATGGAATCTAATTAAACTAAACAGCTTCTGCACAGCAAAAGAAGCTACCATCAGAGCGAGCAAGGCAACCTACAGAATGGGAGAAAATTTTTGCAACCTACTCATCTGACAAAGGGCTAATATCCAGAATCTACAATGAACTCAAACAAATTTACAAGAAAAAAACAAACAACCCCATCAAAAAGTGGGCGAAGGACATGAACAGACACTTCTCAAAAGAAGACATTTATGCAGCCAAAAGACACATGAAAAAATGCTCATCATCACTGGCCATCAGAGAAATGCAAATCAAAACCACAATGAGATACCATCTCACACCAGTTAGAATGGCCATCATTAAAAAGTCAGGAAACAACAGGTGCTGGAGAGGATGTGGAGAAATAGGAACACTTTTACACTGTTGGTGGGACTGTAAACTAGTTCAACCATTGTGGAAGTCAGTGTGGCGATTCCTCATGGATCTAGAACTAGAAATACCATTTGACCCAGCCATCCCATGACTGGGTATATACCCAAAGGACTATAAATCATGCTGCTATAAAGACACATGCACATGTATGTTTATTGCGGCACTATTCACAATAGCAAAGACTTGGAACTAACCCAAATGTCCAACAACAATAGACTGGATTAAGAAAATGTGGCACATATACACCATGGAATACTATGCAGCCATAAAAAATGATGAGTTCATGTCCTTTGTAGGGACATGGATGAAACTGGAAAACATCATTCTCAGTAAAATATCGCAAGGACAGAAAACCAAACACCGCATGTTCTCACTCATAGGTGGGAATTGAACAATGAGAACTCATGGACACAGGAAGGGGAACATCACACTCTGGGGACTGTTAGGGGGTGGGGGGAAGGGGGAGGGATAGCATTAGGAGATATACCTAATGCTAAATGATGAGTTAATGGGTGCAGCACACCAACATGGCACATGGATACATATGTAACAAACCTGCACATTGTGCACATGTACCCTAAAACTTAAAGTATAAAAAAAAAAAAAAAAAGATACAGGGTTTCGGTGGGATTTACATACATTTTTTAAAAGGCTATCAAGATGACCTATATCATCATTCACTGGTTTTCATGCCATGGCTTATTTGACATTTAAAGAGGTTGAAAATAAAAAGGATATAAGGGGAATGCCAAGGGGCATATAATGTAAGGAACTGGATCAGAAGCCATCCAGTGGAGAATTTAGAGCAATGCATGGATAGAGTTCACCAATGTTACAGATGTGAAGATGAAGAGGAGAGGGGAGGTGAAGGGGAGGGGAGGGGAGGGGTAGGGTGAGGTGAGGTAAGAAGAAGAGAGGAGGGGTGGGGTAGGGTAGGGGAAAGAGGGGATGTGAGGCATGGGACAAAAAAGGGAGGGGAGGAGAGGGGAGGAGTAGGGTGGGATATGGAGTGGAGGCTTTAGATGTGGTTAAGTTCATAGTGGTCCTAATGATCTTAGGGATCAAACTGAAATTAAATTTTGGTCAAAATGGACTCATCAACAATGTGATTTTTTTCAATGATGTTTTGCAGATCAAAGTCCATAACTGATACAGTAAATGGATGAGAAGAGATGAGGCTTTGTTCTAGCATATTCTCCAACACCATGGATACATAAGGCACAGATGAGGAGCAGTTCATGGCCAAGAATCTAGTTATCTCAGTCTGGTAAAACGTCTTAGGCTTTTTCCTCAAAGAGCTGTTCCTATGACCATCCCCTTGCCTGACTCAGATGAGTCCTACCAGCAGGATGGAGCTTCAATACGTGAGTCATGTATCTCCACACTCTGCTAAGAAAAGTGTATAAAACACTCTGGGTCCTTATATTTTAGTTGATAGGAATCAAAAGAAGCAAAAAGCAAGAATACCAACTTACAAATTAAGACTAGAAAATATGTGATATTTCTTCCTCCCACACCACATTAAGCATTGCTAAGCAATCATGCTACTTTTTTTTTTTTTTTTTTAACTAAATACAGACAGCCTTTGAATTCTCTAAGCAGAATTCCAGGCTATGTGTTATTGGCACTCTAGGTAAAATCCTGCCGGACATGACATAAATGCAAATTATTTTATGATTGAATAAATCACACTATTTCATCTATAGTTTACATAGTTTACAGTTTATAAAGGGCTTTCAGATACCTTAAATCAAGGTTCATAAATACAGTAGGGATGGGTTTTAGTTTCATTTAACAAATGAGAAAGTTCAGAGATAAAGTAATGCAGCTAGTAAGTAGAAGAGCCAGTATATGAATGTCAGCATTTTGGTTTTCAGATCTGGTGCTTTTGCTATATCCTACCTGATTTCCTGAATACACACACACACACACACACACACACACACACACACACGAACCTACATATAAGTATATAATTAAAAAGATAAAATGAAAATAATTGTGAAGCAACACTACTACAATAATGGCAATGACAAAATACAGTAACTATTTTCATTCTTGCCGAGTTTCTCGGTGCTTGCCAGTACTCAATCACCAAATAAAGCAGCAGTTTGTAGGTTTCCTGGATTTCCAAGTGTTAGGGTCCTTTAAGGAGTAAGCTCAATTCCATAGCACTCTCTAGAGCTTCGATCTTCTAATTCTTAGCCTCTGAGACAAGATAATTATAAAAAACTTATTCAGTTTATATTTGCCTTATCAACGTAATCATTAGAATTAAAACTTATAGAGCATTTACTGTTGCTAACACTTTAGTTTGTACTCTGCATATATTCTTATTTCTTTCTCTTATTCTGACACAGTAGGCATCAGTAAACTCATATTGTAGATGAGAAAACTGAAGCTCAGAGTTTAGGCAACTTGTCTAAATTAATTTAGTTCAAACAGAAAAGAGCTAGAATTTAAATTCAAATCTTGACTTCAAATCTTGACTCTATGCTTTTCTCATAATGCAATGGTACCTCTAAACAAAGAGATAGGCCAGTCAACTTAACGAATTTACACACAACACTCTCAAATTTTCCATAACATATAAATCTGAGGCTGTTCTCTCCAGCATCACAGATAATTTCTTATACATTTTTAGATCTACAATGGAAATATTTTTCTCTCTGCCCATATATTGAGATGCACTTCTCACTCACGGTTTCATCCTCCAACCCCTAACATATGGAGATTTCCTCATTTATGTGCTCATCTTTCTGAAAATTTAGAATCCAATATATAAAAATAAACCTACTACATCACCCTGGTTATACGTTTACACATGCACACACACAACACAAACCTCCTTCTCTTCTTTTAGGCTGTGTGTGCTATAACCTTCTCAAATATCAGTGTCAATGTCATCATCATTTAGACTTAAAATCTTGTCTTCAGCTTTGACGTTTATCTTTGCTTGCTGAAATGTGATCAATTCCTCCCCCATGATATTTTTAAATGCACCTCTTTTTTCTAGCCTCATGAAAACCCCACCACATCAGCGGCTCATTACCACTGACATAAATTGCTATTATAACATCACTTCATGCCTCTAAGAATTCTCATTCTAATCTACTTTTGACACTAGTTGCAGAATATGCTTCCCAACACACAGTCTTGTTTATGTCTCTCTGCTGCCCAATAAACATGCTTTGGTTACTAAATAATACCTGAGAGCCTTTGTCTTGGCATTCAAGGCTGTTTGTGATTTAGCCCAAACCAAAACATCAAGTAAATTCCTATTTCCCATCATGTTTCATTTACTAACTGTGCATCCTTGAGAAGGTAATTTTAGTCCCATGAGTCTCAATTTCATCATCCATTGATTTTACATATATATATTTTATATACATAATTCCATATATATAATATATATAATATCTAAAATGCTGCTGATAATAACATGATAGCATGCAACATTACATGATTACTTGGAAAATCAAGTAAGATAAATTACACACAAGCTTTTCGTGAACTGTAAAACAATTTACAAATGTTAAAGAACTCTGTTGACTAAGTTTGGAAGAGCTTTTTCGCATATGGTGCACATTCAAATCTTTCTAATAACAGCTCTCATGCTACCTCTTCCATGAAGTCTTCCCTGAACCACCCAGTTCCTAATAATTTCTTCATCTCTGATCTCCCCTAGCTAATCTTCATTTACAATATCTATCGCAATCTACATGACTTCAATTATTACTATACATGTTTCATTCCCCCTGCTAGATTGGAGGAAAGTTGAGGACATGAGCCTCACGGCAACATCTTTCAAAGTGCACACCAGAGGGCTTTTCCCATAGTAGGTGCTTAGGAAATGTTTAGAAATACCCGAATAAATGCACATAGTTTTATTCATATGTGTACCTGACTACAAACTCAATGAATATAGAATTTGTCTATCTCAGTCACCCATAAATAACCAGTACTTCACGGTTCAAACTATGTAATAGGTTGAATGAGTTATCCTAAGCAAAAACAGATTGGCAAGAAGATTTGAAGGGAAAGAAAGGAGCTATGAGCATTTGCAATGTGCCATTGTGGCTGTTTTAAAACATGTCCACAAGTTTCTGACACTCCTCCAATCAAAGGGTAAACAAAGTCTCTTCCCTGTCTCCTTGAAAATGGGTGGGTCTTAATCCAGTCTATCATTGTTGGACATTTATACACCATGGAATACTATGCAGCCATAAAAAATGATGAGTTCATGTCCTTTGCAGGGACATGGATGAAGCTGGAAACCATCATTCTCAGCAAACTATCGCAAGGGCAAAAAACCAAACACTGCATGTTCTCACTCATAGATGGGAATTGAACAATGAGAACACTTGGACACAGGAAGGGGAACATCACACACCGGGGCCTGTTGTGGGGTGGGGGGAGGAGGGAGGGATAGCGTTAGGAGATATACCTAATGTAAATGATGAGTTAATGGGTGCAGCACACCAACATGGCGCATGTGTACATATGTAACAAACCTGCACGTTGTGCACATGTGCCCTAGAACTTAAAAGTATAACAAAATATATATATAAAGAAAATGGGTGGGTCTTAGTGACCCTCTTCTAACAAATAGAATGTGTCTTTCCAAGCTATACCGTGCAAGACAATACAGCCTATGCCTTCCCATCCCCCCACCCCCCAAGTGTGTGTGTCTGTGTGTGAGAGAGTATGTGTGCACACACAAGAACATGGATAGTTTTCTTGCAATTTCCCTCGTTGAAATAAAGGCATTGTGTTGAGAACAAATTCTATACACAGAGTTTATAGTCAAGTACACATCCGACTCAAGCCACATGGAGAGGCCAAATAGGTGTTCCAACCACAGCCATAGCTGAGAACCCAGCTGACAGACAGCATCCACCTCCAGACACATGAATGAGTGAGCATGCAGATGATTCTAGCCCACCCTTTGATGCTGAGGGGAGTAGAGGAAAGCTGTCTTCACTGAGTCTTTCCCAAATTGCAAATTCATGAGCAAAGTAAATTTTGCTGTTTCTTTAAGCCACTAAGTTTTGGAATGGTTTCTTACATAAAAATAGACAGCAAAAACAGATATGTGTGTGTTTCCCCCTCAAAACATAGTATATAACATATATATTTATACATAATATATACATAACATATATGAATATATATACATATATATTTCTTTGATAGCTTCAAAACAAGCTATCAAGGAATGGTCTCGCATCAACCTTTTATAGAAAGAGTAGAAAACTGAGGCCCTGAGAAGGTAAGAAAAACTGCCCAAGGCCTTACAGTTAGTAAATAACTGAGCTACACACACACACACACACACACACACACACACACACACACACAGTAGCTCAAGTCTTGGTCAACTTAAGGTCGAAGTCTATATATTTTATTCTCCATCACTGCTTTCTCCCCAGTTCTTTAGAAAAGGCACCTTCCTATAACCGTTGTACCTTCTTCCAAATTTACAAGGGGGAAAAAACCCAGCCATTTAATAGAAATATGCGTTTAATGATATAAGTCACCATTTCTTTTTTAACTAGAGCACCTCATCTCTTCTATGTTCATAAAGCAACCATGTCCTTAGGCAATTATCAGTAAAAGACTCTCAGCACATCAAAAGCCCTCCAAAGTGTTTCACATTCCCTAGGAATTCATGTCCTTAATTAGATGAAACACACTTACATTTTAGTCACTGTTTCTAATATTTAAAATTAGAAATTATATATATGTTTTTGTGTGTATATGTGTATGAATAACTTGCTTCACAGTTTCATAACTTATATCTGTAAGAACACCAGTGGACACATGACAATTGGAAATATTTTATTAGAAATGAGCTGACAGAATCTGTTTAGTTGCAATTTGGAGACTGTATGTCAACAGGTATCGCAGAAGACTCATGAATGAATTTTTCATATTTATACACCATGAGTCCTTTCTTTCAAGTAGTCATATATCTTGACCTTCTTTATTTTTTATCTCCCCACGTGGAGCTGACTACCATAATAATAAACCTTAAAAGTTCAAAATTGTAGCATCTATCAGTTCATCGAATTTTTAAAATTTCTCATGCCACTCTTTCATATTTGAGGGTCAGTACTCCAACTCTAGTGCAAAAACCAGAAGTCCTAGGTTTGGAGGAAAAGGGCTACTTCAAGCCAATTTGCATTATGAATGAAAATGTACAAGTTAAATAAAGGTCTCTCCTCCTCTGCGAAGTATGATCTAATACATGAATAAAAATGGACAAGGAATTTGTAACATTTACTTAAGATCACATTGTTCTGACAGGCTTTAAAAACTGCCTCTTGTTGAACTTCAGAGACATGCAAAACTCTTAAGTATTTTCAATTATGGTCCATGTGAAGGTAGTAGTGGATATCCTGATATAGAAACTTTCATTTCCGTGGCCCTCAAACATCAATATCATGCTCCAAAATGACAGGTGGAGGTCACTAATAAGACAAAGCAGAAAAAGAAAGCCTGCAATAAACCAGTACTTTATTAAGAAAATAATAAAAGCTAACATGTACTAGACACATAATAAGTAAAAAGTGCAGTGTATGTAATTCCACAGTGCCTGGAACATATCACCTGCCTAATCCAAAAGACAAACCTATTGTATAAGGGATATTACTGTGGCAGACAATTCCAAATAGTCATTCTCCCCTTCTTCCTTTCCTTTAGTAAAAGAACACCCGAAATTTAGCAGAGCACATAGTCATCCAGAAAAGAGCTGGATTTTCTAATCTCCCTGGTTTAACCATGTGGCTAAGTTCTAGCCAATGGGATGGATGATTGGATGGATGGATGGATAGACAGACAGAGAGACAGACAGATAGATTAGATAGATAAATAGATGATAGAATGATAAAGCAATTGCAGTAAAATGTTAACATTCGGAAATTTGAGTGAAGAGCATATGGGAATTCTTTGTACTGCTTTTCTAACCTTTTCAAAGTCTGAAATAATATCAAACAAAAAGGTTTTAGAATAAATAAATAAAATAAACCTGCCAAGTATAAATCAATCACTTTTAAAAGTTAGGTGCAAGTTGACTATTGGAATCATTAAAAATAGTGGCCCTAACATTACATAAACAATGTATATAACCTTCAAGGAGTTTACAGACTAGGAAACAGAATAAAACAAAATAATATATGATTAAAAGAATCTCTTAGCTGGTGGATAAAAAAACTTGGGCTTTAGAGCCAGAGTACCAGGTTTGAATTCCAGCTCCATCTTTTACCACCTGCATAAATCTATAAACCAGGAAAGTTACCTAACGTCTCTGTGCCTCAGTTACATCAATGATAAAGTAGGCATCAAAAGGGTCTACCACATGGATTTGTTGTGAACAAGAAATTAGTTAATATCATTTCAAGCATATAAGTGTTAGATAAATATTAGCTATTATTCTGATAAGGTGTACAAAAGGTAAGGAAGGAAAGACTGTGTCTATCTGTGGAGGCAAAAATACTTTCTTTTCACAAATTCATTAAACTGAAATGAGAGGAAGGCACACCATCAGAATTTATAGTGAATAGCAAAGTCTGTGTTGCAAGTGTAACAGAATTGCAAATGTAGCAGCAGATGTTTGAAACAGAATATCTCAACTAAGAGTACTTGAGACATTTTGAGATGTAGTCCCTGAAATTATCTTGCAAAGTAAATATGCATTATCAACCAAGATAGTTTTGGTCTCTTCTCCCAGGGAAATGGATTCATTTGAGAAATAATGCTTTATTTTTTAGCTGTACCATTTATTTTTCTATCAAACTGTTTCAAGCTGATATACATTTAGCCTTACTTCATGTCATATATTTGAAAAAAAAATTTGAAAAATTAAGATTTTTTAAATATATGACACGTAGTAAAGCTAAGATTAGATAATGGTGATCACCCCTTCTACTGATGACTGTTCAATGATTATCTTATAAAGGTATAATTTTTGGTTCAGTCATCAGCAGATGAAATTCCTCAGATAGTTTCTCAATTGTGTTAGTCATTAGCCCACCCTCTGCAATATCCTCCTCCTCTTTTTTCTTACTACCTGCTCAAGGTGATAGATCATGATTGGACTAAGCCAATCACAGCCATCTGGTCAACAGTTTATCAGTTTTCCTTGAAATTGGTGTTGGGCACGTGACCTATCTCTGGCAAACGAGACTTACGGAGATGTGACTGGGAAATGTTTCCTTTCCTGAAAGAAAAAAAAAAAAAAAAGAAGGATCTAACATGTTCCCCTTCTACCTTCTTTCTATCTTGAATACATATGTGGTGTTTGGACTGAAAGACATTTTTTGGGACCAAAAAGTAGCAAATATAAAGAAAAAGTCAAAAGATTCTTGCCCTTCCACCATCAAGGCACTAAATTAAAGACAGTAGTCATCTACTTCCTGGCTTCTTGTTACATAACAAATATAAGACCCAATTCTTTTAAGACACTATAAGTTGGGTGGTTACTTACAGCAGAATGAATTTCTAATGGGCACAACAGCCAATTTAGGATCTTAGATAATATTGATCTCCATTCTTTTAATAGTATAACTTGCTCATCATGAAGCAGTAAATCAAGGAATTCTTTCAATATCAAAATTTTCAGGTGGAAATGATACTAAAATGTATAAGAAATGAGTCCCAGAGCTTTAAATAACTCTTCTAGCCTTGTGGATAAGAATTTAATAAATATTGAGCAAAGAACTTTAGTGCTGCAGTATTTGGAATCATAATAAAAAGTAGAGGTTAATTTTTCCAATGTCAAAAGCGGCTTGTGATTAGTAAATGTAAATGTTAAACTACAGAATTTTTGAGTCCTCTAATAGCACCCAATTCCTTAATCAGCTTGTACCTGATGATCGGTTATCCCCCCATAATAAATTATTGGTAAGTAATAAGAAATCAGAGGCTTTTTGGTTAATTGTACCAAAGCCAAATCAAAAAAGTTGAGAGAACAAGCAGCAGTAAGATACAATGGTCCATATTCACTACAAATTGGAACATAGGCTTTGGAAGCCTTGAAAACTTTTCTAAGGTCAAACGCAAGCACTGTTTAACTTCCAAACCCAGGGAAGGATTTTTCTTCAAGAGGTGGTAAACTGAATTAATATCACTTGCCATTTATGAAGCCAAAACATGATAAAGATTGCATATTTCCAGAATGCTTAATCTATTTTTTAATAAATGTATATTACAGATTACATGAATTATATCTTAGGGAAGCTAGCAGCCAGCTTCTTTGATTTGATTCAATCTTTAAAAAATAACATTGCAAATTCTAATTTTGCTTTGATTTTTCTAAATAAAGTATTAATGTGTCAAAAGAACATCAAATTTCTGAAGTATTTCCCCATTTGCCTTCTGCTAATTTCGTAGTCAGAATATCACAGATATAGGCCATAGACTTGGCATCAAAAGCAGTGGAATCAGATATATAATTGGCCTCAAAGCATGTCTAGATTTCAACAACAGTTCAATGGAGAACAGTAGGAAGAAAAGGCTGAGGCTAGGTTTCAAACTAATGGGCTGTAAGTATCCAGCTTCCCAGTTCACAAACAACCTGGCCCTTTCAGCTCTGATTTTGATGGGTATAAATGTGTAAAGGGTATAAGCTAATGGGTTGGCACATGACAATAGACTCTGACAAAGTCATGCATACTCAGGTTGGAATGACTATCTTGCTGCCAGAGTAAGGGAGTCAGTTCATTTGAATTGAAATAGTAACCCAAAATTAGTTGGAGCCATAAAGACCTGGTCTCCCCTGACAGAGAAAAAGGTCTAGGGAGATAGGCCGGGCCTCAGCCAAAGGATTCTGAAGAGTCCTGCAGATGCCTAGCCATAGAAAGTAGGTAAATTATAGGGCTAGTAAGAAAAGGATTTGGCTTACTAAATACACTGATGATCAGGAGTGACTTGATAACAGTTTCAGGGCAGCAAAACTAAATGCAAACCCTACACTGACAGCTAACGGGTTGCAATGTGTGCCTAAGGTCAGCTGAGGGAATGCACTGAGTTATGTCTGCAGATAGAAGAACTTAATAATCATCACCTGTGCAAGGCTGGAACAGGTAGTAACTGTGTTCTGAATGAAGGCACTTAACTAAAAATGTTCTTCAGTCAATGATGATGGCCTGTGCATCATCGGGATTTATGGGTAATAAGCTATTATGATAAGCAAAGTCAAGTTTTATAAGCTGTGAGACGAGAACTGACTGTAGATTCCTACCGTAGACTCAGCAGAAGTGTTTCAAACACATTGTATGATGTCTTATCCTACCATTAAAGGTGAGTTTCTACACAAAGAGTATATAGACTATACTATTTGTGTATAGTGGCTGGATGAAAAACACCTCGCTTCGTTAAATATCTTCGAACATCTTCATCCACTGCCCACCAAAATTTAAAAAATTCCTAGTTGATTTTGAAATCACCAAATCCAATTGCAATTATACTATCTCTCCTTCATATGCTTCTGCTTCTTTGGTGAATATTTTAATAATATTTTTATACATTTCTGTTAACTGGCTATTCTAATAATATAAATCCCAAGAACCATTTTAAGTTCTTTCTGAAAAGCACTTTGCTTTCCTTGAATTGTTTGTCTTGTCTTCTATTCAAACAAGGGACTTATTTGGAAATAAAATGATTCACAAGCCAGTTCCTGGAGTACTAACTGGGTAATCACTATGATTAGCCTCAACTACTCTGACAAAAACAAATAACTTGTACACAAATACTATATTGAAAATATACCTTTACCAGAATTGATATATTACTGCCTGAATTTACTTACTAGATTATATTTCAGATATGGAGCTTTTGTTAAGAACTGTTGTAGATATCGCAATGTCTTAGGGTATTTTACCAGGCAAGTGCATACCCAGTTGATTAACAAGCTATCCATATCCAGCTGCTATATGCGTTTCTTAGGATTCCTTTTATTGCAAGTGATAGAAACCCAGTGAAAACTAGTCTGAGCCACCCCCCACCAAAAAAAAAAAATATAAAATGATTGGTTATGAAAATGATCAAAATAGCAGCAGACATGACTGCATTTAATTTGAAATTTGGTCCCTTATTTTCCAGGTTACAAAGTAAAATATTTTTAATTTTTAAGATAATAAATCTTAAAGTTGGCTGATCCGGAAAAAGCCACTCTAATATAAAGCCTGCCAATAAGGTAATTCTACAAGTTAACTCCTTTGATAATTTTTTGAGATACCATAATCCAGAAACTGCATTAGTATGATGATTTTCCAATATCCATACAGAAAAATGTTATGTTGTCCTGTTGTTTATACTAAAAGATCAGGACTGTTATCTCTCTACTGTGGGCAATTTCCTTAAACATTCCCTTTTGCATGTAACGTTGTTTGCTTTGCATTTATTTATATGAAATAATCTTTCCTAACCCTGAAATTTTGACTTCATTTGACTTGAATATACATTCTCACCTTTTCCTTCATCTTTCTAAGTTACTTTTAAAAGTAGGTCTCTTACATTCTGCGTAGACATGGGTTTCACTTTTTTTCTTTGTTTTGTTTTTAACAAATCTAGTCTGCTGTCTTCCTGTTGTTTCTTAATTTAGGCAACTTTATTTATTTAGAGACAGAGTCTTGGCTGGAGTGCAGTGGCGCAATCTCAGCTCATTGCAACCTCTGCCTCCTGAATTCAAGCAATTCTGCCTCAGCCTCTCGAGTAACTGGAATTATAGGCACCCGCCACCATGCCCGCCTAATTTGTATATTTTTAGTAGAGATGCGGTTTTGTCGTGTTGGCCAGGCTGGTCTCGAACTCGACCTCAGGTGGATCCACCCACCTCGGCCTCCCAAAGTGCTGGGATTACAGGCATGAGCCACTGCACCTGGCCTAACTTTATTTTCTTTATATTTGAATTGACATTGTTATTCTGACACAATTTTGGATTTACTTCTGCTATTTTATATTTGTGACTTGTATTTTAAAACATTAGCTGTGTGTTGTCATTGTTGTTTCATTTTATTTTGTTGTTTGTCTGTTTGTTTTGGTCCAGAAAAGTACTTTTTCTTTGACACTTAGTAATTTGAAAGCCGAAATATTTCTTCCCTTTTCATCCGTTTCCCACTAGTGTTTCAGTTAACTCCTCTGGAATTTTCATGCCAGGACATCTTTATCAAAATATTATTGTATTACCCACCCAGTATATGCCCACACTTGATTTCATTCCTTACCTTTCTTTATAGTTTTATCATATACACATATGTGAGTGTGCAAGCACACTGACACATAAATATGCTTTCTTAATCCACTATTTGATTTTGGCTGTTTTAGGATTCATATAATGCAATCATTCCATATGTATCATTTTAAGATTTCTTTCTCAAAATCATGCTTCAGAGATTCATCCAGATTGATGTGTGCAGCTGCAGTTCATTAATTTCCACTGCAGTAGAGAATGCTACTGTAGGAAGACAGCACAAATTGTGTAATCATTTAACTGGGTCTGGATATTCTTGTACATATGCAAATCTCCTGGTAGTGGTTACTGTATAAAAGTTTCTCCAGTGTGCATAATATGCACAGTTATGAGTTATTTTGATAATCAAAGGGGTATAGTCATGGTCATCTTTATAAGATAAATGCAATATGTTCCCAAAAGTGTTGTTCCAATTTTTAAACCCAGTAACAATATGTGAGTGCCCCCATTGCTCCACCTTCTTGGTAGCAAGTGACACTATCAAGCACTTTAATTGTTACCATTACAGGGAGTATGAAATGAAATATCTCACTGCGGTTTTCAATTGTGTTTCCTTTATATTGTGTAAGCTTAAGAATATTTTCATGTCTGTTGACCATCATTTTGTCCCTGTGTAAAATGGTCATTCAGGTCCTTTACTCATTTTTTAAAAGGTATTTTAAAAGGGACTATTTTTCTTACTGATTGATAGTTGATCTGTATATATTCAGGGCACTGACTTTGTGTTAGTTTAATATACTTACATATCTTCTTTGTGAATTGCCTGGTCACTATTTTATGATGTATTTGATAAATATAAATTCTTAATTTTAATCTAGATGAATTTATTAATTTTCCCTATACAATTATACTTTTTGAGACTAATTTAAGAAATCCTTCACTATCCAAGGTCATGAAGATACTCTCTTATGTTATCAATTAAAAGTCGTAAAGTTTTGTCATTGACATTAAAGTTCAGTTCATCTGGAATTTTGTGTGTGTGTGTGTGTGTGTGTGTGTGAGAGAGAGAGAGAGAGACAGAGAGAGAGAGAGAGAGAGAGATGAGCAACAGATCCATTTAAATATTTTTTTTCAAAATGAATAGTCAATTTTCCTGGCAGTGTTGACTGAATTCTTCATGCTTTCCCTATGGGTCTCCAATACTAGCTGTCATAAATTAAGCCACTGTCATGGTTGGGCTTTGTGTCCACACCCAAATCTCATCTTGAACTGTAATCCCCAAGTGTTGAGGGAGAGACCTACTGGGAAGAGAATGGTTTCTGGGAGTTGTTTCCCCCGTGCTGTTCTCATGATAGTGAGTGAATTATCAGGAGATCTGATGGTTTTATAAATGGAAGTTTTTCCTGCACCCTCACACACTACTCTCTTCTGCCACCATGTGAGAAGGTCCCAGCTGTCTTCCCCTTCACCTTCGCCATGATTGTAAGTTTCCTGAGGCCTCCCCCATCATGTGAAATTATGAGTCGCTTAAACCTCTTTCCTTTATAAATTACCCAGTCTCAGATAGTATCTTTATAGCAGTGTGAAAAGACACTAATACAGCCACCATGTATCTGTGATCCTGTTTCAAAGTTCACTATTTTTGCCATTCAATTTATATATCATTGCACAGACACTTATTGTCTTCATGACTATATTTGTATTATAAGTCGATATGTAAAAGACCAACTCCTCCCTAGATTCTTTTTCTTCAGGAATGACTTTGTTACTTGAGGTCATTTTTACTCAGGTCTTCTTTAATGACTCTCGGTAACAATTAATCTTATTACTTTCTACATAAAAGTCATTTTATTTTATTTTACTTTTTGAGACAGGGTCTCATTCTGTTGCCCAAGCTGGAGTATAGTAGCATGATCTCAGCTCACTACAACCTCTGACTCCTGGGTTCAAGGGATTCTCCTACCTCAGCCTCCCAAGTAGCTGGGACCACAGGCACGTGCCACCACACCCAGCTAATTTTTCATATTTTTGGTAGAGATGGGGTTTTGCTACATTTTCCAGGCTGGTCTTGAACTCCTGTCTTCAAGTAATCTGCCCATCTCAGCCTCCCAAAGTACTGGGATTACAGGCCTGAGCCACCACACCTTGCCCATAAAAGTCATTTTAAACCTTTTTTTTGTTATTTTACTAATGTAAATAATATGCTTTTAAATTAATATATTGATGACCTATTGTTGAGAAACAACCCATGTCAAAACTCAGTAGCTTAGAAACAACAATGTTTTATTCCTCTTGATTCTAGCGTCTGGGCTGGGTGGTTTCTTTGCTAGAAACTAACAAAGACACAGGGTATCTGCTAGGACTAGACGGTACAAGACATCTTCTTCACCCATATGACTGTTGTCTCTGCAGGAATGGAAGCAACAACTGGGAGATGGATAAGTGTGCCCCCTCTTATGCAGCTTTCCCATATCGCATGCTTGTGTTTGCACACAGCATGATGGCCTCAGCATAGCTGGACCTCTTACTTGGTGACTGCTTCCAAGAGAAAGGAAGTGGAAGCCCCCTAGTCCCTTAAAGGATCCTGGAATTGGCACAGCATAACTATTGCCCTGATATGTTGGACAAATTCAGTCATAAGTACATCCCAGTTTCAAGGGAAAGAGCAACAGACTCTACTTCTTGATGGGAGGAGTAACATATGCAAATAAGAAGAGAAGGAATTGATGATGGCCTTGGGCCACAACAACTCACATCACTGCCAATTGCTAACTAGACGCACCCTCACTTGGGACCCCCATATTTTATCTCCTTATGGTATCAGATGCAGATTTGAAATCCAATATGTTGTCATCTAAATATGGACTATTTGGGGGAGGAGATGATTCTCCAGTTCTTCAGGAGTAGAGACCTGTGAACTAAAAATATATATTATCTGCCCCCTAAACACCCAACAAATAATGGTGAGGCAATAAATACATTAGACCTTTCTGTTCATAAAGTAGAAAAAGAAACACATATAGCAATTTTACTGTTCCAGAACAATTCTGAAACATAACCAATCATATACTCCCAGTTCTCTCTGCTCCAAGAACAAGAAATGTTTCTGGACTTGGCCCTGGCTCTGCTCTCTTGATATATTTGTGGCTTGGGGCTCTGCCCTCTGAGTCATCCTTCCTTTCCCATGCAAATATTCCATGTTTGCTGCTGAATAGATTTGTCACTCTGCCTACTGCTTACATAAGGTTGGGAGCCATAAAACTGCTTTTCATTTTAGTATCATCTCTCTCTTTTTATTCTATCTTGTAATGCTGACCTCAATACAATTTTCTTAAAAGCTTGGTGGATTTCCTATGAATTTTATTTCAGTTGGCTCCATCAGACAAAAGTTTCACCCACAGATACTGTCTAGGCAAAATGTTCCCTTCAAGTCAGAGTGCTGTGGGGCAACACACTTAAAGTTCTTAGAAGCCTTTTTGTCTGACTTAGACGGTGTTTGAGGCACTTAATCCAATCTTCGAAATGTTTTCAGAAAGGATCTCATAGCCATGCACCTGATTAGATTTTAACACTAAGGTAAATATTTTACTGACATTTCCCTGCACTTGGTCTTTCCCTTGAAGCCATTTCTTACTCTGGGGGCATTTTGTCAGCTGAAGAAGCTGGTAATGAGAAACAGTTTAATTTTCAAAACTAGCAAATCTAATCTAAGAAGATTAGATTTTTTTCCCTAACATCTGGTATAAACTGAGCAGCTTCTTTACCATTTTGTCTCTCTTCGTGTATCTATCATAGACAGTTTACAACATTCTGCTAGAAATCTTAGCCAAACCCACAGTCCATTAGATTCACTTCCTTTCTTCCATGTAGTTGTAGGCAATGGTGCTGCCAGCATTCCACCACTATGTCAACATGGACTGTCTTTTTCACCAGCCTCCAGTAACGATTTCCTCACTGCCTTTTATGCTTTCTTCCACTCACTGCTCAGTAACAAAGCCAGTATCACATTTTAGGTTTCTGTTACGGCCACACCCTACATGTAGGTACCACATTCAGTTACAGTTATCTATTGTTACGTAACATACTACTCCAAAATGTAGTGGCTGAAAACACGGATATATAATTTGTTAATGATTCTCTAATTTGGATTTGGCTCAGCCGGACAGTTCCTCCACCTTACAAGTTCTCTCCCAGAGCAAATGTCCAAGATGGCTACTTCCCTTAGTTTGTGCCTCAGCAAGGATAGATAGAATAGTGGAGATGTCACTAGGCATCCTGTCTCTCTCTCCCTCGCCATGTGGGTAGATTGGGCTTCTTCACAGCATGATGTTGTCACAGTCGTTTGACTTTTTACATGGTGGCCAGCTTCTAAGAGTGAAAAAGAACAAGCTGCCCACCCTCTTAAATGCCAGGTCTGGAATCCACACACCATCACTGCTACCACATTCTATTGCAAGGACAGGCAAGACTCAAAGGAATGGGAAATAGATTTCAGTTTTTAAAGTGAGGAGCAGCATGCATATTGATAGTCATCACACTTGGAAACTAACACTGTTAAATTTTTTTGATTCTTTAAAATTGATCCTTCAAAAATGATGGAAATAAAACAGCTTTTACTGAATGTATTACATCAGAAAACCTTTAGAAACTATTTTAATTTTTAATAATTCATCTATCAGTTACTTTCGGTTTTCTGTGTAAACAATCATATCATAAGGACCTCCAATGCAATCTGATCACTGTCTTGTCTTAGATATGATTATTCACAAAATAATCCAAACAATGTGCATGCTTCTATCCTAAGTTAACTCTAGAACTTACCATCTTTGGAGTCCTCATTAATGTGGGCAAGTCTGGATCAAACATATTCTTTGCAAAAACATTTTTAAAAAATCAGTATCTGCACAATATTTAGAGAAACATATTGCATTCTTAAAAGAATATCTGTACCCAAATATGATTGTGTAAAAAGACTAAGTGTAGCAATTATAGTGTTACTCTCTGAAGCAACTGTGTTTGGAACTGACAAATAATCTGTCTTAATAATGCCCCCACTTAAGTATGGCATAATTTGCAAATACAAAAACCAAATATTTGCTTTGTGTAAGCCCTGATTTAAAACATGAATCAAGGACCATAGCACCTGAGTTTCTCAACCATCCTCTTATACCTATCGGCTTTATGACTTATAAATGTTTAACCTGTAAGTCTGTCAGCATTGCCATCTTTAAAATGGACTATAGGCTGGGCAAAGTGGTTTACACCTGTAAGCTCAGTACTTTGAAAGGCCATGGTGAGAGAACTGCTTGAGGCCAGGAGTTTGAAAACAGCTTGGGCAACATAGCAAGACCTCATCTCTACTTTAAAAAAAATTTTAAAAAGCCAGGCATGATGGCACACACCTGTAGTCTCAACTACTTGGGGAGGCTGAGACAGGAAGATTGGTCGAGCCCAGAAGTTAGAGGCTGCAGCGAGCTATGATCACGCCATGGCATTCCAACCTGGGGAACAGAGAAAGACTCTGTCTCTAAAAATAAATAAATACAGCTGTCTGATAGTTCCTCTGGAAGTTTTGTCTCAGAGGAGTACCTGGCTGAGTGAGGTGTCAGTCTGTCCCTACTAGGGGGTGCCTCCCAGTTAGGCTGCTCGGGGGTCAGGGACCCACTTTAGGAGGCAGTCTGTCCGTTCTCAGATCTCCAGCTGCATGCTGGGAGAACCACTACTCTCTTCAAAGCTGTCAGACAGGGACATTTAAGTCTGCAGAGGTTCCTGCTGAATTTTTGTCTGTGCCCTGCCCCCAGAGGTGGAGCCTACAGAGGCAGGCAGGCCTCCTTGAGCTGTGGTGGGCTCCACCCAGTTGGAGCTTCCTGGCTGCTTTGTTTACCTAAGCAAGCCTGGGCAATGGCAGGCATCCCTCCCCCAGCCTCGCTGCCACCTTGCAGTTTGATACAAACCACTGCTCAATGAAATAAAAGAGGATACAAACAAATGGAAGAACATTCCATGCTCATGGGTTGGAAGAATCAATATCGTGAAAATGGCCATACTGCCCAAGGTAATTTATAGATTCAATGCCATCCCCATCAGGCTACCAATGACTTTCTTCACAGAATTGGAAAAAACTACTTGAAAGTTCACATGGAACCAAAAAAGAGCCCGCATCGCCAAGTCAATCCTAAGCCAAAAGAACAAAGCTGGAGGCATCACGCTACCTGACTTCAAACTATACCACAAGGCTACAGTAACCAAAACAGCATGGTACTGGTACCACAACAGAGATATAGATCAATGGAAAAGAACAGAGCCCTCAGAAATAATGCCGCATATCTACAACTATCTGATCTTTGACAAACCCGACAAAAACAAGCAATGGGGAAAGGATTCCCTATTTAATAAATGGTGCTGGGAAAACTGGCTAGCCATATGTGGAAAGCTGAAACTGGATCCCTTCCTTACACCTTATACAAAAATTAATTCAAGATGGATTAAAGACTTACATGTTAGACCTAAAACCATAAACACCCTAGAAGAAAACCTAGGCAATACCATTCTGGACATAGGCGTGGGGAAGGACTTCATGTCTAAAACACCAAAAGCAATGGCAACAAAAGCCAAAATTGACAAATGGGATCTAATTAAACTAAACAGCTTCTGCACAGCAAAAAAAACTACCATCAGAGTGAGCAAGGCAACCTACAGAATGGGAGAAAATTTTTGCAACCTACTCATCTGACAAAGGGCTAATATCCAGAATCTACAATGAACTCAAACAAATTTACAAGAAAAAAACAAACAACCCCATCAAAAAGTGGGCAAAGGACATGAACAGACACTTCTCAAAAGAAGACATTTATGCAGCCAAAAGACACATGAAAAAATGCTTGTCATCACTGGCCATCAGAGAAATGCAAATCAAAACCACAATGAGATACCATCTCACACCAGTTAGAATGGTCATCATTAAAAAGTCAGGAAACAACAGGTGCTGGAGAGGATGTAGAGAAATAGGAACACTTTTACACTATTGGTGGGACTGTAAACTAGTTCAACCATTGTGGAAGTCAGTGTGGTGATTCCTCAGGGATCTAGAACTAGAAATACCATTTGACCCAGCCATCCCATGACTGGGTATATACCCAAAGGACTATAAATCATGCTGCTATAAAGACACATGCACACGTATGTTTATTGCGGCACTATTCACAATAGCAAAGACTTGGAACCAACCCAAATGTCCAACAACGATAGATTGGATTAAGAATATGTGGCACATATACACCATGGAATACTATGCAGCCATAAAAAATGATGAGTTCATGTCCTTTGTAGGGACATGGATGAAACTGGAAACCATCATTCTAAGTAAACTATCGCAAGGACAAAAAACCAAACACAGCATGTTCTCACTCATAGGTGGGAATTGAACAATGAGAACTCATGGACACAGGAAGGGGAACATCATACTCCGGGGCCTGTTGTGGGGTGGGGGGAGGGGGAGGGACAGCATTAGGAGATATACCTAATGCTAAATGACAAGCTGACGGGTGCAGCAAACCAACATGGCACATGGATACATATGTAACAAACCTGCACATTGTGCACATGTACCCTAAAACCTAAAGTATAATAAAATAAAATAAAAAATAAATAAATAAATAAATAAAATAAATAAAAAAAGTGGAACTATAATTATTGCCTTGCCTATGGAAGGCAGTCACTATGACCGGTATCAAAGATTTACATAAAAGCAATTTTTCAAATTATCAGTGTCTTGAAAATATACAAGACAACGTTTTTGTGACATAACTTTTCTCACTTAAAAACAAGGTGTTTCCCAGAAATACTTGTTTGTGCTCCTATTGACATAATTTCCAAGGGTCCACAATTCTTGCATGGGAATTTATCACAGTATTTTGATGCTGGCCCATAAGAGGAGTTTTTGGAGGCTGAGATTACACTTGGGATATCCACTAGAGCCGGCAGAATTTCTGTTGTCATTCTACTGTCCTCCTGTTATTTGTTTCTCCTATTTTCTCTATTCTACAGTTAATTCTATGACAGTATTAGATGAAGATTTGTTCTATGTATCCTGCTTATGTATTCTTGGTTTTGCTTTTTTTTTTTTTTTTTTAACCAAAGGACTCGTGTCTTTCAACTATTGGAATTTTCAGTCATTATCTCTTCCAATATTGCCTGTCCCTGATTCTCTCTATTCTTACTTTTTTTTAAATTCCTGTTAAACTTCTGTTGGACCATTTCATTAGAGCTTCCATAATTTTTTTTTTTTTTTTTACCTCTCTTGATATCTCCCATCTGTTTATCTCCTATCTTCCATCTGTTTATCACTCTATAATACATTCTGGATGATTCCTCGGATCTATCTTCCAGTTTGATTTGGTTCTTTGCTCAAATCTGTCTTTTTGCTTTATATTTTCTTGTTCTCTCATTATGGTTTCAGTTTCCTCTTTCTCTCTTTAATGATTGTAAGCATACTTATCCTATATTTTTGCCTACATATTTACACATTTTGGATTGTGACTAAAATACTCATTTTCCTGGGAGTTTTTGTTTGTTTGTTTGTTTGTTTCATATCTGAAGAATCTCTCTTGCCAAAATTTAATTCTTCTGTGTGGATTATAATTTTTTAAGCCTGAGTTTAATTGGGCTGTCCACAATTATTCCAGTTCTGTTCTCTTTCTAGTATAATGATTATATTTCCCTGTGCCCACTGAAGTTAGGTGTGCTCAGATGCTCTTTAAACAGCAACATGTGAAGATAATTAACTTGTGACATTTACTTGTAGAAGTTTTACAAACCAGAATTTTATTCGTCATACCCCCTTGTTTCCTGCCTTGACCATTATGTGGGTCAAGTTGGAGCCAGAGTCAGCATGAGTTCCTGTGTGACAACAGTGACAGAGGCCTCTGGCAGTGGCAGCTGGACGTGCGATGTGAGCCAGCTTAAGCCGTCCTATGCCGACTAAATTAATTTGCCTTCGCATGGTTTACTCCTTCATGAGAGCCCTTTCTCAGATTATGGAAGAATCCTGATATTTACTTTATGTTCAATATGTATAAAAATTCTGCTGGTTATTAGCATCTCTATAACTCGACAGTGAGAAGAAAGCCTCTCACTATTAGCTAATTTGACTGTGTTCCTGGAAGCCAGCATGTAAACTACTGGCCATTCAGTTCACAGTTTTAAATGCATTGCGAATAAAAGCCATAATACACACATATTTATATGCAGTCTGACCATGCCTGTTACATTGAACAAAAGAAAGAACAGGGCACTGAATCCAAAAAAAGATGCAAGTCAAACTTTATAATTAGGACCAATTAGGGGAGATGGGTTTTAACATGAAAATTTGAAATTACTATCCACTTTTAACAAAAAAAAAAATGCATTGCTTTTAAAAACATATGGGTTTTTTTCAAATTATTTCAAAGGAAGCATCTGGGAAGTTATTTGCTAAAATCATTAGTGTCATATTCATATAAATTAAAACTGTAAAGTTCTAAACATCAGTTTATGTAGGACAAAGATTAACCAAGTTTAATATTAATTATCAAAATTTCCAGAAAGGGCCAAGTGTGGTGGCTGACACCTGTAATCCTAGCACTGTAGGAGGCCAAGGCAGGTGGCTCATCTGAGGTCAGGAGTTCAAGACCAGTCTGGCCAACATGGTGAAACCCCATCTCTACTAAAAATACAAAAATTAGCCCAGCATGGTGATGCACGCCTGTAGTCCCAGCTACTTGGGAGGCTGAGGCAGGAGAATCATTTGAACCTGGGAGGCAGAGGTTGCACTGAGCCAAGACTGGGCCATTATACTCCAGCCTGGGCAACAGAGCCAGACTCCATCACACACACACACACACACACACACACACACACACACACACACACAAATTCCAGAGAGTATTTGTATGGCTAATACTGGAATTGCCATATTCTTCTATTAAGATTTTCATTCTCCCTGCTCTGATCTATTCTATTTTTCACCCAGTGACTGGCACACGGTACGCACTATAGGGTACGTACATAGGGTCGAACTGAATTGTGTTATTTTTTATTAGTCTTATGCTAGAAAAAGTGACAATTAAAGTCTGGGAAGACTAAGTGAACAGTTCAGTGGCTTTTGCTTAGTGGGTTAGTCAAAGAGTAAAGACTAGAAATGGAATACTCTCAGACATGCTTGCTGTTAAATCAGTGATTACGAAACTATAATCAAAGGATATCTTTTTAGAATTAAAAAGTTCTTTTTTTTAATTACACTTTAAGTTCTAGGGTACATGTGCACAACGTGCAGGTTTGTTACATATGTATACATGTGCCATGTTGGTGTAATGAAGACAAAGCATTTTAAAATTCTCATAAAGAACTTTTAGAACTTTTTAATTCTAAATTAGAAAGTTCCTTATGAGAATTTTAAAATGCTTTGTCTTCATTTTGACAATGATCTAAAAAAATTAACATAAACACATTCTGAGTTATCTGGAATGTTAAGAAGATTGCCTTATAACCAATTTTTGCTCATGATTTGAGAATCAGTTTTGCGTGTCTCATGATCAAGGTGAGGCCAACCAGTCCCTTAGGTCCTGAGCCAATGAAAAACAGAGAAGCAGACAAAATAAATGATGTATTCACACCAGTGAGACCAAACAGCATTGCAGTGCACTGGTGATCACATAACACATTAACACCAGCATGCCACACTCTACAAAATTAGTGCCTAGGTAAATACCATGATTCCACTGTGAGCGGCCCACTTAGTTCCATAATCAACATTTTCTTTCACATTTAAGTAATGTCAATATACACTTTATTGATTTTGTGATTGTGTTTTTGATTGAATTCTTTGTTAGGTTTTACAGTGGCAGAATAAGTTGTATGTATAAGAATGTTATTGCTAGTTTAATAAATTTAAGTCAACATTGGAGAGTCACAAGAACTACATCCTTTAAATGGAACTTATGTAATACTCAAGTTTCTCAAACATTGTACTATTTAAAATATCAATTCAAAACAGCCTACTATAAGAGCATTGGAATATTTACATTCATTATTTCCAATTTAGGTCTCATAAAAATAAAATCATCAATATACACAAGGAACAAATGCTGATTCTTTCTCTGGCCTAAGGATCTCTCATATTACTGAGGCTAAAACAGAGTTCAGAAATATTCCTTTCTTATGAGGTCAGTGAATTCTAATCAGCCAGTTGTCTTTATGAATGCTTTCAATTATACAAGTAGTTAATTACTGTCAGTCAACTAAAAACAGCTCTGAGGCTATCATTTAGAATTTAAACAAATATTCACCTTAAAAAAGTTGTTTTTAAAAGACGTGAAAATCAAGAGTATTTCTCTTTCATCTAAAAAAAATTCCTTTCAAACATAAAAACGATGACTGCCATTTGGTCATCTCAGCACCAAGACAGAACTGGCAATCATACTGCTAATAGTGAAGACAGCCTCAAGGAGTGAAGACATCCAGGAGAAGGGGTACTTTTTTTAGGCTAAATAATAACTTCCTGTGGCCACAGATTCAGCCACGGATGGCTCCATGCATCAAGTTGATGGCATCATTTACATGAAGTCTCCACTGTGATCTGCTCTCTGACTTACACGAAAGAAAAATGCTTTGAAGGCCCAGTTAAAATTCTGATCAATAGATCAGTCAGGTACAGAGCCAAGATGTACAAGGGGCTGCAGTTGGTGCTTTGTCCAGGACCATGGATCATTTAGGATGAATAGAGCCCTCAGTGATGGAGTTGACGGCACTACCCAGGCAGCAAGTTGAAATGCAGTCTGGGGTTTGTTTGGCCCTCTGGTTGGCACCGTGGTCAGTGACACTCCAGCTAGGCAACAGAGCCTGGCCAGCTCTACTCACCTGACCTGCCAACTTGGGCAGGAGCTCCCCTTTCTTCATCCAGATTTTGAATGCATGTGTTGTTAATGGAGAAGATGTGGTCTTGACAGTGAGGAAGTTGAAAGAGGTTGTTGTCATTTTTAATACACTCTTATTTAAGATAGGTCAGTTTGTGAGGAAAAAAGAAAGACAAGCTTTGAATTAAAAGAAAAATTAAGGAAGGATTACTGCCACAAGAAAAACAAATCTGCGTAAGTGGCAAAGGGGCTGAGTATTTGCAGTATTTATTCCTTGTGAAAAGGGGTGTGAGGCATTAGCAATAGAAGGAAATCACGAAAGTGCAAGAGCAGGGATACTCTAGCTGCCCAGTCTTAGAGATGCAGCTGCTGCCTGACGCTGGAGCACAAAGAACCTGCCTGAAAGGCAAAATGGTTTCAGGTTTGCATGCTGTGGTCATTAGACATGTGAGCCGCTCTCGGAGGGTGTGTTGGGCCTGGGAAGCTAGGCACCTGTTGCCCACAGAAACACAATACACTTATTGATTTGAGAGGGCTGCACGAAGTAACTAAAGAGGACACACAAAAATCCAAAGTAATAAATGGGCCCATTACCCAATGAAGTTGCAAAGGGGCCGCCAAAGGAAAGCTATAGATCCAGATTACTTTATCTAAGACAGTAAAAGCAGAAGAATTGTTTATAGGAGGTGGGAGGAAGGGCATAGAGAGAAGAACGAGGAGGGAAGCACTGCTTAATAAAAAATGGCGTTGTACTTGAGACCATCTACAAGAACCCCTTCTGATTTATCTTCTCCCAAAGCTGCAGCAGCAGCGATTGAAGTGACTATAATAGCCCAGGAGAAATGTTGGTGCTATTAGTTGGGTGATTGATGGAAGCGCTGCCAAAACAGCTAGGGAATTTGTCAATGTGTTTTTTGAAGTTTGTAAATGATGACACTGGTAAAGTGTAAACAAACTCAGCTCCAGCAGACACGTTACACAGTCCCCAAACTGACACTTCCAGAGACTCACTTGCTGGATTGTTCCAATTACAGATCATCAGCTGGAGTAACAAGCTCCAGTTTCTTAGGCCAGGGGAGATGGGGTTTGCACAACACGTGACATTTAAGGAAAGACGTCAAAGCAACTTCTGTTGACTCGTCATCCTAAGAACTGCCCTGCCAGTTTGTTGCAGAGAACCCTGCAGAAGAAAGGCAAATGACCTCGAGATATTTAAAACCCAGAGACCCAGAGGCCGACAGCTGTACAACCATTGTATGAATCACATTCATTTCTTAAAGTCAATGTTACAATGTCTCCAGTTCCCATCTGCTTGACTTCAAGTAGTCTAATCTTAATCAGATCCTCCTCCTCAATACTTCTGGGTGAAAGTTTGTATGTTCCAAAATCCATTCTGATTATCACTGGGTGATTTAGTCAGTCAGCTATTCATCCTTCTACAACTTTCCTCAAAGTTTATTTCTTCAGCAAAGATTGATTGGGTAAAGCATATACAAGGTAGGATGCTCAGCATCAGGGATACAGAGGTGAGAAAGATGAAGACAAATCTTGCAGCACTATTCACAATAGCAAAGATACAGAATCAACCTAAATGTCCATCAGTGTGATAGACTAGATAAAGAATATGTGGCACATATACACCTTGGAATACTATGCAGCCATTAAAAAATGAGATCATGTTCTTTGCAGGGACATGGATGTAGCTGAAGGCCATTATCTCTACCAAAGTATTGCAGGAACAGACAACCAAATAATGTACATTCTCACTTATAAGTGGGAGCTAAATGATGAGAAGACATGGAAACATAGAGGAGAACACCACACACTGAGGCTTATCAGAGGGTGGAGGGTAAGAGGAGGGAGAGGATCAGGAAAAATAACTAATGGGCTCAATACCTGGGAGATGAAATAATCTGTATAATAAACCTCTATGACACAAGTTTATGTAACAAACCTACACATGTACTCCTGAACTTAAAAGTTGAAAAAAGCCCTGAACTTAAAGAATTTACATTCACTTCATATAGACATTAATCAAATGAAAATAAAATGAGTTATCTAATTACAGTTGTGGTGAGGGCTAAAGGCAAAAAAAAAGGGTAGGGGGAAATGATGTGAATAATGGGTACTATGAGGACAGAAAACAGAGGACTTGACTTGGTTAAGTGAGTCAGGGAAGAGTTCCTTAACGAAGTGATATGCGCAGTGTTCTAAAGCATGTATAAGAATCAGCTCAGGAGGCCGGGCGCGGTGGCTCACGCTTGTAATCCCAGCACTTTGGGAGGCTGAGGCGGGCGGATCACGAGGTCAGGAGATCGAGACCACGGTGAAATTCCGTCTCTACTAAAAATACAAAAAAAAAAATTAGCTGGGCGTGGTGGCGGGCGCCTGTAGTCCCAGCTACTCAGAGAGGCTGAGGCAGGAGAATGGCGTGAACCCGGGAGGCGGAGCTTGCAGTGAGCCGAGACTGCACCACTGCACTCCAGCCTGGGCGACAGAGCGAGACTCCGTCTCAAGAAAAAAAAAAAAAAAAAAGAATCAGCTCAGGAAATGAGAGGGAAAAGATAGACCCAGAAAAATGAACTAGCAAGGAAGAAGGTCCTGAGACATGGAGGAGCAGAGTGTTTTTAAGAAAGACACAAAATCAGAAGAAGAATAAGATAAAGTCATGCAGGACTGTTAGACTTTGTTAAGAATTTTCATATCTTTAGACAAAGCCACTGAGAGATTTTAGGTATGGAAATGACATCCTCAATTTACATTTAGAGAAGACCACTCTGGCTGGAAAGCACAGAATGCACTGGGGAAGCCAGTGCAAACATGGGTCGGTAGGCAGGAGGTTATTGCAGTAGTTTAGGTGAGAGATTGGACCAAGAATATAGGGGCAAGAATGGGGAAAAAAATGACATTTGGGAAGTAAAAATGCACAGGCCTTAACAATTGAGTGTATTTTGAGAGTGAATGAGAGGGAAGTGTCCCTTCCAGTTGTCAACTGTTGTCTGTGGTATGCATGGAGGCACCATTTTTTTCATACAGGTAATTTTCCCAGGAAGCTAGAGGGAAAGTTCAAAGTAGTGGGTCCATGGCAATCCCCCACATACAAGGCAGGAAAATGTAGATCTTTTGAACAAAGTCCTAGACAATCAGAAATCTACTGAAATATATATCACCAACCATTTTTATTGTATTTTCTTCAAAAACTCAGCAGTCTTGGGCAAAAGAAAGGAAATATGAGACCTATAGAATCCCCTGGAAAACAAAGGCAGGCCGTGTGAACTCTAATAGTGATTCTAAAAAGGAGCCAGAGAATTAAAAGTTATATCCACGGAGGATACATAGGTCACCCCAAAATCACAAAGTGTAACAGAGAAATGCCAGTTTCTATTTCAGTCTAACAAACTTTTGAATATATATATACACACACATACATATTCAAACATATATATATATATATATATATATATATATATATATTTCAGAATCTATTTCTGGGATAGATTGTGGAGCCAGGGCTGTGAATACAGGAGAAACACAGAACCCCCAGTGAGGTCAATCCTCAAAACCATGTTTCCATTCTCCTATTCAACAAGTGGCAAAATCAGTCTTAATTTGGTTCCTGTTGTATTTTTTTTTAATATGAGTCTTCAAGAAGAAATAACCTGAAATAAGTTGTATATTTTCTGACAAGGCCAGTCAAAATGTTTTCCTGTTTTCTTACAATAATTTTCACAATGTGGCCGGGTGCGGTGGCTCATGCCTGTAATCCCAGCACTTTGGGAGGCCGAGATGGGCGGATCACAAGGTCAGGAGATCGAGACCATCCTGGCTAACATGGTGAAACCCCGTCTCTATTAAAAAATACAAAAAATTAGCCAGGCATGGTGGCAGGCACCTGTAGTCCCAGCTACTTGGGAGGCTGAGGCAGGAGAATGGCCTGAACCCCAGAGGCAGAGCTTGCAGTGAGCCAAGATCGTGCCACTGCACTCCAGCCTAGGCAACAGAGTGAGACTCAAAAAAAAAAAAAAAAAAAGAATTTTCACAATGTGAGTTTTTAATTTTAGGAAAAACATATCTCTGCGCACAAATCCAAGAGGAATGTGCTTAGACCTCTTTCGATGCCAGCACCTGGCTGAAATTCCCCACCTCCAGGTGATCCCATGTCCAAGGGCACATTCCACAGCTGTGAGCTTGCTGCTGTTCCAGCACGATCCTGGATTCAGAGCGCACCAGTGTCCATTGTCCGAGGGACTCAAGAGAGATGAGCTTGTCAAGATGTTTTTATTCCCACTTTGACGCAGCAGGGACTTACTTTTGCAGTAAGGGACATCCAGACAGACTTCCAGCAAGGCAGTGACTGGCACTGAAAGTAACTTCATCTGTCAAAGACTCTTTTCGTAGAAATGCAAAAGGAAAACGTGTACCATTGAAATAAACTGAAAGCATGTCAGCGTGATTGGCAAGCTGACTCCTCAAAAGAAGAAATAATTATTGCTTGATAATGGCAGCTTATGTCAGAGATGTGCATTTTGGGGCCACCATTTGGGTTATCGCAGGCTGCCTGACATCACAGGAAGTCTTTTTTGGCTTCCGAAGCAGAACTGTGAAGTGGCTTTGGCCTCATCATTTGCAACCGTGGCAGCACCAGCAGCAGTGACTGACACATAACATGTATCTCCCACGTGTCTGTCCCTCCCTATTCTAACCACCAGACAAAGCAAGTTAAAAAGAGAGACTCATGGACATGTAGTCAAGGCATTTGCTATTTTTGACCAGATTATTTTTCCAGACATATTAATAATAGATGTTTGCATAATCAATTTATTTCAGTCAAAAATCAGTTAGCTTTTCATTTTTCTGGTTTCTAAATCAATACCAAAAAAAAAAAATAGTCTCCTACCTTCTAGAAGTTGAGTCTTTAACAAGATATTTTCCTTCACTTCTTTGGGGAACACTTTTTATGATTTTCTTTGGGGTTTGTTGGTTTTTTCTTAATTTTTCCCTAGGAATGCAAATATTTGAGGTCTTGGAAGGCATAAACTACTTCACAAATAACAAATATCTAGGAAAAATTATTTGTATATTAGACAATAACTCTCTCAATCTACTGTAACATATGTTAGAGTCCTCAGAAGGACATCTCCTTTTGACTCTTCCATTCACACAGGCATATATGTCTTTGCTAATTAATCTATTTCAATAAAAAATTATTCGTACCTACTGTGTTCTAGGCATGGTACGAGTTGCTGAAAGACTTACTTATAATCAATATTTCTGAATGTCTCTAGAAGATAGAGAAAGTTTTATATGCAACTTTCCAAAAGAAAAAGAGATCTGCACCAGGAAAGACGTTCCTCTTAGAATACAGACATTTTTGAGGCAGACACAGCTAATCAGCTATCCCATATCCATTCTCCCCTTCTTTCTTATTAATTGAATTGATTTTAACAGAGGGGAAATGTGCCTAGTTAAAATGCCAGTTTCTCAGCTTCCCTTACCACTAACAATGCTCACTTGACTCAATTCTGGCCAATAAGTTGTCAGAAATCTCAGGAGAGGGTGCTGTTTTCCTGGGCAAAGCAGGGGTAGAGTGTGGGGAGAAAAACACTATCCCCTCATTGTCATCGCAGAGTTAGTGCACCAGCTTTGGACAACCTACCTTTGTGACTTCTTGTCACATGAGAAAAACACCTCCTATCTGCTTAAGGCACAGTAGCAGAGACTGCTAGTGTTTTTATGGAAAGCCATTTTCTCTTCCTCCTGAACACACAGCCAGGTGACTTTCCCCAGCCTGCTTTACAGTTAAATGTGGTTATGGATTAAAGCATAATGAAAGGGACAAGCCCTACTCCCAGAACTGACCACCTAAATTTTCTTTGTGAAAAACTTCATGCTCTTCCTCCTCCTGCTAGCTGGCAGTTGATATCCAAAGCAAACTTGGAAAACACTTACTGAAGACAAGTGACAGCAAAGCCTCCATCAGCATGGATCCCTGAGTGACCCACCCTGGAGTTTTATATAAAAGAGAAATAAGCTCTTAATGCAATAAGTCAATGAAATTTCTAGACTAATGTTTTACAACAGCTCACATTACCCTGAATCTTAACATTATCCTATTTGAACCCAGATACTGCTGGAACAAAACCCCAAGTACTTGGCATTGGGTTAGTACTCAGGGTGATCAATGGCTAGAAGGTTGCAGAGTCCTGTTTTGTTTTGGCAAAATAGTTCATGAAAAGGGCTGCCTGTAGCAATCCGGAATGCAGACCAGGTGTCTTCTTAGATGAGCTCTAGGGGAAGTAGTTGAAGAGAGATGTTCATGTTTGTCAGTTCCTCCATGCTGCTTATGGCAAGTTACTGTGAGGAAGATTGCAGTTCAGGCAAGAATTAACAGGTTTTGAGTAAAATTCCAGGATTAAAGGAAGAGTCCAAAATCTGAAGTCTCATAGGGTTGGAAAACCCAACGGCTTCTGAATTCCAAAAAAGTATGAAATAAACTGGAAAAGGGCTTTGAGTGGAAAAGCCCCATTAATTCTTAGCAATTAAACAAAGAATTCAAATGGTTTTAATTGACGTCAAAACAGCCTCCATTAAGTTGAGAGAAAGAGGCATTAAGATGAGAAAGCAATGAAATAAATCAGAGTTCAGAATTACATCTGAGAAAGAAGTTCAGGGGGGTCGTTACTAGCACATGAAGCTAGCCCAGAAGCACATAGTTCAGAAGCCAAGTGAGCTTTTTAAGAAGTTGTATTAACAGAACTTGCTTTAAAAAAAGAATAAAAGAAAAAAAAATAGCCTATGACTAAGGAAGAAGACTTGGCACCCAAACTTGTGCTAGCAAGGAGCAGATTGCAAAAGCTATATGGTCCCCAAGGAGGGCAAATTTACCAATGGCTCACTTTATACGAACAGGAAAAGTAAGAACCTCTTGTCAAAAAAGAACACTTTGAGGGCAGATCAGATGCTGCAGAAAACAATGAAAGGAGTTTGTCCTGACAGTAAATCCAGGATCTACACAAAACCTTCCTTCCCTGCAGAGCACGGGTGCCCTTACAGTATGCACGCAGCAAGACTCCATTCTTGAAATGGACCAGCAAACACTGGGTCTCCTATCCTTTTGTTTTCTAAGGGGAATTTGTCTCTCTGTTATCCTGTGCTTGATCTGGTATTGTATATCTGCTGGTGGGGGGAAGGGATGTGATTGTGTGTGTGTGTGTGTGTGTGTGTTTGTTGTTATTGTTGTTTTTTAGTTAGAGGTAGCTGGAACCCATGCCACCCTATCTGTACTTGATGGAGGAAATTGCTCATCACTCGGAAATTACAGACTTTGACCTGGAGACAATAACTGAATTTTTTATTAATTTTATTAATTTTCTCCTTTGGGGAAGGACTGAGTATGACCTGTGAACAGAAAAAAAAAAAATCTAATTGCTAGCTGTTTATCAAAATGTGTTTCCTCTTTTCCCTCTATTTCTTAGCTTACTTTAAAGTGATAAAGAAATCAGATTTGAGATTTTTGTCTAAGAACTTTGGGAGTGGTTACTGGCACCTGGAACTTACTTGGAAGCAAATAGCTCATTGTTTCTTCTTTTTCCTAAACATCTCAGTTTCCGTTTTAGCTAATGTTTTAGCTTACATGAGTTTCACACAAGAGAATGTGAGTAAAAGTGACTGATGATCACCACTTTCAAACTTGATCCAGAAAAACCTTTCATACATCTTCCTCTGTACTCTAATTACTGGAAACCCTATGGGGAAGATGGCAGCACCTGTCAGTCTGGTTTGATGATTGACATTTTCAGTAGACCCCTAGCCCTCAAGTCCCATGGACTAGTAACACCTACATTGGACTGATTAATGAACAAGAAATAAACTGCTATTGAGCTAGCCACTGAAACCTTGGAGTTGAGCCTAACATTAGTGTTTCCCTAATGCTAACACGAGAGCGAATATTACCTAAACTGTATGTAGGCACACAATTCCTGATGTTCTTTTGAGGAATGAAAGCTTTCACTCAAATGTCTTTAGAGCCACAAATGGTAACACCTGGGCAGTCTGTTATAGACTCAGGAGAAGCAAAAGCCATGAAATTTTCCTCTTCTTTTCTCTTCTTCTTTCTTTTGATTTCTGTTTATTTGCATGTAAGGTACCATTTCTCCTATACTCGTTTTGACTTTTATCAGCTTATGGAAACGTTCTTTGTGATTTTCCTATTGGATTACAAAGGTTGAAAGGTGATCTCACATGCCAGAGGAGTCTGGGGATTGCACTGTGACAACTTCCTCAACCCTGAAGTCAAGGTACAAGCAAGAGTGAAAGCCAAGAAAGCAACCCAAAGAGATGGCGGCTGTGGGAACACAGATTAGGAAAGGAGTCATCTGAGCAGCAGCAAGAACAGTGGGAGGCATCAAACTTATCCAAACCCTGAAAAAAGGTTCAGAATCAGGTGGCTCCTCCCGTAACAGAACGTGAAGGAAATCTAAGACAGGCACACTAAGGGAGCTCTGAGGGTTCAGAGAAAATATGTGCAGCTACATATAAACTAGCTAATAACAGCAGGTAATCCAGAAAAATTGGCATATGTTGGGTTCCAGAGTTTTTTACATTTAACCCACCAGGCACAAATAGAGTGGGCGAGGATGAAGAGTAAATGCATTGTGATATTATACACTAACTGCAAATGGGTTCACACCCAGACCTGGCCTCAACCACGTGTGTCACCCAGCACTGCATCCCAGCTGACACCAGGAGCGGTAAAAATGAAACAACAAAAACAAAATATCTAAATTGTATGGAATTTGAAACAACAGGAGATTGAATTTTTCTTTCTATTGTTTTTTTCTTGGTAGTTCAAAAATGTGACATATTTATGGAGAAGTACAGATTGTTCCTATCCAAACACAGTAGTAGTTTCTTTTCTAAAAATAAACATGGCCAATTATATTTTAGGGAGATTTATTTTAATTTATCTTACTTTTAAACAAAAACATTTTAAAGAAAATTTCTAAAGACTTCTGAAATCTTATCATAAAACAAAACTCAACACTAAATATGACCGTGGATATTTTTTATGGTACATAAACACTCTGCAGCTTTGTGTAAGTTTCACTCATTCTCATTCACCAAATATTTATTGAAAACCTACCATGTGACAACCACTACACCTGATGAGTGGAAGTCAAAGGCAATTAAAATCTGGCAGGTGAGTTTGTAAGGAACCTATATGGTAATGAAAGAGACTAACCAGAAACCCATCGATGATGGAGCCACATGACATACCTTGGTTTCCAAAAAGAGTTGAAACTCATTTTATACTCGCCAAATACCTTAACAACTTGGTTTTATACCTCAGTGAGGCAGTAATAATATTAATAATAATAATAATAGCTTCTAACACTTACTGAGCTATAATTATATACCAGGCAGACTAATAAATGTTTTACATAGATTATTTCATTTTATCTTTATAAAAACTCGATGAGGGAGGCAGAAAAATTAAAATTTGTCACAACTTTTCAGCTAAGGGACATGAGGCACAAAAGTATAGCAAATTTTCCAAGATCACATAGCTAGAAAGTAGTAGAACCAGAATTTGAATTCAGGCAGTTGGAGTTTTTCCAGGTGGCATCTAAATATGCCATATGAGGCATGATCCATTTGAACCAGATCTTTCCTATTAAGCTATGTTAGAATAGCTGGGCCCCAGGAAGTACGTTCCTCTGTACCTTCAAACTATCTAGGACTAGGGTGCCCCAGTCAGTCCATATCTATTAGCCAGCTAATATCTGGGGCACTGTTCGATACACAGTATGTTTTATTGGATCTGCTGATTTAAATGGTCCAGTCAATTCCTTAATCCCTCCCAAAGGTCCTACTCATTCATGAAAATTTGCTAGATGGAAAACAATTGATTAATCTTAAGTTTTGGGTACTTCTTCTGATTTGACCACTCTGACCCAAAATGAACTTGTATCCCTGAGACATAAGCAGCTCCAAATTCTGAATACATACTAACCAACAAATTCTCAGATGAAAATATCTACCAAGAGCCACTCACTTCAGGTGCTTCCGCATCTGTTACTTCATTCCTTTATTTATTCCCCTGACAGTAGTCAGTGCCTAGTAAGTGCTGGGTATTGTTAAGGCACTAAAGTTAAAACAGTAGATGTAGTTCCTACCCTCATGGAGAAACGGTCTACCAGGAAACACTATGACACATAATTCTGTGGCAATAGAATTGTATTTTGTAATTTTTTATAAACATTAATTTTAGTGTTCATACCAACCTGCAAAATGCGAGAAAAGTTCTTAGGTCATTCATTTGTGAAATTATAACAGCTCTATTTGTTGCAGATATATTTGGCAGATGAACCACTATGATTTGTCTAAATGATTTGTCTAAATGACAAATGATAAAATGATTTGTCTAAATGAATACAGAATAGAATGTGGTAAGTCTGGAACAAGTTACATGACTATTCTGAAACATTAGACCCTATGACTGACTTTAAGTTCACATGAAATTAGTAAATCTAGACAATCTCTTCTGAAGTCATTTCAGTAAATGTTTCATATTCTTAAAATCCTAGTGAATTGAGGTTTAACTACCAGGTGACTTTAGAACTTCAGATTACAATAGAGATCAACTCTTTCTACAGCCCAGTCACCTTGCCTTCCCCCCACCAAAAGATGGGGGGTCAAAAGATGAATGGTTTTGAATGCTGATTTTATTCCAGCCATTACCAAAAATATGTAGTTCACCTCCCCTCCATAGAGGAGCCAAACTCTTCAGCACTGTACCAAGAAATATTGGTGTATTTCTTTGCCTTGCAAGGATATCTCCCTAAGAATGTTTCACTGCAAGCTGCCATGATGCATGCCAGAAGTAGCCAGAAGTAGAGGACTGCTCTGAGAGATTTCAGAAGCCCCTTCTAGTCCACAAAACTATGAGAAAACTGCTTTCTAACATGGCCACCTTCTCCTCCTCTAATCAACCTGTGGATAATGAGCACTGATTCTGGGCCCAACACTGCAGATAATGTGAACAGTGAGATATTATCCTCATCATAATGAATTTATAGAGGCAGAACTAAGAAGCAATTAAAAAAAATAATAGATGAGCATAAAATTAATTGCCAAATTGAGTGATTCCACATCTAGGAAAAGGAAAAGGGAAAAGCACACAGCCTACATTCCAACCACTTTTGCTACCTTTTCTAAGTTGATCCTACAACAGCCTTTTAAAACAAGTGTTATTTTTCCCATTGTGACTTGGAGGTGATATACACATGATCATGCAGCTAGAAGTAGGAAACACTGGCCAGGCACGGTGACTCACGCCTGTAATCCCAGCACTTTGGGAGGCTGAGACGGGTGGATCGTGAGGTCAGGAGATCGAGACCATCATGGCCAACATGGTGAACCCTCGTCTCTACTAAAAATACAAAAATTAGCTGGGAGTGATGGTGCGTGCCTGTAATCCCAGCTACCAGGGAGGCTGAGGCAGGAGAATCACTTGAACCAGGGAGTCTGAGGTTGCAGTGGGCCGAGATTGCGCCACAGCAAGACTCCGTCTAAAAAAAAAAGAAAAAAAAAAAAAAAGAAGTAGGAAACACTAAGGATTACACCCACATTTTTTCAACTCCAAAGTCCATGCTTTTTCCAGCCAACCGTAATAATGTATTTGATATCCTGTTAATAACATACTCTCCACAGTGGAAGCGGTGGCTACACTGCATCATCCTTAATGTTTGTTCAATATGAGTATCTCTCCCAAAATAAAAATATTTTAAAACTATTTAAATGAATAAGGAAATGCAAAGCCTGCATTACTACTTTCTTCTCTATAAATCTTCTCTTCTAATTAATAAATAGCAGTACTTGCACTTTATTATCTGTGACTTCAGAAAGATGCTCGGGGAATTACACAGTTGAATTTGGGGTAGGAAAACAATATTAGCTTTAGGCATAGAGATGAATGGATTTAGAGGCAGTAAATCGGGAAACCAAATGAGCTCTCACAGCTCAATATTTTAGAATTAGTTTCAAGTACTCAACAGACAAATCAAGAACCAACATTAAAAGCCCATAGCCAGGTATGACCTCTTGCTCTTTTTGAAATTCATATTGTGGGCTCTAAGTTGATAACACTACTTCTAATAATCACATTTTTTAGGAGCTAAAGTTGTCAGGGACCATGATGAGTCAAATTGATAATCTCCACATAACATCTGTTGCCTACAGATTCACAACAAAATTTTAAAATTAAGAGGTTCACAATTATTTTTTCTCTAGGTCCACTCTGCCATGGCCCATATGAGTCAATGCTTCCTAAATGTCATTCACATACCAAGCCTCATGGATGTTATACTCCCAGCATACCAGCTGGACTATTAATAATTCCTCTAATACTTATCTTTAAAGTGATTATCTTTTTAAACTTAATTTTAAAAGGTAATTTTCTATTATAATTTTCTATTATAATTAAAAACTGGCAAATCAGTTTTATTTGCCAGAAACTTGAGATTTCTACAGAAATTAATGAATATTTTTAAGATAATGCATACATTTGTTTTTGTGCTGCCTAAATCCATTTTGCATGCCACCAGTTGCTTCCATGCCACACTTTAGTAAACATGGATCTTAGTCCACGCTTATTTCCCTAAAACTATTCCCAGAAAACAAGAGGGCACAGGTGGGTAGGGAGAGTGTCTTCCCTTATCTCAATTGAGATCAGCAGTGAGGATCGCTTTTCCCAAGAGCAAAAGCTTAGGCATGTCTTTCAGATGCTCACCAAGGTGAAAAAGAAAACAGTATTTTGATAGCCCAGAGGAATTGTTCCCTTTTCCCTTTTCCCTTTTCCACTGATACCTGAGCTATCACGGATTGGTATCTGAGATACTTTATAAGAGGCCTGCCTCAGGCACAGGGGAAAGAGGCAATGCTGAGAGCAGAATTCAGAACCACCTGGACTCCTCACTGTGGTTGCCAATCAGGAAAGGGCAGAAAAACTCAGATTAGTCTCTCCCCAGAGAGTCCCTGGTGAACAATGGCTTTTCGTTTTCTAAGGTTCAGTATAGCTTGAACATATCTACTTCTAATTCCATCTCATCTGCAGCATGGTAACTGGGTTTCCTAAACAAAATTAACGGAAGTGTCAAGGTGAAATTGAAAGTGAAACTGGCAGCAAAGGGCAAATCTCAAAGGCCCTTAAATGGATTGGAAAGCCAAATGGCAATTTCCTTGCCCCGGGCTGGATTAAACCAAGGCAATCACATTTCCGTCTGCTCTTTCAATAATTTTATCAATACACGGGGCTTTACAAGGTTTATGTGCACAATCTTATGCTTAGTTACAATAGGTGATCACCTATATGTGATGTTTAGAATGTCACCTATATGTGATGTTTAGAATGCCTCCATGACCCCAATTATATCTCCCTTCATGGTTTGCCTGTGTTCTTGAAACTCCTGGCTATTTCTTTGGAAACAAAGTTATGAAGGTCACTATTAAAGAGCAAATGCGAATCCAACCCACTAAGGCAGATGCAGCTCTCAGCAGCAGCCAGACACAAATTAAATGTTGGGATTACACATTTAGTCACTCAGATCTAGGGTTTCGGGTCAATTTAGGCAAAGGAACATGTCAAAATCACTTAAAAGGCTTTTCAAAATATATATTTCGATTCTCCAAAGTCCCAGATATTCTGACTCTGGGAAGTCAGAGGTCTGGGAAGACAGCCAAGAGGGTACCATGATAGGGTTGAATATGCAAGAGACCTCTTGTTAGAACACAGGTGGGGACAAAGGGGAATAGAAGCATTCTTAGGAGAACTCCTCCCTATTTTATACAAACTTGTCTATATCTTTGAGGTGACAGTCATGGTAAAAGAGCTCAATTTCCAACTATTATCCATTTGTGAATGAATAAGGTGTTAGAAACTATTAGCCTATGGTATTGCTTTTTGTCAGTCTATCTCTTTCCTGCAGGGAGCATGCAGTGCCTGCAAACACCGCCAGCAGCTGGGCATCATGGGAATGTTCCTGCTTTGGGGATGTATTCATCGCACTTAAGAAAGCTAATCTGCTCTCCAAGTCTGCTGTGCCGCCTCCTGCTTTTCCTTTATTCTTACAGATATGGGAGCTCAGGGAAGACAATCTGGGAAACTCAGGTTTCAGCAAGCTATGCATATTATAAGAAGAGTGATTTCTCCCTCCCTCCCTCTCTTGCAAAATACTCCCTACTTAAATTGCAAACCTTGGAGCCAACACGTCTGGCACTAGCTGCCTCATCATTCATAACCTTGTTATGCAAATAAAACAAAGATAAATTAAAATTCTAATTGAACCCTAATCAAACAAAGTAGCCCCCAAAAAGCATTCTTAAATGATACCAAATTCCAGTACATCCCTGATTTGTGTTTGTTGTCATTTTTTAAGCAGTTGAGCTGAACAAAAATAGACGATGAATGTTCTGCTTGATATTTCTAATTTTCATGCATTTGATGCTATGCATTCTTTGATAAAACTTCCCCAAATGATGGGAGTAGGTTGAATCTTGGCCCTCAAGTGACAAAAGCAGAATCAAAGGAGAAAAAGTAGAGGTTTAAATGGATCCATGGAGCCTAAACAATTGAGAACATACCTTTCAGAGGCTTTATTTATATTATTGCTGGAGGCCTGTGCAGTATCACCTTGGCTATTTTCCAGACTATGCCTCCACCTCCTCACATGAAGTCGTGCTGTTCAGCCCTCTTAATCTTACCCAAAGCCTCCACGAAATGTAAATATTTATGACTCACAAGCTGCACTTCCTTCACCCTGTTCAATATTATTCTCCCACAGAACACTGTGTTTCTTTAAGATAGTTGCAAGGCCTCCTCCCCGAGGAAAACTAAATTTTTTTTTTTATTATACTTTAAGTTTTAGGGTACATGTGCACAACGTGCCGGTTAGTTACTTATGTATACGTGTGCCACGTTGGTGTGCTGCACCCATTAACTCGTCATTTAACATTAGGTATATCTCCTAATGCTATCTCTCCCCCCTCCCCCCTCCCCCCACCCCACAACAGGCCCCGGTGTGTGATGTTCCCCTTCCTGTGTCCATGTGTTCTCATTGTTCAATTCCCACTTACGAGTGAGAACATGCGGTGTTTGCTTTTTTGTCCTTGCAATAGTTTGCTGAGAATGATGGTTTCCAGCTTCATCCATGTCCCTACAAAGGACATGAACTCATCATTTTTTATGGCTGCATAGTATTCCATGGTGTATATATGCCACAAGGAAAATTAAAATTTTTAAGACTCTTACTGCTACTTGCCCTGAGAGAGCAGATTATTGTTCTGAATTTCTCTCAGGGAAAGACCTTGTTGACATAAAAAGTTTTTGAGAGACTTCCTATCACATTGACCACACAGGAATTTTTCTAGGAGCTCCCATTAATGAAATAGGAAATGGAACTAGAGTGAAACAGAAAACTATCAGGTGCGTGCTCCCATTTGAGTGGCATGGAAAAGCCCCCATGGCCAAAATCATCTCTCCTGCTGGTCCTTCAGTAGTTAAACAGAAGTGCTGCCTGCAAAGAACCCTTGATCAATTCCCTTTTTTATCCCTAGAGACTGTGTCTAACAGAAATCGGGGGAGTAGAAAGCCAGAAGACCTGGGTTCAACTCCCAGTTCTACCCAGTTCCTGGCAGTGTTGTTTTGAACAAGTAATAATGTATCTGGCCTCAGGCCCAAAAGGATAGAGAATAAGACTTGTTAAGCTTACTTGGAGGAGTATTTGTGGGGATCCAGGGGGATGAATGTGAAAGCATTGTGAAAACATTTAAGTGATCAGCAAGTATTATCTAAGAAAGAGTATGCGAATAAAATCATCCTAGAAATGATCTTTAAAAGTTTGGCAATGTGGAATTATCATCAACTCACCCACTGGACACCATGGGTCTACATCATCATGCTAACTCATGTAGTTCATTGTGTGGGATTCTCACAGTTGAACTCTTCTGCCTCTTTCTGCCTTCATATTGAAATTTAATACATATTCAAAGAGAGTATGCAATTTACCTGAGCCTCCCACCTTACACACATTCTCCTTCTATGCATCTTTAAAAATGACTTCCTGGAAGATAACTTTAAGATTTTAGAAGCATAGAACACCTTAGAAATGTATAGGTTGAAAATCTTCCTATCTGCAGCATTGTGACTATAAAAGTTTACAGATGACAGAAACAGTGTGACTCAGGGTAGGGTCTGGCCTTCTACATTAATGACTGTTGAGCATTCATTTATGAAGGGAGCCCATGTCTAATATTTCTATAGAAAATGAGTCAGCAAGCTCCTATGTTATCCAGCCAACATAAAATGGAAAAAGGTACAGGATGTATGCAAATCTGTGTCAGTTTAAAAAGCATAAGTTTGTTACTACATCATCTTGACGTGCTCGGAATTTTCCTTTACCAGAACATATTAATAAGAAAAGGAAATGCATGTTTAAGCCAATGGAATTAAAAAGAAATCATGCAATGACTGTCAGAACCCAAAGCTGAATATGAAACACATTTCAGGCTTTGACTGATGGTAAGAAGAGAATTGAAATATCTGACCTGAACTCTAAGACCACCTATTTATCTTATTTGGCTTGTGCCATGGCAAGTTAACTAACTTTCCTAAGACTCAATATCATGTCAGGCTTACTCCACAAATTTGTTGAAGATAAAATGAAATGTAGGATCCTGGACTTCTGGCCATGATGCAATAGCATGTATCAGAACAACTGTTTTATCGGGAACAATTACACAATCTGAATAAAATGCAAAATATAACTCTTTGAAGGCATTAGTGAACAATGAAGGCAGCCAGGACTTGAGGGGCCAAGTTTCCAGAGAGAGGGAAAATACTGATGTGAGCTACATATTTGTCTCTGCACTTTACTCAGGGAATTTGCTAATCACATGGATAACAGAAGGAGGCTGAGTGGAAAGCAGTGGCCTGAAGCTTGCAACCATTTCAACGGGCTGGATAAACAGAGATTGGAATTCAGGGCTTCTAAGTCAACTGAGACTGAGGGACCAAAATCCATGAGAAGTAAGCCCAAAATTCTGTATGCAATTTCTCCTTAAGACATTTGCCAAATCCTAAACTGTGGATGGCTCAGATTGAGACACCAAGAAATCAAATGGAAGGCAACAGCTGAGAGACCAAAAGGCTGAGCAAAGATTTCAGCTGCCACATGGAGATGTAGGTAGGAGTTCATGTAAACACTCCAGTGTCTCTAATGAGAACCCAGAAAGGTTATGCCCTAGGAAAAAAAAAAAAAAGTCCTACGAGTAAGGACAAACCAAAAATAGATCAAACCCTGAAGTCCAGTATTGACTGAAAGAAGATGGTCTGTTTATAATTTATCTACCTGCCAGAAAAGATGTAGTGTAAGAAGTAGATATCATCATCCAGGGCTTCTGTAATATTTTATATACAATGTTTAACATTCAATGCAAAATTACTAAATATGTCAAAAACAGGTCAAAATGATCAAAAAAACAAGAAAAAATAATCAGATCAATTTATTGAACATTTCACTATTGCAATTATCAGATAGAGTTCTTAAATAACTATAACTAACATAGCCAAGAAAATAATAAAAATATAGAGAATTTCACAGGAGAAATAGCATTTAAGTCAAATGGAAATTCCAGAATGGAAAAATATAATAACTGAAATTAATTTAATTAAATTAATAAATGATATTAATTTAAAATTCAATAAGAAGGTTTAATAGAAGAGTGGTCAAAGAGAATTAATAAACTAAAATAAAAATTATTAAAATTATCCAGATTATAGCAGGAAAGAAAATTAAAGAAGAAAATACAGAAAAGAACATACATCACATCTAAAAAATTATTTGAATGCCAACAGTGAACAACCTAAAACCGAAACCAAGAGGCCGGGCTCGGTGGCTCACGCCTGTAATCCCAGCACTTTGGGAGGCCGAGGCAGGTGGATCACGAGGGCAGGAGATAGAGACCATCCTGGCTAACACGGTGAAACCCCATCTCTACTAAAAATACAGAAGTTAGCCGGGCGTGGTGGCGGGTGCCTGTAGTCCCAGCTACTCGGGAGGCTGAGGCAGGAGAATGGTGTGAACCCAGTAGGCAGAGCTTGCAGTGAGCCGAGACTGTGCCACTGCACTCCAGCCTGGGTGACAGAGTGAGACTCCGTCTCAAAAGAAAAAAAGAAACCAAGAAAGTAATTCCATTTACAATAGGTACAAATAAGATTAAACGCCTAGGACTAAACTCAGTAAGCCAAAGATTTTTACAATGAAAACTATAAAGCACTGATGAAAGAAAGTGAAGAGGAAATAAAAAATGAAAAAAAAAATCCCATGTTCATGGATTGAAAAAATAAATATGGTAGAATAATAAAATGGTACTCCTACCACTTGCCATATACAAAAATCAAATCAAAATGCATTAAAGACCTTGAAACTTGAAACTATGAAACTACTAGGAGAAAATATTGGGGAAATACTCCAGGACATTGGTCTGGGCAAAGATTTCTTGAATCAGACTTCAAAAATCACAGACAACCAAAGCAAAAAAATTGGATCATGTCAAGCTAAAAAACTGCTGCACAGAAAAAGAAACAATCAACAAAGTGAAGAGACAACCCACAGAATAGGAAAGAATATTTTCAAACTACCCATTTGGCAAGGGATTAACAACCAGACTATATAAGGAGCTCAAATAATTTAACAGGAGAAAACAAATAACTCAATTAAAAAACGGGCAAAGATCTGAATAGGCATTTCTCAAAAGAAGACATACAAATGGGCAACAGGTATATGAAAAAATGTTCAACATTACTGATCATCACAGAAATGCAATTTAAAACTATAATGAGATATCACCTCACTTTAATTAAAATGGCTTTTATCTACATGATAAGAAATAACAAATACTGGCAAGGATGCAGAGAAAGGGGATCCCTCATACTTGTTGGCGGAATGTATATCAGTACAGCCACCATGGAGAACAATGTGGAGGTTTCTCACAAACGAAAAATAGAACTATAATCCAGCAATCCCACTGCTGAGTATATATCCAAAAGAAAGAAAAGCAGTGTATGAAAGAAATATCTGCACTCCCATGTTCACTGCAGCACTATTCACAATAGCCAAGGTATGGAATCAACCTAAGTGTCCATCAACAGAAGAATGGCTAAAGAAAATGTAGCACATATACACAAAGGAACATCACTCAGCCATAAAAAGGAATGAAATCCTGTCATTTCCAACAACATGGATGGAACTGCAGGACATTATATTAAGTTAAATATGCCAGGCACAGAAAGACAAATATTGCATGTCCTCATATGCAGCAACTAAAAAAAAAAAGAAAAATAGAACTCACGGAGACAGAGCCTGGAATGATGATTAGCAGAGGCTGGGAAGGGTAGGAGACATAAAGAGGGAATGATTAATGCATACCAAAATACAGTCTGATAGAAGGAAGTCTAGTGTTCAGTGCAATAGGGAGACCATAGCTAACAATAATTTATTGTATATTTCAAAATAACTAAAAGAATGGAATTGAAATGTTTCTCACACAAAGAAATGATAAATGCTTGAGGTGATGAATACCCCAATTACCCTGGTTTGATTATCAGACATTGTAGGTTTGTACTGAAATATCACATGTACTCCATAAATAGGTACAACTATTATGTAACCATAATTAAAAATTTAAATTAAAAAATATGTATTTGGAATCCCAGAAAGGAAGGAAAGGAGAAAGAGGATAAAACAAAAATATTAGTTAATGAGACAATGGCCAAATTTTCCAAAACTGACAAAGGCCAATAAGTCACAAATTCAAGAAGCTCAGAACCTACCAAGCACACTGACAACTGCACCTAGGTACAATATAGTCAGACTGCTATAAACCAAAGACAGAGAGAATCTTTAAAGCGGTCAGGTTGAGGGGCATGTGGGGGAAGACACTACTTTCAAAGGAGCAAAAATTAGACTGATAGATTACCTTTCAATAAAAACAACAAGACACAAATATAGGAAGACAAATTTAAAGAGCTGGAAAAAAATTAACTGACAACCTAGAATTCTACGTCAGAATAAAGGCAAATAAATGCAGAATGTAAATCATTTTAATGAATGTCAAAGCACTATAGGAAAATACAAGGAATAAAAAGTAACTAGATGCTGACTTTTTAAATCTTCATTTAGAAAAATATGTGATGGTAGAAGAAAGTTGTGAGTTCAGTATCTGTCCGGCAAGCTTTGTTCTTCTACAGAATAGCAGACTGAAACCTTAGTATGGACCAGACTTCTCACAAAGAGGTATCTTGAGGAGAAAAAAGGAGCTATTTGAAAAAGAACATGTGAATGAATCATCAAAAATCCTACACTCTTGTCATGGAATTAGTTTGTATGTATCACTGTTAGACACCTCAATCCACATTAAAGTTGATTTTTTACTCCCTGCACACACACATATACTCTATTCCCCAAATACAAGCTATAATTAGGTCCAAAAACCAAACAATATACAAGCACAGAAACAAACTTTCAAGCGATTTCTAAAGTCCTATAGGGATGATGAATGCTTAATATGTAGATTTTAACCATTATCTGTTAGTGTGAATCTCTCATTGCTTTAACTTCTGAATTTTCTTAGGAAAGGTTTTAGTAATTTGTTAATAAAAATATTTATAAGTGTTTGTATGTATTAGGGGCAAGGGGGACACTAAATTGGGGACCTTCTGGTTATTAGGTACCTAATGTCTTCCAGATAGTGTGCTGAGCACTTTACCAGAATTCTATCATTTTATTCTTACATTAATCCTATCAAGTATTATCATCTTTATTTTAAAAGGTAGAAATTGAAACAAAAGGAGAAATCTCTCAAGATTTGCACAGCTAGAAAGGGAAAAGCTCAAAAAATCGCACAAAAATGTTAATGTTATTTCTGATTCTTAGAAATATTTAAGAAGAAAATCATGTGTTTGCTATATTTGCTAATTGATGCATGATTCTTCAGATACAGTAGGCATTTTGAATGCAAGGGTCTTGAAAGAGGACATTAAATCTTCTAGAATAGAGAGATCCAATAAAACTTTCTGTGATTGTGATGCCTAGTATAGTAGCCACTAGCCTCACATGGCTACTAAGCACTTAAAATGTGGCCTGTGTGACTGAGGAAATGAATTTTTAAATATTCATTTAGATTTAATTAATTTTAATTTAAATAGGCACATACAGCTAACAGAAAGATACAAAAAGACCTTGAACTTTTGGAAAACAAAATAGATCAAATATTTTCTGTACATGAGACAGTATAAATTTTATTCTGAACCAACCCCTTTAAAATAAAATAATAAGTCTCAGAGTCTGAGTTAGCCACATCATAAAAGTTATTTGTACTAGTATTTAAAAAGTAAGTTTTAAAAGATGACCTCCCATAATCAAGTACTAAAAAGAATCAAAGTGAAACCATCAATGTGAAAAATACATATAGTTCACTGAAAATATTGTATGTTTCCCAAATTACTGAGACAGAGACTTAACAGGGAACTAATGTTGAAGAACTATAAAAAGACGACCTCTGCCATGACCTTGAGAGGCAGACAGCACTCTATAAAGATGTCCTATGTACAAGAACATGGATCTTTATTTTCATGCTACTTTTTTTTTTTTTTTTTGAGACAGAGTCTCGCTCTGTCCCCCAGGCTGGAGTGCAGTGGCGCAATCTCGGCTCACTGCAAGCTCCGCCTCCCGGGTTCACGCCATTCTTCTGCCTCAGCCTCTCCGAGTAGCTGGGACTACAGGCGCCCGCCACCACGCCCGGCTAATTTTTTTTGTATTTTTAGTAGAGACGGGGTTTCACCGTGGTCTCGATCTCCTGACCTCGTGATCCGCCCGCCTTGGCCTCCCAAAGTGCTGGGATTACAAGCGTGAGCCACCGCGCCCGGCCTTTTCATGCTACTTCTAACCCTGTTGACTTTCTAGTGAAAACATCTAGTGAATCTAGTGAAACATCATCAAGAGTTAGAAGATCTGTGTTATAGGTCCAACTCTGACTAAATCCATGACCCAATCAAGTCATATAATTTCTCTGCATCTTGGTTTATTTACCTATAAAAAGAAAGAGATTGGCCAAGTGATGTCAAAAGTTGCTTCCAGCCCTGATGCAGTTGGTCCCCAATGAATGCTTTCCTAGTCCTTTTAAGACTTATGCCTAAATCAGATTTTACAAACCAAACCGAGGTATTGTATGATACCCAAGCATAAATTTGGCCTGGGCTGGCATATAAAAGCTGAGTCACATCCATTTTTGTGTAAAACTTGAAAATCTCTTGAGATGTGTTTTGAGAACAGGTCTTCACCACGTATTGTCAAACTTCTGAGTCCTTTTTCAAATCCCTGTTTGGCATAGAGTGGATGTAGAGGGAGCATACTGGATATATGTGATTAGTTTACAGTTCACATTGCTAAAAAATGAGATGTTTCAGGATCAGGGCAGTTTCAACTGATAAGAACCCTGAGCTTAAACATTGAACTTACAATGATTTATATACTCCCTTCATTCCAAAACGCATTAAGTTGTTAAGCATATTGTAAAAGTGCATTGAATAGTTACTCTTCCCATTCAAGTTAAGATCAGTAAAGACTAAACTCCCCCCATTCCACCCCTGAACCCACATAAACATTAAATCATTTGCAACTATTTGGGGCCAGTGTGAAGCAATTCTTGTCCCTGATGTTGCTAACTATTCTTTGGACAAGCTCGCATATTAACATTTCTCATACAATGGAACAGGAAATTTGAGGTCATGGTTTCCTTATGACTATGAAATCTAAAATTCCAGACTTTGACCAAAAGTGCTAATTAGCAAGTATCAAAGAAACCATATCTGAATTGGTCCAAACACATGTATCTGGAAGAGACACTCAAGGGCCTTGCATGTGAAGCACTCAGAAAATTTACAATGGACCTGTCCTCAAGTTGCTTTGTTTGGGAACAGAATAAGCTTGGAAATAATTACAGTGACAAAGTCAGCTTCCCTGGATCTGATCCCTGGCATTGCCAGGAAACTTAATGCTGTTTAAAATGCTGCCAAGAACTATTGGCTAGACCCTACACAGTTATAAAAAAAAAAAAAAAAAAAGATCCTCTATAGTCATGTAAATCCCTGTTGCCTCAAACCCCACAATGGCCAACAATTATTTTACAATTGACAAGATTTTCAGCACAGCGTGTTGGAAAGGACCTATCATTTTCAGAGATCTTGGTCTCTTTATAAGTACTTGGGAGTTCTGCCAGACAGCAGATTTGAGTCATTATTGCTGGACTGTTGGATGAAAATGTAAAGATATATTTATCCACTATTCTGCATTATATAGCCATGGCTACTCAGGGATGGGCAGTACAAATGGGTTTTTCTTTTCATGCTATTAATTATAAATTGGGAAAACCAGAAAATGGATCAATTAAAACCAAGTTAGTCCAGCTAAAGAAAGTGCTTGGCAATTTGCTTAAGAAAGTTGTGGCAAATACAAAAATGTCAATAAACCCAAAGATAAAGAAGCTAAATAATGAAAGATTATTTTATTATTCAATGTCCTTTCTAATGTTTAAATATTAATAATAAAAGATATTTAATATTTCCACTCTTGGTTCAATGTTTTTCTTCTGTTAAAACCACAGGGTGCCAAATATTTTCTCTTCATGGCTTTGTTAACAACTAAAGGCTAATCTCTCACAAGATTGTTTTCGGATAGGTTTCACAACAGGGTAACTTTGCTGTGTTTCTTCTGCATTTGAATTTGTCATCACTTTAAGTTACAATATCTCTCTGGATTTCATTACTATCAATCACATGTATTAGGATCTCATTCCTCTGTTTCATAAATTCAGTTCTTTATATGTTTTTTTAAAGACCACAATTAGGTTTTTCCACTTCTTGAATATGCAGACTATGATCAGGGATGGAATTTCTAGATAGATCAGCAAGTAGTTCAAGATGCTGCTGACTGTAGCGTTATAAATAATTTATAGCACACGAAATGTTTAATAACATTCCTAACAAAAAATGCAAAATGAACTCTGCGTGGTAATAAACCATGCTCGATTCTAAAATAAACATAAGTATTAATGTGGGCATTTGTTAAAGATATCGCTTCATGGCATGTTCACCAACCTCAAAAATGGGAAATTACACACCTACACCAGAGGCAGAAAATTTTCTGGCAATAATAGAATATTTGATTTTCAAAACAAAATGTATTAGCTAGACCTATATGTATTTTTCTTGTTTTTCAAAAGTATTTCTCACCTCTAAAACAATGGCTAATAACTTCATTACGCCCATACATCCCCTCTCTGTTCCCAGTCTCCTTCTTGTCCAAATAGGACGATTAGATGAAAAAAAGATTATATGTGCTTAATCATTACCTAAGAAGTGACTAATTGCCACCACAAGTTCAGTTTGAAAGAGTGTGTAAATAAATTTAATAAAATATTAATTTGAGAGGAAGAGAATGATCAAGATGCATCCTACCCTAAAGCTCAGAACTTTACCATTCACCTCTCTCATACATTTATATAAATCTGTCCCTCTTCCATGTGAAGAAAATTTAATTTTGTCAGGCAAAATTAATTTTGAAAAACTTAAAGTTTGCCATTCTTCAGATTCATTTCCTGAGATAATCTCACTAAAGTTCCATTAGTGTCAATGGAAATCTTGTACCTGATGCCAATGGCCTTTGATCCCAAAGGCCCTCAGCAATTATTTCAATTTGTATTAAACTTCTGTTATAGGATGAGGTAAAGTGTGTGTGTGCGTGTGTGTGTGTGTGTGTATTTGAAAATTCATTTTTTGCTATACACATGGTTATTCTGCAGTTTTTTCATACTCTGTCTTCAAGTTATGCTAAAGACATGGTTTTGCATAGAATTTGCTTATGTTTTTCTTATGGTTGAGGAAGGAGATTTTTGCAGACGTTAGCTCAGCCACCACCACGCCCTAAACTACATGGATGGCCAACAAATTTATCTTGAATATGGTGACTCAGTAGTTTAAAGAAGGCAACCTTTCTAAGTTAATTTCTAATTTCATCGTGGTCCCAATCAAATTTCTGAGGTATTCATCTGGGGATTCATTCATTTAGGGTGTGGATTTTTAAATAGCAGATTGTATCTGAAAATTTATTTTAAAGATCATTCACTGATGCATTTTTCAAAGAAAATAAATTAGTCAAGATGTCTATAAAAATGTATATGGATGAGGGATAATGATGAAGATTATATATATCATGTATTACTACAGGTATGTGATAAATATATCATTGAAAACTCAGAGAATAAAAAAGAATTTACTTAATAAAGAATGCTAGCAGAATTGCCAGGTGATATACACAGAAAGAAAATTGTATCCCTATCTTACCCCATCTGTAAACATTTCAAGATAATCAAATGTCCAAATATAAAGCTTAAACAAATAAATGAATAAAAGTACAATAAAAAACAGATTGCTCTTTATATAATATTAAAGTGGAGAAGGCTTTGCTATGCATATCATAAAATTTGAAAGACATAAAACTGCATATAAACATTCTTCATAGCAATTAATATCATAAACAACGTCAAAACACAAGGAAGAAATATTTGAAAACATCTGTCAATGAGCTATTTTCTTTAAGACATAAAGGTTTTTCACAAATTGATGAGAAGATCAACAAACCAATAGAAACGTTTACACAAGATATAAATGGTTCACAAGAAAAACAAAATATTTGCAAACTAACATAGCTAAAGGTGTTCAACTCAAAATTAAACCTAAGACAAAGTTTGACACCTATGGGACTGACATTCTCTAGGTTCCTCAACTCTTCAATTTTCACCTTCTCTTCACTTTCTGGGTGGACTCAACTACACCTCAGACACCAATTATCACCTGTGTGCCAGCCAAATGTTCATCACAGCCTGTCTTCTGAGTTCCAGACCCCTCTTCTTTTCCTCCCCATAGTTTAACAGTCACCAAGAGCTTCCAGTTCTACCTCTTTCTGATCCCATTAAACCAAGGTTTTCCAAATAGAAGACAGCAATCTCTAGTTCGTCATGAGAGGAATTTAACAGGATAGGAATAGCATTTTAAAAAGAAAATATTACTAAGTGAATGAAGCTAATCTGAAAAGGCTGCATACTATGTGGTTCCAACTATATGGCCTTCTGGAAAAGGCAAAACTATGGAGACAGTAAAAAGATCAGTGGTTGCCAGAGGTTTGGAGAGAGGGAGGAATAAATAGTACAAAGGGGGTTTTTATACCAGTGAAACCATTCTGTATAATGCTATAAAAGTAGGTATATATAATTATCCACTTTTTAAAAACCTACAGAATGTACGCCACAGAGTGAACCCCAACGTACATTACAAACTTCGGTTGGTTAAAAAAATATATAATAGGAGCTGGGCGGCCAGGTGCGGTGGCTCATGCCTGTAATCCCAGCACTTTGGGAGGCCGAGGCAGGCGGATCATGAGGTCAGGAGATCGAGACCATCCTGGCTAACACGGTGAAACCCTGTCTCTACTAAAAATACAAAAAAATTTAGCCGGGCGTGATGGCGGGCGCCTGTAGTCCCAGCTACTCGGGAGGCTGAGGCAGGAGAATGGGGTGAACCCAGAAGGCGGAGCTTGCAGTGAGCCGAGTTCACACCACTGCACTCCTGCCTGGGTGACACAGCGAGACTCCATCTCAAAAAAAAAAATATATATATATATATATATATGTGTGTGTATATATATGTGTGTGTGTATATATATATGTGTATGTATGTGTATATATATGTGTGTGTATACATATGGGTGTGTGTATATATGTGTGTGTATATATGTGTGTGTGTATATATATGTGTGTGTGTATATATATGTGTGTGTATATATATGTGTGTGTATATATATGTGTGTGTGTATATATGTGTGTGTGTATATATGTGTGTGTGTATATATGTGTGTGTGTATATATGTGTGTATATATATGTGTGTGTGTATATATATATGTGTGTGTATATATATGTGTGTGTGTATATTTGTGTGTGTGTGTGTGTATGTATATATATATATATATATATATATGTAAAATAGGAGCTGGGCATGGTGGCTCACACTTATAGTCCCAGTTACTCAGGAGACTGAGATAAAAGGATTACTTGAACCCAGAAGTTTGAGGCCGTAGTGAACTATGATCATGCCACTGCACTCCAGCCTGGGCAACAGAGCAAGACCTCGTGTCAAAAAACAAATTGTGTATCATGGGCTTAATTGAGTTATCACAGAATTCATATATTGAGTTCCTAACCCCCAGTACCTCAGAATGCAACTATATTTGAAGATAGGGTCTTTAAAGAGGTAATTAAGAGAAAATGAGTCATATGGGTAGGTCAGGTCCTAATCCTATTATGACTGGTGTCCTTATAAGAAGAGGAAATTAGGGATACAGACATACACAGGAAAAAATCATCATAAGATACAAGGAAAAGACGATCATAAGACGAGGAGAGTGGCCTGGAACAGACCCTTCTCTCATGGCCCACAGAAGACACCAATCCTGCCAGCACCTCAATCTTGGACTTCTATCTCCAGAACTGTGAGAAAACAAATGTCCTTTGTTTAAGCCACCAGGTCTGCTGTATTTGTTTCAGCAGCTCTAGCAAACTAATACAAATAGTGTAGCATGGTATAACATAATACAGGATAGAAATTAGAGTATATCACAGGTAGTGGAAGTAAATATTATTTAGTAAAAACATTAGTTTCTGATGTGGGTTGTGTATATGGAGTCATGTATATCCATTTCTTAAGATAGGTCATGATCAGCAAAGTTTGGAAAACATTGCTCTAAATGATCTGCTTTGTATCCTTCTCCATTACCAATACCTTAGTTCAGGCCTTCATCATTTCTTACTGAAATTACCTAAAAAATGTATTGCATGATCTGTGCATTTATTCCTCTATTCAACAAATACATATTGAGGAATTACCATGTGCCAGACACTGTTTAAGTTATCTCCAGGACCTTGAACACACCCTGCTCTCATCCAGCCACAGTCTAATGTCGCCACTGCAGGTTTTGGTTTCTCTATCTATCCATTCTCCACAACCCTGAGAGCAGTCCTTCTAGAATACATATTTGATCACTCTACTCTGCTCAAAACCCATTAGTAGTTTTCCAATGAGTTTTGTGAAAAGTGCAAACTCTGAGCTCATGAGAGTGTTCATGATCTGCTGCCTGCTTGTATCTCTCATATTTAACAGCTCTCGCCTATACACTACGTTCTAGATATATTAAGTGATGTACATTACACCTCCCCACATATCACGTGCTCTCTCAGACCTTTGTGCTTTTATATAAGCTTCAGCTTCTATCCTCCTATCTGCCTTTCACTTTGATAACTCCTAATTATACTTCAAAACACAGCTCAGCTGCAACTTACTATCCCCCAATGTCTCCTTTCTATTAACACTTCTACCTCTTCATCTTCACAAAACCTAGCCTAAATTAGCAGCCTTACCACATCAAGCTAATTGTTTACTTTTTTGCCTATGTCTTTCATTACTTTCATGAGTCAATGAGAATAATCATTTTGAGGCTTTTCTAGCTTTTTCCACATGTTAGGACATTTCCTAGTACAAAAATGAGTAGATGAATAGAGGATGGATGGACAGATGCACAGCTGTTTACATGGGAATCCTTTCAGTCATTAATAATTCATCAAAATGTTTTTAGAAATGAGCATAATAGATAAAATATGCTGTGCTATGGCATGCAGAGAAGTGATAAAAATTATAGAAAAGTATAAACTGCAATAAGCCAAATAAGAGATTTTACAAGGCTATATTATTACCTACCCTGCATTTTGTAAAATACTTTACTTAAAAATTGCTATTAATGATAATTGAAATGAATGTAAATATTTCAATGATTCCTTGGAGAGAATCATCCCTTGTTCTCTAGATACCAAATAATACAGATGTGGGATTTTGGGGGAAACTTTTTGCCAGAGTGTCTAGCCTGTCATGTCTTAATTATAACAATAAATTAATAAAATGCATAATGGAGAAGAAATCAGAAAAAAGTTACTTCCAACCTGGTAAAATATCACACATATATCATATGTTGTAAATGTGAGCTTAGCAATAAAATGTAATTCACCTATTCAGGGTTTTGATTATTACCCTTGTTTCTGTTTATCTATCTGTAGTTGTCTAAAGATTATATTCTGAAGATGATTAAGATGGAAGGAAGACTCCAAGTGCTAGTGTCACATTTTGCTTAGGTGGCAGTCTCTTCTGATAAATCTATGCCTTCCAGATACCCACCTTTTATTTTTATACCAGTGCTCATCTTACATTATTCAAGCAGTGATAAGGAGAAAAAGAAAGGGTGGAAAAGGAAAGGAAAGTTAAAAGAAAGGAGTAAAAATGGTGATTGTCCTAGTTCAGCTGCCCCTTTTCTGAAACCCGAATCAGTTTGTACAGTTTTGCAAAATTTATCCTTCTTTGAAGAAAATCAAAATGCTCTTAGCCCTGTTTTCAGAATAGAACACGTGCTAATACTTGTATCTATCATTTAAGCACCTATTTGATGTAATAGACCTTGTTTGAGGTTTCGTACATATAGTAGCACAATTCACATTGTCTTTTATCACTTCCGACAATCCATGAATTTTTAGGGATAGTTGCTACATAAAACATTTCACTGTCTACCTCTCTCAGAACTTCAGGGAATATCTTAAATGTAGAACTTGACACAGAGTTATGAAAAGATATCTGGCCATGAATGAGGCCTACTGATGTAGTCCATACAGACCAGATTTCCAGGACAGAGGGCAGTGTGAAGAAGGAGAGAAAGGGGGTTTGAAGGAGAAAACAAAAATATCTTCTGACACAACATGCAAGTAACAAAGCATATTGTATAATGTGCAAGAAACAGCAATGTGAAGATTGCAATAGACGCTGAGGCTCCATGGGAGATGAGCACGCCAAACATCGATCCTGTTGAAAAACACTGACATCATCCAATGCATGCATGGGTACGCTTGCTTTTATATTCTTCCACACAGCCCTTCCTAGGCCTTCAATAGAGAGTCCTGTTGAGCCAAAATTATCTCAAAGTCCAACCTTTCACTACTGACTATACTTAGGAGCACGTCAGTCTGTGATCTCTCAGCATCCTACTTCCCATGGACAGGGCTTGAGAATAGCTACTGCAGATGGAGTCTCTTCCCTTACGTCATTTCCAAACAGAAGCAAAAGTGCCATAGGAACCCACTCTGTTCCCTCTAAGGGAAGAAGGCGGCTTTACTGACAATACCATTTTATTCTTTGCTTCACCCTGTTTTCTTCTCTTTTTGTAAATCAATTACTTCCCATCCCACTGGGTCCTCCACAGCAATCTCACTATAGCAATTCAACGATTACAGTTACAGTGTTATTTGTTATACAATACCTCTAATCCCCAAAGCAGCCATCCAAGGTAAGTGTTATTATCCTCCATTTTGCTAATGAGATTTGGAGAAGTTAACTCCTCCAAGAGTAGACTCTTTTAGGGGTCAAGACTCTTAGGCCCCTAGCATTTGTTGAGATTCCTAGTGTATTTTTTAAAATCTAAAATTGTATTAGAGTTAGAAAAATTGGGTGATAGAGACAGAAGAATTGTGTGATGATCATTGTGATAGTCAAAACCCATAGAAAATACGACACCAGGAGTGAATCCTAATGTAAATTACAGACTTTGGGTGATAACGAAGTGTCAGTGTTGGCTCATTGGTTGTAACAAATGTACCACTCTGGTGTGGGATGTTGATAATTGAGGAGGCTGTACGTGGAGGGAATGGGCGTATGGGAACTCTCTGTACTTTCTGCTCAGTTTTGTTGCAAACATAAAACTGCTTGATAAAAGAAGTCTATTTTTTTTTAAAAAAGAGAGAGAGCAAGAGAAAGCATGAGAGAGAAAGATTTACAGGTCCATACATAAAGGGGTGGCTGAGACACACACACAAATGTGATACTGTCATGTTTACATTTAATAAATTAGTCCTTTTATGCAATAAAACAATATAGTACAGTTATGATTGCTAAAAAGTAACTTTAAGAATTATAAAATTATTCATAGTGTATACAGATAATGCCGTCTAGGTTGTACAACAGCCTGTATTTGTTGTATTTCTACAGGTCAGCTACGGTGGTTCTGCCAATCTCAGCAGGACTAGGCTGGGCACTTCCAAGCTGCAGATGGATCTGGAGCTGTTCCAGGTATCTCTCACCCTCCATGGACTCATGGGCTAGCTGGGGCATGTTTTTCTCATGGTGACAGCAGAGGCCCAGAGCACTTGCAGACACACACAACACTCTTCAGGCCTCAGGCTTATCCTGGCAACCTTCTCAGTTCTGTCCATGTTCCATTAACCGAAACAGATACATGGTCAGATCCAAAGTCAGGGGGCAGGAAAGCTCACTCTCTTTAATGGGAAGAACTGAAGAGTCACTATGAAAGGCAGAGATACAGGAAGGAGGGAAGTAGTGAGTCTATTTATTTAATCTGCCACAAATGCATGCTGCTGCTTTCAATCTACTGTGTTTCTGTGACCATATGTATAGAGTAATTTAGAGATAAAGGTAACAACAAAAGTCTAAATCAGACGCAGGCGGCAGCCTCTGTTGTTGTCCTAACATAACCCCAACCCATTCCCCTTTGATCAAAGACTTGAGGGCTTTCTTTGGATGGAGGAGTGAGCAGGATGGGCCAGACATACTAGAAACTTAACACCACTAGGTAGAGCTTTTGACAGGTACAACACTGAGATGTGTTTCACAAAGTTTCCCAGAAGCCCTCCCTAGGATTAAGCACCAGTTGCTCACAGTGATAACATGTTCTTCAAAGCACACCATATGGGCCTTCTTCCCTCTCCCATTTCAGTTCTCCAACTCCCATAGCTAGGCTTCCCAAGATCATGACACAAATGAACTCTTTGCCCCCAGATCCTTGAAGGAGTTTCTGGATAATAAGATCCTGACCCAGGCTCAGCTGCATTAGTACTTTTGGGCTTCCTCCCACTCACTGATCATATCCATGGAAGAAACAGATCAACCAACCTCTTGCAAATCCTATTCTGTGGATCAACTCCAAGTGCAACTCCAGAGCTGAGATGTGTTCCTTAAGTGATTGACTGAGTCTGACCGTGCTGACCAACTTTCCTTGTTTATCTAAGACTGGAAGAGTTTCTGGAACATTTTATTTGCAATATTAAAACCAGGACAGTCCCAGGTAAACCAGGATGGTTGGTCAGACTAAGTAGACCATAAAACATGAGAGTCAGTAATATGACAGGTGTGCTCATTTTCTCATTTTGACATCGGTTATTGATTATTGCATAGAACCATATACAACATTCCCGATGAAAGAACATTAAATGTCACCTATTACCATCTCCCAGAAATGCAAGAAAATGAACTAGACAGATATTGTTAAGTGCCAAATACTCTAAACTCTATTTAAACGTCTTCACTGATGGGGAGTTTAGAGTCTGTCCCGTTACTTTTTTGTAATTTGAATTGGACTCTACCTACCCATAATCTAAATTAATTGGCCCTAGTTACCCAGAGTGAATCTGAATAAGTATAACCTCTAGTTCATATGCATAGGCAAAACAGGGTTCTTCAAATATTTGATAATAATGGTCCTTTCCCCATCAACATTCTCCTAGTCAGTGAAACATCTCTAGTTCTTCCATAGTATGATTTCTAGAAAAAAAAATAATTTTCTATTCTGGGCATCTTCCTCCGGATTTATGCCCATTTATTGACATTTATTGATACTATCCTAAAACTGAATATAATACTCTAGATATAGTCCAACTGATGTAGAATTCAAGGAGACTAATACCTTGCATGTTCTAGATATGTTACTTATGTTAGTGAAACCAAAGTTTCCATTAGATTTCTTGGCAACCCCGTTTCGTTATAGGTTTATATTAGACTTGCACTCCATTAAAACTTCTGGGATTATTTTTCTATATAAACTATTATTAATCTAAGACTCACACATTATATACATTTGGGTTTTTTTTTTAACCGTAATTGTCAGCCTTAAATTTCAGCTGGTTGTTCTTAGCACCTCTTTCCTACTTGTTGGAAACTTCTAAGTATTTATTTTTATTAGTCAAAATATTATCAACAGATTGTGTCTGTGTGTTTAATAATCATGTGCATGCAAGAAAAGTGACTTTTTTTTTTTTTTTAGCTTTTTTCAAGTCATTGGTGAGAACCTGTCCAAGAACATAGTCATAGGGCTGACTTCTAGTAAGGTAACTTCAAGATAATATTGATTTACTAATCATCACACCTTAGATATGGTTGCTTAACAAGCTACAAATTAACTTAATGCCCTATTATTCAACTCAGATGTTTCCATCTTCTCCATTAAGATATAACAAGAGGCTGTGAAATGTTTTACTGAAATCCAGTTGCAGTAAATCTCAGACAGTCCAGTGAACAAATATTCTACTCACACTAGCAAAAGTCAAGTCAAGTTAATTTGTCATAATTTATTTGAGCACAGGATGATTCAGTTAGTATTTATAAATTGCTGACAGATACTAATCTTCAGGTATCTGCTAGGAAAAAAATTAGAATTCTCAGAATTTCTGAAATTGTGTTATTCTTAAAATACTTCCAACGTTCTTCACACTCTTTACTCATTATTATGGCGTGATGTCTAATTTTCTGTGTCAATTTGACTGGGTTAAAGAAGCCCAGATAACTAGTAAAACATTATTTCTGAGTGTGTCTGTGAGGGTGTTTTTGGAAGAGAATAGCAACTGAATCAGTAGAAAGAAGATTGCCTTCACCAGTATGGACAGGCATCCAAATAACAGAGGGCCCAAAAAGAACAAAAAGGTGGAGGAATGGCAAATATACTCTTTGAACTGGGGCATCCATCTCCTCCTACTGGGAAAAATCAATGTTCCTTGTTCTTAGATCTTTAGATTCAAACTGAATCACACCACTGGCTTTCCTGGTTCTCCAACCTGCAGAGGGCAGGTCTTGGGACTTCTCAGCCTCCATAATCCCATTAGCTAATTTCCATCATATATGTATGTGATTTTATATATATATATATATATATATATATATATATATATATATATGATTTATTTTACTGGAGAGCCCTAAGACATACAGATATTTAAAGCATTGTTTAATAAATAAAAAACATGTTTAATAAATAAAAAACATGTTTAATAGTAATTACAAGAAACCTAGCCTGTAGCAAATATTCAAACACTGAAAAATGCCAGCAAACATTATTAGGTAATATTGAAATAACGTAATAGTTGATCTCCTGGAAAGGTCACCAGCACTACCCAGAATTACTTATTGAAATGCCATTTTTAGGATTTGTTTCTAAACTCATCATTTCTTAGAACACCTTTCATAAGACTGTATACTATTTAGTATGCATATAAGCTTATTAATATTTACTTTTGGAAATGACAATTTGCAGCAGACAGGGCTGCTGACAAACAACAGCTGGAAGTATGATTCCTGATTGTGACTGCTTCTCTCAGACCTGCTCCTGTCCCAGCTCTGGAACTTGTTGACCTTAACCTTCAAGTCTTCAACTTTGCACATCAGCACTTTCTGCTCATGGTTTCAATTTGGCATCAGTGGATTCCCTACGTTGACTGCTAAGCCTTAATTCTTGCGAGAGAATTATACTGCTTTTTCTCATTTTCTCTACTAATTTTTCCCAAAATTCAAGATTGGGGAAAATACATTAATTTTCCAACAAATGCCTGGAAGAAATTCCTACGTGAAAACAGGAGATAAATGATTACAGTTTCAGGTTGGGCATGGAGGCGTACACCTGTAATCCCAGCTACTTGGGAGGCTGAGACAGGAGGATTGCTTGAGCAACGGGTGATTGAGACCAGCCTGAACAATATAGCAAGGCTCTGTCTCAAAAGAAGAAAAAAAAATTTCTTTATCAAAAGGTCAAAAGACAACCAAAGTTTCATAAACTATGGAAGAAGTTTGCTTTTAATTGCATTAAAGCTCAACATAATGTGCCGAATGGGAAGAAGACAAGGAAGGGAGAGGACATGAGAGCAGGAGTGAGAACGAGCAAGAGATTGACAATAAGCAAAAGCCCTTCCTGTGATTCCATGCAGTTCAACAGCCTCTGAGAAAACAAAGATGAACATAAGACAGTCCCTGCCTTTAAGGAGCTCCCAATCCAGATACGATAAAAGTTTATATGCAAGTAGTTACAACAAAATGCATAAGTTGCTGTGATGTCATGATGAGGTCATTTCAGTGGGATCACAGATGAGGAAACAAACCCTGAAGGAACTAAAAAATTCTATTAGCTTCCACAGCTGACTTTTTATTCTTTTCTAAATTAGAGCATTTGTCGTTGTCTTATTCACCCACCCTCTGTGAGTGTACAATATCACAACAGCATTCCTAGGATGGCTCTTGAAAAGTCCTTCCAGAGCCAAGATCCAGAGATAACATTTAAAAGAGCAAGAGCCTCTTTGCCATTTACTCTTCTATTGTACATTTCACTGTGTAGCTCTATTTGTTGTCTTTCCAGTTAGAAGCTTCTTCTTTTTAGGCAAACAAGAACACTGAGCAAGGCTGTCACTGTTATCCCAGGGGTGCCACAGCAGCCCTTAAGTCCGTCCTTTGAGAACTGTTCTAAGTGGCCGTCATTCCCAAGCCTCTGCATATTTTGAGCTCACTATATTCATAACATTTTTCCTACAATTTTCTGCCACAATCTTATGTTTACCTTTTATTTAGGATGTCCTCACTAATTTTTGACATGCAACCTTTAAAAATATCTGAGGAGACCTGTGAGCCGTCACATTGTCCCTCTGACACCCCACCACACATACACTTTTTCTCCTTTTGGTGTCAGTGGTGAATGACCCCAAGAGGAGAAAAAAACTGTTTTTCTATAAATAATGTATTCAAAGTGTCTTGCAGAGTAATTAGCTTATAGTAAAAATTCAATTATCACTGCTACTGCTGTTAAGAATTTCTACCTCATTTTAGCTTTGGTTTATTTCAAGTCTTGGCCATGGAATTTCAACTTGATTTTCTCTGAATTTTTTGAAGTATTCTTTTGAGAAGTCTGGTATCAGGTCTGACCAAGTCACCTTTCCCTTTGTACCTATAACAAACCTCTATTATATCACGATCATCTTTGTTCCAAATTCCCTAACACTGTTCTTTTATCAACAGGTCTTTCTTTTGGGTTTAAATAAATCCAGACCAGCAGTTTCTCAAAATTTTTTCTTATAAATGTTTTCTTATAATTCATTGTCAGCCAGGAAAATTAACCACATACCAACACCTCTGTTTTTAATAGGAGACTTCTAGTAATGTCCAAAAGTTAAAAAAATAAAAAATCTGCCACCTTTTGGTATCCATGTCTTGCCTGTTTACTAGTTTTGTATTCTGCATCATGAAAACTTCATTCATCTTCTGCATCTGACCAGGCATGCTGGTCATCCATTCCACAATAATGCCAGGTCTATTCCTCCCTCTTTATACCCTTCCAGAAATCTGTCCACCATTTATCACACCTTTAATGTATTAAAAAAATAGATTTCTTACTATGCCCTTATATTCCATGTTGTTATGGAGTATAACATGTTGAATAAGACAGATATACTTCCCACTGTTATACTACATTCCTAAATTTCTACCAATTAAGTCTCAATATTACGTGAAAGTTTGCTCCAAATTAAATTTTCAATTTGTTTGTCATTGGCCAACTGAGGTCATAATTTTCAACCCTATCTTCCTAATCACTTGCACATTCACTGTCATTGTTCTACCTACAGACATCTGTTGTATTCCACAATTGTTCAAACATACAGCTCTTCATTATTCCAGGAATTTATTTCTCCTCCCTATAAGTTTCAGTATAATTTTACTGAACAGAACATCACCTCTCCTGACAACCATAGTCTCCAATTTTCATAGTACGCACATCATCTTTGCCAAATCATGGTCCAAAAAAATCCATTCTCCAAGAAAGAAATGTTTGAGATAGCATGAAAATCAATCAAAGTCATAAAAAGCAAAATCTGAACTGATTGAAATGTTTAAAGTAACACTCCAGTTTTCTGTGACTCAGTTTCATATTTGTAGACATTTCAGGAACCGGATATGGAAATGGCATTTATCTATGGTTATGTAATTTACCACATAAATTTAAAGTTATTAGTAATTAGTGGGATGGATTTTTGCCAATTTTTTACCATTGTATCCTTGCTACTGCTTCAGAAATTACCTAATAACTAAGTATGTTAAAGCTCTGTACCATGAAAACATAATCCCCACAATGTGTCCTTCATCCTGGTTTCTGGGACAGAACTTTATGTCTTTGCTGGTACATAGAAGCATACTTCATTGTTTCAGGGACATTTAGATCCCACTCCCAAAGGTATGGTTTCATACTCAAGATGCAACAAATGATTTAGCTTCAGTAATTGAAACACTGTTTTATTTGAAACGCTCCCCCTCGCCAATCTATTCGTGATCATTTTAAATCCCCAGTCTTCACAGAAACATTTTTCTCTCCCCATTTCCTTCTTGCATCACCTCTCCCACCTTATTTAAAATGACCTCACCTCCTTTAATAACCGTACCATCAACAATAGTCCCCAAATCTTTACCTTCTACCCAGTACATATTTAGAGCTCTTTTAATTGTCACAGCTTCAGGAAGAAAAATCTAGCTCAATTACTCTAAGTGATCATTTCCTGTGCCATTTATCTATGGCTACATAATTATCCTGAAACTTGGTGGCATGAAATAACCATTTATTATTTCTGGTGATTCTTTGCATCAACTGAGCAGTTCCTGCTGATCTCACCTAGTCACAGTCAGATGGGATGTGAAATGCTAAAAGTGGTACAGTAGGTAGCTAGTTAGATAAGAACAGGGCAGGAGAGAGCTCCCCGACACACACACCAGGAGCATTGGGCGACCATGAGGCAGTTGCTAACTGTCTCTCTAAAGTAACAATTTGTCACAGCTGGTGCCAGGGAAAGGCAGTCTCTAATAGAAAACACCTGAGACTGGTGAGCAGCAGCTTCCCAATACGATCTCAGGAGTGGGGAGAAGTAACGCAAGACTCCGGAAGCATGCCAACATATAAAACCCCAAGTCAAGAGGCCAAGCCTTGCACTTGGCCTCTCATGTCACCTACTCGGCCCTCTTCCAAGTGTAATTTTCTTCCTTTCATTACCGCTCTAAAGCTTTTTAATAAACTTTCACTCCTGCTCCAAAACTTGCCCCGGTCTCTCCTTCTGCCTTATGCCCCTCAGTCAAATTCTTTTTTCTGAGGAGGCAAGAATTGAAGTTGCTGCAGACCCATGTGGATAACTTCCTCTGGTAACAAAAGCAGAGGCATATCCAGCATGGGTCAGCAGGAGCAGTCCACATAAGGCACGGGCAAAAATAGGGTGCATCATCTGTAAATTTTAAAGCAACGATTTAAATGACAAGAAGTCAGCCTACCTTTGATTATCACCATGTGCCAGCAATTCCAAACAGTGTCAGTTGTACTACTCTTCCCTGAAAAAAAAGAAAAAAAATGTGTTGGCCTAATTTCTAAATAAATATTGGAGCTCTTAAGTTTTAATAACATTTACAGAAGCTTCAAATTAACCCATTTTATTACTTATCTTTTAATAAACATTGTATTCTACATAGAAGTTAATTTGGAGAACTCACAGTTATACAGTCAACCCCAAACCCCCAGCCCCCACAGTGTCTGTTACATATGTTTAAGAATAGTTTCATAGTGACTAGGAATTGTTCAAGCTTTCTTTGTGAGCAGTTTACATCCCTATTTCCGTGGTACTACATATTCTTGTGTTTAATCAGTAGATTTGAAATTAGCAGTGATAAAATCACAGAATAGAAGGAACTCAAATTGTGTTTCCTCGTCTTTACAATCATTCTTACTCTTTGGAATTTCTGTGCAAATTTTTTTTTAAACTGAGGCAAGGTGAAAACTGAAGTATATTTTTTGTTGAATAAATTTTTATTTCATCTATGAAATATTTTGCTCAATATGAATATCTTTGAAATTGACACTTATTCATTATCTTACTTGCCAACTGTTTGCTTTAAAACTAAGAAACATCAAGAAAATTAGAATTTTTTATAGTTGAATATAATTTTGCCATAGGGAAAAAGGTGGTGTTAAAATGATCTACTCTGAGTGGCCAACACTTGAGTACACTATTAGCCAGAGAATCTAAGATGCACTCACTCACATATCTGGAGTTGGTGCTCTTGGCAGGGACGCCTGGAATCTTCTCCACAAAACTGCTTCTCCTCCAGGAGGCTAGACCGGCTGCCCCACAAGATGATCTCAGGGCAATGTTCCTAGAAGGTGAAGGTGGAAGCTGCAGGTCTTGTAAGACTTACTAGCAAAAGAAGTTGCACAGTTTCTCTTTCCCCATCTTCTTCGGTTAAAGCAAGTGGTAAGATCAGCTCAGACTTAAAGGGTGAGAAAATAAACTTCACCCCTGGGTAGGAAGGGCTACGAGTTTTAATAATATATTTATAAAAGCTTGTTCCAGGGGGTCCTTTGTAATGCAGTCTTAAAACTATCTACATAAATTGCTGGGGAAACCTAAGTTATTTCTTGTTACCCAGAAGCTGTTAGGTTCCCAACATGGTAGGAGCTCCTGGAATTGCTGCCTTTAAGTCAGTCCCATCACTCCTTTGGGTAATTACTGCTAACTACCTCTAGGTGTTAGCAATTAGTATAGATTGACCCCAGCTGGGTACCCCGAGGCTTTGGTATCATACAGTCTTACCCTTATAGACCAGGTATTTCAAAATTCCTTGCTTGCCTCTTCAAGGTCTTTTGTCATTCTTTTCAGAGCTACATTCTAAACTTCGCTAGGGCAATTAGGGTATGTCTGTAAGATCTCCCATGGGGGAGGATTATTTTTTGCAGCAGTTTAGTTTGTCAGTAAGAGAATATGAACTTAATAAGAATTTGATTTGATTGTGGACCAAATCTGACCAAAGCTAGAAGGAATGCCTTTCCTCTTCTTAAAGCCTTTGATTTTGATCCATTTTATATGGCACACCTCCTTTTAGCTTTTAGTATGCTTACGTGTGCAATGGACACGTTTGAAGTCCTGGTAGACTTCAAACACTCTGAGAACAGGGTTGATGTTGTCTTCTCCCTTGTGTCTCCCACAATATCTTGGGCAGTTCCATAAACAGTGAGTCCTAATAAATATCTACTGATGAATAAACGAATGCATAGAAATTTTCCCTGTGTATTAGTAGTCCTAACACAACAAAGAATTTAAAAATGGGTATAACCCTTACTTCCCTACACCAGAGACAGGAAGATATCAGAATTGAAGATCAGCTAACCAGGGGAAACAATAATTAAATTTGTGGACTTTGATTCTGTATTTCTATTCTCGGGCTAATTTTTAATCTGCTTAAATGTAAGCTTCTCCATAAAAGAAAATCATTGTTCCAAGTTTCTTGAGATGTAAAGGGAAAAACACAAAACACACATGTTCATTTCCTGAAAGTTCCAATAGAGGCACCAGCGTAGAGAAGGCTTCCTCCACCACCACCCTCCGGACCGTGGCAATGCTCATCTTTGTTCTCTTAGCCTTGTCGCCTTTTCATTTCCTTCAGCTGTGTATGTCTCCAAGTCTTTTGTCTGCTGCCTGGAGAATGAGTATTATCTGAAAGAATAAATGACCGCTTGAGGAAATGAAAGTGTACAATCAATCTTTTTACAAATCTGTCTAATGGTTATTTGCAAAAGAAGTGAAAATGCTGAAACATTTTCGGTTTTTAAGGACACAGCAAGCAGAAAATACGCCTAAGGATCCAAATTAGTATTGGTCTGACCAAAGTGAGTTAATGACATAACCGTACTTCTTCATTTAAAATTTCCTTTAATTGTTGCTAACTTTATTTGTTAGTATTACTTTAATCAGTGATTCTTGTACTTCAGCTAACATCAGAGTTGCCTGCAGGGCTTGTCAAAATACAGATAACTGCTGGGCCCCACTTGCAGAATTTCTGATTTGGGCCTGGGGTGGGGCTCAAAAATGTGTATTTGAAATAAATTCCTGGGTAATATTGATGTTTCTGGTCCAGAGACCACACTTTCTCAAAGTGTGATTCTCACATCTGACTGAAACTATCTTTATTCATATATGGCTCCCCACCCACACATTCCTAACTCTAACACCTCCTTAAAATATCTCATGAAATTCTAGGTAATTCATCCCCTGGTAAAACACTTAATACTATTCATAGTCATTTATAGTTGAATTCCATTTATCATTAATAAATGTACAACTAAAAATAAATGTAAATCAGAAGCAAGTCAGTGGATAATGTCACATGATCAAAATGTAAAATTGTTTCAAATCATAGGCCTTTTTACCAAATCAATAACTCAAAATGATCTACTGTGTACATTTAATATGAATCAGTCCACTTCAATAAATAGAATTAAATTATGCCTTTTTAGATAAGCAAAAATATCGTATAGCATTATTGTATCTAAAGTGATTTCACCTTGGGGGTAGGGGTAGAGAAGGCACCAGGATCTCCGAAGGGAGAATATCTAAGTCAGTGAGATACACCTGGTCCTGGATAAAGGCCAGAGATAAAAGATGAAATTAGAAGAAAAGAGGAAGTTGCCGGGCTAAGGCTTTTGCTCATATTGAAGAGAAATAGTCAAAACAGATGGAGTCTCCATGATGACCTAGAAAGTCTAGCCCCCCATCTGTGGTCCTCAAACCCACATCTTTACTCCTTCAACTTCTGCAGCTTCCAAATTAGACACACACATGTGTTCCCTCCAGTAGGCCCCCCTAGGTTGAATTCCCTCTTTCTTTCACAATGCACACAGGCTTTTAACAAATGCCTATTGAATGACTAAATGAATGAATGAGAAGGCAGTAGAAATAAAGAAAAAGTTATAAACTTAGAAGAGGAGTGGAAACTGATTTTTGCTCTGGAGTGGAGCAGGGATGTTTTGGCTGAGGATGTTCTTCATATGTGTAGAGTCAGAGGGAGGTGACCCGCAGGCAGGGCTGCCATGCAGAGCTGTGTACAGGGTATCATTAGAAAGCTCAATGTAGATTACAATGTTGATGCTAAGCCCAATAGTTGTGGGGAGCACCACCTGCCTCACTGAATGCAGAGGTCTACAGAGGAACCCTATAGTATAGGGGTTAGAAATTAGGACTTTGGGTAAAATAAATTCTAATTGGTTCTAACTTGTGTGATATGCAGATTTAACCTCTCTCAACCACCATTTACTCATCTGTTGTGAGTGTTAGATAGGACTGCTCCTGCTTTTGGCAAAATGCCTAGAATACATCTTTCTTAACTGGTTTGACCTCTTCTCTCCATACCTTGACCTGCTTCTCGTTTCAGGCAACTACGGGAATAGGAACTCCAGTTTGTTATTTTTAGTCCTGGAACTTGCCCCTGCCAAACTAATCCAGTGTCTCCCAAACTCTCTTCTGCTGTGACACATTTGATAATTTAGGCCTCTTGTATCACAAAGAAATATCTAAGGTCATAGTACGCTGGTAAATATTGAACAACGAGCTCCCTGGAGGGGAAAAAAAAAAAAGGCCCTGATTTGTAGTATTCACCAATATCTATGGTGTAAATGCTCCCACTGTGCCAATTCAAAGCTACTGAAAACAAAATCACAGAACAGAGTTCAAAAGAAAGCTATAATCAGCTTTGGTGATCCTTTCTAAACTGGCTCTAGCACAGCGGTACGAGATGATTTAGGGGCATCCACCACTCCCACCATTCACTCCTTTCTTGTTCCCTGTTTTTTCTGTCTTTTCTTCCTTTCTATGATTGTCTTCCACAACTTCTTTCCCTTTCCCCATGTGTCTGTCAATTCTCGGGACTATTGACTACTCACTCAGAAACCCCACCAACTTTTCTAAGCCCTGCTCAAGTCCCAAGTAATAAAATTATGATCTCTACAAATAATACACACCACCAAGATAGTACTGAACTATTACCACTGAATGAGTTGAGAGTTTATTCTGTGGCCTCATATAAAACTTGCTAGATATTAAAACCAAAGAATCTCTGGCCATTAAGTTGGTACGTAGAATGAGCCAATAATTGCCACTCAATGTCTTTTATTTGCACAAAGGGATTATAAAATTTTCCTGATAAAGTAGGAGAAAGCAGTAATGGTAGAGCAAAGAGACCTGGGATGAAATTAGCTCTTCAAGCCCCAGGCTGGGATTAAATTTTCATTGTAAAATTTTTTATGAATATTCCATCCCTTTGAATTCTAAATGAAGTAGAATTGTCTCCTATAGATAGGATTATTTCCGGGACAGATATCAGGCCATACCACATTCTAAAGGATTATTCCTCCCACCAAATATAACCTCTTCTCAGCACTCCTCCAAAAGTCTTTGTAATTGGATCCATTACCCAGAATCTTCTTCTACCTCTACCCTGCCCCAGCCACTCCTGTTGAAAAGAAGAGTGGAATACATAAGCCTATCAAGTTAAATGAGTTTTTGCCAAAGTGTGGGCAGCCCAGGCCTCTGAGAGTCACACTACATAAAGGGCATTGTGGGATAGGTTCAGATCCAAGGCCTCCTTTCAACTGCTTAAGAATTGATAATCAAGTACATTCAAGAGACAACAGAGTGCTCCATAGCTGCAGACCAGGAATAATGCTCTTTGGAGAAGATTGTTGAGATGCATTTGTAGGTTTTCTGCCTGCTTTCAGAGACAAGGAAATATGCTTAATATGGCGCTCATCTTTCTCTTAGATATGAATTATATAATTCAATCTCTGGAGTCTAATACAGAACAATTGTTTCATATTAGTGCAGCTACTTTATATGCTGTATGCTTTAAATGTTCACCACTTTCTTTGGGTGCTCTCAGCTCCTAATAAGAACGCTTTGAAGAGGCACTGTTCCAAGAACAACCTTGGATTTAAATTTTGGGATGAGTAGTAAATCAAGGTGTGGAGCCATCTTTTCAAAAAGCCACTAAAATCTAGGGGAGGTCACGTAAAATGCTCTGTTTCAAAATAGTTTTGCTTTGTGTAATATATGTTCCCTATTTTCCTTACTCTATTTCCATTATTGAATTTTTTAAATTTAATTGGAATTGTCCTATAGACTTGCTACCTAATTTTAAAAATGGTAAATAAGATGATTACTTTGCAGATACTGCTTGCTTTAAAAATATATGCAACAAAGTATAATCTTACAGAACAATTAGAAAGTAATTATTTGCATTAGAGAAAGAACCATTCCTTAACAAATAGCTTCATTCATTTAAAAAAAATACTGTATTTTGACAGTGTAGTTCAACTGTTATTGATTTATGACAATTGAAGAGAAGAAAAGAATCCAGGGAAGTAAAACTAAAAAAGCATATAAAAGCTAAACGAAGGATTTGGGGCTGAGAATAATAAATGCCACTAACAGCTGATTCAAATACCAATAATGACATTACGGCCAAAAGTTTATCTATTGCTTACCTAGAGCTTTTAGCCAGAGTCACTGATGCTTGTTCCTGAGACTAGATTAAAGTATATCAAGAAGATCAGTTGGCCTGCCAGTGAGGAAAGGAAAAAGTTTTCTAGCCTTAGGCAAATGCACAGATTTTTTCGAGTAATACCTGAGCCTCTTGGCTGGGATTTTGATATTCTGTCCATACCCAATTCCACTAACTTCAGACAGTGGTCAAGACACAGTCTTGAAAAGACTAACTGGGCCCAACCATAGCCTCTCCATTCTCCTGAATTCTAGACTCCTGTTGCCATGCCCCACCTGGCACACTGGACCTACTTTTCAAGAATGAAAGAAAAAACAAAGTTGAAAACAGACAAAAGTAACAATGACACCCCAAGAGGAGGGTCCCCCATGCTGCATGTGCCATTCACCTGTTCTCTTACATTACTCACCCAACGTCTCCACAGGCACGTGGAAGGTAGAAAACTGCCTAACAGACCTCTTCATTCTCCAACTTTCTTGCTTTCATCATTCAATGATCTTGTAAAATCCATGGAGCCCACAACCAAAGAAGCAGTAGGTGATGGCTTTTGAGTGGACAAATTTCAAGACAGTGTGTTTCATAATACTGAACATCAAGACATTAACCTCAACAACACAATGAGAAGCAATAGCAAAAACAGTTCTATGAGTGTCTAATACTCCTCTGTCTATAGGACTCAAAAAGTAGCATGGACCTCAGTGTACAAAAGAAACAGGAATTCTCTTCACTTTATGGGAAAAGAAAGAGAACCCAGTGACAGAGTGAAGACTGCTTTAGTCCCAGCTCTCCTCTGAAATTTATTACCTCTCAGTGTGAATTCTGGAGAGGAAAGTGATGTATACAAGAAAAATGTCCAAACTTGAGAAGTTATCTCATGCCTAGGGAGGCACTGGAGTATGGAAGAAAGAGCATTGGCCTAAGAGGCAAAAGAACTAGGCTCTGCCATTGGCCCTGTGACTTCTATAAACTATGTAAATGGCCAAGTGTTTGTTTCCTCATCTGTACACTAGGAATAATAATAAATGCTCCTACCTCCAGGGGCTTCCTATGAGGGTCAAGTGGGAAAATGAGTGGGACCAGTTTGTCTGACATAGAGCCGTAGTGAGAGAAGCCACTACCGCATAAACCCTGCTTAATTTCATCCCTTATGTCATATTCTTTGATCTAATTAGAAACTTTCCATTTCAGTCCAACTTTGTTATTTGTTTAAACAACAAGCCAAAACATCACCTTTACCCCTTCCAGAGGTTGCCCAAAGCATGAGGAGAAAAATCAGACCTATCAGCTAAGCTGCAATGTCTCCAAAGACATGATGAAATGCTGGGGCATGAGGTAAGGCTAACACCATCCTAAAATTGGACCAGAGATGAGATAATACATGCAAAAGAGCTCTGAAACCATAAAGCACTAAACTGCTGTGTGTTGTTACTGTTAATGAGGAGGGGTTGGGTTTGGGTGACAGTATTTTGTGGCTGGGCCCAAGGTCGCGCAGTCAGACCTCAGACATTGCATAGACAGTTGCTGTTCTGACTGAAGAACCAATGCCCTCGTCATCCTTGTCTCAGTGTAGACCCTGAACATTACTCATCCTGCTTCATTATTCTTGTTTTAAGGCTTTTGTTGATTTCTGAGTAGAGTTTAAATGAGGTTTTCTTTCACACCTACTTAGAAACACTGGAAAACAACATACCCATACCCTGGACGTGTGTCATTTTGTGTATGAGATGTCTTTAAAATCCTTGGGCTTCATTGAACTAAATTTCGAAGACTAACTTGCAAGTTGGAGATCAACTCCCTCTTGAGAGGAAATAAAAGGAAGATACATAGCTTGGTCATCAGGGCTGTTGGACAAGATGCTAAAGCAGCCACAGCCACCAAGCTAGTGGGTGCTGGTGTACTCTCTGTACTTTTTAAATCAGATGATTTTAAAATGCACCACAACATTGACCTTCTAAACAAAAGGCATTGCCTCTAACTTCAGTTTCTTTTTCCTGGCATCTTCTTATTTTTTACCCCAGAAATAACATAACCTTAACATACTTCTCCAATCTTCCCCCCAGTCCCCCTTACACTTGCCAAACAAATATCTTTGAACCAGAGTTCTTAACCATAGACTAAAAATTTAAGAATATACAAATTCAATGGGAGGCCAAGGCGGGCAGATCATGAGGTCAGGAGATCGAGACTATCCTGGCTAACACGGTGAAACCCTGCTTCTACTAAAAATACAAAAAATTAGCTGGGCGTGGTGGCAGGCACCTGTAGTCCCAGCTACTCAGGAGGCTGAGGCAGCAGAATGGCATGAACCTGGGAGATGGAGCTTGCAGTGAGCTGAGATCACGCCACTGAATTCCAGCCTGGGTGACCGAGTGAGACTCCATCTCAAAAAAAAAAAACCAACACAAATTCAAAACGAACTACTTTAGGTGAATAAAGCACTGAGATATTAACAACTCATCCCATTATTTGTCTTCATTTATACTGAAAGCACAAAAACAGCCAGAATGTTTGTTTATTTATAAAGATGACAACCACCGGTTCCAGTGGGTCTCTGTAACAAATGTGTTGCTCAGCATTGAGTGTCAGACCTGAATAATAAAGGCCTAAGTTCAAAGCATCATGGAGTTTGAAGAGACATTAAAGGTCATATCATCCAATCTCAACAGTTTACGGATAAAGAAGCTGAGATCCAGGGGAGGGAATGCCTTGCCTGTGGCCACACTGCTGGTTAATGGTCTCATCTTTCTGGTCCATCACTCTGCATTACACCATGGTGAAGGTTCTCCTTGACCCTCTAAAAGCAAGCCTTATTCCCAGATCCAGGACAATAACATCTTTGCTCCACCTATTGAAATCATTAGTATAAATTTTAAAATAGGTTATCCTATTCATCTATCCTTATATATAGGTCTTTGGAACACGCTGCCATCACAACTTCAAGAATTTGTGGATAGAAGATAGCACAAGGTCATGTGAAATTAAAATATATATATTTATTTTAATTATGAAAATTATTTGTAATTAATATTAGGCAAATAGCAAAATGCAGTAAAGTACCAAGGATTTGGAGAGGGGATCATTACTCCCCCACTGTTAAGTCACAGCATGGTAAATAGGCTATTCGGAAACGAAAATGCTCATAAATATATATATGCCATCCTGAGTACCCCTTCATTTCAATAACACTAATTGCCCTTTTTTTCCTTGCTGCTCCTAGCCATATTTCTTGGAAAACAACAGCTGTGTTTATTCAAATAGCAGCATACTGATGACTTGATGATAGGGTAATCTGCTGGAATTCCAAGTGTGACAGTCCCAGAGATAACTTCTCGGCACACCAGAAAAGTATCCTTTGCATAGTACAAAGCTTTGGAAAGGAATCCCCACTTTGTTAGCACATGGGATTGGATGTTCTTTATTTCAACTGGTTGTGACATTGAATTTCTTCCAACAAGTATCATATTTTCTGGTTCTTGCAGAATAATCTTCCCATACATCATTGTCACAAAGTAAATCTGCAACATGAACATTTTCACTCCAATGGCTTCTAAGCAAAGGGATTAAACAGTGCCTTACAGTGAATTACAATAAAAACAGCCACAAGATTCAGTTCAAAATCAGAGCAATAAATTCCACTTGTTGGTATTTTCTCTGAATCAGTGGACACTGGAGGGGATAATAACAGCTTAAGAAGCCATTTACTAGAAAAACAAAATAATACAAACAAACAAATGAGACCCAAATATCCCTGGGAATGTAACTAATTAAAGAAGAAGTTTAATTTCCAAGGGTACCAAGGGTTAAATTTCTACAAGAAGTTGTCATCTTTCTTGATGATGACCACTCAAGACATATTCCTACTGAATATGAGATTGAAAGGAGTATTTAGACATAAAATAAGCTCAAAAAAGCTAACCAATATTTTAAAGTAATAAAGTAGTCTTTTAATAATAATCTTTATAACGTGTGAAGTTTTAAATTTTATTACTGAGTCTTGATGTTTATCAAGAACTTAATTCTTTTCTTCAAGAGGCATTGTCAAATCACCTTGAAACCACAGACTTGTATTGCTGATTACCTTAAAAATAACAATAACAAGTACATATATAAAGCAATATGTTTCAGGTACTCTTTCACGTTCTTGAATACGTTAGCTCTTAAATGAAGGGGTCCTTTTTTTCAGATGGAAAACCTGAAGCACAGAAACCCTGTCACTTGTCCAAGCTCACCCAGCTAGTAAGCAGTGGTCGAGATCCCAGCCCGCGCTTCTAATTCTACAGTTCATGTTCTTCACATGGACACTATACTTCTTTCAAACTAAGTATAACATGCAAGAAAAAATCATACACGACTTAAAAGCAACATTTTATAGATATAAATAATTCCTTCGTATAAAGGGCATTTATATGATATTTCACCAAAAAGGAGCCTATGGAAGGAGGCTGGACTTAGAAGTCCTGCTAAGTCAGAAAAATTTTAATGCACATATACACCTGGTGTACGAGACTGAAAATCAATGGAGGAAGCTCATCTCCTCAATATATCAAGAAATTTGGACATTTTTCAAAAAGACTGTTCTCTCTGTTTCCCGGAGAGAGGAAAGGGAAATACGTTTCTAAAAAAGTCTGTCCAGGTTAGAAGAGATTTCTGTCTGCCAAAATGGGTTCCCAAAAAGGTTTATAAAAATTGTTCTTCTAGAAGTTATGTTTGTATTTTGTTTTGTCTGATGTTGTTTTTTAATACAGTAGAATGCTACAGAACTAGAATGGTTTGTGAATTCCTAAAAAGAGGCTAATTAATGGTCTCTATCATTTCATGAAGACAATTCTGTCTTTGGAATAGGGTAAGAACTTAATGCAGCAGATAACAAAGTCACACTCTGTTTTTTTACTCACTCAGGATAGCTTTTGGAATATTCACAACGCCACTAAACAAATTCCAAACCTCTTTATGTACCATCTTCCCCTTTCCTGCATGGATTGTATCTTCACTGTAGATTTCAGGTGGAAGTTTCCAAAACGAGAATGGCAATTTCAGACTAAAATGGCTAACACACATGACAGAACCTCTCCTAAATTTTCATGAAAATTGCTAAATGTCTATATGTGTGTTTCTATATCAATATGTATATAAATGTATGTGCATGTCCATGAGTATCTGTGTGTTTGTCAGAGATTTTGTGTGTGTATATGTGTGTCAAATGAAAATGAAGGTAGGCATAGGGAAACAAAAGTAGAAATTTAGTTTCAAAATTTACAGAGGATCCCAAGGGGAAAAAACAGAATAAAAAGAATTGGAGCAATAAGTAAAGATATAACTAAAGAAAACATTCCAGGATTTTAAAAATGTCCTAAATACATGCATATAAATAATTCAATATGTTCCAGAAAAAAAATAAGTAAAAAAAATCTGTATCTAGAGGAATCCTTGGACAGTGTTTTTCAAGAATAAATAAATTTCTTATAAACATTTAGAAAAAATGTATTCTACACTTAAAGGAACAAAATTAAAGTTAGCCTCAGACTTCTACTTCGTAAATTAAATTGCAGAAGACAAGGAAGATGCATACAGAATTTTGAAAGTAAATTTAATATCTAGAGTAATCTATTTGAAATGCATAATCATATCTCCATATTAAAACTTCTCGAGGATTTTCATTGCCCTTATAACAATGTACCAAATTCCAACAGTGATTCACATGGCCATCCACCATCCACAATTGAGTTTTTACCCACTCTTTATAGGATTTATATGTCCCACTCCTCTTCACTTTCAGTGTTTTAAGTATACTGGTCCTCTTTCAGCCTCTCAAATTTGCCATCTGCTCCTACCTCAATGCGTCATTCATGGAGTTTCTGTTACTCAGAATATTCTTCCTCCTACTCTGCATTTCTGCTAAAATTTCAGGTCTCAGTCTAATGCAATTTTTTTAAAGTAAAAACGTTCTCTGATCCTCAAACTAGGTTGTTATGTTGTTCCTTCTGAATTACATACCCATATAATCACCCTTATCTCTCCTTTTTGTCTTCATATCCTTTATGTTTTAAGTATCTGCTACCTAGTAAGTTATAAGCTCCAAGAGGACATGGGCCATATCTGTCCTATTAATCTTTATAAGTCTAATATTTAACATTGTGCCAGGTACATAGAGGATGTTCAATAAATAATTGTTATAGGAATGAACGTATTAATGAATGAAACACACAAATATTCTTAAACATTCAAGAGCTTGGAAAATATATTACCCATATGCCATTCTTTAAGGGTATGTGTTTATACGGGTGCATATTTCAGCCACTCAAAATATCAATCAAATTAAGAGCTCAAAAATGAAAACAACGTGCTGTAAAATTACCAGTGGTGAGGACTGAGATCAGTGAAATATGCATTTGCCTACAAAAGTATTGAAAACATAATGTATTAAAGGCGAATAAATAAAATCCAATTTGAAGTTAGCTAAAAATTATCAGTAATATCTATTAGTTATGGCATTATGGCTGATTTTTATTTTTTCCCATGTTTTTTATATTTACCAGTCTATAAAAATATACAGTATTTTTATAATTGAAGAACTACATATTTTTCTGTAGAAGGATATACAGTGAAAATTGGGGACTAAGCACAGTAGCTCATACCTGTAATCCCAGCACTTTGGGAGGCTGAGATAAGAGGATTGCTTGAGCCCAGGAGTTACAGACCAGCCTAATCAACATAGTGAGACCCTTTCTCTATGCAATTTAAGCAAAATAAAATTTTTAAGTAAAAAGAAATTAGAAAAAAAAGAAAACTTGGGGGAGAGGAAGACAGTTAATAAAATATTCAGTGCATTGTCTTTGTCAGTGATAGGTTTAAGGACATGGCCCTTTAACCCAATTTTGACCAATAGAATACAAAAAAAAAAAATCTGCTGAGAGGGAGCATTTCTGGAAAATACTTTCCTCCCTGATGAAAAAGGGGGGAAATGGAAAAAAATTATCTTTGCTTCTTTCTTTGTCAATTTTAGATATGGCTATGTAAAAAAATTATCCCACTACAAAACATCTGAAAATTGCTCATCTACTACACTGCCAGAAAAAAAAAACTCTATTCTTCTCTCATTATAAAGATTTGTTTATTTTTATAACATTATTTGGGATTTTTAAAGATGATTTAAGCTTTTGTTTTAGATTGCAGATTTGTTACGTGGGTATATTCTATAACACTGAGGCTTGGGGTACGACTGATCCTGCCACCAAGTACTAAGCATAGTACCCACTAGGTAGTTTTTCAGCCCTTGTTCCTCTCCCTCCCTCTCCATTCTGGTAGTCCCCAGTATTTATTGTTCCTATCTTTATATCAGTGTGTACCCAGTGTTTGGCCCCTGCTTATAAGTGAGACTAGGCAGTATTTGGGTTTCTATTTCTGTGTGAATTTGCTTAGGATAATGGCCTCCAGGTGCATCCATGTTACTGCAAAGGACATAATTTCATGTTTTATGGCTGCACAGTATCCCATGATATGTATGTTCCACATTTTCTTTATCCAATCCTTCACTTATGGGCATCTAGATTGACTCCATATATTTGCTATTGTGAATAGTGCTGTGATGAACATACAACTGCATGTGTCTTTTTGGTAGAACAATTTATTTTCCTTTGGGTATACACTAAGTAATGAGGTTGCTAGATTGAATGGTAGTTCTGTTTTAAGTTATTTGAGAAATCTCCAACTTGCTTTCCAGAGTGGCTGAACTAATGTCTATTCCCACCAATGGTGTATAAGCATTTAAGATTTGGGAATTTAAAATCTTATTTTCAGTCTACTCTTGTCTTCCCTTAACTTTTATAAGATGCCCTTTAGTATGATGACTCCTACTGTTCTTTACACCTGAAAGGATTTAACCTGTTTTTATCCTGTGAATTTTAGTTTTTGAAGACCATTTCAGATATAATCTTCATTATAAATTATCTTTAACATTTTGAGAAATAAATTCTTTTGGATTTATTTTTTGTTAATCAGCCAACTAATTTCATTAGAAAACTCTTGCAAAGTATTAAGGAACAGGTAATCCTATGTGCAATAAATATTCAAGTGATACAACTAGAAAACAAATATAGATTCTGAGAATATGGAGTAAAAATACATTTTCTTATTCCTCTCACTAAGTACAACTAAAAGTTCTGGACATTATGTGTAACACAAACATTAGTGAACTAAAAAATGGAAAGAAAGAGCCACACTGAATAGGACCTTCAGGACTCATGAAACAACATGGCGATAAGTTCCCTGGGTTTTCTTTATGCCTCATATATTCCAGAGTTGGACCTAAGAAACTGACAACTTCAAAGAAATAATAGCTGAAAATTTCCCAAATTTTGCAAGAGACATAGTCTACAGATTTAAGAAGCCAAGCAAACCCAAAGCAGGAGAAATACTATGAAATCACACTATAAAACATCATAGTCAAAATTCTATAAACAAAGACAAAGAAATCCTGAAAGTAATGAGATAGAGACAAAAGCTTACCTATATTAAAAAATAATAAATCAGAGACAGTGATTTCTTATAAAAAACTATGAATGCCAGAAGGAAGTGGCACAGTTTTTCGAATACCGAAAGATATGCAGAGAAAGTATCCTTCAGCAATAAAGGGGAACTCAAGACATTCTCAGATGAAGTAAAACTAAGAGAATTTGTCTTCAGCAAACCTCCCCTAAAAGAATAGCTAAAGAAAATTCTCTTAACAGAAAATAAATGATAAAAGTAGGATCCTTGAAACAAGAAGGAAGAACTTTGTAAATAAAAATATGGATAAATGCAATATACTTTCCTTTTTAAAATTTTCCCAAATCATGTTTGACAATTGAACTAAAATTATAACACTGTCGGATATGGTCCTAAATGTATGTTAATGAAATATTTAAAACAATGCTGGTGGAAGAAATCAATGATCTAAAGAACAGGGGAGATATACTGTGTTTAAGGATAAAAAGACTTTACATAGTAAAAATATTCGTTTTCCACAAATTTATATGCAAGTGTAATGCAATTCCTATTAAAATCCTTGCTACTCATTTTTCATAGATATAGACAAGATTATTCAAAAAATAATATGAAAAGGCAAAAGAAGTGGAATAGTTAAAAACAAATTGCAAAAGAAAAATAATAGAAGAGTAATGAGTCTACCTGATTTTAAGACATTTTGTCTGGCTGCAGTAGTCAAGACTGTGTGATACTAATGGAGCAATCCACACATAGATCAATAGAACAGAAGAGAGAAACCATAAAGAGATCAACACAAATATGTCCAACTGAATTTTGACAAAGAAGCAACAACCAATGGAGTCTTTTCAACAAAAGTTGCCAGAACGACTGGACATTCATAGGCAAAAATAATAGTAATCTTGTCATAAACCTTATACCTTACACTTACACAAATTTGTGTAACCTTACACCTTACACAGATTAACTCAAAAATGCATCATAGACTTAAAGGTAAATTGTACAAGTATAAAATTTGGGGGAAAAAATTACAGGAGAAAATGTTTGGGCTCCAGGTCTCAGCAAAGTGTTTTTAGACTTGACAACAACGCATATATATAAAGGGAAATATTAATAAATTAGACCATCAAAGTTAAAAACTTTTGCTCTGAGAAAACATTGTATTAAGAGAGTGAAAAGACAAGCTACATACTGGAAGAAGGTATTTGTAAACCACATATCTGACAAAGAACTAGTATCTATAATATATAAAGAACTATCAAAACTCAATAGTAAAAAAAGCTAAATCAAGCAATAAAACTATTGTTGTATTGGCACAAATTAGTGAATAAATAGTTCATCAAAGAAAGTAAATAGATAGCAAATAAGCATATGAAATTATGCCCAATATAATTAGCCATAGGGGACATGCAAATTAAAACAACAAGACATTATTACATGCCTATCAGAGTGGCTGACATTGAAACAAAGTGATAGCAGTAAATACTGGCAAGGATAACGAGATACTTGATCACTCATATGCTGCTGGTGGAGTTATGAAATGGTGTAGTCACTCTACAAAACAATTTGGCAGTTTCTTTAAAAAACTAAACATGCAACTGTTATACAACCCAGCAATTTCAGCCACGTGCATTTATAATAGAGAAATGAAAACTTATGTTCATCCAAAACCTTTATACAACTGTTCATAGTAGCTTGTTTGTAATAGCCAAAACTTGGAAACAACTCAGATGTCCTTTCACTGGGTGCATAATAATTAAACGAACTGATACACACCTATCATACACTGCTATTAAGCAATAAAAAGGAACAAATTACTGATAAACACAATAACCTGTAGGAATCTCCAGAGAATTATCCTGAGTAAAAAAGCCAATCCTGGACATAGACAACGTGGTACATTTACACCATGGAATACTATGCAGACATTAAAAAGAATGAAACCATGTCCTTTGCAGCAACACAGATGGAGCTGGAGACCATAATCCTAAGTGAACTAATTCAGAAACATAAAATCAAATATCACATGTTCTCACTTATAAGTAGGAGCTAAACAATGGGTATGCATGAACATAGAGATAAAAATAATATACACTGGGGCTTCCAAAATGGGAGATGGGAAAGGGGATAAAGGTTGAAAAATTATCTTTTGGGTACAATGTTCGGTATTGGGGTGATGGGTATACTAGAAGCCCAATCTCCACCAGTATGCAATATACCCACTGATATGATTTGGCTGTGTCCCCACCAAATCTCATCTTCAATTGTGATCCCCATAATCCCCACGTGCCTAGGGAGAGACGTGGTGGGAGGTGATTGGATCATGAAGGTGGTTTTCCCCCTTGCTGTTCTCATGATAGTGAGTTCTTACGAGATCTAGGGCTCTTCCCCCTTCACTTCTCACTCTTCTCTCTCCTGCAGGCATGTGAAGAAGATCCTTACTCTGTTTTTGCCTTCCACCATGATTGTAAGTTTCCTGAGGCCTCCCCAGCCATGTGGAACTGTGAGACAATTTAACCTCTTTCCTTTATAAATCACCCAGTCTTGGGCAGTTCTTCATAGCAGTGTGCGAACAAATTAATACATCCACGTAACAACACACACACAAAAAGAAATAAAATGGGTATTTTAAAATAATTTTAAAAAGAAAAAGTCAATATCAAAAGTTTATATACTCTATGATGCCAGTTATAAAACATTCTTAAAATGACAAAGTTATAGAAATGGAGAATGGATTAGTTGTTATTAGGGATTAAGAAGGAAGTGGGGGCAAGAGGGAAGTGGGCACAGGTGGGAAGTGGGTATGGCCATAAAAGTGCAACACAAGGGATCTTTGTGGTACTGGAGATGTTCTTTATCTTGGCTGTAACAGTGCCAGTATACTGGCTTTTATATTGCAGTATAGTTTTGCAAAATGTTAACATTAGAGAAACTGAAAAACGAGTGCATGGATTCATTGCATGTAAATGTACAAGTATTTCAAAATAAAAAGTTTACTTAAAAAATACATATATGTAAAACTTTCCATAATAAACCCTGATAACAATCTCTAACAAAAAGCAATGAATAAGAAAATTGTAAACCCATCTCATTCATGAATATAAATACAAAATCCTAGGTTAAAATACCATCAAATCTAATTCAAAAGAACATTAAGGTAATTCTTTCTCATCTTAGCAAAGGATTTATTTTATGACTATGAAGAGTTTGATATTAGGATATGCAGTAAGCAGGAACATAATATTAATAAGCTTTAAAATGTTATTATCTCAGCAGTTTCCAAATAGGCATTCAACAAAATCCAACATCTATTACTTATTTTTTTAAAAAAAAAGGTATGGCAGAGACTGTTACTATTCATCAAACATTTATGTGCTCCATAATCTTTCTCAGTCCCTTGAATCTAAGTGGTCTAGGCATATGACTAATTTTTACCAATTAAACACTGGAAGAAAGAAGAACAGGTGTGCTCTCTCCATGTGCAATCTCATGCAGGTGGTTGAAAGAGAAAAACAGCTGGTGGAGTTAGAATTTGGAAGCAGGCTGGGCCCCTGGGACACTATTTAGGAAGAAACTATTACATACTATGACATGAGCAAGGGATAAACCTTTGTTGTATTAAACCATAGAGATTTCACCGTGCTTTTGTTATTGCAGCATAGCCTTGTGTTACCCCCAACTAATATGACTGATACAACTCTTCTGAATCAAAAGACAGAATCACATTTAATATTTTCCAAACCAAAATTCCATAGGACAATTGCTCTGTGATCTTTGGAAAAATAGTGCCCTGCATACCTGATCTCTCTTTTAATAATTTTCAGCACACATTTGCATATTAAAGGCTCCGAGAAGTCCTGTAGAAAAATTTGTATCTTTGTTGAATTCAACATTTCACAAACTTATTTCACAACTTAATCTTTTAAATAGTGAAACATCTATTGACCAATGAATTTGTATTCTATAGAGCAAATTGAAGAAAATAAGGCACTTGTGCTCATTTTGACAACATATATACTAAAATTGGAATGATACAAAGACTCGCATGTCCCCTATGCAAGGTTGATATACAAATTTGTGAAACGTTCCATATATTTTTTAATGAAAAAAAAGAAAGAGTATTTTTTTAAAAAAGAGAAAATACAGCACGGGAAGCATTTTTATGAGATTCAAAAACAGACCAAAATAGCCACAGTTTTTGCTGACTGAAGTTTATATTCAAAGACTTTTTATCATAGCTTTATTTATGATATAAAACAAACAATAGATAAATGCATATCTCTAGGCAGAGATATATTTAAGCAATAAATATAAAATGATTAATAGTGTTTTAAAATAGCATTGAATTCCTGAAAAATTCATATATTGCTGGATTAAGAAAGTGGGATATAAAATTATATGTATAGTATAGGGCAGGTCAATATACACATATACTCACACCTAGACAAAGAAATACACCAAAATATTAATAGTAGTTATCTCTGGAGGCTGGAATCAGAGGTAATATTTCATTTTATTCTTCATATTTTTTAATATTTTAATCATAAATATTAAACATTATTTTTAAAAGAAATATAGAAAAAGAACAGTTTCTTACAAAATGTCTGCTTTGTCTTTCAGCTAGCACCTTATTATTAAAATGCTGATTGAGGAGTAATAATCTCTTTCAGCAAGTAACATCTCATATTCATGCAAAAGTAATCTTAATACTATTTTTAATAAGAAAAATGTGCTCAAGTTGAACAGTTTTTATCAAATACTTGATGTGAGTATGTAAAGGAGAACTTGACTTCGTAAAAACTGTACTATAAAACAAAACGTTACAATCGCTGATAAGATTTGGAGAGGAAAAGAGAGTCTGGGGGCTGGCAGCCAGAAGAGTGACCTGAAGCTCCAGGGAGTTCATCCCTAGAGTGTGACCTGGAGGCAGGTAGCAGTGTGGTCCAATAGAGTCCCACCATCACCACCACCATCACCACCACCATCAATAACATACACACAGACGCATGCACACACGCCTTCACACTTCACAATGCAAGTTTCTTGAAAGTCCCTTTTCTTTTTTTATTCTATGCCTTCCTTAAAGTTTGCAGCTGCCCATTTCCTCCTTCCAGGATTTTCTCTATCTAAAATTCCTCTGTTAAAATAAATATCTGAGAGAGCTTTCACTGCATCATTTCCAAGACAAATTTATGGCCAGTAGTAGAATCACTAGGAGTTAACTCACTACTTCATCATCTTCATTGTATAAAAGTGGTTGCCTCATGGGTTACAATGATGAATAAATGGCATTAATTAAATGTGCTATGTAATTGTTCATCATTGTTAATTAAAGTTTTTCCCAACTATTTTGATTCTATGTGATCTATTATCACTAAAAAATACTATTCTGTTGTGTCTAAAAGAGTCCAATGGAAGCTTACATAGCAGAGTAAAAAAAGTTTGTCTCCATGGACAAGTTGTAAAAATATACTGGTTTTTTTTTATTTTAAATTGCCCATTGACCTTTCTAAATCCTAGACTGGAGGCGACCATTTCCATTTTTTAAAGGTCACTTATGACATTGCCAGTATGTGGTTGGTAAAGCATTTTTTTTTTTAACTATAAGTTTTGGGATACAAGTGCAGAATGTGTATGTTTGTTACATAGGTATACACGTGCCATGGTGGTGTGCTGCACCCATCAACCCATCATCTAGATTTTAAGCCCTGCATGCATTAGCTATTTCTCCTAATACTCTCACTTCCTTCTTCCCTCAACCCCTGACTGGCCCCAGTGTGTGCTGTTTCCCTCCCTGTGTCTATGTGTTCTCATCGTTCAAGCCTCATTTATAAGTGAGAACATGCGGTGTTTAGTTTTCCGTTCCTGTATTAGTTTGTTGAGAATGATGGCTTCCAGCTTCAATCATGTCCCTGCAAAGGACGTGATCTCATTCCTTTTTATGGCTGCATAGTATTCCATGGTGTACATGTACCACATTTTCTTTATCCAGTCTATCATTGATGGGCATTTGGGTTGGTTCCATGTCTTTGATATTGTAAATAGTGCTGCAATAAACATACCTGTGCATGTGTCTTTATAGTAGAATGATTTGTATTCCTTTGGGTATATACCCAGCAATGGGATTGCTGGGTGAAATGGTGTGTCTGGTTCTAGATCCCTGAGGAATCACCACACTGTCTTCCACAATGTTTGAACTAATTTACATTCCCACCAACAGAGTAAAACCATTCCTATTTCTGTGCAGCCTTGCCAGCATCTATTGTTTCCTGACCTTGTAATAATCACCATTCTGACTGGTGTGAGATCATATCTCAATGTGGTTTTGATTTGCATTTCTCTAATGATCAGTGATGTTGAGCTTTTCTTCATATGTTTGTTGGCTACATAAATGTCTTCTTTTGAGAAGTGTCTGTTCATATCCCTTGCCTACTTTTTGATGGGATTGTTTGTTTCTTTCTTATAAATTTGTTTAAGTTTCTTGTGGATCTGGATATTAGATCTTTGTCAGATTGGTAGATTGCAAAAATTTTCTCCCATTCCATAGGATCCCTGTTCACTCTGATGATACCTTCTTTTGCTGTGTAAAAGTTCTTTAGTTTAATTAGATTCTATTTGTTAATTTTGGCTTTTGTTGCCATTGCTTTTGGCGTTTTTGTCATGAAGTCTTTGCCCATGCCTATGTCCTGAATGGTATTGTCTAGGTTTTCTTCTAGGGTTTTTATGCTTTTTGGTTTTACATTTAAGTCTTTAATCCATCTTGAGTTAATTTTTGTATAAGGTGTAAGAAAGAGGTCCAGTTTCAGTTTTCTGCATATGTCTAGCCAGTTTTCCCAGCACCATTTATTAAATAGGAAATCCTTTCTTCATTGCTTATTTTTGTGAGGTTTGTCTAAGACTAGATGGCAGTAGATGTGTGGTGTTATTTCTGTTCTGTTTCATTGGTCTATATGTCTGTTTTGGTACCAGTACCATGCTGTTTTGGTTACTGTAGCCTTGTAATATAGTTTGAAGTCAGGTAATGTGATGACTCCAGCTTTGTTCTTTTTGCTTATGCTTGTCTTGGCTATACAGGCTCTTTTTGGTTCCATGTGAAATTTAAAGTAATTTTTTCTTATTCTGTGAAGAATGTCAATGGTAGTTTGATGAGAATAGCATTAAATCTATCAATTATTTTAGGCAGTATGGCCATTTTCACAATATTGATTCTTTCTATCTGTGAGGATGGAATGTTTTCCATTTGTTTCCTCTGTTATTTCCTTGAGCAGTGGTTTGCAGTTTTCCTTGAAGAGGTCCTTCACTTCCTTTGTTAGCTGTTGCTATTGCAATTCTCTTTGTAGCAATTTTGAATGAGAGTTCATTCATGATTTGGCTCCCTGCTTGTCTATTTTTGGTGTATAGGAATGCCTGTGATTTTTGCACATTGATTTTGTACCCTGAGACTTTGCTGAAGTTGCTTATCAGCTTAAGGAGTTTTGGGAGCTGAGATGATGGGGTTTTAGAATCATGTCATCTGCAAACAGAGGCAATTTGACTTCTTCTCTTCCTACTTGAATACCCTTTATTTCTTTCTCTTGGCTGATTGCCTTGGCCAGAATTCCCAATACTATGTTGAATAGGAGTAACGAAAGAAGGCTTCCTTGTCTTGTGCCAGTTTTCAAGGGGAATGCTTCCTGCTTTTGCCCATTCAGTATGATATTGGCTGTGGGTTTGTCATAAACAGCTCTTATTATTTTGAGATATGTTTCATCAATACCTAGTTTATTGAGAGTTTTTAACATGAAGGGATGTTGAATTTTATCAAAGTTCTTTTCTCCACCTATTGAGATAATCCTGTGTTTTTGTCACTGGTTCTGTTTATGTGACGGATTACATTTATTGATGTGCATATGTTGAACCAGCCTTGCATCCCAGAGATGAAGCCAACTTGATCATGGTGGATAAGCTTTTTGATGTGCCACTAGATTCAGTTTGCCAGTATTTTATTGAGGATTTCTGCATTGATGCTCATCAGGGATATTGGCCTAAAGTTTTCTTTTTTTTGTTGTGTCTCTGCCAGGTTTTGCCATCAGGATGGTGCTGGTCTCATAAAATAAGTTAAGGAGGAGTCCCTTCTTTTCAACTGTTTGAATAGTTTCAGAAGGAATGGTACCTGCTCCTCTTTGTACCTCTAATAGAATTTGGCTGTGAATCCATCTGGTCCTGGGCTTTCTTTGGTTAGTAGGCTATTACTGCCTAAATTTTAGAACTTGTTATTGGTCTATTTAGAGATGTAAATTCTTCTGGTTTAATCATGAGAGGGCGTATGTGTCCAGATATTTGTCCATTTCTTCTAAATTTTCTAGTTTATTTGCATAGAGGTGTTTATAGTATTCTCTGATGGTAGCCTGTATTTCTGTGAGATTGGTGGTGACATCCTTTTATCATTTTTTATTGTATCTATTTGATTCTTCTCACTTTTCTTCTTTACTTGTCTAGCTAGCAGTCTATCTATGTTGTTACTTTTTTCAAAAACCCAGCTGCTAGATTCATTGATTTTTTGAAGGGTTTTCGTGTCTCTCTGTCCCTCATTTCTGCTCTGATCTTAGTTATTTCTTGTCTTCTGCTAGCTTTTGGATTTGTTTGCTCTTGCTTCTCTAGCTCTTCTAATTGCAATGTTAGGGTGTCAATTTGAGATCTTTCTACCTTTCTGATGTGGGCATTTACTGCTATAAATTTCCCTCTTACCACTGCTTTAGCTGTGTCCCAGAGATTCTAGTACGTTGTCTCTTTGTTCTCATTGGGTTCAAAGAACTTCTTGATTTCTGCATTAATCTCATTATTTACTCATGAGTCACTCAGGAGAAGGTTGTTCAATTTCCGTGTAGTTGTGTGGTTTTGTGTGAGTTTCTTAATCCTGGGTTCTAATTCGATTGCACTGTGGTCTGAGAAATTGCTGGTTATTATTTCAGTTCTTTTGCATTTGCTGACGAGTGTTTTACTTCCAATTATGTGTCAATTTTAGAATAAGTGCCATGTGGCACTGAGAAGAATGTATATTCTGTTGATTTGGGATGGAGAGTTCTATAGATGTCTATTTGGTCCACTTGATTCAGAGCTGAGTTCAAGTCCTGAATATCCTTGTTACTTTTCTGTCTCATTGATCTGTCTAATATTGACAGTGGGGTGTTAAAGTCTCCCACTATTACTGTGTGGTAGTCTAAGTCTCTTTGTGTGTCTCTAAGAACTTGTTTTATGAATTTTGGTGCTTCTGTATTTGGTACATATATATTTAGGATAGTTAGCTCTTCTTGTTGAATTGATCCCTTTACCATTATGTAATGCCCGTCTTTGTTTTTAATCTTTGTTGGTTTATTGCTTGGTAAATTTTCCTCCATCCCTTTATTTTGAGCCTATGTGTGTCTTTGCACCTGAGATGAGTCTCCTGAATACAGCACACAGATAGGTCTTGGCTCTTTATCCAATTTGCCAGTCTGTGTCTCTTCACTGGGGCATTTAGCCCATTTACATTTAAGGTTAATATTGTTATGTGTGAATTTGATCCTGTCATAATGATGCTAGTTGGTTATTTTTGCATACTAGTTGATGCAGTTTCTTCATAGTGTCATTGGCCTTTATATTTTGGTGTGTTTTTGCAGTGGCTGGTACCGATTTTTCCTTTCCATATTTAGTGCTTCTTTCAGGAGTTCTTGCAAGGCAGGCCTGGTGGTGACAAAATCCCTCAGCATTTGCTTGTCTGGAAAGGATTTTATTTCTCTTTTGCTTATAAAGCTTAGTTTGGATATGAAATTCTGGGTTGAAAATTCTTTTCTTTAAAAATGTTGAATATTGGCCCCCACTCTCTTCTGGCTTATAGGGTTTCTGCTGAGATGTCCACTTTGAGTACGATGGGCTTCCCTTTTTAGGTGACCTGACCTTTCTCTCTGGCTGTCCTTAACATTTTTCCCTTTTTTCAACCTTGGGGAAACTGATGATTATGTGTCTTGGGGTTGATCTTCTCATAGTATCTTAGTGGTGTTCTCCGTATTTCCTGAATTTGAATGTCAGTCTGTCTTACTAGGTTGGGGAAGTTCTCCTGGATAATATCCTGAAGTGCGTTTTCCAACTTGGTTGCATTCTTCCTGTCTTTTTCAGGTACTCCCATCAATTGTAAGTTTGGTCTTTTGACACAGTCTCATATTTCTCAGAGCTTTTGTTCATTCCTTTTTATTTTTTTTCTCCAATCTTGTCTGCATGCCTTATTTCAGCAAGATGATCTTCAAACTCTGCTATCCTTTCTTCCACTTGGTCAATTCGGCTATTGATACTTGTGTATGCTTCATGAAGTTCTCGTGCTGTGTTTTTCAGCTCCACCAGGTCATTTATGTTCCTCTCTAAACTGGTTATTCTAGTTAGCAGCTCCTGTAAACTTTCATCTAGGTTCTTAGCTTCTTTGCAATGGGTTAGTTAGAACATGTTCCTTTAGCTCAGCAGTTTATTACTCACTTCCTGAAGCCTACTTCTGTCAATTTGTCTATCTAATCCTCTATCTAGTTCTGTGCCCTTGCTGGAGAGGTGTTGTGATCATTTGGAGGAGAAGAGGCACTCTGGTCTTTGGGCTTTCAGAGTTTTTTCACTGATTTTTTCTCATCTCCATGAGTTTGTCTAGTTTGATCTTTGAGGCTGGTGACCCTTGGATGGGGTTTTTTGTGGGAACTCTTTTTGTTGATGCTATTATTGTTGCTTTCTGTTTGTTTGTTTTTCTTTCAATGGTCAGATTCCTCTTTTGTAGGGCTGCTGTGGTTTGCTGGGGGTTCACTTCAGGCCCTATTCATCTGGTTTGCTCCTGTGCCTGGAGATGTCACTTGAGGAGGCTGGAGAACAGCAAAGATGGGTGCCTGCCCTTTCCTCTGGGATCTCTTACCTCGAGGTCCACTGACCTGATGCCAGTAGGAATGCTTCTGTATAGGGTGTCTGACAACCCCTGTTGGAGGGTCTCACCCAGTTGGGTGGCACAGGGAGCAGGACCCATTCAATGAAGCACTTTGACTGTCCCTTAGTGGAGAGGGTGTGCTTCACTGGGTGGAAGCCTACTCGTCTGGGCTGCCTGGATTCCTCCAGTAAATTTTTTTAACCTATTTCTAATGACTTCCATAACAGGAGTTGGCTGAAAATACCTACTGTAGGCTGGATATACATATATATGCCATATATATGCATCTATTATGCTTAATCTAGCCACATATATATCTCTAGCCTACATGTATGTGTGTATGTATATACATGTATATATGTGTGGATGGGTAGATAGATTAAGCATCATAGGGGCTTCTCCCTTTTTACTATTAACTACTAAAAGTATATTCTGCACAATTATACACACTCATGTGTTGAATACTTTATAAATTATTGACAACAAATTTCTTAACATAACCTATTTTCACCTACCACCCAACTTCAGCTAGATACTAAAAATAGGTAAACAAAGTTTATTATTATAGGAGGTAACGCACACCCAAAAGACAACTATATTATAGAAAATCATAAAATATGCTCCAAAGGCACCAAAATTTACATGGATTTTATCCTTTTTATGTATATTTTTTCTCAATCTCCATTAAAGCAGTAAGTTGATAGTTTATGAGAAATAAAATTCTATTTTTCTCTATCAAGATTTCATGTTGCCAGTCTTAATTGATCACTATTTTAGCAAGATGGCAGCCCCCACTTTAAAGCTAAGAAATGCCACTGGGCATGGAGTAAGATGTTGCTTTAAACATGCTCACAACCACATTGTTGTTTTCATAGTTTGTCATGGGGTAAGGTAAGGAATGGAGAAAGTTAAGTACCTATTACAGTGTCAGCAGACGTACTACTGAGATGAATCTGTTTTGACCTTTGTTCACATTCCATCTGCTCTAGTGACTAGGGTGAGTTCACAGGTTTACAATGAGTCAGGCTTCATTTACATTCTCAAAAATATTTGCAGTTTGGAATATTTGACAGTAACACACCCCGAGTGTGGAAACTAAGTGACTGAAGGATTTACTAAAGATGTTGCTTCAAGCGATGAAGGTGATCAAGTAGGGCTTGTGCACTAAAAGTACCTCAATGTCATGAGGCAGCCCCTGAACCAACCATGTCATCATACAATTGCCCCCTGGCCAAATCATGACATGTTCCCAGTAGAGATGAAATCAATTAAAATAAATACCAAGAGCAATCTTGAGAAGGTGATAAACCACAAAATTCTACCTTCTAAGTAGAGGTACACACAAAGGAGAAGAGGATTACTCCCTCGCCTTGAGGATGAAGTGGAAATCTAGGGAGAGCACAGATGGCAGGAATAGAACTACACTTCCAGGCTAATTACTGCAGGAAAAACTCTGTCTTTAGGGTCAAATGGTAGAAGCACTCGCTTCTCCTTTAGTGCTCCCTAGTCGCAAGAACCATCAAAAGTAAATGAAAGGAATTGCCCCTACACTAGAAACAGCAAATCACTCAGAGAATCCTTACTGAGCGACTAACCCTCCCAAGTACCTCCGAAGGTGCTTCATCTTAGTCTCTTTAGCTGGTTCCCCTCGTTTGTTTGATCTCTAAACGGAGGAGGTTTCGGTTCTTAAAAATCTCTTTATAATCTATAATTAACTTCATTTGATACTTATTCAGGTCCAGATTTTTCAGTATTGTCTATTCATAGGATAAAAATTTTTCAAATTTTCTATAGCCCTAAGCTCTTGATTTAAATACAAACTTACCTACTTAATATCTCCACCAAATTATCAAATAAGCATCTCAAACTTATCATATCTCAAACTTATTTCCCCTTCCCAGCCTATCCATTCTGTAGTCTAACTTATTTTAGTAATCAGCACATCCATTCTGCTGTTAACTAAGCCCAAAGTCCTTGAAGTCATCTTTGGTTTCCCTCTTTTCTTAACAAATCCTTCAGCAAATGTGTCAGTGCTTTGCATATGTCCAAAATCCAACCACTTCTCAATGCTTCCACAAACTTCATCCAAGCACAACCATCTCTTGCTTAAACAGTTGCATCAGGACCCTAGCTGATCTCATTAATTCTGTACCTGCCCCACTACAGACAATTCCATAGACACAGTAACCAGGGTGATGCCTCTAAGACGTAAGTCTGCTCATGTCACTCCTCTACCGAAAACCCATCAAAGACTCCCCATGTCTTTAGAGTAAAATCCCAAGTGTTTGCCAGGGCATATCAGGCCTTACTGATCTGTACTCCCGGAGCTCTGCCTTTCACTCTACTTTCCACCAACTCACTCTGGCGCACACACCCCGGCCTCCTTTCTCTTCCTTAATCACTGCAAGCTCACTCCTGCTTTGGGGTCCTTGGACTTGCTAACTCTGCACAAAATGCTCCTCTACAAAGATGCACCCTCCTTCAGATCTCTACACAAAGGTCATCTCCTCAGAGGCTTTTGGTGATCAGCATGTATCCCTCTTTTCTGGCTTTATGTCTCACTAGAGTACTTATCACCATCAGACATATTTTGCATTGTTTATGTTTTTATTATCTTTCTCTCATGAATAGAATGTTAGATTTTTGAGCACAAGGATTTTGTTTATTATCATTACCACATTGTGCTCAGAACATAGGACAATACCTGGAACCTAGAAAGTGTCCAATACATATTTTGAATGAATTAACTTATCAACATGCTCCTGTCTTCAAGGAACTCAACAGCAAGTAAGGGAAACCATGATATGCACAGCTAGCTACAATGCAAGCCAACTAGGATTAAACAGATTACAGAGTAGCACACACAGGAGACAAAATTAATCCTAGCTGGGGTTAAAGAAGGGTCAACGTTTTCTCACGTACACATACATTCAGATATACACGTGAGTATTTAAATTAGGCTGAAAGAAGTAAATAAGATCTCAACAAGAAGAGACATGGAGACCAGCATGGGCACAGGGCAAAAACTTGAGTGTTTAAATGATCCTGAGTGGCTGCCATCTGGAAGCTAAGCACAAGGGAAAGAAGAAGAGGCTGGAAAAAAAGAGTGAGCCAGATTTTTGAGGGGTCTTAATGCAATGAAAGGTGATACTGTTTTGTGCAGCCATGAAATACTTGTTAAGGAACTCCTTTTGGTCCAACTCTGTGCTCAGTGCTGGGAATGTAGAAATGACATCCCCAGTCCCTGTGCTCAGGAAATATACAGCAGAGCATAGGATATGCAAATGTGCAGACCAATGAGTGCCATAATGTGTTATGAGTGTCCTAGCAGCCACCTGAGGGCAACATGATGAAGGAGTAAGAATCCTATAGCGTAGAGAGGAACTTCCAGAAAGATCTTATGGAGGAGGACAGGAATCAAGGACTTTTGAGCTGGAGATTACAATAGTGGGCTCTAAATTTTAGAAAGATTGTACAAATTAAGGTAGGCAATTAATCAGAAGGGAGAAACCCTGGGGAAAAAAAGAGGCAACTTTCTTCTGGATAAGTATTAAAAGCCTAATCAAATTACCTTACCTTAGACCTGGAAAGATATCTTAATCCTATCCTCTGTATTAGTGTGTACTTACCTTCCCATAAATTTCCTAAAGATAAACCAGTCTCATCTGAGTAGAAGGAAAGATGATTAAAATCCTCCTACTTGGTGATATATTACATTTCTCTTTAAATTATAACATGTAAGAAATCTAGAAAAAGCTGTGAAAAAATTACCAAGGCAAGTGCAGAAGACGAACAATGTGGACCAGTATTTCATGTGTAATGACATGCAACATGGTATTATGTTGAATGGTCTTTAAGAAGGATGTAATTACATCACAGCACCATCTTTTATGTACATTACTTGTATACATTACTTGTATATTCTCAATAATCAAATAAAAAACAGAACTTGCAATATGCTCTGTTCCCATCCTTCTGCAAATCCTCTTCAAGATTTCAAGATGTTAGTTCTGACAAGTTCAAATCATAATCATGGTAATTAGTATTTGACACTTACAGCCTCTTCACCAACAGTACATGTTGTTCATTTGTCAACATATAGTTTCAGTATAGAAAATATTTATCATATATAAGAACCATATTTTCAGCCATTTAGGAACATTTTGATAATCTAAACATACTGAAGGGTGCTTCCACCACTGATTTTTCCCTATGAACTATTTCTATCTTGTTAAGAAGTAATTTTATAAGCTAAATTAATTTTCAAATGTCTGTGTTTGTTGCACTGAGTCTATCATAATTATTCTCTGACTCACAGAAATGGAGTCACAAAACTGACTTGCTGACTTTAAAAAAAATTAAAGTGAGTTAATGTAATTCTCATATATATGAACACATTATGTGTCAATTCTCTGGTCACTACAAATGCACAAAAAAGGATATATCATTCTTTGATGTAACATTCTGTATCTTTCTCCTTTTCTATAAAAACTAAGTACAGTCCAATGATATTGTTATACAGATACATATTTTCTCATGGTAATTCAAAGCCATTGCATCTCTCTGGTTTCTTACCATAATTACTTTAGTTGGGATGGCATAATAAGACTTTTTCTCTAGACCAGCATGGATATTTCCTTAGACCATGGGAGTCAGGTTCAAGGTCAACGTAACCTACATTCATTAGCTGTATTAGTCAGTCTTCACACTGCCAATAAAGACATACCCAAAACTGGGTAATTTATAAAGAAAAAGAAGTTTAATGGACTCATAGATCCACGTGGCTGGGGAGGCCTCACAATCACGGCAGAAGACAAAAGGCACATCTTACACAGCTGCAGACAAGAAAGAATGAGAATCAAGTGAAAGGCATTTCCCCTTATAAAACCATCAGCTCTCGTGAGACTTACTCACTACTAGGAGAACAGTACGGGGGAAACCACCCCCATGATTCAATTATCTCCCACCAAGGCCCTCCCACAACACATGGAAATTATGGGAGCTACAATTCAAGATGAGATTTGGGTGCAGACACAGCCAAACCATATCATTCTCTAATTGAGAAGAAACACAAGCATGAGGTATAGCAACCTTAACAGTAGTTGTAAGTTAAAGAGTTGTTTGTCATCATGAATTTAATTTTAGAATATTTACAATCTGCCCTGCTCTGTTAAGTTGGTTCAACAGGTATAACCACTTTGATGCCTATTTATTAGGATCTGTGTATCTCACTCAGTTTCCCTCTCAAAGTCACCAGGGCTAAAAACCAGCCAATGCATGCCACCATCTCTTCTGGGTAGGCAGCCAGATTCCCAGGAGTTGGTGGCTCCTAGGTAAGCTTTTCTGACCGCAGTTTGGCCAGGCACTCTCATAAGGGAGGCTGCGAACACATGCTTGTGACCACTTGGTGGCTGCCCCACAAACATCAGCGGGAGACTGCATGGTGTGTAACGTCACAGTCCCAGAGTTCTGGGATTTTACAAAGCAATTTGATAGACAGCTGATCAAAACAAACCACGAAAGTAAACAATAAGATAAATATACTTGGAGAAATGGGATTAGAACCTATTCGTGAAAAACAGTTCTCCCTGAAGCAGATTCCCAGGGCTTTTTTGTCCCAGAATTATCTGATACATTTTTGCAGTCTGTAGGAATGACTATAAAGTGTATGATGGTAAAAATGAGTGAAAATAGCACAAGCCTGCAAGAAACTTCAATTGAATTGAAATACACAGAGGGATTAGGTCAGAGAAAGATAAATGTATCTTTAAGCAGTGTGTGCCTGAGAAATTATGCATGATCAAAAGTCTTCCCACAGCCCCACTTATGACTAAACATCTTCAGCACAAAGAAAAGTACAAACAGGTACATTTCTGTATTGCAAATGGAAATGAATAGTTCTCTATGTTTCTTTACCTTCTCACATTTGTATAGTACTTTACAGTTTTTTTTAAACTTTCACAAACATCACATCCTTTGATCCTTACAACAACCTGGTGGGTAGGTAAAAGTTTAAAAAAAAACAAAAAAAAGATTTGAGGAAGCCAAGTTGTAGACTTGCTTAAAAGACAGTGTCCTTGACTCCACTCACCAGCTCACTAAGTTCCAGGCTGCTGGCAGTGGGATGGAGCTGGGCAAGATACATTGTCAGAACAGAAGGCACAAGATATGTGCGTGTGCGTGTGTGTGTGTGCATCTGTATGTGTTTGTGTGATGTGTGTGATTGCCAACTTTTTGCCTTCCAAAACAAACTCAAAAAATGTCTGAATTTTCTATGATCTCAAAAGACCTGTTATCTATTTCTTCTCCCTTTAATTAACAAAAATAAAATATAGGCATGCAAAGAACATGGTACCATGAATACAGCCTGGTGTGAAATCTTAGGAAAATGCGAGGAAATAGAATAGTGCTCAACTTTTAGCCAATGTGAGACATGAAAAATATTCATGCAGTATATATTGGTAGAATCCATCGAGAGGCACCTGTAAAACAAATTTGGAGAAAGCCCTCTATGTTAGGCCGGTTTTTATTGAACAACTGTTTTTCAAGCTCATGCTCCTCTTTAGGAATATTTAGGTATTAAAACCTTGATTTCTCTAATATTTAAAGAGTCATTGCCCTTGAGCGTAGATCTGTGTAGATGCAACATTTCATGGCAGACAACCATCTATTTTAATTTTAATGTTAAATACAGCTATATTTTCAACGAGACACTTCTATCTGGGTGTCCTTATAAGCATCTATAATGCAAACTTTTAAAACTATTCTCACAATCTTTTCCTCAAACTAAGATCTACTATAGCATCTCCCTCAATAAATGGCATAACTGCATGCAATCTTCCAAGCTGTAAACCTTGTTCCCTGGTCACTTTCCTTTCCTTCTCATCTGCACATCCTTTAGTCCCATTGATTTCACCTCCATAACATGCCACACATAATTGTCCTTTGCTCTAGCCCCATTGCTGTTACTTCAGTCCAAGTGAAAAGGTAACAAGGTCTAGATTCTTTCAGCGACTCTCTCGAGAACTCATGGGATAAAGTCCCAGGTCCCAATCATGGCCTGCACGGCTCTTGCTTTATGGTCTAGCTTCCGCCTAGTTTTCCAGACTAGGCTACCGAAACCTAATTCCAGCCACACTGAACTTCTTGCAGCTCCCCAAATCCCAGAAAGTCTTATTGCTCTCTATACTTTTGCTCTTTTTTGGTACATTCTGCATAAAATGCACTTTCCCCAGCCCTATCTTTGTTTGTTTCAAAATTCAGCTTAAACACCACCTCCTCTGTGAAATCTCCTCAATTCTCATAGACTTGTATATGCCTGAGTTACTCTTGCCTTCATTATTATTGTTACTATTATCTGTGGCCTTTTGTTTGTAATTTAATGTTTTTCCCATTCCTAGTTTATTTTTTATTTATTTTATTTATTTTGATTTTGATTTTTATTGAGATGGAATCTCGCTCTTGTTTCACAGGCTGGAATGCAGTGATGTGATCTTGGCTCACTGCAACCTCTGCCCCCCGGGTTCAAGCAATTCTCCTGCCTCAGCCTCCTGAGTAGCTGGGATTACAGGTGCCCGCCACCACACCCAGCTGATTTTTGTATTTGTAGTAGAGACGGGGTTTTGCCATGCTGGCCAGGCTGGTCTCATACTCCTGACCTCAGGTGATCTGCCCGCCTTGGCCTCCCAAAGTGCTGGGATTACAAGTATGAGCCACCGTGCCTGGCTCCCATTACCAGTTTAAAAATTATGTACTCTGTTATTATTATTTTATTTTTCACCTTTGAAATTTTATTATGTATATACTTCATAAACTCTAACATAAATTAATATCTTAATCCTTTTCCTGACAATACAAGGACTTTAAACCCATTTTAAAGACTCTTGATCCACATATTATTGTTGTCCAGTATTTTCAAAGTAAAATGTTTTTTCTTTTATTCTACAAATCAGTTGCTATTATTATCATTATTTCATGAGACTTTGTTGATACATGTTTACCCATTACTGCCCACTAGTTCTTTCCTTTTATTGGCGCACTCGTTTAATTACATTGGCCTCCCAAAGTGCATTGGTGAAATACAAAGATGTTTCTATTTCCCTTTATTGTTGAGAAACAGTTTTAAGACAGTTTTACTAAGTACTCAATTTTAGGTTGGCAACTAGGTTAGTTAGTAGCCCACACAGACAAGAAAAAAATAAAAGATGGTTTAGCGTGATGATGAAAAAAATTTCCACTCTATCCCATTCATCTTGCTATTTACCTTATCACTATTGAGTGAAGGGATGCCTGGTTTGAAGACTATAGTGAAGGATAGTTATTGCTGCCTCTGCACCAGTCTGGAGTGCTGCCTTTAGTAAGCTCCCTAAGACTCAGCCCTGGTACTCTTCCTAGTAGGTTGTCTAACCCACACCTGAACAAAGGCAGCAATGCTCTGTTCACAAAATATATGCTAATACTATGACGGGGAAATCAGATTCAAAATTTTCTTTTTTTTTTTTTTTTTTTTTTTTTTTTTTGAGACAGAGTCTTGCTTGCTCTGTCGCCCAGGCTGGAGTGCAGTGGCGCGATCTCGGCTCACTGCAAGCTCCACCTCCTGGGTTCACGCCCTTCTCCTGCCTCAGCCTCCCGCGTAGCTGGGACTACAGGCAGCCGCCATCACGCCCGGCTTATTTTTTGTATTTTTAGTAGAGACGGGGTTTCACCGTGTTAGCCAGGATGGTCTCGATCTCCTGACCTTGTGATCCACCCGCCTTGGCCTCCCAAAGTGCAAAATTTTCTTTACTAGATGAAAACTATTCCTACAAAGACGGAAATTAAATGTTAGGTATAAATGATAGGCAGTTTCTTAAGGAGAAAAAAAAAGGTGAAAAGGAATTTTTAAAGGAAAAAATGAGAGGTATAGTTAACCAAAGTTGTATATGAATTTTTTGTTTGTTTGTTTTGGGCTTTCTTTTTTTTTTTTTTTAATAAGTCAGACACCTTTAGATTATTATACCCTATTCAAGTCATCAAGCTCACTCTCACAGAATATGGATATCAGGGAGAAAGTTCAGAAAAGAATTACAAAGAGTACCTAAGGAAGGGGAAGTTAGAGAATTTTAGGCTAGGAAAGAGATGTCAAAATCACAGCAAGGAGATGACTAGTGATTTGAGATATATTAAGAAGTTAATATTAAGGATATTCAAGTTCTCCCCATCAGTGATGGACCCAAATCAGAGAATATTGTCAAAATCAAAGAGGAAGAGATTTGGGTTTAGGAAAAAGAATTGTTTGACTTCTTGAGTGATAAAATTCTGAATGACTACTTAGCAAGGTTATGCAACTTTCCAAGAGGGATTGAAAACTGTCTATTTTGAAAGCCTTAAGCACTCAGCTTCCTGCAGGAAGGCGCATGCATCATATACCTTCTCAAGAATACTTCATTTCTATGGGTTAATGGCATTGTCTTATATTCATCATATATTTACAGTGTCCTGAAAAGCACAGTACACTCTATGCTTATTTAATACTCTCAAGTTTCTTCTCCAGAGCAAAAATATCACAACAGGTTTAAACTTTCCTCATAGCAGATACGTTTGATGTCTTTAACCATTTTTGTATCCACCAGCCAGACCCTCCTCAATTTCTTAGTAACTTCTAATAAATATGGAGCACCAAAAAATACACAGCTCTTCAACAAGATCTCAGGCAATGCCAAGTCAAAATAGGCAGATTACCCCATGGCTTCTGCATGTCTTGCATCTATTAATACATCCTAGAATCATGTTTGCACTTTTAATAACAGCACTAGGCTGCTGACTCACATTCAGTCATGTCTACTTCCTTTGTATGTACATAATTATTCCCTGTCTTGTGTCAGCTTGGTTTGTTTTTATTCATAATCTCAACCTGTTTAGCTTGGCCACTCTAAATTTTCGAGTTCACTGAATTGTTTTTCAGGCTTCCATGTATCAATAACACTGCCAGAATGAGGACTTTCTTTTCTAACTTTCAAATAATCAAGCGTAAGGGGAGTTGGGGAAAGTTTGATAATTTTTTTTCAATTATTTGGGAGGCTCTCTGCTAGCTGTTTAGGGTAAAATAGACCTAGTTCCTGCTTCCTGATAGATTACAGTCTATCAGAGACAGATATCAATAAATAGTAAACAAACCCTATACGAGAAGTTCTATGATAGGAGAGGCAGACAGCAACCAGACAAAGGGGGACTGGGCACAGAGAGACTTATGGAGCTAGACGCTGTGGCTCCATGTTGCAGTACCACCTGACCTCCAAAGAGAAGGGTACATAAGAGGGAAATTCTAAAAGGCTGAGAAATTGTACGAATATGTAAATTAGCTCCTTTAATTCTCATGGCAACCCTGTAGGGCAAGTGTTATTATTCCAACTTTCTAGATGAGGAAACAGCAATTTAATAAGGTAGGCAACTTATCTGAGGTCACATACCTCCAGCTAATAAGTAACAGAACTGGATTTCCATTGCAGGTCTATATGACTCCAAAGTCCGTGTATCAGAACACGCTGCTTTTCAAACATTCCCCCATGTTTCTGATTTACTAACACAAATGTCACATAGGAAGAAATCTAAAATTTCAGAAGTCCAGATAGCGTCTACTGCTTCCTCTTTACATGGCATTCAGTCAAATAATGACATCAAACTGACTTGATACAAGCTCATCCCAAACTATTCTGGTAACTTCCTGATACTCTGAATTCAGGAAGTCAACTATCTGATGACTTGCTGGTTATGTTTCCAGGCTTCAAAAATATAATAATCCATCCATAATTTTAAGGGCCAATATTTGTTCCAGTTTTTTTAAATGCATCATATTTTCCCATCTCATGGACTTTTTTTTTTTTTACTTTTGCGGAGAATATTCTACAGTTAATAACAGTGCAAAGCACTCAAGAATTTTAGCAGTAGCTTGAGTATCTATTTAGATGGTTCAGTGATCATAGTTTCCTGTCAAAAGCAGGTAGCTAATATTTAATATGTATTTAAATAGGAAAAGGAAACAATCCAGGAAATCAATGGAGTACATAGAATTAATAAATGATGTCTGAAATTTTATGTTCAATTCCTGTTACTGTCATTCATCCAACAAACACAATGTTTAAGCTAGTTCCTGCAATACTAATAGGTCACTCTGAAAGGTCCTCAGAGTGAAAGTGCACCAACAGCAATAGTTCATCCCAATTCTATACCTGACAGGGCATTGGTTCTCCATCTGCTTGTTTCTCTGATTTCCTTTGGCTCCAAGGCTGATCCCATTACTAGTGGCATAAGCATATCTGGCCCCTAGAATTGCCTTGATAGATAATATTCTATTCTAATAGAGTCCTAGAAACACACTTTACCCTCCTCAAAATATACCAATATGAAATTAATTAGGTATAACCACATTAGAAAAAACAATATTTACTAAAGCTTAACTTATGCGTGCCCTATAACCCAGCAACAGAAATGCCTACATATGTTCACCCAAAGAGATGCACCAGAATGTTTATAGTAGTGTCATTTGTAATGTCCAAAAGTGGATACTATCCAAATGTCCAACTACAGTAGAATGACTAAATCGTGCTGTAATCACACAGTGGAATACTTTATTGCAATGGCAATGAATAACTATAACTATATGTAACAACAGGGATGGATCTCACATACCTGCTGATGAGTGAAAGAAGCTAGATACAAAAGAGTACATATCGTGTGAATCTATTTATGTAAAGAACAAAAAGAGGCAAAATTATTTTTTCTTTGGGAAGTCTGGAAAATTGTTACCCTTAAAGAGGAGTAGAAACAGGAAGGAGTTACAAAGAGAGCTTCTAAGATGCTAGTTAATCTAAGATGCATTATTAATTAGGATGTTGGTTAATCAAATGCATGCACTTTTGTGAAAATTAATTGACTTACTTTTCTATACATGTATTATTCTTCAATAAAGGTTTTTAAAGCCCCTAAAGGCTTGAAATGTTAGCTAATTTTGAGAGTACATAATGTCACATGTGGGAGAGAAAAATTTTAAGCAAGGCTCTACATTCCAAACAGTATGAACATAAATGTCTATTTCAAGATTGACAGGGATTTCAGAACTCAAGACATTTTCATGCCTCCCTATATGTTGCCCTTAGTCTTTTTTCTGGCTGTAGCTCCTTATTTACTTCCTCTGATCATAAGTAATGTTCCACTTCTGCTCAGAGACTACCCCACACCTGAAGGACATTCCCTGGCCTGTAAGCTTTGGGAAAGCAAGGCACCAGTCCCCAAATATTATTCTTCTGGCTCTAAATGTCCTGCCCTAGTCATGCAATCACCCTTTCTTTCCAGGGCATTCTGAGGAATCATCCCCACAATGGCCTTTCTCTCTTTGACGTCTTTAGTTTGCCTAACTCATATCTTACTGTGGCAATTAAGAGTGGGGAAGCTAAGCTGTTTCACATATTGTACTAAATTCACCCAAATGCTCACTGGACTTAGATGGCAGATAACACATTGTTTTTGTTTTCACCATTTCCCAGTAGGGTCACCTTCCCTTCACAGCTCATTTACAGAATTGACCTTCCTGGGCCTCCAAAGTAGCCAAACTACAGCTGCTTCATGTCACCAGCCCCTTCCACATTTCCAGTCCTCTTTGGTAAATCATTCAGAAGCCCTTCAGCAAGCTGCTTATCTACAGTGATATGAGGACACTTTTACAATATTAAAAATAGTTTAAATGTAAGTTAAGAGAAGCCAACATAACTTCACAAGGGAAAGAAGAGAAGGAATCTAACATTTAGCAAGCACCTACTATGGGCTGAACATTATGTTCAGTACTTTGCCATATGAGATCTTGTTTAAGCCTTATACAACCTTATAGCATGGATATTATAATCTCCCTTCTGCAGATGAGAAAATAGAGCCTTGGAGTTTACATATATTGCCCGAAATCACACATGTAGGCCAATTATCAGCAAATTTTCTGTAAAGATTCAATAAATAGTTTAGGCTTTGTGAGTCACACAAGGTCGCTGTCACATGTTTGTCTTTATTTCCTTGGTGGTTTGTAGAATGGTTTTTACAACCCTTTAAAAATGTAAAAACTGTTCTTAACTCCTTGATTGGATTTGGCCCAATGATGGTAGTTTGTAGACCATTTAAAGATCCCTGTCTTAAGAGGCTGGGGAGAAATATGTAACAAAACACAGGCTCTAGACTTAGTCTGAGTTTAAATCCTAATTCCATCACTTACTCATGAGCATTTAAGAAGAGTTTACAAAGAGCCAGGCAACATTCCAGGTGTTTCACATGTATTCATTTATTTAATCCTCACAACAACTCCATGAGGTAGGTCCTATTTTTCTCCCCTTCTACAGAGAAGGAAACAGAGGCCCAGAGTGATTACATAACACCCAGATTTACACATAGCAAGTAAGCAGTGGAGCCCAGCCATCTAGCTACAAAGCTCATGCTTTTAATGACCATGTTAATATTATCAAAGTCAATCATAAACTACCTGATCAGGACAAGTAAATAGATTAAACTTATACCTTCCCCCCCCCAAAAAAAAAGGGTTTTTAAGTGATTTTCACTGATCTTATTAGTCTTGCAAGAAAAAGATTTAGCAACTGAGACTGTTGCAACTTGGAGTAAAGCATCTAGACTCTAGAAGATGCCACCAATGCAAGATTCTATAGGTGTGTCAGGATGCAACGCAGAACCCAGGCAGGGTAATTGTTCCAAGGCAAAAGGATAGACTAGATTTGCATCCAATTAATCAAAGTCAAAGAAGTCCAAGGTGTGAGTTGGGACTCAAGGTGTGAACAGGTGGAGAATCAGGCAGGGAACTATTGGTAGGCAACCAAATGGGCAAGCAATTGGTATTGGGACTTGTGGCTAAAACATCGGGGTGTCTGGTGGAGGGACTAAGCCCTAGAAATTTGAGATCCCCCATGTCTTCCCTGAGTGAACAGCAGGACTGACTCAGTGCCGAGCAGGGCGAGTAAGGGTAGCTCTTCGGCCTTGTGTCTGCATCACACCCGGGTCTAGGTCAGTTAAGTTCACCTACTGGAGTTAAAGACCTTTAGAGACAGGGACCCAGAAAGACCCTTCAAATACATAAATCTTCAGTTCTTCAAAATCCAAAATAACAAATATTGCTGTTTATTATTCTTGTAATTAGTCATCTGTGGTTCTTTATCAACCACGGATAAGAAATACAAAGATTTTTAAAAAGAAAGGAAACTTTGTGGTCTTGTGTGGTGATGAGTTGTATGGCCTACCAGAGCCTGTGTGATCCACCTCCTGACTTCCCCACATCCTGAGACCCTTTGTGCTGGCTGTCTTCTTTCCTCAAAATGCTCACTGCTGCCCCCATCTTTATAATTTTTACAATAAGCTTAAATCTTCCACATTTTATTTTTTTTTCCCTGGGGCACACATCACAATGTTTAGTTGTTTCTTTGCTTGTTTTAGATTGCTTGATTCTTGCCTGTGTCTCTCACTAGACTGTAAGCTCCATGACAGCAGAGATCCATCTGCTCGGTTCACTGCAGTAACTCCACCCAGCATTTAGCACAGTACTTGGCTCAATACATTTGCCCTTGATAATTATCCTTTATGAATAAATTTATATTGGCAGAGCATTGAAATGTTCTAAACATTATTTCTCCCACCAGACTGAACAAAATTTCCCTTAAGTCAAGAAATATGTACTACAAATTATCTGTCAGTCTTATGTAACAATACCAAGAAAATCATAAGACCTGGGATAAATAGAGTGTCATCACGTTATTTATACCAAAATATGCCCACAAGGTCCCTGGGACAGGGAAGGGACTATATAAATAACAAAAAGATTTTGCTGGTAAACAAATAGCAAGAATACTTCTGCCTTTCACACAGTAAACATTATGCTTCTTTCTTTTGCTTGCTGATGAAAAAAATTTATCAAAGCAATCAGTCCTGTTTGTCCTCTTCTATTTTTTGATTTGAGATGGCTGAAACTTACTAAGTAAACTACCTGGCATCATTGTAGTACTCAAAGTCCATGGTGTCTCTCACCACTCAAAACACAAGGGCATCTTTGGCATTCTGAATGCACATAAAGTAATCAATATAGAAAAAGAACAAATTAATCGAAAGTTATGTAATCTTATACCCTGAAAAGAACTTGATTAAATCTCCATCCTTTGTAGTGATTTCTAATCTAGGATCCTGCAGGTGTTTACAGTCTTTTGTGAGTTGACCTCAGGTGACCCAAGGATAGTTTTAATTGCTTAGCAAATGTACTTTTACAAACAAGATAAAGATATTGTGAATGCCTATAAACTATCTTTGAAATACAGCGAGCCTTTCAAGATGGGATTTTTTCGTTAGCTTGCTACTCTTTCTTTAGAGTCTAATTGATTTTCTTGACATCTCTTTAGCCTGGCAAACTGCCTCCCTAAGTACTTTATCTGACCTTCAGGCTGCTTGCCAGGTATTGATCCAATACCTACAATGGCTGTGTTGTACCAGCTCTTCTAACTTTGATAAGGGCTAATGTACTAGCACCAGGCAGACAGGAAGTCAATGGTCTCAAAATTTCTCTCATCCTCTTCTATCTTCTAGCTTCCTCTCTTCCTATGCAAGAATTTCAAGTTCTATCAAGATCAGATCAGATGGACATTTGGGCCCAATTTATCTTCTAGGAATTTTTAAAAATGCATCTTAGAAGAGTTCTCACCAGGCAACGATAAATGAAAATGTTGAGAAATATTTGATTTCTTGTTGAAGTTAAAATAATATTGTTACCGAATGGCTTTCCTTTTTGAGGAAAAGTAAAACTAAATATGAATTATGGGGGTGCTTGGAGAGGATGTAGACAACATACATTGTGTCATAGTGAAGAGAAACCAGGTTAGCAATGGGTCTTGAAAATCATGTCATAAGTAAAAAAATGAAAAGAAATGAGTTTTTCTGTTCATGGGAAGACAAATGTGATAGCACTTTGATATTAATATCTGTGAGTTTAATATAACTATAAGTATTAATTTGTAGACAGAGCTCATGTGCTTCATAGCTTCTCTTGACAATAAATTTTAGAAAAGCATTTTCATTGGACCAATGGCCCTGGGCAAACTAGGGAGAACCTCTCCAATAAGATACCCTGATGACTCAGCCCAGGATGAAATCCTTAACTATGGAAAAAAACGAAGGACCTGTAAGCAGAGTCATTGAGATAAGTCCTTTGGTAAACAGAGAACCTTATTGAGAATATAATTTGTGTTTCAAGGATAACTCGGAATAGATAAGAGTGACTTCCATGGAACAGAAATGTTACTGATGTGCTTTGTCCTCTGTTATCTAACTTCAAAAAAAGAAAAGAAATGGAAGGATTTAGAGACTTCATAATACCTCTGTATGGAGCAAAATGGTGATAACTGATACTACTTTATCTGATCTAGGTTCTTTTGTAGTTTGGAACAGAGAGAGAGAAATTCATACTTAAAAGCAATTCATAAATTAAAATAAATAAACAAAAATGCACATTGCTCCACATAGGCACTTCAGGCCATCTACATACCCAGGCAGCTGAGTGGAGCCAGGGATGGGAAAGGGGCAGAGGATGATCCCACAGAGCTGGCACAAGTGGGAGAAATGCAAAGGGTTCTGCAGGTTTGGCTGTGGGTAGGTGGAAGAGGGACGGAGGATTTCACAGGACCGGTGTGCCTAAACCCAAGGAAGCTGTGCTGAGAAAGGAGCTGCCTGGGTTATTTTAATCTCCACCTATACTCATCAAAAGCCATTGAAATTTAGAGTAATTCCTCCTTGCATCAGTTAGGTTCCCCCACCCAAACAATATTGCAGGTAGATCTGTAGAGTAGACTTCTCTGTTGCTCTTAAAACCATGTTAGCTTTCTGCATCTTAAATACTAACGAACTGGGGCACACATCGTCAACCCAGTAGGAGAGGCAAGGGGAACGTCTAAGAAGAGAAGCAATATTTAAGTGAAAGCAGAAGAGTGGTAAACAATGTGAAGGCCCAGAAATGCCTTTAGATAATTATACACACAGTGCTGGCTTGGGAGCCAGATATTGACAGACTTTGGGACAAGAAAACTTTAGGCAAATCTACGGCCTCTGAGGAGAAAATGTTGAACAGAGAAGTCATGAGTGAAAGGTGATGACGGCTCCAGATTGTTTTGTGAATTATCGGTTAAATCAGTCCTGCTATTGGGATCACAATAGTGTTTGTCTCCAACAGCTGGAGGACAAAGGGCCTTGAAAACAAGGGGAGGAAATCCACTGAAGTTTGGCATGAAAAAATAGTTCAGGCAAGTACACCTGGGGAATAAAAATTGCAGTGATAGAAGGCCTGAAAATACACTTTGCCTAGGAAGGCTGGAAAGGGTGGTCAATGGGACAGGAATGTGTGCATGGCAGAGCACCAAAATGCTCTTGCTGCAAGCCATGTGGGTGCAACAGACAGGCAAGGACTTCATTTGCTTTCTCTATGAAGGATCCGTGGGATCTGGACTAAGGTGCAATAGTTGGGTTTGCATCTTTTAAAAAGGGACAAGAAAAGCAGAAAAAGAAGTAGAAGAAATTCAGTAAATGATAAATAAGCAAGGGTGATAGGAGTCCCCTTCCAACATAAATAAATAAGTAAATAAATAAAAGGATTGTCAAGTCTCAGTCAATACAGGGAAAGGGAAAGTGTGATTCAAAAGCCAAGTCATAAAAATAGGGAAAGAATTTAAAATATTGTATATATGAAGCTACCTCTCCAGAGAGTACTCACCTCATCTGTTTGACCATTAGTTTCCCCAACTGTAAAAGGAAGGTTGGTAAGGCCTCTTATAGTGCTGATTATATGTACCCTGAAGCAGTTTTTTTTTTATTATTATACTTTAAGTTTTAGGGTACATGTGCGCAATGTGCAGGTTTGTTACATATGTATCCATGTGCCATGTTGGTGTGCTGCACCCATTAACTCGTCATTTAGCATTAGGTATATCTCCTAATGCTGTCCCTCCCCCCTCCCCCCACCCTACAACAGTCCCAGGAGTGTGATGATCCCCCCCCTGTGTCCATGTGTTCTCATTGTTCAATTCCCACCTAAGAGTGAGAAAGTGCGGTGTTTGGTTTTTTCTCCTTGCGATAGTTTACTGAGAATGATGTTTTCCAGTTTCATCCATGTCCCTACAAAGGACATGAACTCATCATTTTTTATGGCTGCATAGTATTCCATGGTGTATATGTGCCACATATTCTTAATCCAGTCTATCATTGTTGGACATTTGGGTTGGTTCCAGGTCTTTGCTATTGTGAATCGTGCTGCAATAAACATACGTGTGCATGTGTCTTTATAGCAGCATGATTTGTAGTCCTTTGGGTATATACCCCAGTCATGGGATGGCTGGGCCAAATGGTATTTCTAGTTCTAGATCCATGAGGAATCGCCACACTGACTTCCACAATGGTTGAACTAGTTTACAGTCCCACCAACAGTGTAAAAGTGTTCCTATTTCTCCACATCCTCTCCAGCACCTGTTGTTTCCTGACTTTTTAATGATGGCCATTCTAACTGGTGTGAGATGGTATCTCATTGTGGTTTTGATTTGCATTTCTCTGATGGCCAGTGATGATGAGCATTTTTGCATGTGTTTTTTGGCTGCATAAATGTCTTCTTTTGAGAATTGTCTGTTCATGTCCTTTGCCCACTTTTTGATGGGGTTGTTTGTTTTTTTCTTGTAAATTTGTTTGAGTTCATTGTAGATTCTGGATATTAGCCCTTTGTCAGATGAGTAGGTTGCGAAAATTTTCTCCCATTCTGTAGGTTGCCTGTTCACTCTGATGGTAGTTTCTTTTGCTGTGCAGAAGCTCTTTAGTTTAATTAGATCCCATTTGTCAATTTTGGCTTTTGTTGCCATTGCTTTTGGTGTTTTAGACATGAAGTCCTTGCCCATGCCTATGTCCTGAATGGTATTGCCTAGGTTTTCTTCTAGGGTTTTTAAAATTCAGCTTCTTCTAAACCCAGATCTAACTTCACTTTGGGGAACTCTTCTCTGACATACATCCTGCTTCACTCAGCCTGCCTCTTTCCTCACATCTCCAAAAGGCCATCCAATTATTCTACACACTCACAAATAGCATGTTTGCTATTTTTTGTTGTTGTTGAAAGGATAAAGATGGTGGGGTAAAACTGACCTGGAGTTCGGAAGCTGTGGCTTCTGGTTCTCGCTCTCTTGAGCAGACACAGGGTGTTGCCCTCATCCATGAAGAGATGGTCCAAGTTAGGTTATCCTTGATGTTCTTTCAAGCTCTAATAATATCTCTCTAGTTCTCAGGCCTTTGAATGAGTTCTCATTAGATGAGAACTTGCTTAGCAAACAGGTCAACTAGAGTTAAAAAAGGACCAGGTTCCTTGCATTCCTATTCTCCACCTGATCCATTTGTATAAACTACAACTAAGATGTCACAGCTAAAAGTCAGAAAGTACATGATACCAAAGAAAATATTAACAAGACACTAAAAGATGAAGAATTCCCCAGATAGGTGGCTCAGTCCATTGCACATCAATCTCCAGGGAAATCAAGAGGAAGAGGAACTCTTCTTGAAGACACTTAAAATGAGATTTGAAAGAAGCCAGAGCTAAGAGTCAACAATTTACCATAATCTCCCAGTGCTCAGAGCTGTCCTGACACATTTCCTCATCTCTGATGTCATTAGTGGTCATCTCTGGCTAGTACCGACTTGGAGTCCACTATAGACATCCCTCGCATCTTCTACCAACAGTTCTCCAGCTCTCCATTGCCTCCATGTCATCCCTGCAGCCTGTGGGCCACTCTGCAGCCTGCATTCCTGCCAGGTGTCCTGTCAGGCAAAGCTGGTTTATTTGAGGTCACACTGGCAGCTGAGCCCAAGAGCCTGCTGCCTATTCCGTTAACCTTGCCAAGTTGAGCTGCATCTATTTTTTTTTTCTTTAATCATTCCTAGAAATATCAATTCTGGAAAACTCTGTTTTCCCACAGAAGGTTTTGGCAGCCAATCCTCAGCAGTTACCTCATTCTTTGCTCTGCTGCCATCTGAGAAAGCATACCAGGAAAAACAGTGCACCTGTAGGCAGAACAAATGCACAGAGGGTGAAGGATTGGATCGGCTCTTCATCCTGACAGGCTTATGGAGGGAAGATCTCCATGGAGTTAAAGAACGTTAGTGCTGCCAGAAACCTGAGACTCCACCTAGACCAAATCCATCATTCTTCACGCAAGGAAACTGAGAGTGGGCAGAGGGAAGTCTCTTCTGCAGCTTATGGCTGAAAATATTTGCAAATGGATGAGTGAATAAATAAGAAATGGAGAGACAGACATTCAGAATGGAAGAGGGAGGACAATAAGTACATTTGTGGAGCAATTTGCAGTGGCAGAATGAGAGATGAGAGAGCACTGTCACTAAGTCTCTTAGTCCATTCAGGCTGCTGTAACAGAATGCCACAGCCTCGGTTGGCTTATAAATAACCAACATTTATTTCTCACAGTTCTGGAGGCTGGGAAGCCCACGATCAAGGCAGTGGCAGAATTGGTGTCTGGTAAGGGCCTGCTTCCTGGTTTGTAGACAGCCATCTTCTTGCTGTGTCCTCATTTGTGGAAGGGATAAGAGAGCTCTCTGGGGTCTCATTTATAAGAGCACTAATCCCATTTATGAGGGTGGAGTCCTCATGACCCAATAATCTCCCTCAAAGGCACTACATTCTAATAACATCAGATTAAGAATTAGGTACTAACATACGAATTTTGGGGACACAAATATTCACTCCATAACAACAAGTTGGCATCCACTCCTCTGTTACTCCATCAGGTCAAAATTTAGCTACTAGTCATCATTCCTTATTTTTGGTCCAGGCAACAGCTTCTGAAAATAAGCTTTTCATAATTTTTCTATATTACTGATAATTAATTATAAAGAGAAAGCTAGAGAGAGCCTTAGGAAGCATATAGTCACATCCTCATATTTTAGATATGAGAGAATAAGACTTGAAAAAAAAGTGAAACAGCTTTCCCAGAATATCCAATTGCCATGGGATGGTCACAAAAAGAAAAAGTGATATATACAGACCCCGATCTATTGTCCCTGGACATTTTTTTCCCTACAGAAATAAGTCCAAAACGTGTGTGTACCCACACATGCCCATGCATCCATACCTACTGCAGGTACAAAGAGCTAAATTTACCACTTTAACAGCTGGGATTTTACAAGTTGACTTTTCACAAGGTGTTTTTGTGGTTTCTTAAAATGTGTTAGGCTCTCTTCTTTTTTCTTCTCCTGAGATTTTAAAAATTTAACATCAAATTTAAACATAAAAAGGCTGATGTGGTAAAGACCATTACTGCAGAATTACTTTACACTGGCAAACTCAAATCATGGGCAGTGAAACAGTGTTTAAATAATGTAATCAGAAGCCAGATCGGCCACCTGGAGGCCCTGCTGCACAAGTGGGTGTTTCTCTCCATACCTGATTAGAGGGAATTCACTTTGAAGTCAGTGGGAACTGAGAACTGGGGCCAGCCCCACAGTGACCTGGGGATCTAAGCAGCACCACTCCTACCACTACTCATGGTATGGGATGAGTTAGTGAACAGGTAATTTAGTTCAAAGATCCATGATACGCACCCCCAACCCATGAGGGAATGAGCTCCTACCGGAAGGCAGATGCCCATTGAGAACACAGGGGTGGCCTAGAGGGGTTCAATGGGCCTCACACAGGGGTTCCATTTCCCACCAAGCTTCAACTCACCTTCCTCTTCTGGTATCCCCTCAGCTCATCATCAGTACAACCATTCACCACACAGAATGTGCTGGGAACTGAGTTGGACACTCTGTTGGAGACCTCCCTCCAGTGGTTGACCATCTGACAAGAGAGCCAAGACAGGTACACAAAAGGCTAAATAATTACAACCCTAGCATAACCAAAGCACCAGTGAAGCTAGTGAAGCCATAAATAATTATGGAGTTCAGAGAAGGGTATTGTGGTAAATTACAATGAATTATGAGGCCCTTTTTTCCTTTGATGGAATCTGAATCCTTTTCCACATTTGAGTATATTTCATTACTTAGGGCAGGTTTATGGTCCACTTTCATTTCAATAAGAAAGGAGGAAGAAAGCAGGAGAATCTGAATTATAAAATATGAGTTGAACACCTGCTATGACTACGTGGTAGACACTGGAATAAAAAGACAATTGGAACATGATGCCCAGTGGTGTAACTGAACCTCACCTTAAGGGTTATATCCCAGTTGAAAGGCAAGTATGCATGAGACCCTTAGATGGATCCCAGGAATGTCATAGGCAAACTTGAGCAGAATCAAATAGAGGCCTATGAGCAGAGCAGTAAGGAAGAACATGGCTACTTACCCCAGAGAAGTACAACGGGGCCTTGTAATAAGATGTCATAGATGTGGGGGCTGCAAATGTGGGCAGAGTAAAGTAGACAACTAAGAAAAGAAGATGAAGAAGGGCATACATGGAGGTGGCAATGGGATGCTGCCTAAGAGATGTTATCTAGGGAACTCAGAGAGGTTAAACAACGGTGAGAAAGATGGAAATTGTGTGGCACCGAGAATGAAGAGATACACTCGTTCCCAGACCAGGCACACAGTGTCAGACAAGGGCTCCACAAAAGCTTCCTTCCATCTGCATTTGTTCCCCATATGATAGAGACATCTCCTACTTTCCAAGGGGAAAAATGGGTGCAGGAATTGGACACCAAGCCAGGAATGAGATTTGGGAATAAATCATGTAGCGGCAGCCTGTGCCCCCAGAACTCCCCTCGGTGGCCTGGGAGTTAGACACAATAACACCGTCAGCTCTCAGTGATCCTGCTCTGGAGGGACAACAGTACCAGGTAATCATGTGTATAATCTTCACTGGTTGCTTCTCAGGAAGAAATGTTCAAAATGAAATAAGAGTAAAACTTGAATCCTGTATTAAAATAGTATTTATTGACAAAAAAAAAGAAATATCTACTTTCATAGTCAGATCTTGAAGAAAGACTTAGCAATAACAGGGCAATGAATTGTAGAGCTAAAATACGATGCCTAGGAATTGTGATAACCCTGTCCTCATGAGTCTCAATCAGCTCAAAGATTAGTCCTTCCTCAGCATGTATGAGTGATTCATTTTTATTTGACAATAACTAATTGTCTCTGGGTTGTGTAATTTCTCACAACAGTATAAGTGGAGGGATGAAAAGCAACAAAAATAATGAAAGAGTTTCTGGTTTCTGGGTGTGGAATGTTTCCATCTTTCTTACTGTTAAACCAAAATGTTTCTTGGAAAAGTGTGCCTTTCTGTCATTCAATGACACAAAGCTTAACATAGCAATTTAGCTTACTGTTTGCAATGCTGGGCCCTGGAGGTAGCATGTCATAGGGAAAGGATGCAGGATCTGCAGCTGGCAAGCCCTGCATTCAAATCCTGGCTCTGTCACTTAGTCGTAATCATTAATAGTTAACAATTATTGAGTTAAGTCATTTTATAGAGGAGAAAACTGAGACAGAGAGTTTAGTAACTTGGCCAAGGTCACAGTAAATGGGAGCCAGGATTTGCTTCTATATCTGTGTAATACCTCTTAACCCTTAAGCCATATTACCTTTTTGATATGGTTTGGATTTGTGTCCCCATCCAAATCTCACGGAGATTGGAGGAGGGGTCTGGTGAGAGGTGACTGGATCATGCAGATGGATTTTCCCCTTGCTGTTCTCATGATAGTAAGTTCTCATGATATCTGATCATTTAAATGGGTGTAACACCTCCCCCTTTGTGTTCTCCTGCCACCGTGTAAGACATGCCTTGCTTCCCCTTTGCCATCTACCATATTGTACGTTTCCTGAGGCCTCCCCAGCCATGTGGAACTGTAAGTCAATTAAACCGCTTTCCTATATAAATTACCCAGTCTCTGGTAGTTCTTTATACCAGTGTGAAAATGGATTAATAGACTCTTCTTTCTTGGATTTACATTCTGGGCAACTTAGCTTCTTGGGACTTCAGTTACTTCATCAATAATATGAAAAACATGCTATCTAACTGAGATAATACATGTAAAATGTTTCATGTAGTTCCTGGCCCATAGAAGGTAATCATTAAATAGTAGCTGTTACTATATTTGACAGATTGTTGTTTTTATAATCTCTAAGACTTTACTAATAAAGTGACAACTTTTTAAGTCATATAGCTACATTTCCATCATTAAGAATAAAGATATTAGTACTAGCTTTTCATTAATTAGGAGAATCACAATTACCATTTAACTTCTTTTACCTATGTATTTTGAGACTATCAAGTGCTTAAAAGATAACTAATCAGGGCTTGGTTTACTCAGCAACTATAAACACACACACATATACACACAAACATATAAAAGATTAAATGAATGCTAAGTGAACCTTGGCCTCAACCTTCTAAATTAAATAACCCAGAATAGTGGCTTACATTGACCCTGAAACATCACATCACTCACCAAAAGCATAAGCCTAATCACATATGTGAACTGGCTGGTTATTGAACCAAATTTTCTGCAAAAGACATATTCTTGCCTACTCAACAGGATTTACCAAACCCCTACACTCTGCGCCTTCTCCTTTTATTTTTCCTTACTTACAGATACCAAATTTTATTCCGGCTATCCACAGCCACAGGCCCCAAAGAGATGAGGAACCCCCCATGAGCCCTAGGTAGTAAATCATGATTGATCTAAGCTAGTGCTGGTATTCCCTTTCTCCTGGCCAGTGACTGATTAAACAATGGACTTGTGATAAGAAGCTAGATAGGAAGTCAATGGAGGACTTTGGAAAAGTATATTTCCCTCTCAAAAATAAACATTCAAGGAGAAACGTGGAACTTGGAATTATCTCGAGTGGCTAGCTTGAGACCATAAAGATAACCACTGTAAGAAGATAAATCAGCAGGGCGCAGTGGCTCACACCTGTAATCCCAACACTTGGAGAGGCTGAGGCAGGTACATGGTTTGAGTCCAGGAGTTCAAGACCAGCCTGGGCAATGTGGCAAAACCTCGTCTCTATGGAAACTACAAAAAATTAATCAGGCATGGTGGTGTGTGCCTGTAGTCCCAGCTACCTTGGAGGCTGAGGTGGGAGGATCACCTGAACCCAGAAGGTCAAAGCTACGTGATCAGGTCAGGCCACTACATTCTAGCCCGGGAAACAGAGCAAAGCCTGGTCAAAAAAAATAAAAATAAAAATAAAGAATAAATCAATATGCTGAGCAAAAGGATGGTGAGAGTATGACTTCTTCATGAGCCACTGAAGGTAATAATAACCCTGAATATGTCCTAACAAGAAGCCCTCTAGACTTCTTGGTAGTAAACTAATTAATTTACTCATTGCTTAAGCCATTTTGGGTTGGGTCTTCTGTTATCTGAAGCTGATAGTCTGTGTCTTGGTTAAGTCTAGGGAATCCAAGATAACACAGATAGTCCAAAATTCTTGATTCTGTGATTCCTACCAAAGGCATATGATGGAAGGGAGGAGGAGAAAAAAGCAGTATAGTGAAAGTGGAGGAACTGCGGAACTGGGAGAGATTCTCTGATCCTGTCTTCCAGATATGTGCTGTTCCTTCCCATACTCACTCCACCAACCTTGTCTAGCTAGTAGCCCCCACCAATTTGCTCATTCTAAATCTGCCTAGAAATGTCCCCAAAATGGTGCAGTAGAACTTCAAACGTTGTTGCTATCCTAGAAAAACTGCTCCAGAATTGATGCATCCTCTGAAAAGCAATGTCTTCGCTGAAATGTGCCTTCTCTCACTCTATATAAAAACATAAAGCATCATCCCCAACTGGCTTCCATCAAGTTTTCATAGTACTGGCCACATCTGGAAAGATTGGAGTAAAGATAGATGAGCTGGCCATGAGCCACTAGGTGTGTCTCTTTGATTGTGTTGAGCATCAGAAAGAGAAACTTGCCGGAGTGGACACAGCCATTGAGAGCGAAGAACAGGAGCTTCATAGAGCTGCTCAATAAAAATCAGAGAAAAGCAGAGACTGACAGTAACAGCCTCCATTCATCAGGGTGGCTGGATGATTGTCATGAGCAGATGTTTTCTTCCACTACTGATAGGCTACAGGATTAAATCTGGGAACAAAATTCCCTACCGTACAGTTTGTGGGAATAAAAGAATAAAAACATGCCATGGAAAGACATTATAAAAACCTTCCCTAGAGACTTTTTGTGTTTTTTTCTTATCAAACCTATAAATGTAAAATGCAGATACACACACACACACACACCCCTACACATACATATATACATATATCTATGCATATGTATACATATACATACATAGAGACAGGTGGAAATAGATGATGATATAGATAGATAGATAGATAGATAGATAGATAGATAGATAGATAGATGATAGATAGATAGATAGATAGATAGATAGATAGATAGATAGATATGCTGCATACATGTAAAATGGAAGGGGCAATACTTAAACACAGCCCTGCAGCAGGGATAGACAAACTGTTCTCCAGTCCTGTTAGTTTGTGATATGCTATATTCTAAGGACACATTCCACCCCCAACTCATCAGTGATTATTGTCATCATGAATTATTCTTGCACCGGTTAGTCAATCCCTTTCTTCATAGGCTTGACTAAAGAACTCTCTGTGCAATTTCAGCTGCACTTCTTCCTTACCACTGCTTCTCATATCCTCATTGTTTTCCTGGGTCTCCAATTTCATTCTTTCCCCTGCTCTTCTTAATCCATCATTCTTTGTGAGACACTGTTGGCTGAGCACTGCACAATAGGCCTTGTCTCACCCTATTTACCATGCCCATTAAATCTATTAGTCTCACTACACCATCAGCTTTTAAAAGCACCCCTTTCACAGGCCCCCTTCTTACCTGTTCTAATGACATTGTTCCCTCTCCCACTGCCCTTTGAACACTCATGTCATTAAGCTCCAGTTTCACTTGCTTTTGATAATGACAAGATGGCTGCCCTCTATAATCTTACTCTGGAGCCTAACAGAGAGTACTTTTACAGCAGCAGCCACAACACATACCTATTGATATCTATGGATGTCTCCCTTTGCCTCTCCTTCCCTCAAGGTCCCAGAGCTGTTATTAGTGTGATTCTTTTCCCACCACGAGTGGCCCGTTCCTCACAGCAAGTCTCATGTCATTTGTCCACAGACTGAGCTACCTCACACAGGCTGTTTTAATTGGTCACTCCCATTTACACAGGAGGGTGGTGAATTATGTTCACCCCTTCCCTCTTCCTCTTTCTTCCTACTGAGCATTCTGCTCAGATGTTTAACTCCCATTCATTTCCTCAAATATTTACTTACTGAGTGTGTTTTAACTACCAGGCTCTGAGCTAGGTGTTAGAGAGACAAGATAAATGAGATTAGTCCCTTCCACAAGGAGACTCCCATCTGGGTGCAAGGGAGGGAGAAGATGGACCATGATTATGGGCTAATTGTTTTATCCAGGCAGGAGGGAATCCAGGCACTCCAACTTCTGTCTTGTTTCTATACTAAAAATAAAAGGAGGCTGTGCAGAGCACTGTCAAAACAGACTGCACCAAAATCAGGATGAACCTTGGTTCAAAACCTGGTTCAGCCACCAATTTGAATAACCTGAGGCAAGCCACTGGCAGCTTCAACAGAGCCTGGGGGTCCTCAGCTCTGGAGGCCAATGTCAGTAGCACCTACCTCCCAGGGGCTATTGTGAGAATGAAATGGAACAGCACCTGCAGAGGTTGATAGCCCAGCACTTGACATAAATGTTAATTCAGGGTGCACATGTTTCTCACATTTCCCAGAAATCCCTGATTTTTGAGGCCAAGTATCCTTCCAGAGAACTGTTTCCCCCAGTAATATACAATTGGTCATTTTTTTTCTAGGAGTGTGGGTTTGTTTGAATACATGTGTGAGATGGATCACCTTTAACTGTACTTGGGTTGAGGCAGCTCAATTAATTCATCTAGAGATGAATTAATCATCTAGCACCTTCCCTCTAGAGACGTGGTGCCCATCAGATTTGGGGCTTGGGGAAATTAGAGTCTCTGCTGGGAATTTATTCATGTCATACAGTAGAGCTGGATTTATTACCGCTGACAGTCTCAACACAAGGGGAGCCTGAGACTTGAACAGCAAGGGTGTTCCAGATCAGGAGAGAGCCATATTAACAGACTTCCCATGGAAGCCTCATGTCGACTGTCTGAGCAGCAAAGGCCTTGAACCCAGCTCCTGCTTCATTCACTGTGAGAGAAAACCCCACCTTTACCCCCAAGGGAAGGGGCTCTCACAAAAATCCTCTCCATATCTTACCATCCTAATGACTGCAAAGTGTCAACTGAAGGGCAGTGAAAAATGATTCTTGAGCCATGTACAGACCACCCCAGCATTTTAAATTACAGATTGTACAAGAAAAATATAACTTCTTTTGTTTTGCCCTGCATTCAAGATAATCTTATCAGGATTGTCAGGAAGGAATAATACAGTAGTCAAAAGAATATCCAATGTTCCTTCAGGCACTTTTCAGAATCCAGAGTGTTGGCACATATTTAAAAACCAAATACAGAAGAAATGCATAACTTAGACAGCTCAGGTGCTAAATTAGCAGGGGCTGAGGGAAAGAACAAGTTGGGGAAATGCTTCCTCAGAATGTGACCTAGACATTAGCCACAGTGCTTCTAACTCTTGTCAATGCGCTGGAGTCTGGTGTGGATGTTAAAATCATACAACAACTTGTAACCCAACTATAGGCAGTTAGACATAAGCTACAAGTGTCTATTTTTACACACCAGCAGCGATTCCCTTGGGAACCCTAGCCTTGCTTTCAGCCAACTCTTCTGTCATCCCTGAGAGCCATTCACTCCTATGAATGTTCCATTCTCTTGTTGGATGCCTTTAGAAAGTTGCCTTCCAGTTCCTAATTACCTCAAGCAGCTGCCTAATGCAGCTTCCAGGCTCAAAACACTGTGGAGTATCCATTTTAACACTATCACTGACTGGTGTTGAGAGAGGGATTGCTTCTGTGCCTGTCAGGAAAACAACAGTTGTCATATTTATTGCCTCCTAGGAAACTCGGATGCCCTGCCATTGTACACGGGATTTTTCCTGGGGGGCTCTGGCTGATGGAACACCAGGCGTACCAAAGAGGAACGGCTTTGTTCTGCCCTCTGCTCTCCTTGGCAAGGATATTCAAGTACCATCATCAACAAGTCTATATGTACACTGCCTACAGGAAACATTTTACAAGCCAAAAGCAGTTATGACAACACCATTAACGCCAACATTGACAACACAATATTAACTCTAGGTAACATGGTGCCCATCTCTGGGCAATGGCTTACTTATTTCAGGAAACACCAAGTTACAAAAAGCACTCAATAAAGACTTGTGGATTAACTGACTCCTAGGTTGGTCTGGAATTCATCTATTGACTACTCTGATATTCACATTTTGATACAAAAGGGTAGGGTATTCACGGCAACGGCATTTGCTGCCAGGGTTTTTAGCCTGCCCACATTTTACAGAAAGGAAGATACTGTCACTGAGGCTCCTTTGTTTCCCACAAAGAATAAAAAAGCTGCCAAAAAAGAAATTATTAAGAGAAAAAAAAGAAGATGTTCTTAAAGGGTTTGGCTTTCGTCATTAAAGAAAAATCAACATTTGCAAGTATTGTTAGTGAAAGTTTATAGCTAAGTGCCATTTAATTTGAGACTGTTTTCAAAGAGTGACCAATAGTTAACTGCTAGTGTTTCAGACTCACTTTTCAATCATCTCTTCCTTTCTTTTCATCAATGGTTTCAGAAAATAATCTAGTTTCAGTAGAAAGTGTCGAAAGTGCAGGGTTTTTTAATCAGAATAAACATGTAAAATTAGTTTTCCCAATTTGAGAAAATGAGTATTCTGGGTGCCACCATTTCTCCCTTAAAGTCCCTATTAGGACCTTCCAGCACTGAGCTCTCCCAACACCAAGTTCATTTTGCTTGGTAATTCGGAGGTAACTTCAACTTTGTGATTTTTTTCCAAATCAAGAGACCCAAAGTAGCGTGTTCATCCTTGGAAACACCCACATCCACCTGATATCACAAAATAAGCCAATTTGCTTTGGGAAGATTATCCACACCTTGATTTCTCAACAGTCACCTTTTGCTTAAATTTATTTGGATGACCTGAACACCAAGGTCCCTAGGCATCTGTTCTATCAGCGTGGTGGAAAAAGACATCCAACTTGTTGCTGCAAGACTTGAGTTTGAGGCCTGGTTACTCTAAGCAAAGTGGGCAAGACAGGTAATCTTCCTGAGATTCAGAGTCCTCACTCATTAAACTAAGGATCAGAGCTAGTATCTCCCCTCTCCTTCATCCGTTTTCCTCTATGATTCTTTACCAAGGACGCACAGATGGTGTAGCTAGGAAGACAAAAGGAAACAGAGAGGGAGGTGAGAGTTCATGCAGTGCCATAGTTACTGAGAAACTTCCAGGATGTCATGCTTTTCTTTATTAATCTTTTTTATAATTTGTACTAAGGGAGGAGAATGATTCCCAAGGAAATGGCATTCTAAACTCCTACTATACAGTAGAAGCCTAGTAACTTGAACTGAGGACCCCGGTTATGTTTTCTAGAGATCCTCAATCAATAGAATTGGCCCTTATCAGGACTCAGAAAACAATATCCCTAAATAAAGGACTCAGAAGCAGCCAAAGAAGCAAGTTTTTCTTTGATCTTCTCCTGCCCTCCTGTCTCAGTCCCATTCTTCCTCAAGGCTAGCCATAGAAACTAGAATCTCTCTTCCCCAAGGTGGGTCAATCTGGCTTCCCCAAAGCCAGATATAAAACCTAAATATATCACTCTAATTTTCCTTCTGCCTTTCTGTGTAAAAACTGGCCATAAAGAAATTATCTGACCTATCTTGTTTGACCGAAGGCCAAAAGACCCCCATTCCAAAAAGCGCCCAGAAGAAAGGAATACATGCTCAGAGAGGCCAAGAAGAATCTAGACAGACAAGCCCTGCTGGGTTGTCTACTCAGTCTTTTAGCATTGGATCACACCGTTTTTGTCCAATCATATTTTTACACAACCCTGTCCATAGCTTGTTGAGCCTAAGCATTAAAATGGACAATTCCTCCTATATCTTTGGATCTTCATTCTAAAGGCTCCAGGGTATATACATTAAATAAATTTGTATGCCTTTTCTCCAAACAATCTGCTCCTACACTCTCCTTTCTATGGAAAGATGGAATTACTCACAAATACTTCTAAAATGAACATTTGGATGCTCTTCCCAAAGTGCTGATGGATTTGCGATATAGTTTTTCTCCTGCCGTCTGTGTATCTGAGAATACCTGGGCAGATTGCTAGCACCTGGACAAGACTAAATACCTGAAGCTGCAACACCTTCAGCTGAAAATCATTAGCACTGAACCCTTCCCAAGGCAGAGGATCATGAAGATTCACAGGAGAAAAGAGAAACAGAGAGAGACAGAGGTGTGAGGCAGAGAACAGGTCCTTTTGCTGTTTAAAGGAGAAAGATAAAGGAACTGCTTTCTTTTTTTTTTTTTTTTTTTTTTTTTTGAGATGGAGTTTAGCTCTTCTCATTCAGGCTGGAGTGCAATGGCACGATCCTGGCTCATGGCAACCTCCGCCTCCTAGGTTCAAGTGATTCTCCTGCCTCAGCCTCCTGAGTAACTGGGATTACAGGCACCCACCACCACACCCAGCTAATTTTTTATTTTTAGTAGAGACGAGGTTTCACCATGTTGGCCAGGCTGGTCACGAACTCCTGTTCCTGATCCGCCCGCACAGCTAATTTTTTATTTTTAGTAGAGATGAGGTTTCACCATGTTGGCCAGGCTGGTCACGAACTCCTCCTGTTCCTGATCCGCCCGCCTCAAGTGATCCGCCTGCCTCAGCCTCCCAAAGTGCTGGGATTACAGGCGTGAGCCACTGCGCCCAGCCGGGAAGTGCTTTCTTATTCTATCCATTACATTCTCTTTCTACTTTTAGACTTTTTCATTTTTCCATTCATATCCTCTGCTCTATATGCTCTGCTCTATATCCTTTCTCATTCCCCTAGTGAGAGAATAGTAAATAATGTTTGGACTTTTTTGTTATTGTTTTTTGAATATTCATATTGACTGTGTTCACCAATAGTCAAGATTTTCTATTAGGCCCAGAGTGAGATTGCATTTCCTCGCCCCTTGAAATTGGGCAGAGTCGTGTGATTTTGTGTTACCGGTGGAGGGTCTCCAAGTTCTTGGTGTTTTGAACAAAGAATTGGGCAAAATATGCAAACAAAGCAAGGAAAGAATGAAGCAACAAAAGCACAAATGTATTGAAAATGAAAAGTACACTCCTCAGGGTGGGAGCCAGCCGAGCATAGGGGCTCAGGAGCCCGGTTACGGAATCTGCTGGGGTCCAAATACCCCCTAGTGGTCTCCCATTGGCTGCTCGGTTTTCACCCCATGCAAATGAAGTGGTGGCCCACGATCAGTCTGATTGGTTGTGGAAAGCAACCAATCAGAGGCTGAAGTGAAGTTACAAAGGTTACACTTTTCTGCAAACGTATGGTGGGGGGCGATTTGCAAAGGGAGTATCCTCTGTTCCTCTTGTTACTTGTGCATGGAAAGTTGGGGTTTTCCTTTCTATTTAGTTCTAGGAAGTCAGCATGAATCCGCCTTAGGTTTTCTGCCTCCAGACCCTATTCTCCTGCCTTAAATGGAATGTGAGCAAAAATAATGTGTATTGCTTTGGAGGCTTTCTTCTCCCTACCATTGTGATCAGCAAATCTTCAGACAATGGAGATTCCATCAGCTTGGCTCCAGATTAAGAAAACCTGGAGCAGAGCCCCCAGCTGATGATAGTGGACATGTATTGTGAGCAAGAAACAAAACTTTGTTGTTTTGAGTCACTAAGACTTGGTGGGGGGGGGGGGTCTTATTGCAGCATAACCTAGCCTATCCTGACTGTCACATTGTTGTTATTAATATTATCAATTATGATTAGTTTAAGGCTGTCATACTGTTGCATATAGTGCAGTTTGGTAAAACACAAAATTTCTAGCATTTAAATAAATAGGTTTTTCAAAGAGTGCTGTCCACAAAGAGTTTTTGTGATTGTCTGCTGGTTATGGAGTTCACCATTGGCAGTTTCATCTAAACAGAATTTTCTGTATGTTTATAGGATACTGGTTCTGAAAGAAAATGTTGATTGGAAAAAAATCAAGAAACACTTTTGCCTTCATCACGGACATATTTCAGGGATTTCTATTAGTGAATAATTTGTATAAGTATAGAACAGCTGAAAACTTGCCAGAAATAGACACTAACAAACTAAAATTATTGTTGCCGTGATTATTTTATCATCTCCAATACCCTGCAGCTAAACTCTCAATGATTTCTAACACCAGATAAAATTCAGCCAGGCTTATAAGGTAATAATCCCGTGAAGTTGAATCTATAGAAATAACAGACTGACCTGAAAGTATTTTTAGATGAGCATTTTTAGCTGGAGAAAATAATTACGTATTGGAGAATGTAGATATAAATAAAAGTTATTTAATTTTTCCTGAACAAAGCCTCATCTAGCTGTTGGCATCTTTAATGCAATAAGAATCACTAATTCAACCTCCACCCAATGTCTATGTTCTGAAAGCATTCTGGCAGAAGTTTAACAATTGTCATTCTTTAATCTGGCAAAAATCTTCTCCTAAATGTGAAGTTATGGCCAATAGAAGAAAACCCAAGAAAAGAAATGCTGTCTTTCTTCAATCCAGATGAATAGACAACAGGGAACCTCAATTCGAAAGAGGCTGTTAGGTTATTTCCAAAACATTTCTGTGAAAATCAAAGGAACTTGACAAGGATAGATCTGAACGGAGAAGGGAGCACTGGGTTAATGTCTTCACTATTTTTCCATGTCAGGTTATGTGAGTGAACATACGAACATCATACTTTGAACAGGCTTAGAAGTTAAGACAACTTCTTATTGTCACACATCAATTCCAGTATAAAATAAACATTAATTTCAGTATCAAATAGTGGCACATTAATTCTGGTATAAAATAAAATGTATGTACATTGTTTCATAACACATCATTTTTCCTTTATTTGTAATAGTCAAGGGACTCTTTTTTAGTTTCTCTTTTTCTACTCTTGTTTTTATGTCTATAAATCATTTGTCATGAAAAGCAGCTGTCCCCATAAAATTCTTTACTCCATCATAATCATGACTTGACTCAAAATATCTGTAGTGAACAGGCATAATAGTAATGTTAGTTACGAGGAACAAATGTAAAATCAATATATAATAATCTCATTTAATTTAAAAATAAAAAATGCATAGGCCCATAAACCAGAGAAAAGAAATTGTCTAGCCTTCAACTACATCAAACATTGTTTACTATTTTTCAATTTTTTCCTATAGAGAAATGGTTTTTTAAATGTTTCTGAGTCCCACTTTTTATACATATATTAGGTTTTTTTGAAGTTATCAAAATGTGCACTAAACAAAACAGTGCCTTCAGCATAGTCTTTCCGGTTGCAAAATTCTAAAACAAATGCACTGAATACGTAGCTTATAAACTAATAAGATAATTGGAAATTAGTATATGTTTGCTTTTTTTAACCTTAAGTAATCAATTCTCAACTGATCAGAAGACCAAAATGTATTCTTATTTAAAGCTAGTTAATTCACTTTTTCTGATTAATTTAAATAGAATCAAATCTTGTTTTATGCTTTATTATGAAGCAATGCTCTCATATTTTGTTTGTTTTTATTTTTATAATAAATTTTGTAAGGCGAATATTTTTTCTATTGTAGTCAGTACATGTTATTTACATAATTCGTTCTTCCTTTTAAAATACCAGGACTTTCAGAGATTCAAGATAGAACATTCCATAACAATGTCAGTGATAGAGATATAGCAAAAATTTAGGGTGGTGGATCTCAAACCGTTTAGGGGTAAATGTATAAAAATCACTCAGAAGAGTTGTTGGTTTTGTTTTGTTGTTGGTGGTGGTGATGTTTGTTTCAAACTACAATGTTCATCCCCACTTCAGATTTTGGAATATTTATGGTCTGGAAAAATTCCTCTGGTGATTCCCAGGTCCATTGCTTTAAGAATTCTTTTAATATAACATAGAAGTGTTTGTTTTTACTAACATTTGCATATTGAATTATCTTCTTTTTTCATCTAAAAATTATGTGCAGCTAAAAAAACTCTAATTTAGAGAATTGATCCATCGAGTTCTCTGTAAGGACTTAACTGCATGGCTAGCTCTGCTTCTCTATCTATACAGACAAATATGCCTGCTTTGTCTTTCATCAAATTGCAGACATTTGCTTAGAGAACTGGGTCTGGTGAGTTGACACCACCAAACACGGTGCCTTGTAGCTAACTGGCTTTGCTATAGTCAGCCAGGATGAAACAGCAGCCAATGAACCAAGCCTAAAGCACAGAAAGGAAAACGGCTCTGTGAAAGAAAGAGAATAAAGCACTGGGCTTTGCAAACTAGGCTAAGGCCCCAAACCACAAGATTATCTTGATGCATGTGATTGGGAAGGAGGACTAATTAGAAGAGAGGATGTCATTTTATTTTCTAACCAGCCCTCTCTGATCTGAAGCCATGACACCCCCTCACTTGTTACCTAGCAACCCTTCTTTGTATATGTAAGGTTACTTCATTCCTGCATTGTTATTCAATTTATTTGCCATTTTAAGTGTCTTGATCCTCTCTGGGACTATCCCACCCTGGTGTGATTGGCTGGCATTAGTCTCTAAAATACCAGAGGGCAGTCTATTAAGTGGATCCAAATGTCATTGTACAGCTCACTGTAATCCATAGATCTGTGCTAAACAAATGCTGTGGATTTCACCTTGGCCTTGACGATTTTACCACAGCCCTCCCCCTACGCAGCCCCAACCAACCAGCCTCCCCGCAACCCAGAAAATGCTGTCATTGGTTTTATCTTGATTGAAAGAATATATGCAGGACTGGTTCCTTTAACTTAGTGGAAAAATGACTATCAGTTTAAACATTAACTGATGCCCAATCTAATCATGAAGCTAAAAACAGAATTCACTTCAGCACATAGGAGAGTTTCTCAGAAAATCATCACCCAACTAAACTTCACAATTTCACCTAAACCCTAGCAATATGTAAATAGGTAATCAGCCACATTTGGAAACGTATTTTTTAATCAGGTAGTTTAGATGCATAATCACCTCCAAATCAAACTGCCATTAGAGGCCATTAACTCTTAAAGGAAGGAAACTCAGTTGGCAGTCAGAATTCTATCAGAGATAAAGAGATGCTGGCTCTACTTTTAATTCTTGTAAAATCCTGGGCTTGCACTTTTCTTCCATCTGCCCCTGTTTTTGTTTTTTTTTTTTTCTCCTTAAAAGAGAATTGTGATTCTTTCCTAATGCTAGATAAGAATTAGGAGGATTAACAAAACAATGAACACAGAGCACTTGAGTTCTTAGAAAAGGGCTGTTGCCTCTTTATCGTTCCTATTTTCCCCCCAGTCAGTTACTTGAGAATTTTGCCTAATGTGAAAACTCTAAACACCTTCAGAATACCAATCCTAGTACCTTCTAATACACACTATCTATATACAAACTAATAGACATACTGATGATACAATTTACTCAAAGCAATTATACAATATTATTCATTCTAAAATGACCCCCATTGCAAAAACCCACATCCATATTCATTGCAGTACTCAAGTAATTCTAAAAGCTTCACTGCCATTCTTTTGGGGTTTTATACTGAAAAGGAATTTGCAAGCATGTGTTGTCTACCTCCCACTGTGTGAGTTGGGGGGATAATGGCAACAGGTGGACCTAAGTCCTGGGATATGAGACAGTGGGATGTATGGCCTGCCAAATTTAGATAGCTCAATTAAAACAGCCCCATTCATCCACACCAAGAACAGAAAGTGGAGAGCGGCGGGAGGGAAGGAGGGAAGGCAAGCGCAGGTGACAGCAACTGTGGATTTTCTTCTCTGGGGTCATTAGCTATGTTTATATTTCTATAGCATAACTGTGTTACAAGCTAGCATGGTTATTTTTGCCTCTGCCTAATCGTTCAGTGCAAAAGGGCAGAGGTGAGTGCCTATAAATTCACACAGCTGCTGGCTAGGAGAAGGCATTTGGAAAATAATTCAGCAACATGGGCCTTTATTTCACTGAAGGAATTGTTCTTTGAGGAACATTCCCCCTAAACCATGAGAGCACTCAGGTTCCTGCAAAACCTTCCCAGGCTAAAGCAAAGCACAATTTCTAGTTCTTGTGCCAGCCGGAGATATGCAAAGATTTTTCTCAGCAGGAAGTCACTCATAGACATCACATGAATATTTAAACAATGGGAAGCCAGCAAAAAGATTCTTTCACGCTGCAGGATGATAGTGACTTCTGAAATTATCACAATTATCATTCCATTATTGCAAAACAAATGACCTGATTTATTATGCTCTGCCTCTGCTCATCTCTGGATCTCTTCCTGATATATTACACAACCGGTTACTTAGGCATTCTACACAAACAGCATTTGTATCGACTACTTCATTAATATTTTGATTATTATAAATCTCAGGGACTCGATCCACATCCTAGGCTAGAGTCATCTCTCCCCAGCCTCTCCCTCTGAAGAAGACGATGAGAGAATTTTAGAGTGGGATATGATGATATAGTCTACGGAATTCTGGGAAACGAGTTAGCTCATCACCTAAGTCTCCCTTCAGGGCAATATGCTCCTTGCTTACATCCCACAGCAGAAAAAATCAACAGTTCTTCAGTCAGCGGAAAAAGAAGTTTACATTCAAGAAATCTAGGCGGAAATGCTACTCTCAACAATTCCAGTGCTACATGTCACAGTCCATCTTTAAAAAAAAAAAGTTTTCTGGTTGTCTTTTCTGTGAGAAGTAAAGATGTGGAAGAAAAGTCATGGAGGAATTATAACAGTTAAGTAAGTAGTAAAGTAGCAAGACAATACTAAAAGCCAGTTGTTTTTGTTTTCAATTATGTCCTCTTCTAAATCCTTCAGCTACCTTAGGCTGCTTTGTGCACCCTGTGTACCGACCCGTGACCCATCTGTAGGGAGAGCAAGTTTGTTTACCCTCTTAGCAAAATTCAGCAGAGTTGTCATATCCCACTGGTGACATGGTGGGACATGAGAGGAATTCTGGGACAAAAAGTCAAACAACACACTTGGCAAAAGCAGATTATGATAACGTGCATGTTGTAATAAGACAACTAATGAGCCATAAGTCAAATTCCCACTTCATCCACTGGAACATTATCACAGTTTAAAGTGCTTGAAAAAGAGCGTGTCAGTGATACACTAATGACTTTAAGTGGGCTCATGCGTCAGGTTGGAGGTTGAAAAGGAAACTGCAAACATTTTTCGTGTGCTGTGAAATGACTTAGCAAATGATTTGAAGCTTTACCTGTCCAGTAACAACTTTAATCAACTCTTTCCTCATCTGGGTCTAATTTTTGCTCAGAGGGCACAGATGGTGATCTGCTCTCAAGGTGAATCTAAACTACATTGGTCCAGGTAAACTGCCAGTTAAACATTTAGAGGAAGGAAGGAAGGAAGGAAGGAAGGAAGGAAGGAAGGAAGGAAGGAAGGAAGGAAGGAAGGAAGGAAGGGCGGGCAGAATTAGCAGGATTCCAAAAGCAACTGATCTTGTGGAACCTTGTGAAACTTCCATTACAATAAATATTATTGAACATTATATAGAATATTATACAAAAATGAGCAAGACACAGTCCCAGTTCTCAAGGAGATGATAATATTGGAGAAATATAAAGAGCAAGAAAAATGAGGGTAATTCATCTGAAGGAGGTCACTATATACACTATATTCTACTATAATCTTCTTTGTTGATTGTTTATTGGAGAACTTCATTAGAACTATGTTCAGCAGACAAGAAGAAAGCAACTAAGAAGTAATTTCATTTTGTGGTTTAGGGAGAAAAATCAGGCTGCCACTCAAGAGCCATTTAGATAAAGATTAGAAACATAACTCTTAGCCCTATTCCAACTTCAATCCCAGAAAGGAACACAGGAGAAGAAGTAACCAGAGAATTGGGGAAATTTGACAACTTGGTATGTTCTTATCTTAGTAGGCCACAGGGATTAGGATAGGATCCTAAGAAAGGGGTATTCCTAGTATAGTCATGAAAGAAGACTGTCATGGATACAGTAAGAGTCTGGCTGGCCTGATCTAGAGGGAAACACAGTCTGCCACTTCCTTTACATCCTCTACATGGGAGGGAACATCTTTGTATCACACAAATGATGCCGAGAAATATAATTCAGCCACAGTTGCCTCCTTCATTTAAACCAACATATTCTCCTTGGAGGAATGATACTTAAGAGAAGTGTATTTATGTCCTTTTGCACTGGGAAAGGTGCACAAGAACTTGAGCAGACAAAAGACAAAACTGAATCTTCTGCAAAACAGCAATATTATTTGGTAAAATATCTTCTCCAGGGGTATTTTTCTAACCAGAATCAAAACCATTTTCAATGTTGTTTTTTCCTATCAGTTCTTAATGATATATAGCTTAGAACTTTAAAGGAATTTAGCAACTAATCAGGGAACTAAAAAGAGAGAGAGACAGAGACAGAGAGGCAAGGAGAAAGATGCAGAGAGAAAAGAAGAAGAAAAGGAACAAAGACGGCATTGTATAAATTTAAACATTGTACAAGTTTAAACCTTTGGAGAGAAGAATTCTGTTGCATTGCAAATACCTGGAAACATTGCTTTTTTTAGTTGTGAAAATTCTCAGCATTCTACTATAATCTTCTATTGTTTAAATCAGACACATCCCTTACCACAAAACAAGTTGTAATTGGCCTTTGGCATCACAAGTGGAGTAATGTAAGGAGAGATTTTGGCAGACATCATTTAACATTCTCCCATTATACTTTCCAGGATGTTAGTTTTATTTTCCTATTTCCTTGGATCCAAAAGGGCTTCTTTTTAATTAAGGGGTAAAGATGTTTTTCTGTGCATCTTTAATTCTTTCAGTCCACCTGCAAGTCAGTAATGATGCTAAAAAATACTTCTACCATTCTTAATCTAAGTCATAATGATTTAGCTACTGAAGAGATGACCCTCCATTGGTCATCTCCAAGGTCTCCAGCCTCATAAACTCCAGGCTGAAAATGGCAATAACCCCATATCCAAAAGCATGTTTTCAAAGAGCTTGCAAAATCTACAGCATGATAATCATGTAATCAGATATGTGCAAGATGTCAGTGTTTGTACTGATATGATATAATATGGATTAATTATTGCTCTTTACCTTACGTGTCTACTCCACTGATTCTGAACATCCAGATCAGTATTTGAAGAAAAATGCATGAATAAGAAGCCCTAGACCCACCCCAATGCTAATGCATCAGAATTTCAGGGACTAGTGAGCACTGTGAAATATTTGAAAGCCCCACTGGTGATTCTGATGCCCTATCCGGGCTGAGAATCACAGGTCTCCCCTGGCCTCAAGGAAGTAGATCTTCTATAATATGAGAAGCAAATGGACTTCCCATCTTTCCAAGGTTCCAAGCGGGGGCAGGGTTAAGTTCTCATGGCAAAAATATCATCCACATTTCCAAGGGAAGGCACAGCAGAAGTGTCCTAAACAATTCTGAGATATCACTACAAAGAAGATCGCCTAAACATTTTATCCAGTTTTCTTTCATATTATCCTTTTAAATAGGTACACCCAGTGCCCTCTCCAACCTTGACCATTCATATGACTCAACAGCTCACATCCACTTCAGGTACATCATCTATTTTACAGAGCAGTGCTTTGGGTAGACAATTTGTTCAAGAATTTCACCTTGCAGATAGGTTAACTGGCAGAGGTAGAAGAATAGAAGAATATAAAACTGTCAAATAGAATCACATTAAATTGATGAGTTCCCAGAACAGAAAGCCTATTGCACCCCTCACTATTTCCCAATCATGTTAAAGAAAATTCAAGAAGAGAAATCTAGAAACAAAAGAATCAGATTCCCCAAATGTATGACCACAAGGTGATAAAGAGGTATACCGAGATGTACTGTAAACAGATGAGAGAAGGGAAGTGATTCTACAAAAAAAAACAAACAAAACAAAACAAAAAACAAACACTTTCTGACATCACCAATCCAGGGATATATCAATTCTCTACTTACTTTGACAACAGCATACAAAATATTTAAGACAAAGTAATCCACTTGCTTATTTAACAAGCATAGAAGACAGTCTTCTGTGTGCTGGGCACTGGGCTAAGCATTTGGCCAGTATTTCATTTGACTAATGTTCAGAGAAAATCTATGAGATACTTACTCTTATTATCCGCACTTTACAAATGATGAAAATGAGGCATATAAAAAAATAAGAAACTTATCAAAGTCTATATAATTAGTAAGCAGCAGAGCAAAGATGCGAATCAAGGCTGCCTGGCCCCAGAGTCCACGAAGTTAACCACTAAGGTCTGTGGTCTTTCAACTGTACCAAAAAGCTAGACGGTAGAGAAAGTGTATCAGTGGCTCTCCCAGCAGCTCATTTAATTTTTCCCTCCACCAAGTTAGGACATTTTCTTACCTCCCTTTTCTTCTGTCAAAGCTTATACATGACATTCCATTTCCTCAGGGTCTTGATGTTTACTGGTTTATAGAATAAGCAGGTTCACACAAAGAAGTCAACAAATTAAAAACAGCTTAGCATGTTAGTTTCTAAATATCGTTGGTTTCCACTTAACCACCCGCTATTAATGTTTAACTCAAAGCAGTAGTTACTATGGGCATTCTGGCCACTGATTTCCATGTGAGCACCTTTGGAGTAAAATCCATATCTTGATCATGTATGTATTTCCAGCACCCAGCAGAGTGCTTGGAATAGAACTCAATGATAATGTAAGTTTACTGGATTATAAAAATAGGTCAGGATGCTCTACACAAGGCTAGCTGGCCCACCTAATATAAGCCCTCATAGCTCCTTTGGATAGGTAGCCACATTTCGGCCATTTATAAGAAAGAGAGAGTGGATCTTGGGCCCTCAATGCCAAGAAAAGGCAAGTTTTGGTGAGGCAATACCCAGAGGAAAGGTCTTGATCACAGATCATTGCTTAAGTATACCAAGTTGCAGGCCCAGGGCAAGATGAAATCTTGGCTCCCCAGGGAAACCTACAAGCTAAGAGGAAAAGCTTGCTAAAAGCAAAGAGGCATCTAAAATGGAAAAGTGGCTTTGCAGCTTCACAGACTTACCTAGGGATATGTCTACAGAAAAATCTCCAGTAAGGCAGATTGTATTTTCCAAGATGGTACAACATGATCCTCCATTCCACATGTTCTTCTCATAATATGACACTGCTGCTCTTCCCATCAAAAAGTGAGCCTGTGTTTCCTCCCCTTAAATCGAGTCCGGCCTGAGACTACAATAAAAGTGAGACTGTGTAACTCCCAAGGCTAGGTCATAAGGGTGATACTACTTCTGTCTGGGGTAGCTAGGACATTTACATTTGAAACCAGGCTGAGGAAGCCAAGCAGGGACATACAGTTGCCACATATAGGTGTTCTGGCCCATAACCTTAACCAAGGTCTCAGCTGACAGCTAGCTTCAACTACCAGCCATACAAACAAGGAAGCCTTCAGGATAACTCCAGCTCCAGCCACATTCTGACTCCAATTATATGAGACACTGTAAAAGAGAGCCATCTAAATGGATCCAATCAACCCTCAGAACAATGACAGACAATAAAATGCTTGTTATTGTCTTAGGTCATTAAATTTGGGGATGATTTGTTATGCAGCACTAGTAACTGAAACAGCCAGGAAATGGGCTCAGGAGCCGCTTCCTGCAAACATGAGAATTAAAACCCAAAGAAAAGTTGGGCTTTGCCCATAAAGAGAGATAGCTACAGCAGTCCAGAAACTGGGTAGGATGGGCTGAGTCACAGCAGTCAGAAGTTCAGAAGCTGTAAAATCTCCCCTGAGAGCATGCTGAGCCTGCCCAGAGAGAAGCCACCTCACAGATGATTAGAATGTAAGTGGATAACGAGCCATTTGAATTATCTGCTCTAGTTCAAACACATGCTGTTGCCAATATGCTGTGGCAGCCAGCTAACATCTGAGCATCTTTAATTTAAATTGCATATACTTAACTTGAAATGGCATCTATACTCTGAAACTAAGAATTTACTGTACCATCATCAGATCATAGAAGAAATCATCTTTTTAGGAATTTCCTAAATTTGCCTTTTTACTGCTCTCTAATATGGTAACAGCTTAATGCCTGCTAACTCCAAAGTCAAATGTTTCAGAGTATGAGATATAACTCCTATTCCAATCAGTTTGTTAATATACATGCTGTTTCCTGTCTACATATGTGAATGGAATGATTCTCAGCAGCTTGGGTCTCATTCCCTTATAAACACCAAAACCAAAATATGTAACCTTAAACAATAGACACATTCACAAAGCCAACATGTAACTTATCAAGCTCAATCAAAGACAACCCTTTCAAGGCAAAAATGCCAAAGGAGGCTGAAAGAAAACAAGGTTGTGATCGAAATTCAAGACTATATCCAAAATAAAAATAATAAAATTTTAATTAGCATCTGTGGAGTTCAAAATCTAGGCTCAGGATAAAAACAAAAATCAAATCTACCCAAAAAGTATATTAGACCTATTCACCCTGCATCCTCTATTTAAAAATAGATGGGGAGATTGTCATATGCGACTTATTTTCAGCCCTCATCCCACTTGGCCCTTACCATATTTAACATTCCTGACCATCGAACATCCACCTCCCCAAAATTTCCTTTTCCCTTGCGTTTTACAGCATTCCATTCCACTTCTTGCCTTCTAGGAGGCAGTTGTCCTGTTTTTCTAATGGAACCAAGCCACGCTTACTTCCTGTGTCCAATTCTTGAGTGTGCTTCATAGATATCAGAGGTCCCAGAACTGGTTCACAAATGGCTCTGTCTATGGGATACCAGTCCAGAGATTCTAGCCCAGAAGGCTGTTATGGTCATCTGTTTGAGGGGAATGGGGTTAGCAAATGAATTTTGAGGCCAGCCCTATGACCATTTAGCAGGCTAGTAGGACAAGCCATTCTCCTGTGTGTCCTGCTATTCCACATAGCTTCAGTTTACTTGTCCTAAAACAGACTCCACCTTTCTCCACCCACCTCTCTGTCCTGGGAGACCTGCAGGGACAGCATCATGACCACCCTCTGGCTGACTGGGTTTGGCTAATGAGACACCTGGTAGGACAACAGAGAGACAGAAGACAAAGAGGTTGGAATATTTATCCCCTTGGCTCCTCCTTGTGGTGTCACCTCTCTCTGCCACCTTCATTCCTTAACCAAGTATCATCATTTCTCTCATGACAGCACTCTCCAGGGGCTGTCCTGTAGAGTTCCAGACCCCCATGTTTCCAGCCCCAGGTCACATCACTCACTTGCTTCTACCTTTGAACACAGTTGCTTCATTAAACCCTCCTCAAATGATCTCAGTTTTAGTATGCCATCTGTTTTCTGCGGAACCCTGAATGAAACACCTGCTGTTTAGTAGCATTGTCTTTTCTTTTTAAAAAAAATCTGTAAAATTAACTAAAAACCATTTATCATAAGTGTAATAAAACTATGCTGTGAAAAAGGAAACAAAAAGTATCCATAATACAATCACACTATTAGAATGTTGATATACTGCTTTGCAGTATTTCTGATGCACACTTAACATGGTTGTGATTAAAGCATTTATAAAATTTCACATCTTACTTTTTTCATTTAACATTACAAAATAAGCATTTTCCATTTTGCTAAATAATCTTTATTTGCTTGATTTCTCTCATATTATTAAACACTTGGCATGCCCTTTTCCAATGGCCTTTCCAATGCATACATTCACACATACCATCACACATATGCTTATTTCCTTTCCAGCTCTCTGCTAGCTTTGCTAGGGGGCAATTTTTAAAATTTACATATGTTTTATATAACAAAATTATCTTTGCTAGGATATTACTCCTTCACCTGCAAGATCATACTCTTTGACATCTCATAATTATTTAACCTTCCTGACCATGCTTTCCCATGAGATAATATCAATGATTCTTTCCCATGGCTGTAGATGAAACTGCTAATAGATGCCAACAAAAAGCGTCCTTTTGAAAAAAATCAGAAATGAATCTAGATTGTCCAAATTTTTTTCCAGTGCCCAAAAAACCTGGAGGCAGAGGGAAATATTTGAGGCCAAAATGGAAAAAAGAAATGAAAGCTAAGAGTAAACAAAACAGAGGTGAGCATTTAAATTACGCTAGTAGACAGTGGCACCTCAGACCCATCGCGGTCCAGTTCTGTGGACTCTGAGTCAGCAGCAGCGAGATGATAATTATGCCATCCACATCCATACAGCTTCTCAAAGGAACCGTCTCGTACATTATCTCATTTTCTTCTCACAACAACCTTTTGAAGTAATTACAGCAAGATTTCCCACTGACTAGATAAAGAAACAAACAGAGAAGATGACCTGCCCTTGACCTACATTTCTTTGCATGAGATTTGGTTGTTGTAAATAGAAATTAGGTGGAATGGATGGGCACCCTGAAGTCGGACAGTCTCCCTATCACAGGGGAAGGTCTTCAGGGCATAGCTGCTGGCTGGAACCTAGACTCCCTGACCCAGTGAAACCTGAAGCCCCATGTTTTACTATAGACAGCCTGAAACTATACTTTCTTGCTTTCATGACTGCCAAGATATCAATAAAATACGAGGAATATGTTCTTCTCAGGATATACCCTCACGGCTCCTGGAAACAGGGGCCCAAAATGAGCTGTCAAGAAGGAACCTCTACCAATTATTCCTAAATAACTGTAGAGACCACAGATTAATATCCACAACAAGGCACTGACTAAATGAGAAAGTCGAAAATAAATATTTGGTGCCTCTCCACTTTTTCAAACCACAGTGTGAGAACAAGAAGGGACCTTTAAAAACACTGAATTCAATCTCTTCAATCTCAGTTCCTGCTTCTCTCTCTTCCCCGTCCAAATGTCCTCTCATTCCTGTAGCATGATGTCCCAGGTCCTTCAGAAACATCGGCAGAATTTCATAATTCTCACCTATCCATTTCCTAATTCTGCCCATGAATGACAGAGGAGAACACATCCTTCTCACAGAGACGTATCCAACAGCCATTCTCCCTTCTTCCTGATGACAGGATTCCAGTTTGGGGAATGAATTGTGATTGTACTGGGTCGTTTTCTTTTTTCATATACTCAACATCCCAGTCTCCCTTGTGTGTGATTACTTCCACCCCCAAGAGGAAATCCCTTTGGCTCTCACTGCTTGGTTTCCTGGCTTTGACATGATATGAAGACATAAGGCTTGAAGCCATGACCACCATTTTGCAATCATGAGATGACTGTTATAAAGATAAAAGCCAATATCATGAGGATGATAATTCAGAAACATGGGGAAAGCCCTTATAGATACTCTGAACCGGTGAACCATGAATCAAGTAGCCTAACTTCCAAGTCTTTATAAACAATAAATATTATTTGCTTGAAGCCACAGTTAGATAGGTTTTAATTCTTATAGCTCGATACATCCTAACTAATGTAGTCTTTCAGGTAACACATGTAATTTGACATAGGTTTCAAGGCCTCAATCCAAAAGATTGACTAAGGCATTAATGGTGGGTCCCAGGTGCACTATGGCAGAGGAGGGATTTTTTGAGTAAAGACGTCACTAAATGGCCACCACAGGTGGCCCTGTACATCTTTCTGTCAGCACAGCTGAGGGCTTTTTAAAAGATGGAAAAGGAGACACACCCCCACTACAGAAACTTATCATCACAATAATTAATATCACAGCAGCCAAAAAAAAAGCCTTCTTCTTTAACCTTCACAGGATATACATATACTATTTTCCCCAAAATAAATATCTAAATCCTTATTCCCCCAAACAAGTTCTACGTAAAAGCTGGATGGAACACACCTCACTGCCCACACTACCACCATCAAAAGACAAATAACTCATTCCTCAAAAACTCACAGTTCCAGAGAACCCAAAATGCCTCATTATTTCTTATTAATATGCCTCACTCTTTGTTGAGTTTTTAAGTGGCCCAAACTGGAAATCTCCCTTTCCATAATAGATGTCTCCCTTCATGAGAGGCTCATATAAAACCCCTCTTCTTACCGAGTGGTTGATCTTGTAAGAATAGAGAGTTTCAGAATATTGTGAAGTGCCCATTCCAAATTTCTTCCAGTGGTCTCCCAAAACAGTGCTTTTCAACTATCCAAGTGGGGACTTGAACCTTGGTTTTAGAAATACGTTTTTCAGGTTCATTTTCTTACAAGGCATTTGCCTGACTTCAGGATTCCCTCACTACTTTTCATGGAATGTGGGTCACTTTCTACCACTAATTATAGTGATGCCTGTGTATTTCTCAGGACAAGATGTTTGTGGTAAAGACTGTGTCTTTTCAATCTGCTTAGACCTATCAATATTCAGAAGAAAAGCCTTTTACTTTTTATTTAACGTCACAAGGCATCATTTTCTCCCCTACCTCCTCATGTATATCCACCACAGAGGGGAATGTGGCAAGACCTCTGAGTGCAGCCCACCCAGCAGAAAATGGAGAGACAAAGTTTTAAATATTCATCATTCCTAGGCCTGATACTGAGGTCAAATTTCTCTCTCACTTAAAAAATTTAAAACACAGCCACAACTGTTCAAGGGCTCAAGTTTTACAATCCCATTCCAAAAACAAAAGGAGTTGCGAGGTGGTTTCGGATTTAGATTCCTTTGCTAATCTGCAATTTTGGAGTTATGATAAAGCCATCTGACCTTTGCACATTAAAACAGCTGTCTCATCGCCCCGTCTCCTCATTAAAATTATCCCCTGACTCCATACGCTTTTCTTCCTCATTTCTGCTCCTGCAGACTCAAACTTCTTATCCTCTGTACCCTACTTTCTTGACATCTTTACCATATGCCTTTCCTCCCACCTGGAATATCATGAAATCACATCCCTACCTCTTGACAGAGAGCGAGAGCATTCTCACTGCTCTCATTTGGCTCCAGCAGCACTAGCACTCAGACCCCTGTGAGATAGTCATTCCTTTTGAACCCCTGGCTTGAGCTGTTATCATTCCCCAATTCCTCAGGACATATGTCTGTTTCTCCTCCGTTGCTGATGGAAAAATTGCATGTGCCTCTGTATTAATCTGAAACATACAGCGGTCTGTTGTGTTTTCCTTCTGTAAAAGGTGGTGCCCATAACTTCTGATCTCTTTGTCACTCCCTACGTGGTTCCTAAGGGCTATCCACATACCAGGTACCCATTGTTTAATCTCCTAAATGTGAAGAAGAAATAGCTCAACGCACACTGACGGCTATTTGCTATAAGCTAGTCATACTCCCTCTTTCACATCCATATAATCAGCAATAGTCGTGGACAAGATACAGAGAGAAGACTGGACGTGCCTCGGCCCCACTGTTTGCTAATCAACCAAGCAAATCTCAAAAAGTACCCAATAAATAACTTCTTCCAGACATTCTACAATGAAATTTTTAGGAAAAAGCTAATTTAAATTGCCACTTTAAAAAACAGAACTGGCTAATATTGATGGAGAATTTATTATATATCCAGCCAAACTCACAGAGAATGAAGAGAAATATGAGAAGGCCTCTGACTTTAATAATGACAAATTATTTGAAGAGATACTGAAAGTTTAAGGGGATTCAAATGAGAACAAACATATGATGCTTCAACCTTTTGTACCTTCAGACTCCAGTACCAACCTGTACCAGTCCATGCGTGCCAGCAGGTTCCCACTCTCTCAGGCACATTCCCTCTTGCATTGAAAATCAGAGGGATATCCTGCAGTAACCAGCTTGCTCTCTAAGCAGACACTCTGAGCCTCAATCCAAAAGTCAGTTCGAACCTGATGGTGGGCAGCCCCAACGGTAGTCTAATTTTGTGGATTTAACGTTGGACACAGGAACAGTTTTTACTTCCATGATTCTCAGAATTTCCAGTTCCCACAGTGCATCCTGTGCAACAGCCCTGGGTCTCCTCTAAGGGAAGAAAATAACAACTCCCAGATGGGATGAATGGAAAAACGAAAGAAGACAGACTTTGCATCCGTTGGAACATCAATGGACCACAACAGGACTTGCACTGTGTGATACTGCTCTTTAGAGCTTTATGACTTTATGCTTTCTCCAGGATGCACAGATAGCACTTGACTTTTATATGGAAACTGCTAATTCCTTATCTGTGAGTTATCTGTGGGTTGAAAAATCCCTTGCTTATCTGTCCTAATCTTTCATTTTGAACACTGTAAACAAAATTAAATGAAGTTATATATAAACAACAACAAAAAACTTTCCAGCTATGACAGATGGACCCAATCCATCTCAGTAGATAATATCTCATAAATGATTCATCACCATTGCTTTAACCTGAGCCTTTTGTATTTTGCACAACTAAGTAAATAACCATTAGTAAGCTTTATGCATTGCACTGTGGAAATTATCTTGTGTCTGTCATAATCGAGAAAGTAGTACTGATATTTTGGGGGAAAGGTCTCTTCTAATTATTTCTTTGCTGAATCTTTTCTCCAGATAAGAGCTGTAGGTTATCAAATAGAACTAGATTCAACTCCAGACCTGATCTGGGGTTTTTCTTTAATATTTACAAACGGAGCATCTGTCTTACTTTAACACTTTAACAAATTAATTTTATGTTTTCCATAGGCAATATGAGTATTTTACATGTTTGACAGAAGAGTTAATTGTAATAAATGCTTACAGCACAATCCTAAGGAGATACCTGAGTTTTCTAATACAGTCCTCTGTACCTTTAGAAATACAGTTCAAACCAACCATCCTGTTTTCCCTGGTGCAGGTACAAAACAAAACAAGACTTCTAGGGCGGGCTTGCCTTTACTCTGCAGTTGAATAAGGAAGTGATTGGCTCTGAATAATTCCAGACCCAGTCTCAGCTATCCAAGCAGTAGATATGCCTCTGTTAACACAGATATTTTTTTCCCATAGATGCATTGTGAAGCAAGGTGTCAAATTCCAAGAATATTATAGTAATGGAGTCACTTAGGATGAAAAAATTAAGCTGAGAGGTAGCTGAGAAGATATTCACGTTGGGCTGTTGGGGCTAGCTCCCACTCTTGGCAGGATGGAGAGGTGAGATGGGAGGCCTTTGACTCCCTTTTTCTCTGTTTCTCCTTCTCCTGTGCCTATGGTATCAGGCATTTCCCCAAGCTGCTCACAATAACACCTATGCCCCAGCCTTGCCACTTCCGTACCTCCCCTGTGTCTCACTTCCTCCAAGGCAGCTAGGCCATGCTAGTTAAGCATTAATCAGTTCATACTGCAGAGTCAGTGGCTGCTGATTCTTCACGCATTAGACCTCAGAGATAACCTTCTTCCATCTTGGGGTTCCTTTCATCCATGGAAATGAGGAACACAGGAAAAGACATGGTGGAGATCTCCCCAAAGAGTCCACAGAGGGTACTGGTAATGCCACTTTGGCCCAGATGACACACTCTGACATCTCATCATTTGTGTTTTAAATTAAAGCTATGTTGGACATGGACTGTGGAACAGAACCTGGTCATTATAGTTTCTTTTAGAGCCATGAGGATAAGATACACAGAAATGTTACATATGTAATGTATATAAATATGACCAGGCTAAATAATAAGAAATTATTACAAAAGACCAAATAAAAGTTATCAAGAAGGTCAAAGAAGAGGGACAGGTCTGTGAATTACACTGGAGCAAATGAATAAAGGTTTAAAAATGTAAATGTCAAGAGGAAAACAAACACAACCATTTTAAAGTGGGTTGACTTTTGCCCCAGTTCTGAACCATGTTGATAAATAAAATAAAAGTAACTAATTAGCATGAGTCAAGTCTTAACAGCACACCACCCTATGAGTCATTTTATGGTGTTTTTAACAAGCAAGGTCATTAACACTAGATAGCACAAACCAAATAAATAATTTAGACACAAGCCTACTGCACACGTTTTGGGGTTCCTTTGTATGACCTTTGAAGGAAACGGCCCCTTGCTTGGCATGATAGAATACCAGCGAGAGTGAAGTCAGATGGAAACTTTCTTCCCATTCTGAAAAGGGAAGTAACACTGTGAATCAGATCCAAGTCCAAGGTGAAGAGAGGAATGAGGTTGCCAATACTATTCACTCACCCCTTCCCTTCTTCCCTTCCCTCACCCCCAGGATTAACTGCAGAGTTCAAAGTCTTGTATCTAACCAGGAGGGGCTTTTGTCTGCTCCTCACTGAGGGCATTGGCAGGAAAGAAGTACCACTGTGCCTGTGCAATCACAATGCAAAAGTTGTCTATAAAGGGCAGAACTTAATGAAATGTCTTGGACTCAGCTTGAAAACTTAATTAAATGATAATGATTGTGAATGAGTTAACTTTTACCCATTGTCACTGTGGCATGGCAGTTTAAGTCACATTCTGGAGTCAGATAGATCCATGTTCTAATCCAAATTATAGTCATTCATTAGAACCCTGGGCCTCAGTTTTCACATCTGTAAAATGGATATAATAATAGTACCTCCCCTATAGGACTGATTTTTTTTTTTTTTTTGAGACATGGTCTCACTGTGTCACCCAGGCTGGAGTGTAGTGGTGTGAACATGCCTCACTGTGCCACCTCAGGCCTCTGGGCTCAAGCAATCCTCCTGCCTCCACCTCCCAAAGTTCTGGGACTATAGTCATGGGCCATGTGTCCAGCTTAAGGATTAATAAGATAATGATTCTCAAGCACTTAGCCTAAAGCTAGCCTGACATATACCATGAGTTTAAAAAAATCCTAATTTTTTTCTGTTAATATTATCATTATGTTAATATCATAAAGGCAGCAGACCATCATGAGAATATGTACCTTGGTTGTCAGGCACATTTTTCTAGAAAATGGCAAAAAAGTGACAAATACCTTCCTTCTTAAAGTCACCCTGATCTAAGCCAAATTAAGTGGGACAAAGGCCAATGGGTGAAATGGTCAATAAAGCAAAGAGGCCAAGGATTTTATCATAGAGGTGATCAGAGGCCAGGTTTGAATATCTTGTTTAAGCCTCATAGGTAAACATAACTGCCTGTCAAAAATGTCTTCAGCATTTCATTCCAAGAAGTACAGCTTATATTAAAAACTGCACAATTACTACAACTCTGCAAGATGTTACTATTTAGAGAAAGTGGGTAAAGGGATCACAGGATCTCTGTGTATCATTTCTTACAACTACCTGTGAATATACAATTACTTCAACATAAAATGTTAAAAAGAAAACTATACTACTTCAAAATGCTTGACCCAGAACATGGGATCATAGAATGTTTTATTCAAAACGGATCTGGAAGAAACCATATGGCCCAGCCATTTTTTTTTGACGGATTAAAAACTGGGAACTAGAAATACTCAGCTTTTTAGCTACTAGTAGCTTCTAATCAGAGCTTGTTTCACAGCCCAATGTTGCTTCTCCATACATTAGTATGTGCTGTGTGCCCAATATATGCACAGTCCCTTGACAGAAGCAAAGAAGTTGTATGCCATCATCCCTAATTCACACATAAGAGAAGAGAGGTATTGGGTTGGTGCAAAAGTCATTGCACTTTTTCCCATTAAAAGTAATAGCAAAAACTGCGATTACTTTTTCACCAACCCAATACAAATCTAGAGGATAATTTTAAGTGTATGGCTCTGCATTTTTACCTGGTTCTAGTATATGGCATATAATAGTTTCCTCGGGCTTCCATAACGAAGTATGACAAACTGAGTGGCTTAAAACAACAGAAATTGGCCGGGCATGGTGGCTCATGTCTGTAATCCTGGTAGTTTGGAGGCCAAAGGCAGGTGGATCACTTGAGCTCAGGAGTTCAAGACCAGCTTGGGCAACATGGCAAAACCCTGTCTCTACAAAAACAAAAAATACAAAAATTAGCTGGGTGTGCTGGCAAGCACCTATAGTCTCAGCTAGTCAGGAGACTGAGGTGGGAGGATCACTTGAGCCCAGGGGCAGAGGTTGCAGTGAGCTGAGATCATGCCACTGTACTCCAGCCTGGGCAAAAGAGTGAGACTGTGTGTTAAAAAAACAAATAAAAAAAAGAGAGGAAAGAAAGAAATAAGAAAGAAAGAAAGAAAGAAAGAAAGAAAGAAAGAAAGAAAGAAAGAAAGAAAGAAAGAAAGAAAAGAAAGAAAAGAAAGAAAGGAAAGAAAGAAAGAAAGAAAGAAAGAAAGAAAGAAAGAAAGGGAAAGAAAGAAAAGAAAAAGAAAAAAAAAAAGAAAGAAATTGATTGTCTCACAGTTCTAGGGGCTAGAAGCTCAAAACCAAGGTGCTGGCAGGGTCATGCTGACTCCAGCCTATTGGAGAATCATTCCTTGTATTGTCCCAGCTGCTGGGTGCCTCAAGTGTTCCTCGGCTGGTAGAAGCATCACTCCAATCCTTCATCTTCACTGGCATTCTCCCTGAATCTTTACATCATCTTCTCTCTCTGCCTTCCTGTCTCTGTGTCCAAATTTCCCCTTTCATAAAGACATCAGTCATAGTGGATTAGAGGTCACCCGAATGACCTCATTTTAAGTTGATTATCTCTGTCAAGACCCTATTTTCAAATGAGGTTACACTCTTAGGTGCCAGAAGTTAGCCCTTCAACATATCTTTCTGATGGACATAATTCAACCCATAACACATAGTAGTTGCACAATAAATATCAGACCACTCAACCACTCACTGACTAATAAAGGGAGAAAAGTTATTGACATTACAAACCAAGGAAACCACAGGTACCAAGTCATGGAGATATGGAACAGATTATTGGATTCAGGAGTCTATAACCGAGTAGTTTGGAGGGAGCTTAATATACAAAGGAGAACAGAGATGGCAGAGAGATAGGCAGAGACCACTCATGAAGGGCTGGTGGAAGCTTGGACATTACTCTGTAGGTAGCTTACAGTGACTGGCAAGAGCAGCCCTTTGTTTCAGAGTTGCTCATTAAACTAAAAGTGAAAACTAAATAAGACACAGTGCTTGCCCTCAAGGGCCTCATTGTCATGCAGAGGAGATCATATACCAGCAAATCATTTCAGTTCAGTATGTGTCCTTAAGGGCAGAAATAGTGTAATATCCACAGTGTCTTTGGAGCATAACCTGTAGCACGTAGTGAGTAATTGTTTGCTGAATAATTTTGATGTGTCAATGTGTTATTATTGCAGATATAATAATAAAAATAATAAAGGTAATAGTAACTAGCATTTGACAAGCACTATGATAAGCCCTTTGAGGCATTATCTCATTTAATCCTCACCACAAGGCTCTGAGTTGTATACTGTTGTTATCTCACTCTACAGATGAAGAAAGCAGGCTTAGAGAGTTACCCAAGGTCACAGATCTGGAAAGAAGCAGAGCTGAGACTTGAACTCAAATCCACATGACTCCTAACCCCTGGATCTTATTTCTTATACTAAGAGTTAAATTGGCAAGGTTTCCAATTATCTTTTGTTTGTATTCCAATTCTAGGGTTAATGGTTAGTTTTTTACGTAAATCATCATCCTTTCACCACAAGGGGTAAAGCCTATGAAAATGCTGATTGAGTGAAATTCAAGAGCAATGTGTTTGTCAATGGCCATTAATCAATCTATAATCAATGTGTAAACATTTTGCTAAACAATTAACTTGTTAGAAAATGTGTAAACAAGGCAATTCCAGCTAAGGCAGATATTAGCCAATAGTTAGGTCGAAGAGAGCACAACATTGTAGCTCAAAAGACCAGCACGCCGCCCTTCATTTAATTACTTTTGTAACATACCTATTGTATATGTAATGAGCTTCCCTAGAAATCAGCCCCCTGGGACCCTCAGGTAATTGAGAATCGTTCCCTTCTGCCTGATTCACCAAATAATCAGTCTCACTAATAATAAAAAGAAGATCTAGTAGGGAGTGCAATTGTAAGACAGCAGGTTACAAATAAACAATTAATAAAACTGTTTTGGGTTCAACTATGTCATTTGTTTTTGATGCCACAGTCATTTTGGAAGGGAGCAGAATGATCCTCAGGGTCTTATTAGGCTTTAGGGACCTGTGAACCACCTTTCACCTGTCTGCCTATGCTCGTACGAACATACACATTAGGAAGAGGAATCCACAACTTTATCACATTCTTATTAGGATCCATCACTCATAAAAGGTTGAAAATCTCCCCTCCCCACCAGCCCTGGCTTAATGCAAATGCGCAAACTAAGGCTCAGAGATGTCAAGACAGCTACACAATGCCGCGCAGTTGTTTATGGAAATTCTGGGACAAGAACCCACGGCCTCCCAGCCTGAAGCTCCATCTCCTATAACAAAATTTTAATAAACTCTGGACCTGGCAACATGAATGTGCCCCATAAACAACTGCAGAATAAAATCAATGTCTAGAAGAAGCAAACATCTCCCTACCACTCCACATTGCAGTCTGATACCTCCAATAGTACCAGTTTAGGTCATATATTTAAAGGTAAATGCTTATAGCCTAACAAGCATTTGTTTATACTTCAAAAGAAATTCATCTTTCAAATACTCTCATGGAATTATATTTCGATGGGATGTAAAAGTGACTTCCCTTTCCTCCTTCCATCTCTCCTCCACTGCCTCCTCCCCTGCTGCCATGATTGGCCACATCCTCCAGCAGCAGTAATAGGATCGCCTTCCCTACTAAGAACCCTGCTGTTATTTGGAATGTAATTGCCCAGCACCCCACAGAGAATGCATTCTCTCAAGCTCCAGCAAAGCTTTTCCATTGAGACTAGGCAGAGTACACTGAAGGCTAATTTAGAAGATGTTAAGAATATGTTAAAATAACGAATTTAAGTTTTTCAAATGAAAATAGAAACCCTCCAAATTAAGGACTTGACTCTCGCTCTATTTTCATATTACCCCTGGACTAGAGTTACATTTTTTCAGCCCAGTTTATGCATCCGTGGGATTCTGAATGGGTCTAAACAGGCAATCCATCTGATTCATTGAGAATCTTCTTGACACATGACTAGGGTTTCTAATTCCCACCAAACCCAAAACACACAACTCTTCCATGCAGCCTCGGCCCTCACTTCCAATTTTCCTAAATGCAGTGTTTGGCAGCTTCAAGATAGTGAAGGAAACACAGAAGCCA